>NC_134845.1:87573411-88205494 GCF_965363235.1 Mytilus galloprovincialis | reverse complement strand
AGACATCTATGTATATAAGAACTTGTCACTTTTAGGACTTTTAAAGAATTGCTAAAAATGCAACTTTTCATATTTAGCTGATTTTCACTACAACATGTAGGATTGATTGATTGTTGGTTGCTTAACGTCAAGGAAGTATTATATCTAACATGTTTAATATAATAGTTTAAAAGTTATTCTGTAGTTAAAAATTTCACATTTCAGAAAAATGATATTTCCTCTTCTTCCTCACCCGATTTAGGGACGACATCAAAAGTTCAATGTAGGATTAAAAAACTTAATTCATATAGTTTTTTCACTGGCCCCCCTACATTCAGATTTCTAAATTTCGCCCCTTTTCAATAGCAAGATTGTGTGCACTCAATTTTATTTCTACACATACGATTATTGGGTTTTCATTGATCTCCTATCATGGCAAATGTGAACGACGTATTGGTTATATAACTTATAATCATATTTAATACATCTGAAAGTTTAATAATAGTAAAGTTTATTTTGCATCATTTAACCCCGCCACATTCTGTATGTATGTACCAAGTCAGAAGCCTGTAATTCAGGAGTTGTCGCTTGTTCAGGTGTTACATATTTGTTTTTCGTTCTTTTTTTTTGCATAAATTATGCTGTTATTTTTCTCGTTTGAATTGTTTTACATTTGTCATTTTGTGGACATTTATCATAGCTGACTATGCGGTATGGGCTTTGCTCATCCTTTGAAGGCCGAACGGTGACCTACAATGTATAGTGTTTTTTTTCTGTGTCATTTGATCTCTTGTGGTGAGATGTTTCATTAGCAATCATACCACATCTTCTTTTTTTGTATTAAATTAAAATTGTTTGCTGTTGACACACACTTTTCTTTCTTTTCCATAAAAGAGGGACGAAAGATACCAAAGGGGCAGTCAAACTCATAAATCTAAAACAAACCGACAACGCCATGGCTAAAAACGAAAAAGACAAACAAACAACAGCACACACGACACAACATAGAAAACTAAAGAATAAACAACACGAACCCCACCATAAAACTAGGGGTGATCTCAGGTGCTCCGGAAGGGTAAGCAGATCCTGCTCCACATGCGGCACCCGTCGTGTTTTGTTCAATGTTATGCTTTTACATTGAACAAAATGACAGTGTTGCTGTAAATAATGTTTCTGTGTGATTTGTGATCGTTTAGATTATTATAAAATGGCATTTATAGTTTTTATTTTTTCTTAGCTGTTTAAAAAATTTCGTATTTCACAACCTTGTTTATATGAAATAGCTGGACAAACGTCCCAATTAGGGTTGCTACACAAAGTATGCGTAATTCTAATTCGACTTTATTTAAATGTCCTCTCTAAAAATAGGATTTCGTATTTGATAAATCATTGTCTATTTTAAGCTATTACAGTTACAGGTCCCTTTAACCGGTTAAACGACAGGTTATATTTATCTTAATCTATGTTTATACATATCAACCCATATAGAAATCTCCTTTGGTATTGTTTAATTTCGATGACTAACCCTTAATACAAGCTTACTAACGCTTTTCTTCTAATTTAATCTGAGTTCTCAGAAAAAGTTTTACCCAGGTATAAATATGACAAAATTTTCAAATTATAATCATAGCAAATTTAAACACGAAAGAGATCGTAAGAGGAATAAAAGCAAGTAAGTTCCATTTTATTTTCTTTGTTTATTGATTAATTCTTTAATAAAGTTGACTTTCACAAAAAATACGAATTACGAAAAGTTAAAAAAATGTTTTTAGCATAGTTAAGCTATAATCTCACCATGTTGCATTTGTTGCCAAAAATAATTACTCTGATTTTGTTAGATGTTCGATGTTGGTAAAGAATTAAAGTCTATGCAAATTTGCAAAGTAATTGCCTATTAGCACCAAACGTGTGCCTAAATTGGTCCGAGTACACAGTTATTTCGTAGTGCATTTCTTTTAGACAATAAATGAAAATTTAAAAAATCCCACCTGCGCTTTCCCAATAATATTTTTACAGTGTGTTGTACTACTTTTGGGACAAATTATATCAAAATTATAGAAAACTTCATCAGCTCTAACTCAAAATATGGACAATCTTATGTTAAGGGGGTCTTGAAATCTTTTGACAGCTTCCGAAGTGCTAATTTTTGACCTTTTTCAGCTGGACCTAATCACTACTTTACATTAATATTTATGACCCAACTTTTTTTACAGTGTCATTTCACCCCCCAACTTGCTATATGAGGCATAAAACATGGAGAAATAAATTTGGAAGGGGTATAACAAAAATTGGCAAGTAACACACTGTCCACACTAAGGACTATATTCGGACAACGAAAATCAAAGGACGAGGACAACGAAAATCAAAGGACGATAACTGTGTACTCGGACCAATTGTAATAAATTGTCTAGTCTTTTCCTATTGATATCATCTTGCTTTAAGAGGTTGAAAATCGTATGTTCATGTACAATGAAGCAGAAATGAATCGTTCTTTGCAACAACAAAAAATACATTTAGAAAACATGGAATCACTTTTGAATTGATAAATAGCTGTTATCATAATTAAGGTTTTAAATTATCGTATTTTTATATTTTAATTTAATTTCTTTTCAATTACAGTTAATAAAAAGTAACAATGAGTTTTAACGAAGACATCAGCGCAGTAATTATTGACAACGGTTCCGGAATGGTTAAGGCTGGATTTGCCGGAGATGATGCACCCAGGTCCGTTTTCCCCGCAGTTACTGGAAGACCAAAATATCAGGTAAATGTATAATAGTTCATTTACCTTTGAAGCTTTTGTCTTGACACTTTTTAAGATATGATACAGCACGTCGAAATGTTTGAATTTTCTGATAGATTTTTTTTAAGATAACTCGAGCAGTCATAGAAGTAAAGGATCTTAAAATCATTTGTTTTGCTTTGTATTTATTGAATTTAGATGTCTTCAAACAAAAATCTAATTACTGTTTGTTGTTAAGATGCAACGTTAATATCTAATGATAGGTTGAAACCGATGTAAATCGCTAAAATTTACGTATATATAAATCCAACCAACCTTATTTATTTTGTCAGATTGTAATGGCGGGTATGGGAGGAAAAGACTGTTATGTAGGGGATGAGGCCCAAAGTAAACGAGGTATACTGTCCATGAAATATCCCATCGAACATGGAATAGTGACTAACTGGGACGACATGGAGAAGATCTGGCATCATACGTTCTATAATGAACTCAGAGTGGCACCTGAAGAACATCCGGTTATGTTGACTGAAGCACCGATGAATCCAAAGGCAAACAGAGAACGAATGACACAGGTACAGTAGAGCAACTAATTGTTTAAATCAACAGAGAAATAAAAGAATCTTTAATTACATTTTGCTCATCGACATCCCAAAGTTATGATTCTTTCTATATATTGTTATATTATAGTTCGTTTCTGTGTGTGTTACATTTTAACGTTGCGTCGTTTGTTCAGGCTGGTACAGGATTGGGGAAATGTTCGTAAATGTCGCCAACGTCGCCAACATTCTGAACAGTACCCGCTTCGCCAACGTCGCCAACGTCGCCAACATTTTGAACAGTACCCCTGTTCGCCAACGTCGCCAACATTCTAACCAGTACCCCTGTTCGCCAACGTCGCCAACGTCGCCAACATTCTAACCAGTACCCCTGTTCGCCAACGTCGCCAACGTCGCCAACATTCTAACCAGTACCCCTGTTCGCCAACGTCGCCAACATTCTAAACAGTACCCCTGTTCGCCAACGTCGCCAACGTCGCCAACATTCTAACCAGTACCCCTGTTCGCCAACGTCGCCAACGTCGCCAACATTCTGAACAGTACCCCTGTTCGCCAACGTCGCCAACGTCGCCAACATTCTGAACAGTACCCCTGTTCACCAAAGTCGCCAACTTCGCCAACATTCTGAACAGTACCCCTGTTCGCCAACGTCGCCAACTTCGCCAACATTCTAAACAGTACCCCTGTTCGCCAACGTCGCCAACGTCGCCAACATTCTAACCAGTACCCCTGTTCGCCAACGTCACCAACTTCGCCAACATTCTGAACAGTACCCCTGTTCGCCAACGTCGCCAACGTCGCCAACATTCTTAACAGTACCCCTGTTCGCCAACGTCGCCAAATCTAAACATAATAAAGGTTCGCCAACTTAAAATATATTTGATGTTATTTAAATATAACATCTTCTTAGTTTCGCTTGTGTTTGTAACAATGCATTTAATTTAAATTAAAAAAATCTCACACCAGGGTTTTCATTATCACTGACTAGTTATTACATTAACTAAATTTCATCATTGATACAAAGACATAATTCATAAATAAATCAACATGCAGACATCTTATATGTCATGTTCAGGACAATTAGGTATTTCATAACCAACCTTTTATGGTAATATACTATACAAAACACAAAAATGTTGTCATTCCTCAAAGCTAACAAAACCTAGTTATTCAGAAGGGATATCGATATATAGATATAATCCCATAATCCTGTTCGCCAAATTCCACAACTTCCAAATGATTTTAACAAGTACCCCTGTTCTACAGTTTAAGAGTCTTTCAAACAAGTACCACCTGTTTGCCTTAAAATTGCCAACATTCAAATCATTAAAAAAAACATATACCGTAAAAATAAGAATAAATAAAAAACTCATAATGACAAATTCATTCAATACTTAGGAATATAAGGGATATATACTTGACCATCTTTTGTGAGAAAAAAAATCATGCAAATCTAATACCATCTCTAAAAATTAATAGTTTAATCAAGTTGAACAATTGCAACCTATCCAGAAACTAAATAGTGCTACATTTTTTATAATTAAATAGCTATAGCCCATAAATAGTTTCCAAAAAGGAATACAAAAATCTTCAAAAAAGACTTACCAGCCTGCTAACAGCCATTTAAACATCATTATAAAATGTAACAAGTGCTTTTAAAATAAAAAGCAGTAACTCAACAGTGAAAATCAGGTCAATGACATGTACATATGACAGACATTTATAACTTCGTAACATTATATATCTGCATAAAAAAAATGTAAAAAGCATTCAATTCTTTAACTTTAAAACAACTATAGGCTCTAAAGAGCCCGTGTTGTTGACCTTAGTCTAAGTGCATATTCTACAGAGGACACATACTCTCCAACATTGCTCTTGTCAGATTATCTCAATTCATTACAGTTAATAACTAAATGATAGACAAAATTGCATTTTACACTGTGTTATTTTTTTTACCATGTCTGCCATCTTCATTGGCAGGCGGACAGGGTCAGAGTACATATTTTACAAAAAAAATACATACTCCAATTATTATTGTAGCCATGTCTGGTAAAATTTTACCTACAAGTTTCAGATTATATTTTTGTTAAAGTAAACCATGTAAATAGACAATTTTAAATGAACATTGTATAAATTCAATTTATATTCAACTAAAGATTTCTTGCTGTTGTGCAATACACTGTGCTGTTGTGCAATACTAAGTATGCTGTTGGGCAATACTTAGTATGCTGTTGGGCAATACTTAGTAAATCTTTTGTCAGTTTGACACATTCCCCATTTCCTTTCTCAATTTTATTCAATAACTTCTCAATGTTTCATCAAAAATTTATAAAAAAAACTAAAGGGAGGTTATCTTAATAAATAAAAATAAGTCATCATAATAATAAAAACTGCTTTAAGCACTTTAAGGATATTGTCCAAACTCGGAAGCGTAAAATCTTCAATTTATAAAAACCAAAAGAAAGCTTACAACAATATAGATATAAACAATTTAAATTGACATCTTTAAGTTACTGTCCGAAAACTGGAAAATCCCCCTTTTTTTATAGAATTAAACCCCATAAATCAAAAAAGGTATACATGTAGTATAAAATTTATAAAAATCAAAAGGAAGCTCATGTAAATAGAATTAAACAATTCACCACAGTTTCTTGCAAGTTGGTGAAATTATTTTTAAGGTTATTGTCTGTAAACTGGAGAATCTCCCCTTTTTTAATAAATAAAAGTAGGAAACGGTAAATCCAGTATATCATTATAAAAAGAAAAGCAACTCACGTCAATAGATATAAACAATTTACCAAAGTTTTATGCATATTAGTTAAAGCATTTTTCAGTTAATGTCCAACATGTTAAAAACGAACGAACACACAGACGGACAAACTTTCAATGATAAACCATAATACGTCAGTCAGGAGTAATACTTGTACAAGTTATTTTTAATTACTTGCAGAAGTAATATTAATTTAAATATATTTTAAAAATAATATTGGCTGAGTTACGTCCCTTAAACATTCAGATTTTTTAACTTTTGAAAGTAAAAAAGTCATCCTATCTTCTTTTATTAAATTTTTATAATTTCTTTGCTGTTAAGTATAAACCAAGGACCTCATATAAAAAGACTCTAGTCCTCTACTTTATATTGTTAATGAGTTATATTGCCATACATATGATATTAGATATAAAAAGGGGGAAAACTCGCGCCAAATGTCCATGTTCCAGACCGTATGAGTATTTGGACCGTACGCGTACGGTCTGGACCGTATGCGTACTTTTTCAAAATACTCATACGGTCGGACCGTACGCTTACGGTCTGACTGATATTAGGAAGTTGGTGAAGTGTATTAGATACAAATGCATATAGCAGATCAACATAACTTAACACTCAAATTAATATAAAAAAGTTCAATGGTAATTGAAATAAAAACTTTATATTTTAACTATTTCAAAAATTCACGCTAATTAAATCTGTTAATCTCTTGTATTTAGCATGTCGATCAGTAATACATTTAGTTCTGATCGCTGAAATCGAAGATATCGTAAGTAAACATAATGTGGAAGGACAATTGTTTTAGAATATTTAGCAACTTTACAAAAAAATGCAAATGCAAAGGAACATGCATGAACTGCAAACATGTAAACGAAAACAATATTACGTTACTTGTGGTAGCAAGTGCCACCTTGGGCAAGAGTACCAAAACAGGATTCAGATATACAATTAAACAAATATTTAATTTCAATTGTTCGTTTGTTCATTTTATCTATCTACTAGTAATTGTAATAATAGCAATTTGTAAAACTAAAAATAAAGATTGTGATAAATGTTTGTTTAAATTTAAACCATATGATCCAATAACATGTATGGTCAGCTCGTACTGGACCATACGCGTATACTCATACGGTCCGACCGTACGCGTATAGTCGGACCTAACGAGTATACGTATACCGTCCAAATACTCATATGGTCTGGAACATCTACGTACCCTTTCGACTAAGATTTATGTGTTACGACATGTCGTAACTAACAATTTTGTGAAAATATTTTGTCGATATCTCATATGATTTCTGAAAATAAGAGATAACAAGCCAAAATCAAAATTTTAATCATGACCTTGACCTTTGACCTTTACCTCATTTTCTTTTTTTGGGACCAAGGACCTCAAATCAAAAGACCCTAGGCCTCTAACACTTATGGTTTTCCAGTTAAAAATGCATATCACTAATATCAAATATAAAAGGGGAAATAACTCTCATATGGAGTCTCCGGATAGCTTCGGTCAAAATTAATCAAATCATCCTGAGGATATAACGAGCAATTTGGTAAAATAAATAAGGTTGCGAATATTAAGCGATAACAAGAAAAACAGTGTTTGGGGAGATAACTCTTATATGAGAAAGTGTTCGGTTAAGCAGGGTCAGTTTCAAAAGCGTATAAACTGTTCGATATGATATTCCAAAAATCTAAGCGACATCTTGCGAAACAAAAAAACAGCGAAGGAAAAAAATTAGCCGGAAAAAAATAACAATAATCAGAAGAAAACCAATAGGTCTTTCCACGGAAAAGTGGAAAGACCTAATAAATGTGTTTAAAATTATAAACACCATTTATGTTTCTATATATGCCTTCATTTTAACTTATAAGTTCTCTAAGTTTCTATCCTTCAAAACTATAACTTTTACTCTATAAATCATGCTAAAAAATATAAGTTTTAGTGTAAATGTAACGGTTTATTTCTTCCTCTGTGATATTTTATCCTGAGGATAATTTGTCCGGGTAATTTTTTTCCAGGCATAATATTTTACAGGTTGATTTTTTCCAGAGGAGTGAAAATCTATCTGTGTTATGCGGATAGTATGTACTGGTATATATTTGCCGTACTATATTTCACAGAACCGTGTAAAATAGAGTTCCATTAACTACTATGTAAGTTATTCACAATCAATATATACCCGACTATAATTATAAAATGTTTCACAAAGGTAGACCAAATTTGCATAATTTATCAAAGGGAGGTAATTGTGAGCTATTTAAATTTTAAAGATATTAATATAATATATTTCTAAATCTATTTTATAGTGAAATTTTTCATTGAATCTTATTTTTTATATATTCATTTATATTAAAAGATAACTTACAACTTGATTTAATAAGACAGATAACATTTCACAGGTAAAAACTATCCAGCTGTTAAACATGCTTTTGTTCCAATATATTGTTCTGCTATGATTTATCTGATTTCCATATAATCAACAACTACATCTCTGTCCCCAGACAAAACTATTTATATAGTTAAAAATATCATCATAAGCAAATTCTTCTATTACTGTTTACAGTAGTAATGCAACTATATTTCTACCTTACTTTTAAATTTATATTTGTACTAAGATCTGAAAACAATTCACTTATACATGTATTTCACTAACCTTATTTAATCATGATATTATTTTTACAATTACGATCTTTGAAATTACTTCTGGTTTTCTTCCTTATGTTCATGAAATTTTTTCAAGGATAATTTGTGAAATTATTTCTCATTATAATACATTTTTTTTTTAACAATTTCGCTTTATTTTAAATACACTATTATTATTTCATAGTATTTTTAAAGGATAAGTTTTTTCTAATAACTATTCTATAAGTTAACTACCCAGATAGAATTTCACGGCAGAGGAAAAAATATCCCAGGAAAATATTTTCCTCCGGATAAAAAAATAAGAACAACTACTGTGACATTTTTTCCACCGGATCAAATTTCACCCGAATATAATTTTGCTTTACATAATATCATTTACCCTTAAAAAGAGTAATATATCACAATTCTTTAACTGTTTCCCCCATTTTACTAAACTTAGTCTTAATCCTAATGTATATTGAGTTGTTATACTTAGTAGCTCTGACACTATCAGTAACTACACCTGTCCACTGTGGAAAAAATTTGGTTGATTATATAGGGAATCATTGAAGCATGACTGGAGCAGGCCCCCCTTAGGTCATCCAACGGGCCCCCCTTAGGAAAAGTTCTGGATCCGCCAACCTCATGTTTCAAGGCTAGTTTAAAAGCCAAAAAATACTAGCAAAATAAGAAAAGAAATAAATAATAATTTTAAAACAAAAACATTAATTTATTTTATATTAACCAGTTTACTGTCGTCAAGGGGGGTGGGGGTTTTAAATTGACAAACTGCATTAAAATGGGAACATTTAGTTGGACCCTCCCCCTTTTATCCTAGGTTGGCAACCCCAGTCTTCAAGCTTAACCACAAGTCCTACGGCATTGGTTGTAAAATTGCTCTCGGGCTTGTAAAATTCTCTCTACAAGCCAACAGAATCCAACTAAAATTTTCAAAAAATTGAGTGTCTGGCTTGTGGACTCAAAAGTTAAGCGTGAACAGGTGAAGGCTGGAACCCCCCTTTTAAAAATGTCTCATTTCGTCCCTGAGTGGTCTGATAGTAATAGTAGTAAAAAGGAATATTCTTATAAGTTAAAACATGCTAAAAACACTAACTTCATGTTTTTGACCATACAGTTAAATCAGTCTTATTGTACATGTATGGCAGTGAAATATGGGGTGACATTAACTTTCACAAACTAAACACTCAAGGGGATAACTATTTCAAAAAAACTATGTGGAGACCTGGCAGTAGAGAACGCTCATTTAAGCTTTTGTAAATTTATACTTGGAGTAAGTAAAAAAGCAACAAATATTGCAGTTATGGGTGAACTGGGCAGATATATACTCTATTCTAACATGACGTCCTTCAAACGCTTTGAGTACACACCTGTGGTAAAATATGAATATATTGCCAGTGCTGTTCCGATTGTACTCCCACGTCATATGCTTTTTTATGAATGAGATACCCGACGTCATAGAACAATGACGTTAGAATGTAAGCATTTTACGGGAAAATACACGCTTGTGAATCCGAAAATCATCACAAGGAAACATACACAAATGATGCTAAAATGTGGCAAAAGCCCTTTATTGTACATAATATAAGACATATAAATAAATTATCATTCAAATTCATCCAAAACTGTCTAAATACATTATTTTAAATAGTTTAAGCATGTCACTAATGCAGTTTGCTCCGTTCTTTTACGCTAGTTTATTAGTGCGTTTATTTATGGGAACGGCAAATATTTGCCTACACCTAGAGCGCTTCGATCCAAAAGAATTGCCGTATATGTCCTATTTTTGAAGGTTTTATTAAGTTAAAAAATCTATTTATGCAAAAAGATGCAATCAAAATATGATTCAATATGGCAAACTGAGCTTAATAATGATTTCAGAGGCAATAAATTATATGGTAACAAGCTTAGAACTTATAGACTTTTTAAAAGCAGATTTTGCTTAGAAAATTACCTTTTGCAGGAAAATTTTAGATATAGACATTATTTAACGAAATTCCGTATCAGTGCTCACGATTTAGAAATTGAGAGGGGAAGGTACAAAAATCTAACGGTGTCAGAACGTATCTGTAAATTGTGTGGTACTGAGGTTGAGGATGAAATTCATTTTCTTCTTCAGTGTCAAAAACATTCAAATATTCGTTTCAACTTTTTAAATAAAATAAAACTACGGTTTAAAAATTTTATTGGTTTGGATATTAAATCACAATTTATTTGGCTAATGTCCTCTGAAGATATTTTCATACTCCAGAAACTCAGAGAATTATTGGAAAATTTATCCTCATATGGGAAAGTTTCCTTAAATGATATATATATATAGTAATGTCCAGTGACCCCCCTTTTTTAACCTAGTTATATTATTAAACACTGTGCTTGTTGTATTCTTCTACTTGTCTTAATAATTTTTTTTTTTTTTTTTATAACATTGTGTCTTAATCATAATCACTTGTAATCATTTGTATGTAATTAATGTTGATTGTTCTGCTCCTTGTGGGCGCTTAGATTAGCAATAAAATATATTTGAATTTGAATTTGCTGGTCATGGATATTCGCAAATAATTTAAATTAAAAATACAGTATGTGTCAATGTGATCACCTTTGTACTCAAATTTAATTCAATTTTTTAGTAGGTATTTAATGTTTGAAACTTACAAAAATAACTTAAGGGACATACTGTATACCATTTCACAGCATTATAATGTTCTATAGCATCAACATGACCAAGTAAGACTCAATAAAAAGTTAGCGGTCAATTTCCAGGAAAAGTTACAAACTCCGTACAGTGATCGTTTCCGTTCCGGAACTTTTTTCCTTTACTCCATCAGTCATTCCTTAAATAAATAAGACTTAATTTTCTACATTGAAATGTCCCATATTTTTCATGTGGGTTAATCTTTTTATTTAGAGACCTTGCAGTAAGTGTGTTTTACTTGAAAATTATAATATGGTAATGACAGAAATATGAATTTGATTGTTTGAGTGTTACTTTAAAGTGCAACGTTTTGAATATATTGAGGCTATCAGTTTTTGTTGGTGGTGGAAGCCAGAGTGCCTGGAGAAAAGCACTGACCTTGATCGGAAAACTGACAATCCTACACAATTAAGTTTGGAGTCAAATTCACATGCAAGAGCTGGATTCAAGCTCGCAACTTTAGTGTTTACTGGCTAGTGATTGACAAAAATATGAAGACAATGTTTTAATAAACAACAATGAAAGGAAATTAAAAATGTTCAGAACTTTTAAAATACAACCATTTTGTATACATTTAAATTTTCACTTCATTTATAGTCTTGTCAGAATTTATTGGTCACCCGTGGTGATAAGTTGATTCAATTTATGTGGATGTCCATATCATGATTCCAAGGCTTGTGAAGTAACTAGATTTTCTTCAAATATTCATGTTGAGATATTGATGATCTGGAAATATAATAACACATATTTTAATATTTTAAATCTGAATATTTATAACTAAATTGTGTTGGAACATGTGATGGAAGAAAGAAATAAAACTGGTTATTGCCTTAAATTAGCATTTTATATGCTATATGATTATCTTTTAAACAACTAATAAATTTTGTTTTAAAAGAAAAGAACTATTATAAAAAAGAAAGTTAAAATATATAGTAATGTAAACATGCCATTATGTAAATTTACCCTTTGCATTTAAATTTTGGATTAACTCAATCAGATTGTGAAAGTAATATAACCATTTTTGTGCTAAGCAGATCATTTGTAAGTAAACTTTTTTCTTTTTATTTACTGAAATATACTTCAATGATATACACATTGTAGACATTTAAAAGTTAATTTTCAATATCACAGAAATAAATCAAATTAAACTGGCATGATTCATTTGTTATATACTCAAATCAAGTATTTTATTGTCGTATAAACTTTACCGTTTGTGACCAACATAATTTTATATTAACACAATAAACATATATACATACACAATAAAATCAGCATCAAAATTTTTTAACAGTATACACATAATTTTTTTTTGCATAGTAAAGATACTTACACTTGCTAATGTTTGATGTACCAATCATGGACTTCATCTGATGAATTCTAAAGCTGTTTCATAATTTCTGAAAGTGTCATTCTTATCAATGTTTTAGCAATAAGTGTATTAATCCATAAAGAAACTAAATCAATGACTTTGTACTTGTTGTAAGCTAAATTATTGAGTTCCTCTGGTAGATGCAGCTGAAAGTTATAATGAAATAAGGATGAGTATAATTAATAATATTTTGTTTTATGTTGAAATAAAAGCAATATACTATTTTTTAATATATATATATGAAAAATTAAGATAGTGGTATATGTAAG
Source organism: Mytilus galloprovincialis (assembly GCF_965363235.1). Lineage (NCBI taxonomy): Eukaryota > Metazoa > Mollusca > Bivalvia > Mytilida > Mytilidae > Mytilus > Mytilus galloprovincialis. Next base: position 88,192,477 of record NC_134845.1, on the reverse strand, counting down.
TGCATTTTTGAAATATGACAGAAATAATATAAAAGTGTTGAAAGGGAGTCATATTTCACACACATCTATCAAATTTCTTCAAATATTCTTTAAATTTAAAGGAATAATGACATATTTTGAGTATTTTTGTGCGACACATATATTTATAAACTTAAATCTTAGATTGACTTCAAAAAGTATTAGAACACATAACTTGCTTGCTCCTTCATAATGCAATTGTAAATATTGCGCATTCTTTTTTAATTCAACTGCAAGTCGAGATACATTTTAATAGCAATTTTTCATTATTTGATAAAGAAATTAATACATGCAAATAACAAACAATATCAGAAACAAATGATGTATTTTATAAAAACTCAAATACCTAATTTATTTTGTTTTCTTTATTGCATTTCCTTTTCTTTTCCTCACTTCTATCTAATGATCTCACAAACATCTATAGCATAAAAAGAAAACAATGGAATGCAATACTGTTGTTTTTTGTATTATATTTAAAGTACATATTCTATTGCAGGAATACATCCTTGTTTGTTCGCTACAACCCTGGCCTATGTTTTGACATTAATATTTGAAGTCATATGTTGTATGTGACATAAATAACCCCTTTTTTTTATAATTAATTGTGCAAATTTGTCTTAGATAAACGGAAATAAGTCTTTTACAAAATATCTTCAAATCCATTTTTTTTTATTGTTTTCTAAAAGCTCTTGTCAGTAAATTTAAAATATCGCAGCATTTTTACTGCCAAAACTGTGTCTGGTACTGTCTTTGGGCAGCGGGCTGGAGCTTAATCGTGAAGACTTAAATCGTCTGCACACGTTTATGTCTTATTTGCAATAATCATGATTTCAGTGTACTGTATAGGCCTATGATTGATATTGATAGCTGCTCATTCGATACGTGCAGACGACAAACGTAAACACAAAAAATATGATTTTCTACTGCATACTGTGAAGAATTTTTTTTTCCTAATGAATAAACAATTATTTATATTATTTTGATTATATGCATTTTTGTTTTTAGCTTACAACTATTGTTTTCAGAACACAACGGGTGTATTATTATCTGAAGCTTAAGTATCAGCCATCTTGGCTTCAGTAGCAACAAAAGGTCAATCCGGGTCAAACATCTTGAAGAGCGGGCTACGAAAAAAGCCGAAGGCAGTGATTAGTGTAGAGTAGTATTCGGGCCCGTATGCGGATCGGAACTGGAACTGCCGGGGAGTTTGGAAAAGTTAGAGAAAACGGATGTTGACAACTTGTGTATTTCCAGAGACAAGGACGGATACATAAGGCCAAAATCCGAATTTAATTTTTCACCATAAAGTTATAATAATATATTTATATCTAAATTTAATGTTTTCAAACATGCTAAACAAAACATAAAAAATATTTTTTGCAAACTGTGCTAACAGTAAATAAAAAATAATGTTGGTGAATATAAAAAGATACAAAAATAAATGTTGGCGAACTTGGCTAAGTTTGCAAACTTCAGTAAGTTGGCCAACATTAAATTTAAAACAATGTTGGCGAACTTGGTAAACAATAATTATTATGATATGTTAAGGTTGGCGAACAATGAAGTTGACGCACACTTGGCGAACAGTAAATGTTAGTGAACAGTACAGGTTTCGTAAAGGTTGGCAATGATAGCGACACTGGTGAACAGTAATGTCATTAGTAATGATTTCGTAAATGTTAACGACGTTTGCGACATTAACGAATAGTAATGAGTTTGTAAATGTTGGCGACGTTGGCGATGTTGGCGAACAGTATTGATTTCATAAATGCTGGTAATGTTGGCGACGTTGGCGACATTGGCGAACAGTAATGAGTTTGTAAATGTTGGCGACATTGGCGACGTTGGCGAACAGTAATGAGTTCGTAAATGTTGGCGACGTCGGCGAACAGTAATGAGTTTGTAAATGTTGGCGACGTTGGCGAACAGTAATGAGTTTGTAAATGTTGGCGACGTTGGCGAACAGTATTGATTTCATAAATGTTGGCGACGTTGGCGAACAGTAATGAGTTTGTAAATGTTGGCGACGTTGGCGAACAGTATTGATTTCATAAATGTTGGCGACGTTGGCGAACAGTAATGAGTTTGTAAATGTTGGCGACGTTGGCGACGTTGGCGAACAGTATTGATTTCATAAATGTTGGCGACGTTGGCGACGTTGGCGAACAGTATTGATTTCATAAATGTTGGCGACGTTGGCGACGTTGGCGAACAGTAATGATTTCGTAAATGTTGGCGACGTTGGCGACGTTAGCGAACATTTACACAATCCTGTACCAGAATGCGTTTGTTTTGTCTTATTTTTGAGTGTAAATTCACATTGCGATAAGACGTGTCATGGTACTTGTCTATCCCAAATTCATATATTTGGTTTTGATGTTATATTTGTTATTTTCGTGGGTTTTTGTCTGATGCTTGGTCCGTTTCTGTGTGTGTTACATTGTAGTGTTGTGTCGTTGTTCTCCTCTTATATTTAATGCGTTTCCCCCAGTTTTAGTTTGTTACCCCGATTTTGTTTTTTGTCCATCGATTTATGAGTTTGAACAGCGGTATACTACTGTTGCTTTTATCTATAAACAACTATCAGAAAGACATTTTACGTATCAACAATGGTGTCCTTGAGTGAACTGTTGTTGTAACACATCAAGAAATGAAGTATTAGATACGAATAATGATGAACGAATGCGCTAAACGTATCATATGATTCAGAAGCTACTAGATTTGTCTTTGGAACATTTTTTCAAACTTTAAAGAATGGAAACTATCGGCTGCCGCAGTTTTTTTTTTTTAATTCATTTCTTTTTCCAAAAATACGCTCATTCGTATTTATTAAGTTAGTCCCTTTCTGTTATAGTGACATTAAACACGTTTAACGGGAGACAACTCAATTCAAATATATGGTTCATGTTTCTAATGTCGATTTAACGATGTTGGACGACATTCGTAAATTTCTTTAATATAAACATGAATCACTTTGAATTTGAATACCAATTTCAAAATATAATTGATATAAAAGAATCATATCGGAATTATAACTAATTGAAGATGATACAGAGAAATCCGTGTATTTTTAAATTTACTGATGATTTAATGAGATATATATTTTTTTTTGATTTCAGACAATGTTTGAGACTTTCAACACACCAGCATTTTACGTCGGTATCCAGGCTGTTTTATCCCTGTATGCATCAGGACGAACAACAGGAATCGTGTTTGATGCAGGAGATGGAGTTTCTCATGTCGTACCTATATATGAAGGTAAACACATTGAAATATCATTGGACAATATTTTTGCAATTTTCCTTTATACAAACGTGTAAATATTTTTGATTGAATACTATAAAATGTCAGACACTCAATTCAACGAATTTTACTTAATCAAAATAAAACAATATTTTATCATAATAAATTGCATGTAACGTTTTACGGAGTCAGTTTAATTGTGACATCACACAAATGATCTATCAAATAACAATCGTTCATATTTGCAGGAGAAATGTGATTCAAGGTTCTCTTTTAAATTCTTGATTTCTATGCCTTCATTTTGATAAGTTGTCAATTTCCGCATAAACTTTTCGAATACACAGAATGATTGCAGCTTGAATCAAATGAAGCAAAACAATCACACTTTCCTTAAAATCAATAACAATGTTACATAATTTTGTTGTTTATATTAAAGGATATGCTTTACCCCATGCCATTAAAAGACTAGATCTCGCGGGACGAGACTTGACAGCCTACTTACAGAGGATACTGCGTGAAAGAGGATACTGTTTTAGTAATTCTTGTAAGTAGTTTTAACATGATTTCTTATACAAAATGCTGATTTAAAAGCAAACCACATAATTAATATACTAATATATACATTTGTATATAGGGATGATGTCCAGTGGCAAACAGATTTATACAAATGATCGTCTTTGAATGTAGTCCAGTTGAAAATATTTTATGAAGATACTTGTATATATAGAAAGAATGTCCAGTGGCAAGCAGATCAAGAAAATATAGGAAAATAGTTTTTTCTCGGATAAGCTTAACAGAAAATAGTTACTAGTAATATAGTAGCAGTATATTTAAAAATAATCTTCCATACATAAAGTCCAGTTGCAAATATTTCATGAATATTCACGATCGGTTAGATATAAATGAAATACAATATTATTATAATCAATGACCAACAGAAAACAAAGAGAAACACACTGTAATAACAGGAAGAAGAACTAAATATACTCATACAATCGGAAGTCTAAAAGTATTAAAACATCTGACTATTTGTTAATGTAACTTTGAATGACTTTGATTTTGACAATTTTTATTTCTTATTTTAGCTGAACGGGAAATTGTCCGAGATATCAAAGAGAAAATGTGCTATGTTGCTCTTGATTTCGAGCAAGAACTAGATGCTTCTGCCAAATCTTCTCAAATAGAAAAGAGCTACGAACTTCCAGATGGTGGCGTAATCACTATTGGAAACGAAAGATTCAGATGTCCGGAAGTTTTGTTTCAGCCATCTTTTACTGGAATGGAGGCTGCCGGTATACACGAGATGCTCCATAACTCAATCACGTCAACAGATATTGACATCAGACGAGATCTATATAATAATATTGTATTGTCCGGTGGTTCAACAATGTATCCAGGTAAGTAGTTATACCAATCAAAGAGGGTCGCTAAAGAAGGTCGGGAAGTGGTATGTGCTACTAAGAACTAGAATTCAAAAAAGAAAAAAATCAAAAAATAATAGCCGACACATTCTTTTTTAACCCATTTGCACTGAAAAACAGTAAACTGACCAAAACTAAACGGTTCATTGAACAATGAAATATTGCGAGCGGAGCAAAATGACATCGAACACACATATTGTTGTTTGAAATAGCAATTTGATAGCATTCTCGTAGAGATAAAGATAGAGTGAAAGAAATGTGTACAACAAAACTGATATTTTTTTTAATCTAAAAAAACCACAATAGAATAATAAGTATATAATATGAATTTTTTTTATAAATACAGGTAGAATTAATTAGTTTTCAAAATGTAAAAATATGGGTAAATCATGTTAACTTTATGTTATTTGTTTGTTTCAGGAATTGCAGATAGGTTGAAAAAAGAAATGGATGCCATCATCCCGAATTCGATGAAAACCAAAATAATTGCCGCCCCAGAACGGAAGTACTCGGTATGGATTGGAGGCTCTATTTTAGGATCACTATCAACTTTTGGACAGATGTGGATTTCTAAACAGGAATACGACGAATGTGGACCTAGTATTGTCCACAGGAAGTGCTTTTGGTGTGGATGTAGATATATCTCGATAATATATAGTTTTATGTGCAATAACAATATTAAAGTGACGCATTTTGTATATTGAACAAATGGGCTTTAATGTGATACGTTATTTTTGTTATTCCATTTTTGTTATTTCATTTATGATTGTTTTTGATATCATTGTCATTTTTTATAATTGATAAACATTTGTTATTTATTAAGATAAAATATTTTTTGAATTCATTATTTGTTTTTTTCTTGTGGATGATATTTCAATTTAGACAGGAATTATATTCAAAAGTAATAAAACAAACTTGTATCTTACTAGAGAGGGATATAGGACTGCATTGATTGTGTAAAAGAATCTTACTCCACTTGAGTACGTATTTATCTGTGTACTGTTACCCTATAACAGCACATTGAATATTCTGCTCAGTGCTTCGACTTAATACAAAGCAGGGTACATATTTATGTCGCTATTACATGTTCTCGTCCTAATCTGCATTAAGCATGTTATGTTCAAACGCTACTGTAGATGGAACCTTATAACGCTCAGCATAAGAGTAGGTAGTGACACCCTTGGGTAAGCTTTACATATCTATTTGTATACTTGAAGCACCACAGCTACATATATTGGGTTAAAATGTATACGAAAAGGTAAGCAGTTTCTTCACCTGATCCATTAGTGGTGAACATCGTGTTGCTCATAAAAAACAGGTAAACAATCAAGTCATTAATTGTAGTCGATGATATTATAATTAAATAAAACATCAGGTTGTATCTCAAACAAGAAAAAAGAGGACATATCCCTGGCCTTGTGTGACTAAGCTGTGCCATATTCCGATGAATATGATATTGGTTAATTAGTGTGCTAATAAGCTAATATGATACATATGGCTTTTTTTAATTCTAAATGGGACCCGAGAGCTCAAAAACAGGTAATACTTATAGTACAGATTATCACAAATCATTCGTTTAAATATTACCAGTTTCCGAAAGCTGCTTGAATGATACTATATATTATTTGAAAGTTGACAGTTAAAAAAATTGGAGAAGGTCCAGTAAAGGGATTAGTGTCAGTGATGTTCATATGATGAAGACATAATATTCTAATAATTTAAGTCATGCTAAGTGAGATCTGGAGATGACATTTCAGTATCTGTTAGTAGTCCTATGTTAATCTATGCTGGGCAACTGGCATCTTGTTCAGTTTTTGCCAATTTTGCTGTTGGTGGTTTTTTTCGTCAATGTGTAGATGTATATGGGGAGAAATGGAGAGATCACAGTACATGTTTCAGCCCGACCTGTTAAGCCCGACACATTGTTGTGTCTTTACCAAGCCTTTATTTATCTTGTTTTTTTTATTGTTTTTTTTGTTGTTTTTTTTTAGGGTCATTTGAAGTTTCGAAGTTAAGTGAAGCGATCATTCACTGTTAGTATTCGTTATCGTTTTTGGGTCAGCTAAAGCTCACATCCACCCCATTGGTGGCCTTTGGTTTTCCTGCTCGTTATATGGGATGTAGTGCATTTGCTTCCTTCCCCAATTATCGATTATTCTTAAACTTTCATGACAATATAATAATGCCCGAAGAGAATATTGATCGCATATAGTAACACAAACCTATATTTCGGTTGCATGTTGGTTTCCACTTATCAATTTAGCAAAACAATAAGTTGTATTGGTTGAATATTTTCAATTTGTAAAAGAAAAGACTTCTCAACAATGTTTGATATCTATTTATATTGGATCTACGCATTCCTAAAAAAATAAACAAGCAATACATGACTTATACAGTTGATACTTCGATAGATCATATTTTATTTTCTAATCTAATTGTTCTATTGTTAAACAGGAAAGTATAGCAAACACGGTCCAATGATTTTGATATCCTGTAAAACTTTGAACTATAAAAATGTTTCCTGCTGAAACCAATTTATCGTCAAAAAAATATTATTACATTGACTTAACTATGGTTATACTACACTTTCTACATCTATTGGTTTTATCATATGGAGTAGAATCTTATCCAATAGGACAGTGTGTGGGATTAGACAGGTAAACTATTATCTCTATAATAATTTCTAATACATGTAGTTCTATTTATAATGAGTTTATTCTATACTGCAACTAGTTGTGTTTATTTCCTTAAGATAGTATCACAGCTTTATGTTGTACAATGCCAATTTCATTATAATTACAATAGATGTATGTTTCATCATAATACGTTATTCTGATTGGCTAACTGCACATCACGTGTAACTCCGTAAGCTATTGCAATTCCCGTACGAAATAAGTAGTAGGATTCCACCTAGACACTAGTAGGAATGAAGTAGGAATCCACCTAGATTCAAAGATTCCATATAGAAAGTAGGCGGACATGGAAAATTCTGACTGGATTTTTTAGTATTCCTACTTCAAAAATCCTACTACTTACTAGGTGGAATTTTAAAAGTCTGTATGGATTTTTTTCTGTTTTGAAAATCTGATTTGATTATTTATTTTCCTACTACATGTTAAAGATTCCTACCAGAATAGATTTATAAATTCCTACCAGAATAGATTTATAAATTCCTACCAGAAAATTTTTCTACCTGGAAAGTTATCTTGAACTGAATTTCTGTTTGCTAATGACACACATTTTGCAATGTTTAATGCAAGCAAGTTCCAGTTCACAATTCAAAAGTTGGAGGTGAAAGAATGAAAAGTTGTGTTGGAATACAATGCTGCAAGCTAGGGTCACACAACTACAATATAGAAATGTAAGAAAATATGCCTGCCAAAAATATTTAGTAATCAATTAATTCAACAATAGTGCATAATCTTACTCATTATTTGTTCATTTAACTAATATAGATCTACACGTTTATGTATAACACTTTTTATAACTTGCATATATTGCAGTTTCTCTAAAAATTTCCATTTTTTTTAAAAGGAATTTATTCCATGAATTTCCTTTGTTCTTTGTTGTTGAGATTCAAACTTATCATTAGACATGTTACGAAAAGGTATATTCACGACGCTGAGGTTGACAAATTACACTTTAAATGTGGGGACTGCGTCAAAACAGAAAAGAGATTACCTGTGTACACCTGTGTTTTCATTGAATGTTATTTGAAAACTGCATTGATGTTTTTGGAGGCAATTCCGTATGGAACGAATATTCAATAACATTTGTACCTTAAGAAATGTAAGAAATAGATTCCATTATATTTTTCAAGAAACTCTAATGCAAACAAACGTGAATATTATGATATTATTACGTAAGTATTTCTGTATTGGCCTTGTTATTGGTCCGAGGCTTGCTGTATTGGCGTGAGGCGAAGCCGAAGTCCAATACAGCTGGCCGAGGACCAATAACAAGGCCAATACAGAAATACACGTAATAATATCTTTATTAATTAACTACAGTGTTACAATATTTTTTTAATTTCATTTCAAAAGAGATAAATATTTTTACCTTGAAGTGGAACTATCCAAATCTCAGTTTGTTTCTTTTTATTAGATGCAATACATAATGATCTCGTGCTGTTTCCAGGTGTCTTCAGCATTTGCTCATCAGATGAATTTTTCTACCCTTTTCAGTCACTATAAAGTGTTACAACTTAAATTTAGACGCAACACATAAATAGTAATTGGAAAGGTACTGCCATTGCATGTGTTATGCAGAAACTAATTTAAAATCGATGTGAAATTATGAGGTGGTCAAGAAATGAACTTTGTGATAATCAACTCGTTCCCCAAACCTGAAATAGTTCTATCGTCTGCTTTCAAAGTACTTTTTAAATTGATGTGACCGTCTTTCGCCTGAAATGTATGCCATACTGACATTTTCAGCATGTTTAAGATAACTAAATGACAACTGCGTCTTCAAAACAACTGTTTACTTTCAGTTTGTGTTTATCGTGTCTTTCGATGTAAAATCTAGAGACGTTCCGAAATCCTGCACTTGTGTCAACTCGGCCAATATAGAATAACTCGGCCAATACAGAAAAAATCTGTATTGGCCTAGTTATTCTGTATTGGCCCAGTCTACACATTATATTGCATTGGCAGTTTTCATCATATTAAGTCCAATAACAGTGTAGTTAGTTAATAAATATATGTAACGGTCATTTTTATATACATGTGTAGTTATGAAAAACAAACAAAGAAATGTATGTCTTTTGATCCATATCTAAAGGGGTCTGTTTTAAAACACCTAAACACGATTGTTATACAATTTAAATTTGAAACATGTTGCATTCTAGTTTAGAAAAATTACTCCCGGTCACATAGCTTCGAGGGCATGTATATTTTCCTTTATTACCTTCCAACTTTGTCTTAATTTAAACAGTTTCATCTCAATTTGTATTTTCTTTATAAGGGATTTGTGATTGATTGATTGTTGGTTGCTTAACGTCCAGTGGCAAATATGCAATGCATGTTCAGAACGATTAAAGGTTTGTGTAAAATATGACTCACTATTCACCGGGTGAACATCCCTGCCGCAGAGTTTCAAAAGCATCACATAATGACTTTGCATTTACACCTTAACACTACCTTATGCAGATATTTTGTATCTTATAAATTCCTGGAACGTCTTGTGGAAATTCGCCAATCGTTTCATTAGAAAATGACAATAGGAAAATTAACACCGATGACCGATGGGTCTTTCCTCAATTTAAGCTAACAATGCTAGGGTTTTCCTAACAAAGTTATTATGGCGTTTTTATAGATGTGTACATATTACTACTCTACGGAGGTACCAGGTTTTTTTTCAGGGAGAGGGAGGGGCTAAGAATAAATTTGAAAAAGGCATCAACTAAGAGCTTAACCACGAGTAGATAGAAGAAAATTAAAAAAAAAAAAAAAAAAAAAAAAAAAATTGCGTATATCAGAGTGTCGGGTATATGTCGAAGACGCTATAAGGCCCTTAAAAACTTTCAGAGTCATTGGAAGCTTATGGAGACACCCGAGAGACAGTGGAGCGACAGATTGAACTTTTTCAGGAACTGTATTACTACAATAAAAACTAATGTCTAACTGGCTTACTATGTATATATTATCAATCTGGAATCGAATGAACTTGTATAATTCTCAGCCCCTTTTTCTAGCACACCCACTCCTGCACGCGTACAACTGTCATGCCTTATGATAGCCAGCAATGATATCACAAAAGCAACTGTCATAATATAAGAATGCTACTTGATGATGTTCTACATAATTATACATATGATTTGAATTAACCAAGACGCACATGATTTAAATTTTATCTATTGTCTATGTTTTGACACCGTCCCCAAATTTAAAGTGTAATTTGTCAACCTCAGCGGCGAGAATATACCTTTTCGTAACATGTCTATTGACCCAGTTGTGTATTTGTGAATATACACTTACATTTTGTATATGTTTAGATTCCTACCAGAAAATATTTTTTTTCTGGGTGGAATTTTGAAAAATTCCTACCAGGTTTTCTAGTAGGAATTTTATTTTCCTACCAAATTATTCCTGCTAATTTGCATATTCCTGGTAGGAATATACAATATTCCTACTAGAAATTCCTGCTAATTTAAATTTTTCGGCTATTTTCCGTGTGGATTCCTACTACTGTCTGACAAGAATATCACTCCTTTCTGGTAGGAATTCAAAGCAATTTTCCTACTATATTCCGTGTACATTCCCACTGTGTCTAAACCACACCGGCAAAATTTGCTCGGACTCGATGGTATCTAACATCCGGCACAATGACGGAACACCAATAGACAAAAGAAAGGTAGGTTTCTCCTTATTTTTTTATTTTTTTTTATGATATCGAAGAATATATATACATATACAACTATTTTCTATTGTGAGATGCAATATTTTCTTCAACCGTTCTATATTAACGGAGAAATAAGTCAAAATGCATGTCAAAATGACGAATTGAGTGAACCTTGCCTCGAAATTGTTTAATTTCTCGTTAAATTGTTCACATTGTACGGAAAGAAAGGTACGGGAAGATAGATATTGACACGCAAATTTAGTTATTATGAGCATCTCAATAATTGTATTTCTGTGTATGATACGAAAGAAAAGGGTCGTGTCAAATTAAAATAAACCGGTTTCGTCAATGTTGTTACTACACAATCACCCGGTTTCGTCTACATATATCACCCGGTTTTTTTTGTTTTTTTTTAACAAACAATTTATGAAAAGAAACTTTGGCACGGATCTGAACATTGTCTTTCGAGAATTTTAATATATATTTATTGTAAAGTAAACTTGGCGTGTTAAAATCTATTTTAAATGGGCACTTTTGGACATAGTTAATTATGATAATACACATTTTCCTAATGAAAGTCGTATTCCTTATTTCATTAACTTCAAACTAATTTTAAATGGAATATAAATACTGAATAGCAAACACTGGTATCTAATTATTTTGTAACATTATTATATTTTCTTTGTTTATAATAGTAGTATGTAAAGATGAAAAATAAAAGGATGTGTTTTGATTGTGCCATAATTTTAATTTACTATACTATATTATATACACTTAGTTTACAATATTTACTATCAATTATTAATACATTTATGCATTCAATCATTGACGAACAGTCCAAAACCGACTATAGTCTATACTGTTCTGCACAAATTAATCATGCATGCAGTCCTGCCAGATTTTCTGGTACTATATATACTGTGTTACTTGCGCACTAAAGCGAGTTTTCACACTTAAGCATCCATAACATAGCAGTGAGATTTGTAACTTTCTCCCCGTTTCTGGTAGGCACATTTATTTTCATAGGCATGTTTTTCACATTATTTTTACAGTTCAAATTCATTTTTTGTACAGTTCAAAATCAATTAAAACTCAAGATAACTTTCGAAAACAACATCTGACAGTTTTGTATTTTCAATGTGTATAAAAGGTGGTTTGCAAAACATGACCGTCATTTATATCTAGGTCTTATTAAGAAGAAGTGACGGTAACCACTTATCCCATAAACATTGACAATGAGACAACTTTCTTTTAGACACAAAAAATATGTTGAATTAATCAAGTTTAGGTCAGCGTATGCCTTAAACAATGAGAAAAACACACAAACTGCATGAAAGCAAGCTATAACAGGGCCCTAAATTATAAATGTAAAAAAATTCAATCACTCTAAACCAAAATTTTAAACATCACCAAAAAGTAAACAGAAGTTTAAAATATATAACTAAGAAGTGTATAAAGTTCAATGCCGTTATAATACTTCGTTTTTGAGATATGGCGCGACATGTTAAAAAACCCCACATTCCTGTTTCACTTACATTTTCTGTAACTCAAAAAGATTTTTTGATTTTCACTAAACATGCTAAAAGGTTTGCAGATCGTTTGACCATTATAAGAAATAACTATGTTTTTTAAGAAAATAAGATAAGCTGTCCTGAAGTTACGGTGCAACATGTTTATGCTGGACAGACTGATAGATAGACGGACAGACGGACGGACCGAATGACTGATAGATGGAGGAACGGACGGATGGAAGGACGTACGGACAGACGGGTGTATACAATAATACTAAAATTGGGACGGGCGTGTAAAAACGCAAAGAAATGAAGAAAAAAAACTCGTAATTAAAGGTCAATAAGTTTTATTAGGATATCGGCCAAGTCGATTTATTTGTATATTTGTCTGCCTTATAATTTTTGCTATATAACTTTTATATATATTTGAAAAAATGTAAAGAAATCGATAAAAAGAACTTGATATTCGGCATTTATTATAATAAACATAATCCAACTCACATAATCCGATTTCCCGGGTATCCCTGTTTTCTCATTTCTTACAATATTTTAATTCGGTATACACTTTATAAGATAAGTGGCGAATCTAGATGACGTATAGGTTGCACGCCCCGACCCCACCTTTGGTTGCCAAAACTATATTGATTCCTGTATTTAACGATTTTGTAAAGCAAAAAATAATCAAAATATTGTTCGACTCGCTACGCTCAGCGGTATGTAAAAGTTGTTCGAATTACGTCCACTTTGAAATAAACTGAATCCGTCTGTCCGTATATATTGTCAAAATATATTGATCAACGTCAGTGTACGATCATCATAACACAACGGCGACAGTACAGACTCTTTTTTTTTTAAGTAATGTTAACAAAATAATTATTATTGAATTTTGTCGATGACCTGAGACTATTTATTATACTAATTTGTACATAGCAGTATAGTTACAATAAGGGATAAAAAAATTATTTTAATGCATGGTAGTTGTAATCCTACATTTATTTTCTATGTCGATTATGCATGCATATACCAATGTCTTATTATCAACGTTTATCCTTAAGAAGATTTATTTTTAACGATTGTAGAAAAGATTACATACATAGAATGATTAGATTACTTATAAAGGTGTCCATCCTTTTGTGCGAGAAAATCACATATCAATTGTGTGTTTCGATTTTTAAGACCGTAAACTTTAATTTCAAATTTAAACATGTTCAGCATATTTTCCCATAACTCATATAGAAAACGCATATTGAGAGAGCTTTAATCTCAATATGCTGTTAAAAAATTTCGGAAAGCAAAGTATATTAAACTATTTGTGTTCTATAAGAGTAGGAATTCAAGTTTTTGCTTATTATTTATTTGAATCTGTGACTCATATAAATAATAAGTCGTTGTCCGGTGAACGAACTTGTTTTCCAACGACCAACAAAACTCCTTTTGAACGCTGAAGTTAAATAATCAATTATAATGTAATGCGATTATGATTTTTTTTATTTGACCAAACCGGGTTATGCATTTTGAAATCTATGACGAAACCGGGTTGTATACATTGACGAAACCGGCCAGTTCCTTTTTGACATGACCCATTTCTTTCGTTCCATACACAGAGATACAATTATGGAGATGCTCATAATAACTAAATTTGCAATCTCCGTGTCAATATCTATCTTCCCGTACCTTTCTTTTCATACAATGTGAACAATTTAACGAGAAATTAAACAATTTCGAGGCAAGGTTCACTCAATTCGTCATTTTGACATGCATTTTGACTTATTTCTCCGTTAATATAGAACGGTTGTAGAAAATATTGCATCTCACAATAGAAAATAGTTGTATATGTATATATATTCTTCGATATCATAAAAAAAATAACAAAATAAGGAGAAACCTACCTTTCTTTTGTCTATTAGTGTTCCGTCATTGTGCCGGATGTTAGATACCATCGAGTCCGAGCAAATTTTGCCGGTGTGGTTTAGACACAGTGATTCCATATGGATTGTTTCATACAGGAATTACACAAAAAAACTTATCATTCATGATGACACGAGGTCCCACAATAAAGTGTACAGGTAAATTAATTTAAAACTTGCTGTAAATCGTGTTTTCATTATCCTATCTAAAAAAAATGTAATTATGAGTATAGAGTGCTTCTTTTGTGACTTCATAGGGTTGTAAACGCGTTGACCATGCGCACATTTTAAAAATGAAGTGCTTCCGCGCTTCATACAAAATGTACTTTGGTCACCGCTTTACACCCCAATAAAGTTACAAAACGAAGCATTCAATTCATAAATGAAACATTTCATCAGGGGTTCATCCAAGGATAAAAAAGTTTGACAATTGTGTTACGATTTAAAAGCATAACAATATATTGGTATTTGTTATGCGTTTACTTTTCCACATTGGCTAGAGGTATAGGGGGAGGGTTGAGATCTCACAAACATGTTTAACCTCGACCCAGTTTTGCGCCTGTCCCAAGTCAAAAGCCTCTGGCCTTTGTTAGTCTTGTATTATTTTAATTTCAGTTTCTTGTGTACAATTTGGAAATTAGTATGGCATTCATTATCACTGAACTAGTATATATATTTGTTAAGGGGCCAGCTGAAAGACGCCTCCGGGATTTCTCGCTACATTAAAAACCTGTTGGTGACCTTCTGCTGTTGTATTTTCTATGGTCGGCTGGTGTCTCTTTGACACATTCCCCATTTCCATTCTCAATTTTATATGTCAATTTCAGTTGCAGTATAATATCAATATTAGGTCAATGTCATGAAAATATAATCTTTTTTTGTCTTCGGAAGAACCTCGCCCTTCCCAAGTTTCTCAGCCTCATACAAAAAAAGTCTTTACTTTTTCTGATATTGACTTAATATCGTATAAATATTACATGCATGTGCCATCAGAATCCGTAAATTCGATTGGCTGACAACAATCGTTAGGCACTTTAATATCAAATCGTATTTCCGTATAAAACATGTACATGTAAAACACAACAGCTATTAATGCACGTGCCATTCGTGACAAAGTTAAAGCAATGCATGTATAAAAAATGTAACGAATAGCTTTATATAACTTTTAGTTTTATGGTAGTAGTATAAAATGTTAATGTACTTTTTCATTGTTTTGTTATGGTTGTGAAAACATCAATCGTGAGCACATTTTAAGTAAGTTGGCTTCGAGCAACGTTATTATACGGAAGCCGATAAGGGCCATTCAAAAAAAATATTTTATGTCGTAATTACGACATAGCATGTCGTAATTTCGACATAACATGTCATTATTACGACATCGCTATGTCGTAATTTCGACATAACATGTCGTTATAACGACATCGCTATGTCTTAATTTCGACATATCATGTCGTAATAACGACATCACTATGTTGTTAAAACGACATAGCTATGTCGTAATAACGACATCGCTATATATAAAAGAATATGTATTATGATTGCCAAGAGACTAAATGACACAGAAATTAACAACTATGGGTCATCATCATGCCCCCAATAATGAGAAAAGCCCCCGATTAGTCAGCTATAAAAGAGGGAGGAAAGATACCAAAAGGGAGAGTCCCCGAAATGCTGTGTGGCAGACAGTGTTATTAATTAATTATTAGCTCCCTTGGTAAAAATCCAAATTTCATATTTAATGTATTTCATTGTTAAATAATTTACATGAAGCTTAATAAATATATATTTGTTAATTGCATAGGTTTTGCTATTTGAATTCATTGGTTGAAGATTTTTTATTTACATTGTAAAGTTTAATATTTGCATCGTCGCAAAATCTTTGGTTACCTTCTTTGGATACCTTCAGTGAGAAACTTATATATTTTTAAAATCCCGGCGAAGTTTTATAAGTTACCTGCCATGGAAGGACTGTACAGCCAGACAAGTTTGAAATAAACAAATAAGACGTGGAAATATATGAGGACTGACATTGCATGGCAAGCATTCCATCTCCCTTTATATAAGCGCAAACTACATGGCTACTTGTAATAAGGGTGAATTGAAGTATTGATAGCTCTATTTCTACTTTCAAACGTTGGGCACGACATTCCTACAACACGACGTTACACTTTAACATGCGGCGTCGAAGAGGGTTTTTGACTTCGTTTAATTTTTGCAAGTTTTATTCGGTTTTTCATATTGTTGGTTGATTCTGGTTCTGTTCGTTTTGTGATGTCAAAAATTACCTCGAGTTGTGGAAATCGATTTAATAATGTTTACTCTTTAAGTTATTTCAACTGAAAATGCAGTACTGTTGCAAGTAATGTAGGAAGGAAAGATGGGATAAAAAATACGCGTTAACTGCTTTGAAAAATGAAATATCAACTTGGACAAAATGGCTACCGTTTGAAAAACGACTGTGTAGAGAAGATTTTTATTGAATCAGCAATATTTGAACTCACATGAGGCAAATATTTGTACTTTTGTTAGATTTTATTATTGTCTTACTCTTTTTATTCATTTTCTGCTGTATCTACTTATAACATTCACTTTCAGTCGTTGAGTTAATGAAAAACGTCGTTGGACATTTTTCTTATTCCAGCTCAATATGCAGTCAACGAGTCAAATGAAATTTGGCAAAATAACGGCTTTAACGGCACAGAGAACCAACACATGTCGTTGTTCCTGCCAAGAATCAAGAAGATCAGAGAATAAGAAATAGGATCACTATACATAAGGGTTAAAACAGTTTTTCATAAATGTAACGTTGGACATCCGGTTTTTTTCACAAAGCTTTCTTATTTTAATCCTCAAATAAACTAGATATTACTTAGTATATGATCAAGAGCTGTAAAAACATAATTTAAAACATATACTGAATTTGTTACAATATTGTTTCGTGTTTTCTAACATTTTTATTTTTATTTTGTTTTGCGGATGAAATTTCGAAGATTCTGTTTTAAATCCTAGGCGTTGTAGGAACATCGTGCCTAACGTTTGAAAGTAGAAATAGAGCAATCAATACTTCAATACAACCTTATTACAAAAAGCCTTGAAGTTTGCACTTACTGTAGGGAGATGGATAGCTTGCCTTGCTAGGAATGTATGTTAGACTTAACATACAAGGTCGGTGTAATTACATGGGATCTATGAAATATATAAATTTCTCACTGAATCTATTCAGAGAAGGTAACCAAAGATTTTGCGACGATGCAAATATTAAACTTTACAATATAAATAAATATCTTTAACCAATGAATTCAAATAGCAAAGTCTATGCAATTAACAAATATGTACTTATTAAGCTTCATGCAAATTATTTAACAATGAAATACATTAAATATGAAATTTGGAGTTTTACCAAGGGAGCTAATAATTAATTAATAACACTGTCTGCCACACAGCATTTCGGGGGCTCTCCCTCTGGTATCTTTCCTCCCTCTTTTATAGCTGACTATGTGGGGCTTTTCTAATTATTGGGGGCATTATGATGACCTATAGTTGTTAATTTCTATGTCATTTAGTCTATTGGCAATCATAATACATATTCTTTTATATATATAGCGATGTCGTTATTACGACATAGTGATGCCGTTATTACGACATGATATGTCGAAATTACGACATAGCGATGTCGTTATAACGACATGTTATGTCGAAATTACGACATGCTATGTCGTAATTACGACATAATATTTTTTTTTTGAATGGCCCTTATCGGCTTCCGTATTATTACAACCATATAAATCTACAAAAAAAGAAACATTCAACACTTAACTGAAGCTTAGAATACAGGAATTACAAAATATTATTTTATTAATAACGTTTGATGCTAAATATCATTTGAATAGTCAACGTTAACGAAAATATAAACCGACGCAAAGCCTTATCCAAAATAAAGATGACATATAAGTAGACACTGCATTCTCCAATAACTATTAGTTTTCACTCATCTACAACATTATTAAAGTATTTTCCGTTTCAACACTCAGTTTGTTTATAACCTTTATAAAGTAAATTTCAGTATACTCAGAATTATTGATTTCTTTAGAATAAATGATGAAAATGACACTTAACCAGGACGTATCAGAAAAAAAGACAAAACAACATAAAAACAAATGAAAGCCTATCGTTCACAATTAAAAATATATGCATTTTTCGAATAAATACTAAGGATTTTCTGACAAAGGAATAAATCCCCTTAGCCTGTATTTTGTCAATATTGTTCGAAATTGTTGGTCGTGAATGCTCATAAACTTTGTTTTTTTTTTGCATTTTAAACTTTTTATTTGAGCGATACTGATTGATCTTTAGATTGCATTTCTGTAAATACCCACAATGCAATTTCCCACTTAAACCATATAAGGGAAAATATGCGTCCTGTCTGCTCCTTTTGTATTTAAAATTATAAAAGTACCATCCACATATCCAGTCTTTTTACGCAATACTTAAAATTATGCATTTTCATCATTTTTCATATAAAGACAACACATAGCTGGGTCTTCATGATGATCAACAAATAATTTCCTAAAGTTATTAGAACCATGAATTTTACAGTTACTCCAAACTTAATTGACTAGGATTGTCAGTTTTCATACCGAAGGTTGGTGGTTTTCTCTGGGGAATCCTGCTTCCTCCAACAAAACAAACTGACCGTCATGAAATCGTACAATAGTGTTGAAAGTGACCTTAATAACTATTCAATCAATAATTTTACATTAAAAATAGGTAAACTTCAGAAATATGGTGATGGTTTATATTTAGTAAGCAGTGCCACTCAAAAGTTGATTCCTTAAAATTGTAGCTAACTTATGTGACTCTATGAAATATGTTAAAAAAAAAATAATTACGAGGTAATACTGAATAACAGTTATAAGTTTCCTATTATATTATAAGGGGCATTCAGACCTTGAATTAAAGCAGGACAAGCTATTATACTGTATTTATAAAATGATTGTATATTTTGTTAAGATTTAGACGAGTGAAACGGTTTTGTTGTTCTAATCACGAAGAAGTAGATGGCAAGTGTATCAGTAAGGTTGAATTTCTACCTAAACGTATGAATCCAAAAGCGCTTTTTTAAGATTGGAAACTGCCAATAAAGTGTTTTGTTCCTTGCACATTTTAATTTTAAGAATAAATTTACATTTTAAAGGAAAGACGATACAATACGGGTAATTATAATATCCACCACGGAGATGAAATAATAAAACAAAACCTACAAAAACACGACAATCATCAGAAGACTTCACAGCCTTATATCCGTTCATGTGATCGTTGTATATTTCAATGTGCAATTTATTGAACATGTAACATTATTAATTATTTGTCAGGTGCTACTAGCGAAGTAGAATTTGCTAACTTTTTATAGAGCTTCCGAATTTACTCCTAGATTTTTGCGGATTTTTTTTTTTTTTTTTTTTTTACATGTTTTATCGTTTATATCAATATACAATGTTATTTCCATTGTTTTATGCAATGTAGGTCTACATATAATATTAATGCTGCAGCTGATTTTATAAGTTTATGTAAATAAATCGAAAAAAACTTCGGTTTCTTAATAGTACAATCTGAATAAAATTTGGATCTATCATAATTTTCATTCGTATAGTTCTGGACAAAATATTCAATTTCATGATGTTTGATGTATAATGTGTCTCCCTCAGTTCCACATAGTGCTGTCCAATGGTAATGTTTTTAATGGTAAATACCAGTCACAAGTGTTTTAATTAAGACAATTAACCGTGCCCCCATTCTTAAACATGCACATGTGATGGTATAGTTACGTTTGATTTGTATACCGTTTTCATTCATTGACATTTCTCCACGGATTCATTCTCAGTAGTCATTTTTCCAAAAACAAAATCTGCTCAAACTTTTGCTAAAAACCATCAGAACTTGCAGTGGTGTAAGAGTGTTTGCTCTATGTTAAAGGCCTTGTTGTGATTTTGAAATGAAGAACAACAATAAAAGCGTACCGCTGTTCCTTTGATGTGAGATATATGCCCCGTGATCATGATATGATTTCTTGTCATGGATTGATTCCCTATCTGCATACATCAATGGGAATGTATACACAGGATTATATATACAGAAAACAGACTGAAAATAATTTGCATGTCAAATGGAAAATGTCACATATGTGATGAAATCAATAATATTGAAACTCTTGAGCATTTATTTTATCAATGTAACAAAATGTTAAATCATTGATAGAAACGGTTGTTAGAAATTTACAACTTTGTAACTTTATAAACGACGAGGTTCTCGTTGAAAACGATATTTTATTAGGAATTTGTACAGAGAATTCGAATAATTTCATTTTTAATGCAATAATACTTTATTTCAAATGGGCTATTTGGAAAATACGAAATAAATGCAAATTCGATAAAATTAAACTGAATGTGCAGTTTATACAGGCTATGCTAAAACTGCACATGAAAAACGAATTAAAATTTCTTCTGCTACGCTCGGATAAAGAGTATATATGCAAATCGAAAATTAAACTCTTTATCGAAAAATTTAGGAAGATTTACTTAGTTCTACATTTTTTTTGTACTGCTCTATACGAAAGGTGTGTTCGATTCCATAGATACTTATCTTATTGTATATTGTGTATAAAGTAGTGAACACTATGTTAATATAACAGAAAGAATTATTATTTGAATCTATGTCTGTGCATATTAGTTACATAAGTAAATTAACCACATATATTATCCTTCGTAATACATTTGTACTCACCACATGTGCTTTATCCTTTTTTTTTATCCATATATATATATATACAACTCGTCTAAACATCAACCCAACAATGTCTAACATTGTTGACCCAACAATGTCTAACATTGTTGGGTTGATGTTTAGACGAGTTGTATATGATGTTTAGAGGAGTTGTATATATATATATATATATATATACAACTCGTCTAAACATCAACCCAACAATGTTAGATCTGTAAATTTGCTTTCGCAAATTTTTGGTTCTTCCCTCGCCGGGATTCGAACCCATGCTACTGTGATATCGTGACACCAAATCGCCTGCACTGCAGCCGTCCCGCTAGACCACACGACCACCTGGGCTCTCTAAAAAAAGAGCTTTCGGTGGGCATGTGTTACCTTTCCACGTCAGTTTTAATCTAGCGGCGTACTACAGTACATGATATATAAGGCATGAAGATGTTATTGTTACAGATCAGCTAAATTATCTATAGTAAAGGATCCTACAAATTAATGTAAGATACAGTCACAGAAAATAATTATATTCATAAGTACGTCTGAGTCTTTTATATGAGGGTTTCTCTTCAATCACATCAAAATTCTTCAAGTCAAACTTTAACTTATTTTCGCAATCAAATATTTCCAGTTTAAATCAACACATGTTTTTTCAGTGAACCGGATATACGATAGTGATTTTATACAGTGATCTTATCAGGTGTGAAAATCAATTGTATTGGTTTTTTAAATATAATTATGTATGTAAAACTATTGTATAAACTCATTTGATACTTTCCCTGGTCAAGTGAGGCTGTTAAAAAACAGGGGCCCCTAAGTATGCGACTTGGGCTACTTAGGTTTTTATATATCAGGAAATGATTGAATAAAATATTTGTTATCATTAAACAAAAATATATCCCTAGTGGGCCTTGAGATGAGGAACTCAGATTTGTCCGCCATACAATTGTGGATGCTGTGATTTTATAAATGGACATAATTGAACAATAAGAACAGTTTTATAGAGCAAATGTGATGAGAGAGAAAAATGTAAATTTGACCTTGACTAAATTATTAGAAAGGACAAATTTTTCATTGAATTTCATGATCATTATCTGGGATCATTTCATGAGAAGAGTGACATTTTTCACCATCTTTCGGGGTCCCTCAATTTTGGAAAAAAGTATTTTCACTTGCCACCCCAAAAATTTAACCAGACATGTATAAATGTTTCAGCTTCGATATGAGCCAACATACATATTCAAGTAAATGATATGGACTGAGCAACAGGGGAAAATGTTATCATTACCGGCTTTGGAAAATCAATTAAGGATCTTAACCCAGATCAGAAGTATACCTGTTCAAGAAATATAATAAACTTTCAGAGAACCAGTAAATTATCATATGCAATTAAAGAGTGCTGAATTTCTTAGCACTAGCCAGCAGTATTGACATGAAATGACTGTCCCTTTATTTGAACATTTATTTGATATATAATAAAGCCTGACGAAAGTTCATTCGGTTGTTTCGTGATTGTTCTTAAATACTCGGATGCATCGGGATTCTTCAATCTCAAAATACTGAAAAGCAAGTGAAGGCTGCTTGGTGTTTGCATGCAGCAAAAAAAGTGAAACCTTTTGGGGAAAACGTAAAAGTAGCATGTTCTGACAGAATATTAGATTCAAGTGAATGTGATTGACATCTCTTTTGAAAAATTTCAAAATGGCTGCCGTTGATATGGACACAGCAGAATTTGAAAAGTGAAGAATTTACGGCCTTCAACAATGAGAAAAACCAAATGCATAATATTTAGTTAGAATTTGTTTTAAAAATATGAAAAACGAAGCATTTACGGCCTTCAACAATGAGCAAAACCAAATACATTATATTTAAAAGTTGCTTTAAAAATATGTAAAATGAGGCATTTTCGACATTAACCAATGAGCAAATAGCAGATGTTGCTTAAAGAGTGTTTCAATGGAAGTCGCGAATTTCTGTATTCTTCCCATTATCATTGTCATTGGTCTGTATTCTTTATTTTTGTTTAATTATTCTCTTTAAATTTCTTTATACTTTACCACCCTATTAGCCTCTATTTTTTTATATTGGGGTATAAAAGCGTATAGTATGCATTTACAGTTTAAGATGCCATAAATAAATTAATATAACATCTGACACTACAAATTCTGTTAATAAGATATTTATTTAGGCGCTCCATATAAATAACATGAAAAGAATCAATCAAGTTCATATGGACAGGTTACTCTGACATTTTTCTATAAATAGAGAATCAAGAGAAAGCTGCATGGGTTCTTATTATAGGACATTAATCTCGGACAGGTCAAAAATGTTGCATAATTAGTAAAGGTTGAATCAAGTGCATTTGGTTACTATGCAAGTTTTCTAAAAATAGTAAAATCACTTGAAGGCCGCTTGGAGTCTGCATGCACAAAGCTTGAGATAGATATTATTCGGAACAAAATTGCGTTCGGAAATTCTCTTGACTTTTTATTACTTTAACGTATTCCCAATTATTTATTTATTTAGTATATATATTGATATATAACTTAATTATGTGTTATTGTTATACGTTATTTTAAACTTTTGTTGTTATGCTGATAATTTTTACTGATATTTGTTGAATGCGATGTTATTTTTCTTTTTAAAGCGTAAGGTGACATTTGATTCACATTTAACATGGATGTTTATGATTATAAATATAACGATTTGGTATAATCATTGTAATGTTTTTAGTACTGGTCTGGTAAGTCATTTAACAAACGTGTTAATCTGACTTGAATGTTCCAACTGATACAATACTTCGAATATCTTTAAAATATACCACAACAACATGATACACCAAATAACTACTTAATCTTCATAGCAAATAATGTTCCCGCGCGAAAATTTATTTTCACTATTTTTATTTCATATTCATCCGTTTTTATTTTGTCATATACACATGATAAAGGCTACCTTTTCGGTTGTGACAAGACTATTCGCTGCAAAAAAAAACGTTTACAGGATATGAGTAATCATAAAATCTTGCTCTACAAATCACATTAGCCTAGCTAGGATCTCTTCCTCCATCTTGGATTTTGAAAAAAAGCATATGACAAGCGGTCTAGATCTTTAAAGAAATGTGGAATCTTATCTCGAGAGTCGTATTCAATTCATGTTTAAGACTTTTCTTTGGTCATCTATGTTGTGTTTTGTGTACTATTATTGGTCTGTCTGTTATTTTCCTTTTTAGCAATAACATTTTCACTTGATATTCTATCTAAAAGTTTGACTGTCCTTCTGTTATCTTTCGCCCCTCTTTCATCGTGTGTTTTATCATATTAACGGCTGTATTTTATTTCATTTTTGTAAACTTACAAGTGTATATCACTTAGATTTATTGGTATATCTATCTTCTCATAGTTTGCCTAAACATTCTATGTTTTAGTTTTCTTTTTATCAGACAAAATTGGGTTTTCCATGAATAATATATACAAAATCTGACAATTTTGCACAACCCGTAACGTAAAAATAAAACTGTTGTCCAATATTTTTATTATGGTTTTTAAAAAAGCATGATATAACCAACACCTTGACAATTTTCTTAAAATTTTATTGATTTCGATTCAGCCACCATCTACCTTAATTTGCCCTCAAAAAACAAATTGTACGACCATCCTCCAAATATTTAGCATTCTATTCAGATATATTTTTACAACAAAGCTCTCATTGTAAAAAAAATCTAATTGTAGTTGAACAAAGAGTGTATACCTTTTATAGATGCAAACAGCAAAAGTGTTTAGCTTAAACAAAAAACCATTCTGGTTCAAATTGATATATTTCGTTTCTGACAGAATGCCTTTTCGGATTTGAATCGGTGGATGGCAGTCCTTGCATGCCATGTTCAGACAGATTGTGGGGAAAAGAATATTTAAACGTATGTAGTTGAACAGAACCCCAGATGTAAGTATATAGAAAAAAAGAGATTTTGTGTGATTTTAACTTCATAACTTTCCCATTTTCTATATATTCTAATTTAGTATATTGCTTGTTAGTTCATTCATATGACTTACTCATAATGTACGTAGTAGAATTGGTTCATTATTATATGTATTGTTACCTTACATTCGGTACATTCTATAATCTATTTTGCTGTTATACTTTACTTCTCTGGTTTTGTAAACTTCTATAGTTACTGACAATAGGCTTATTACTTTTTGACGTATCATTTTATGTTATCGTGGGTTATTTTATTTTTTCACAGATTATGTTTTTGTTATGTTTATAACATCAAAGCTGAATTTCAAATTTTCCAAACTAAAATATTTATAATTTCTGATTTTTATGAGTCGAGACTTTTTGTAGCGAATAATATTATTTGCATACTCTATC
Source organism: Mytilus galloprovincialis (assembly GCF_965363235.1). Taxonomy (NCBI): domain Eukaryota; kingdom Metazoa; phylum Mollusca; class Bivalvia; order Mytilida; family Mytilidae; genus Mytilus; species Mytilus galloprovincialis. The sequence goes on along the minus strand of NC_134845.1, from coordinate 88,166,893 downwards.
AAGCAGCGCAAGGTGAAAAGTAAAATTCAAAATTTTCATCGGTATAATTTTGAGGGAAAGTTAACTGTCTAAATTTCTTTCTATACATGACTATATCATCGAAAATCATGAAATCTCCCCCTAATTTGCACCGAATATATATTTGATTTTATTTTTTTTTGGTTGCTCGTAATTGACCGAGTACCAGGATGTAGAACCACAGATAAGATAACCTGTCAAATATTTGTAGAACCCATAGTTAAAAGTCGGTAATATGAAAAATATCTATTATTCTTTCGAAATCTTTATCTACGTGATCACGAGTTGGTAGACTACTATGTAATACATTGATACATGACGACAGTTATGTTCCACTTCCCTCAGCCATTTTCCGTCATTTTTTTGCCTCATTTCCGTTTATACCGCATAATACTTATATAAAACAAACTAGATGTCTTCTTTTGATAATGATTAGAAAATTTAGAAATATCCAAATTACCTAATACATTAAGCAGCTGGTGTAAACGATTTACTGTTTAAATACAATTCGAAAGATCTTATTCGAATCTTGAATAAAAATCTGACCAATAATAGCTATCTAACTTTTTTTTTCTGCGCTTTAAAATACTGATTCAAATGGTTCCTTTACCATGTTTACGATCTACTAAATTTTCACATTTAACAGAGTTTTTTTAAATGGGAATTGTAGATACAAATTGTTTGTTTTAACATGTTTCACTTCTTGATTCCTATGTGCTCTTTTACGAATTGGTGTAATACTGTAACTGTTCTGATACGATTACATGTCAAATCAACCAGAACATATTCAACTAAATTCACAAATTTCAGAAATAATAGAAATGGACATGCGAACTTTCTTCGAGCAAAAGTATGAAATAATTTCAGAACACACAGATCGATTGAAATATACATCATTTGTGTCTAATATAATTGAACCATCAACGCTCAGAAGAAAACAAAAAACTATTAACACATTACCATCAACAGCAAATTGTATAACCTTCAGTTGAAACGCTCAATATTTCAAACATACTAAACGAGCTATATGACAAAAGATAACGTTGATATAACCGATACTAAAAACAAAGGATATTGAAACATGACGAATCGATAAAACAAATGCCCATAGGTGTGAACATACAACAACTTATAAACGTCAAACAAGGACAAAACTCATTCAGTATGGTAAACGATATGTTTCCCAGTATTAACAAGTTTATACAATCGAAAATAATAGATGGACAATCTGATTTGGGAATACCAATAAGCTTTACAGAGAGAAAATGAAAGGTTCCTGGTTAGAACCAGACAATCATAGAAAGTGGTACTACAATGGGGAATGGAAATGGGGAATGTGTCAAAGAGACAACAACCCGACCATAGATAAAACCAACAAGTCTTGAATGTAGCGAGAAATTCCCGCAACCGGAGGTATGGTCAATGTCTTAAAGTCCTAAGTTGTAACTCTTTGTGACTTCCTTTATGTAATTTGAATTTGTTCAATAAACATTATAATTGTATGAAGTGAATCATGTCAGTGACGAAGCCTCTAATATCCTCTCTATTTTATATGTGAACCTTGAAATTAAAAATGAAATACTATGTAACAATTACATTGAAATAGCAACTAATCTTAAAATAAGAATGTCATGACGTCTTAATGAACATGTCTATATTGTTGAAATTATAATTTTTTTTTTAGGCATTTCCATCTCTAATTAGCAACTTTTGATTAATGAGTATTCGTCGGATATTAATTTTCGTTGATTTCGTGGGTATTCTAAACCACGAATACAAATGTTTCAACACAAAAAGTAGTTCTCTTATGGCTTCTTTGCCGTCTTTTAGTAAACAACGAGATATAAAATCCACGAACATACATTTTTACCAATACGCATCCATTGGTACCCAATAACACAAATACATTTATAATGGTCAATAGATTATCGTTCTTGAAATATAATTGATATTTCTTTTCTGTTTATTTTGTTTATTTCGTATACATTGATTTGAAAGACAAAGTAATAGAGAAATAGACGCCTATTCTGTTTACTTCTTTCTGCTTGCTGTCGTAATACTACAGAGTATTGTATGTCAGCGCCGGTATAAACAGATTTATAGCATCTTTGCAATGAACCAGACAAGACAGAGAAGAAGAAATATAACAGATAACTTAGTTTCTGCAATTCCTCTGACAGAAACGCAAGTGATACATGAATTGATAGATGAATCAAATATGATAGAAAATATTGAAAACATTGGAAATAGCAATTATCAGCTACCAGAGGTAATGTTCAACCTGATGACAACGGTCACCTTACGCCGTATCAACTGGTTTATGAAGATACATTTAATGATAACTCATCTGACAATAAATCTGTTCAATCAGTGCCATCCGAAGCAAACGTTCCAATCGCAAACGATTGCCCATTAATTTCATCAACATCAGATACAGAAGGGAAAACAACTAACTATCTTAACCCGTATCAACCAATTGTCAATTGTCAATTCATTAGATATTCATAAGTTTCTTATCCACTCATAATAGTCTAAGTTAGAATTCTATTTTACAAATGAATCTGGCTAGTGAAAGACGTATCCAAGAGTTATTTAAGTAAGGTGTCTCGTTACAGAAAACTGCGAAAAATGCTCAAATTAATATGAAAACCTGAAATCTGAATTAGATATACAATCAATTAATCTTTCCCCGGTTTAATGAATTTTGATATGATAAGCTCGGATTCAACATTTCCAAGTCCAAACATGTTCAGTGGTTCTAGTCTGTTCATCGGGTTTATCAGTGTAACCCATTTTTTTTAATATATATTTGACCGTTAGTTTTTCCGTTTGAATGGTTAAACACTAGTAATTTTTGGGGCCCTTTATAGCTTGCGGTTTGGTTGCAGTTTGTACCTTGACTTATGATGTTTATTTTTACAAATTGTTACAAGAATAGAGAGATGTCTTATTGGATCTTATACCACTTCTTCCATTATCTAATATGAGGCAGGAATTACCTGGAAAAAAAACGTTACCTGATGACAGCGTTTCTTTGTTTACATTGAATATGACGTCATGACTTAAATAACGTCACAACTTAATCCATAACAACAGAACCAAAACCGGAAACGTTACGGAATTCCCGTTTCTTTTGTAAACATGTTTGAATTATAAAAATAATTCATACAGACTTCGTTCCCATTCACAGGTAATAACAGCCTCAAATTAACAGACGAAAAATCAATAGAAAAAAATCGGGAAAATTTTCCCGAATTTTACATTGTACTAATGAACTCAAAATCGTTAAAGGGAAATTCCGCGATTTTTTACCTGTCATCTAAATATGTTCGTCTGAACAAAAAAAGCACAATCACAAAGATTTCTATCTATATTCCTGCTAATGACTTTTTTACTTGACCTACGAGAGAGGGTTGTGACGTTTTAGCCCGATTTGTTGAATCCTTGGAAAAAATAAAATCTGTTAAAGTCTTAATTTCTTCTCACAATACTACGTATTTAAAAGCGAACAGATGATCGTTGGACGTAGTTAATAACCACAATATCAAAGTAAACGTGCGTGCACTGTTTTGTATTATTGAATAAAACTTCCAATATACTTATATAAATATAAATATTTAAAAAAAAATTATTTAAAAAATTATTGTTGGGATTTTTTCATAAAATATCTGTTGAACATTTTTACTGATCTTGAACTGAACATATTTTACGTTTTATTTACCGTTATGATTTTGCAAACCATTTCAATGGAAAATGTGTGAAGAGAGTGTGTATATTATTTTGTAAAGTCATTGTATATTTCTCGATTTGCGTAGAATTGGTTTGAACTTTACTTTGCAGCAATATAGCCTCATGTGTACCAGATGTAAATTCAAGTGTACACTGCTATGAATGGTCATTTCGAATGAATTAACAGAAAGGGTATTGCGAGTTAAATTCACTGATGACAACAGGGAAACAATAATTTAATGGTATAAATTTATTGAAAATTTCAATTTCGGAAGTGTATGCAACATAAAAATGGAACAATTTTCGATAACGTTCTATGCAATTAGCATAAAATTAAAATATGAAGTTGAAAGAACCTTAATAATTAAATGTTGCGTTTCCCAAATAAAAAATATTACACATCTGATTTACCTTAATAAATCAGATGTGCAATGACAATATTCCTAGAGACAATCGTATTTGTAAATGATGTAAAATGAATAATATTGAAGATGAATATCATTTTGTGTTGATTTGTCCTGCATATAGAACACTTACATATAATTTTTTGCATGTAAAATGTATTATTGTTCATGGCCAAATCCACCAAAGCTAATTTTTCTGTTACAAGCTGGGTCAAAAAGCTTAACAAAAAATCTATGTAATTATCTTAAAGCTGCATGGAAAATAAGATTGCAAATTATCAGTTAATATATTATTCATATTATTATAAGCTATCTCTGCATTATTTAATTTATTTAATTGTTTTCTTATTCTGTCATATTTGTCATATTTGTATATACATTGTTTTATGCTAAAGCAATGTTGTTGCTAATGCAATAAAGATTCATTCATTCACTTTACCGGAATTTTTTAACTTGTGTTTAAATCTGGCGATCTTTAAATTCTACGTATCGCAAATCTGTCGCAATTTTAAAGTGTTTAATTGAAAAAATACAACAGTGCAACTAGAATGATGTTTTTGCTTTTTAAAATTTCGTTCTTACTTATTTAAATTAATCTGACAATCACTAACTAAATTATTTGTGAAAAGAATGCTAATTATCGTTTTTTTTTCATTAATGGATATACATTTATTATAAATCTTATCTAATACATTATTTTGTTTGAGGATTTTTTAACAAGTTTGTTTTATATTCTATGCATGATAATTGTGTGCTATGTTGAACAGGAAAGCGGTCAATTATCCAAATTAGTAGTACAGTAGTTGTAATAAAAGGCATATATAAGGCCGCATTTCTTTCTAAGCAAAATTTTGTAAACGTTGTGTCGCGTTTGTTGTTTTCTAAACGCTACAAAAGTAGAAACGAATACATCATTTGATAAGTCTTTACTGACCTTGTTTGAACTTTTAATAAAGCATGCACATGTTGTTGGTAAACAAACTTTTTACAAACGTAGAAAAAAATACTTCGTTTAATCAGGTCGAAGTAAGAAACAAATGTAGCGTTTGTACTAACAAACGACAAACGACAAACTGCAGACGCATTTTCATTGTCATCGTTTGCATAGTTTGTCAAAGTTTATGTAAACTTTACAAACGCATGTTTGAAAGAAATGATCAAAACATGTACGCGCTAAGCCGTTTACATCGTTTGTGTAAGAAAGAAATGCACGTTTAGTAATGTATAACTGCTATTGACAATTCTATATAGATAAATTCGTCCCAACCTCGTTGTTCTTGAAACAATCTTTACTTGTACACTTGTAAGTTTTTGAATTTATTTTTTCTCTATTCTGTTATATATTGTTTCCAATATGCCACTCTATCTACACTTCTTAATTTTAATACAATGACAAATTCCGTGTTATCCTAATCCTTATAAAGATATAGGGGATATAAGACAAACAAAAAAAACCCGGACAGACACAGAAGGGATTATCAGATTATCTTCAAGTGACTATAGAGATTGCATTACTGTATATCTTCATCTTTTTCAATCGACAAAAGCTTGTATTTGCATGAAGATTTTTTTCTCACAAAAAAGGCTCCATATATAATCATGACAAAACAAGATCATGTTTATGACTTTTTTAAACGTATTATCAGACACAAATATGTGGTTCAATAAATGTTATCTGTGCACACCGGGTACATCAATTATTAAAGAGACCATGCATAAACCTGTATTGTTTAATTGTGTCATACGAATATCAGTCGACAGGATGTCACTGCTGAATGTTATTTATAATAGTATCAGAACATTTTGATAACAAACAATACATGTATGTCCAAGCTTAAAGAATAGCTAATCTGGTATCTATGATGAGTTTATATATCACTCACTGATTTTAAAAATACCATTTTTGAGGAACTTTTTACATCAATTAAAGGAGATAATAAGCCACTTCCGGTTAAAATCTCAGTTACTTCCGGTGTCAAAAAATAGCTTATCATATATAATAGTGGTTTTTAAACACAAAATGCATTTAACTGTTGTAACTCTAGTTGAATATAAGCCACGTGTAGCTTTATTATTTTTTTTTCTTTCAATTTCTAACCCTAATATGAGGGAGGAATTACCTGTAAATGTGGACGAAGTCTGTATGAATTATTTTTTTGTAACTTAAATATTAGTAAAAAAAAAAGAAACGGAAATACCGTAACGTTTCCGATTTTGGTTCTGTTGTAAGGGATTTAGGTAGCAATACACAGTTAGGAAAAAAACTTAAAATTGACACTCATAATTTTTAAACACCCTCTTTCCCCTCTTCTAACAAAGAAGGCTTTATATGTGTGTTATGCGTGTATATACTTGTAGAAAGAAAATCTTCCATAGATTTGATTTTTAATGGTCATAAGGGTGAACTATGATCCCTTTTGGGTGTAACCATGGCAACAATCTACATTTCTTAGATACAAATATAGCAAAAAAGGGGTTTAACATGTCACAAAAGTCTCCAAAATTTGATTTAAAGGAAAATTTCAATGAATTACAGTGATACCTTTCCTGAATCCATAGGTTTATATCTATCAAGTGGTCCAAAAAAAATCATATGCTTTCCTGCTCGTTTTTCCATAAAATTGAATTGAAAAGATCGAGCGCAAAATCTTTGTTGATAAACACTACAGTAATTTATGGACCTATGAACAGTACGGATAGGAAAATACGGACTTTCAAACATAGAAATGGCCTATAAAACATGTTAAAATCAATCTAAATGTTCATATAAACCCACTAAGAAGGCTATATTATTCTTCAATTATCTAAAAATCAATTTTATTGTACAAAAACTTTCATGTTTAAAAAATTCACAAGGGCCATAATGCGAAACTTAACTTTTAACTGTGTATTGCTACCTTAAGTTGTGACGTTTTTTAAGTTATGGCGTCATATGCAATGTAATGCATATGCAAGGAATTATTAAAAATGAAATTGGTATTGCGTTCCTTCCTATTTTATACTAGACTGTTTGATATATATTTTACTCCAAGTTTCATACAAACGAGACCAGAAGAAGGAAGTATATTGTAGATCTCAGCTCAGATGCGGAAATTCAAAACATGATATCAAAAAAATTGAACGATTTTGAGTTCATTAGTTCAATGAAAATTTGCTCGATTTTTTATTTTTTTATTGATTTTTCTACAGTTATTGGGGACTTCGTCATATATATAATTACATGTAAACTAAATAAACCAAAGTTTGTTAAAGCTTACGAGTGTTTCGTTGGTTGTTAAAAAAAATAATGAAATATAATAGGTATTTTTCATCTTGTAGATATACATCAATCATGAAAAAAAAGTTTTACAAGAGTCAAACATCTAATCATAAAAATATTCAGCTTTAAGTATCCATACATATGTCCACAAATTAACTCAATCTGTCACCATCAGATGATTAAGACTTTACAGGAAGTGTCTCATTGCTATGAAGTAAAAGCCCTAGTAAATCCTGCTCTGGGTGGTCTTTCACTAAAGTTAAAACAAAAATATACAATGATATCATGAGGAATAGTAATAATTGAAACGCATCGAGAAAATATTTTTTTGTTAATCAAAAAAAAAGTGTAATACTTGAAAAAAGATATGGAACGAAGGAACGAATTATATTATTATTATGGCTGCTGCAATTGAAGAAATATAATTAGAACTTAATAGTTCTCAACAATATTTTTGGTTAATTTCGACATTTCGCAAATTACAAAATTACTTTAAGACTAAATTAAATGGCAACTCTATGACACGAACAAATTAGAAAAAAAATGTTTTGAAGAATGTTTACACATATATCATGTATATACAAATAGCAAATCAATTCATTTGTCAGATATCAATATATTTAGGTGAAAGATGAAAATAACATGTCAGAGACGCAGCCTCAGTTTTTATTTACCTACATTCATAGTGTCGTAAAAAGCAGCATTTATCTATTTAGGATGTATTTTGCAAACATGTTTATATAGACTATATATATTAAGATAAATGTCATTTAAGTGTAGAGAACTAATGACCGCACACATATATCACATAAAAAGAATAAAGTTACTATAACCGCGACAAATCACGAAAAATGACGGAGATGCTTGTATAAAAATAGCACTTTAATCTGAAGTAGAAAAAAAGGAGAAGTGCTTTTTTAATTCCAAATTATTGTTTTACCTTCTAATTGATTTGGAAGTGTTCCCCATCTTGTATAATTTGGGAGTCTATTTCTTCCTGGTCTTGTTCCTCGACTTCCAGTATTAGGCAACGTCCCTCCCTTGTCTGCTTGAAAGGCAATATCCACAGACAATTCTAATGAATAAAAGATGAAATAACGATAAAATGAATTCAAGTTCATTCGTTTTATTTTGATTGTTTTGATTTGTCTCTTCAAAACCAATTTGAGATATGTAATAGAAGTCGGCAAACTGATGTTGCCTCTGTTCATTGTGTAAAATATGAGAATATTATTTACTTGAAGCAACTTTTAACGAAACATTTGTAACTGTGTAGTTGCTTTAGCTGGTCTGTTCTCTGATCGGACGAAAATGTCATCAGCAGGAGATAAATTGTATATAGATATACGAGATGATAGATCGAAAAATAGGTCAAAATTCTTCTAAAACATTAGACAAGTTTTATCAATAGATATTTAAATCAACACATTGATAGTCCTGTGACAACCTTGTGTGCAATCAACGTATAATTAAGAAACATTTATGAATTTATATATCAATATCTATGGGACAACATATAGTATTCAAAATTATAAAAAGCAAACATATAAAACCACGGTCTCTCTAAATTTCATTGAAAAATAGTTTAAAGCTTAGATCGTCATTTTTACTCTTATCCTTATACTCTAAATATGAACGCATTGGAGCTTTGAATGACACATGTTTCATAGACTAAGTTGTCCATGTTGTCTTTGAATCTAGTTTTGAATTATGTAATCGAAAAAGTCTAACTGAAATTATTGGGGAAATCAATAAAAATCGTTTTAAGCAGTAAGTGTGCCTCTTTTTTTTTTTGTCTATTATATAATTATGTTCTAACCTTCTTGAGGTAAAATGTCATATACATCTCGCTTTTCAACTGAAATTAAAATACATTACATTATTAGTATAATTTATATAATTATTAATCGAACGAGGTTGAAGTTTAGATACGCTATGATCCCTTTTATAAATATCATGGGGAAATATAATGGATACTATCATTATGAAGATTAACTACTTGTACATTCTGTATAAGGTACACGTATATTATACTGACCGACTTTAGAAATACAACACTTGATTATGCTTTTTAATTCATATTTTTATATATGCATTTTTTTGTAAACAAACTTATGAACAGAAAGTTCTTTCATTACCGCCAGTTTGAAAGTTGAATTGATTACTTTTCTCAATTTTAGTTTGTAATCTTATATTTGATACATTTCCCTCAGTTTTAGTTTTTAACCCGGATTTGTTTTTTTCTCTATCGATTTATGAATTTTGAACAGCGGTATACTACTGTTGCCTTTATTTACGTTATTTTCAAAGTTCAAATATTCTGATACACTCTGAAACTCTGGTTTTCTCCTTACCAATGAACGTGGCATCGTGAAAAGCAATGACTACCTAAAAACAAACGCCAAAATGATGATCAGAAAGGTCAACCAATTCTGTTTGGCACGTTTTGGGTTCTGTTTTGCACCTCATAATTTTGCCGTTGTTCCACTCATTACAATGGGTTTTGTCAATTATGCGGTTGAAACTTTCAGGCTTTAAATGTTTTTCTGCAGTCCATTCTCTGGCAGTTCAGACAAAGGGAAACATGTATGGCACAAATCTGTACAAAATCGCATTCATCAATTTGATAAGCAGTAACTGTTGACGTTGCAGCCGTATACCTGTCTCGGAAATGATGTTGCGTAATCAGATTCTATTGACGATGCATTCTCACAACATGTTGATCTGGTCATTGATGGTCTTCAACATATATATCCCGTCTACCGGTATCATTGTCGGAAGGACAGAAAAACGAGTTTCTGACGTCAAATTTTCTGGTTGCAGCGAGTTCACGTTTTCCTGTTTGCAGTGTGATATACTGGGTTGATTCATTTTTTTATTCCTCAGTCTTGGCAATTGGAGATGCAAGGTTTTTTTTAACGGATTTAAGTGTGGTCAAGGATTGAAAGAACTGTTTCACAAAGAAACAAAATGAAAAATATCTTTTATTTGTTCGAAATTACTCTTTCTGCAATAAGTGCGATCTCAATAATCCGATAAGTTTAATAACCACAGGTAAGTCAAATGCTATTTTTTTTTTTTGAAACAGATAGACGTATGATTAGCATAAATAACAGTTGTATGAGAATAAAACATGATTTGGTAAAAAACAATCTACAATATGAGTGTTACGTTTTTAAAGTCAGCCAGTATATATATATATTAAACATAGAAACGTCATGCTTGGCTGTATATTTGGGAGGAAGCGTAATCTGTTCAGTAATTTTGTATTGAAACAATGTCAATTATTCTAATTTCCCATGTTTTTAGTTGTTAGTGTAAGACTACAAAATCATGGTACGTCACATTCGCTTGTATATGAAAATAGGTCGAAAAAAGTTATATTCTTGATTTTGACAGTTGTAGGTAATTAATGATACATTTTATTGCAGTAACACATTTCTGTTTCATTAAACATAATTCTTGGTTATTTTATAGCACTTTTTTTTTGGGGGGGGGGAGTTCTATAGAATATTTTGTAAACTTGAGATTACATGGTTACTACAACGTGAACACATGTTTAATAAGGGGATAACTTTGATAGTTTGACTTTGTACTGGTTTGGCTTTGTAACTTTTTTGATCTGAGCGTCACTGATGAGTTTTATATAGACAAAACGCGCGTCTGACGTATTGAATTATAATCCTGCTACCTTTGGTAGCTTTGTACACCACTGGGTCGATCCCGCTGCTGGTGGACGTTTCGTCTCCGAGGGTATCACCAGCCCAGTAGTCAGAACTTCGATGTTGACCTAAATATCAATTATATGGTCAATTTTAGAAATTTCCTATCAAACAAACTTTGAACTTTAAAAAATAAGTAAGGATTTTCTTATCAAAGGAAATAAACTCATCCTAGATACCAAGACTAAATTTTGTATATACGCCAGACGCGCGTTTCGTCTACAAAAGACGCATCAGTGACGCTCTAATCCAAAATATTTAATAGATAACCTAAGCCGTATTTGGCACAACTTTTTGGAATTTTGGGTTCTCAGTGCTCTTCGACTTTTTACTTGTTTTGTTTGATAATTTTGCTTATATGAGCGACATATGAAGACAAAACAAGCGTTTTGCGTATTAAATAATAATCCTGGTACCTTCGATAACCTTTCAACTTTCAGTGATGGTTATTTTCTTATATTATACTTCACGTTAAAATGCCATATTTTGATTGGCTAATACGAGGGTGTTCATTTACTCTATCACATGGTTAAGAGGGGGACAATTTTCTTGAATGTTAACATCTCGTCTAGACCAATAAACAATCGACAATTAAAAGGACAAATAATTGAATTTACATCAAGTAATTGAATACAATTCTTACGTTTTACGTTTTGGCTCAGATTTTTTATTTAACTGTCAAAATAAAAATAATAAAACACTTGTTTTTCCTAATGCGGGGTTCACACATTGCCGATTATTGCTCCCGGTTGAGATCAGACAGCGATACAAAACGAAAAGTGAAAAAGTCGGATTACTATCCTCAATTATCTGGAATGTCCTATCATTGTCTGAACGCAGTCGTTTAAGTTCGTAACAGATTATAACGGGTCGGAAAGGGTCCGAATAATTCGGCGAAGCACCCCGACAGTTATGTGCGTCACGTAACATTCGGGGAAACACAGCCGATTTAGTCTAGTCGGATTACAATCGTGCCTATGTCGTGACAGATTCTGCTGTATCGGATCAAAATCCTAACAATGTTCTGTGTATTCTGGAGGTTGTCCTGTGGAACGGGAATGATCTGGAGAAATTTTTCATTGCTGTTTTTCTGCCGATCTTGTGAGGATTGCTAACCGTGTTTGCCGAAACCGTTTAAGAGCAGTCGCGTTATTAATACGAAATTCGTCAATATTACCCACGTCAGAGTCCCGAAAATTACAGAATACAATACGAATGAGACCAGACAAAGCCGGTTGCAATGCGATAGAGCGGACCTGTTCCAACAGTACCTGCTCATCCCGATTATGCCGACAGTTTTCGAACGGATAACTTCCGTCAGCGTCGGTTCACTGTCTGGTCACTGTCTGATCTCTGTCGGAATTTATTCGATAGAATCGGGACGCAGTCGTAACAGATTTGGTCGAATTTTACCTGGCAAAGATACAAATTGGATTAGAAGCGGATTGAGAACGGGATTATCGGGATAAATTCGCTTGGAAACGGTTAAATATTGACGCTTCCTGGACAATATCTGATTGTTGTCGTGATTAAATTATTTGTTTTACAAATTCTTATTAAAGTTTGAATTTCCATCCACGATTCACAGGACCTTGATCAGACTTTTGACAAATTCTAATCGGGAATTGTCCTGTCAAGGACGGTAATAAATCTCGTGAATGTGTGATCCCAGCTTAATACCCGTAATGTTGTTATAGAAAATACTTTTAAAATAAAATTAATCTGTTAAAGACATTAATAATAAGACATTCAGTATAATAAATTAAATAACACATACCTGAGAGGGTGAAAGAGCAGATAGGTTCACCTCAAAAAAGCATTGTCAATCTTGGCTTCACCACGGCTGACAATATTTTCTCGGGGTACCAATTTGCTCTATAACCCTCTCAGCTATGTGTTATTTATATAATATGCAATGAAATGTTAAGTGGAATTTTTTCCATAGTACTGGGCAGGATAAACCTTTACTCGTGCCAATTATTTCTTTATTCGAAACAATAATAAATTCTCCACAATTTTTTAAAATATGCAAATTCAACAATGACTAATAGGGGAAACAATGGTGGTATTACACCTGTAGTAGATATTCAGTATTTTGAGTCGTAAAATGACAAATGAAAATTGACAAGGAAATAGACAACATGATAGAATTGGAAAGACACAAAGATGACAATCAACATAATATAAACATATTGGAAAACAGAGATCATTTGGTTTTTCGTATAACTTGACTGGTGTGATCGCATGAACACTAAATGAGGCAAAGTCGTCTATGATAGATACATATGCATCTTGTGTTGTACATGCAGCATCTGCCAAGCGAGTCATACCTAGTCAAAACATCGCAATAAGGACACAAATGTTATAATCTTAGGTTAAGAAATGTGTTGAGACACAGACCAACCCCTCAATGAAGGTGTCCGAAAAACGCCCCCATTTTGAATAATTCAGCTATTCAGCCATTATTTCCGTTCTGGAAAACCTTCCTGCTAACCGATTGTGTTTGGTTTGAATATAGACAAACGTTTCGCAATAAGATGAGATATGGAAAACGTGAACAGATGAATTAGACTAAATATTACTTATTATTATTTGATTCAAAGGAATATATGTGAGGTTCTTACTATAATGTGGGTTATTCAGTGACAAGGGTTGGACGTGACATAAGAAAAAGATATATTGATATCTTGTAGTATATTTACCCTGTTTCGCTCTTTATGAATTATGATTCAAATAAGAACAAAAATAAGTCAGTCGGTTGATGTGTACATGTAGTATAATTCTTTCTTTGTTATTTCTGCCACTCTCCCAACAATTATAACAAAAAATAAGAACAAACACCAAGGGACAATACAATAGGGAAATCTACAAGAACTTTCTTGTTTGACCGCTGATGAACAACAAGCGCTAGTGGTGGATTAACTAAATGCAAAAGTGGCAATGGTACTTGAAGTATGTAGCATATGTATTTTTAAAAAAATAATATACCTTTTGGAAGTGTTCCTGTTTTTGGATAATTTGGAAGCCTTTCTCCTCTTTTTGGTCTTGTTCCCGTTTTTCCCGTGTTTGGCAACGTTTGTGTTTTATCACCTTGGACAACCTGTTCGAAGTTTCCTAATAAATACGAAATTATCATTAAATTAGGTTTGATAATAAATGTTCATGTTTTATAATGTATTGAATTTTTTGGAACAGGTTCATAAGTCAAACCTGCTAACGTTTGTACACGACGTTATTGACTTGCAAACGAAGTATGTTGTGGCGACTGTTGTGCTATGTGTATAAAAACGACAATGTTTTATATAGAAATTTACAGAATTTCTCCAAGAATACTTTGTTTGCGTTCAAATCAAATGCTCATTCCATCGAACCACTATATAATGCCCATCTTGCAATTCATAAAATCCATATGTTTTTTGTTTATTTCTATTTACAGTGTATGTAAAGTACGGATCCTAAAATATCATTTTCACTGTATATGCCATAATTTTTTGATGTAGAATGATAAATAAACAGACGATTTTTGTTTTTTTATTTTTGAAGAAAATGAAGAAAATTAGTTAAAATGTATATGTTTAGAAATAAATCATACTAGTAAGACATTGTAAGAGATGCGGGGTTTTATCGCGCCTAAAGCCATACAGCTGTGAAATATATACCGAAATATGTGAATAATTAGTACATTTCACGAACAGATCGTGCAGGTGATTTAAAACTTGCAGGTAAGATGTTCTCGCAGAAAAATATTCATTTCAACACAATTATTAAAGTTGTATAACGTAGAATATGTTTTCTTATTCAGTTTCTTCATATTGAACTAAATTCCAATATGATGCTTTCTTTATTCGAGTCATGTTTACTGTCGAATAATGATACTATACTTTCATTTTCACTGTAGAGCGATTCATTAGTATTGTAAATGCGGTGCATTTTCACTATATGAATTTTTTTTTTCTCTATTAAAGTCTTAATTTAGCCGACTTGCTCAAACAAAAGATAACGTGAGATAAGGATTTGATAAAGTTTAACTTGCGGAGGAAAGTTTGATTTAACACTCTAATAAGTTCAATAGAAATAACATTTATTTCAAATGTATTCCATACAATTTATTATAAATCGTAGGGATCTTTATCCTTAGTTTATTTATCCATTTCCATGACACTTCATCACTAGTTCCGTACAACTTAATAAAGATTAAATCGTTGGTTTACCCGTTTGAAAGGTTTAACACATGGGCCCTTTATAAGTTGCTGTTCGGTGTGAGACAAGACTCCATGTTGAAGACCGTATTTTGACCTATAACGGTATAATTTTATAAATTGTGACTCGGATAGAGAGTTGTCTCATTGTCACATATCATATCTTCTTATATCTGTCTATGGCTCAAACCGAAATGGGATGGGATACAAAGGGATAAAGAAAACACACTACTGTTCTAATATATTTATATGGACTTAATAAGAGTGTTGTCAAATCGCACAGTTTTGCGTAACCGGTCACTCGGATAGTTCGACCGTTTTAGTTCATGTCTGAGAGCCTTACCTATAGTACACTACCAATGTTCGTTTTCATAATACGATGAATTTTTAAAAAATAGAGAACTGAAATGGGCAATATGTCAGAGAGACAACAACCCAACAAAGAGCAGATATACATGTTATAAGGATTGTCTATGAGGAATACTGGCGAAGTTTGACTTTTAATAATCCAATACCACCGTATATTCTATGGCGTTTGTTATATCTTCATATTGATAACCTTTTTGATTTCGTCGAATTAAAATGATTCTTTCTCTTTCTTTTGATGTCTCAGAATATAATGTGGGTGTTTAAATTTGAAATCATTAAGCCAGTTGCAGCAAAAATACATTAATTGCTTTCACCTTGTGTCTTCTAACACATTAGACAAGTTTTACCACTAGAAATTTAAATTAACACATTGATAGTCCTGTGACAACCTTGTGACTGCAATCAACGTATAATTAAGAAATATTTATGAATTTACATATCAATATCTATGGGACAACATATAGTATTTAAAATTATAAAAAGCATACATATAAAACCACGGTCTCTCTAAATTTCATTGCAAAATAGTTTAAAGCTTAGATCGTCATTTTTACTCTTATCCTTATACTCTAAATATGAACGCATTGGAGCTTTGAATGACACATGTTTCATAGACTAAGTTGTCCATGTTGTCTTTGAATCTAGTTTTGAATTATGTAATCGAAAAAGTCTAACTGAAATTATTGGGGAAATCAATAAAAATCGTTTTAAGCAGTAAGTGTGTCTCTTTTTTTTTTCTATCATATAATTATGTTCTAACCTTCTTGAGTTAAAATGTCATATACACCTCTCTTTTCAACTGAAATTGAAATACATTACATTATTAGTATATTTTATATAATTATTAATCGAACGAGGTTGAAGTTTAGATACGCTATGATCCCTTTTATAAATATCAGGGGGAAATATAATTGATACTATCATAAGTAAGATTAACTACTTGTACATTCTGTATAAGGTACACGTATATTATACTGACCGACTTTAGAAATACAACACTTGATTATGCTTTTTAATTCATATTTTTATATATGCATTTTTTTGTAAACAAACTTATGAACAGAAAGTTCTTTCATTACCGCCAGTTTGAAAGTTGAATTGATTACTTTCCTCAGTTTTAGTTTGTAATCTTATATTTGATACGTTTCCCTCAGTTTTAGTTTTTAACCCGGATTTGTTTTTTTCTCTATCGATTTATGAATTTTGAACAGCGGTATTCTACTGTTGCCTTTATTTACGTCATTTTCAAAGTTCAAATATTCTGGTACACTCTGAAACTCTGGTTTTCTCTTTAGCAATGAACGTGGCATCGTTAAAAGCAATGACTACCTAAAACAAACGCCAAAATGATGATCAGAAAGGTCACCCAATTCTGTTTGGCACGTTTTGGGTTCTGTTTTGCACCTCATAATTTTGCTGTTGTTCCACTCATTACAATGGGTTTTGTCAATTATGCGGTTGAAACTTTCAGGCTTTAAATGTTTTTCTGCAGTCCATTCTCTGGCAGCTCAGACAAAGGGAAGCATGTATGGCACAAATCTGTGCAAAATTGCATTCATCAATTTGATAAGCAGTAACTGTTGACGTTGCAGCCGTATACCTGTCTCGGAAATGATGTTGCGTAATCAGATTCTATTGACGATGCATTCTCACAACATGTTGATCTGGTCATTGATGGTCTTCAACATATATATCCCGTCTACCGGTATCATTGTCGGAAGGACAGAAAAACGAGTTTCTGACGTCAAATTTTCTGGTTGCAGCGAGTTCACGTTTTCCTGTTTGCAGTGTGATATACTGGGTTGATTCATTTTTTTATTCCTCAGTCTTGGCAATATGGAGATGCAAGGTTTTTTTTAACGGATTTAAGTGTCGTCAAGGATTGAAAGAACTGTTTCACAAAGAAACAAAATGAAAAATATCTTTTATTTGTTCGAAATTACTCTTTCTGCAATAAGTGCGATCTCAATAATCCGATAAGTTTAATAACCACAGGTAAGTCAAATGTTATTTTTTTTTAAACAAATAGACGTATGATTAGCATAAATAACAGTTGTATGAGAATAAAACATGATTTGGTAAAAAACAATCTACAATATGAGTGTTACGTTTTTAAAGTCAGCCAGTATATATATATATTAAACATAGAAACGTCATGCTTGGCTGTATATTTGGGAGGAAGCGTAATCTGTTCAGCAATTTTGTATTGAAACAATGTCAATTATTCGAATTTTCCATGTTTTTAGTTGTTAGTGTAAGACTACAAAATCATGGTACGTCAAATTCGCTTGTATATGAAAATAGGTCGAAAAAAGTTATATTCTTGATTTTGACAGTTGTAGGTAATTAATGATACATTTTATTGCAGTAACACATTTCTGTTTCATTAAACATAATTCTTGGGTATTTCAAAGCACTTTTTTTGGGGGGGAGGGGGGTTTCTATAGAATATTTTATAAACTTGAGATTACATGGTTACTACAACGTGAACATATGTTTAATAAGGGGATAACTTTGATAGTTTGACTTTGTACTGGTTTGGCTTTGTAACTTTTTTTATCTGAGCGTCACTGATGAGTTTTATATAGATGAAACGCGCGTCTGACGTATTGAATTATAATCCTGCTACCTTTGGTAGCTTTGTACACCACTGGGTCGATCCCGCTGCTGGTGGACGTTTCGTCTCCGAGGGTATCACCAGCCCAGTAGTCAGAACTTCGATGTTGACCTGAATATCAATTATATGGTCATTTTTAGAAATTTCCTATCAACAAAACTTTGAACTTTTAAATAAGTTAGGATTTTCTTATCAAAGGAAATAAACTCATCATAGATACCAAGACTAAATTTTGTATATACGCCAGACGCGCGTTTCGTCTACAAAAGACGCATCAGTGACGCTCTAATCCAAAATATTTGATAGATAACCTAAGCCGTATTTGGCACAACTTTTTGGAATTTTGGGTTCTCAGTGCTCTTCGACTTTTTACTTGTTTTGTTTGATAATTTTGCTTATATGAGCGACATATGAAGACAAAACAAGCGTTTGGCGTATTAAATAATAATCCTGGTACCTTCGATAACCTTTCAACTTCCAGTGATGGTTATTTTCTTTTATTATACTTCACGTCAAAATGCCATATTTTGATTGGCTAATACGAGGGTGTTCATTTACTCTATCACATGGTTAAGAGGGTGACAGTTTTTTTGAATTTTAACATCTCGTCTAGACCAATAAACAATCGACAATTAAAAGGACAAAGCATTGAATTTACATCAAGTAATTGAATACAATTCTTACGTTTTACGTTTTGGCTCAGATTTTATTTATTTAACTGTCAAAATAAAAATAATAAAACACTTGTTTTTCCTAATGCGGGGTTCACACATTGCCGATTATTGCTCCCGGTTGAGATCAGACAGCGATACGAAACGAAAAGTGAAAAAGTCGGATTACTATCCTCAATTATCTGGAATATCCTATCATTGTCTGAACGAAGTCGTTTAAGTTCGTAACAGATTCCTACGGGTCGGGAAGGGTCCGAATAGTTCGGCGAAGCACCCCGA
Organism: Mytilus galloprovincialis; assembly: GCF_965363235.1. Lineage (NCBI taxonomy): Eukaryota > Metazoa > Mollusca > Bivalvia > Mytilida > Mytilidae > Mytilus > Mytilus galloprovincialis. Next base: position 88,147,626 of record NC_134845.1, on the reverse strand, counting down.
CAGTCACGTAACATTCGGGGAAACTCAGCCGATTTAGTCTAGTCGGATTACAATCGTCGCTATGTCGTGACAGATTCTGCTGTATCGGATCAAAATCCTACCAATGTTCAGTGTATTCTGGACGGTGTCCTGTGGAACGGGAATGATCTGGAGAAATTTTTCATTGCTGTTTTTCTGTGAGGATTGCGAACCGTTTTTGGCCGAAACCGTTCAAGAGCTGTCCCGATATTAATACGAAATTCGTCAATATTACCCACGTCAGAGTCCCGACAATTACAGAATACAATACGAATGAGACCAGACAAAGCCGGTTGCAATGCGATAGAGCGGACCTGTTCCAACAGTACCTGCTCATCCCGATTATGCCGACAGTTTTCGAACGGATAACTTCCGTTAGCGTCGGTTCACTGTCTGGTCACTGTCTGATCTCTGTCGGAATTTATTCGATAGAATCGGGACGCAGTCGTAACAGATTTGACCGAATTTTACCTGGCCAAGTTTGAATTTCCATCCACGATTCACAGGACCTTGATCAGACTTTTGACAAATTTTAATCGGGAATGGTCCTGTCAAGTACGGTAATAAATCTCGTGAATGTGTGACCCCAACTTAATACCCGTAATGTTGTTATAGAAAATACTTTTAAAATAGAATTAATCTGTTAAAGAGAATAATAATAAGACATTCAGTATAATAAATTAAATAACACATAGCTGAGAGGGTGAAAGAGCAGATAGGTTCACCTCAAAAAAGCATTGTCAATCTTGGCTTCACCACGGCTGACAATGTTTTCTCGGGGTACCAATTTGCTCTATAATCCTCTCAGCTATGTGTTATTTATATAATATGCAATGAAATGTTAAGTGGAATTTTTTCCATAGTACTGGGCAGGAAAAACCTTTACTCATGCCAATTATTTCTTTATTCGAAACAATAATAAATTCTCCACAATTTTTTAAAATATGCAAATTCAACAATGACTAATAGGGGAAACAATGGTGGTATTACACTTGTAGTAGATATTCAGTATTTTGAGTCGTAAAATGACAAATGAAAATTGACAAGGAAATAGACAACATGATAGAATTGGAAAGACACAAAGATGACAATCAACATAATATAAACATATTGGAAAACAGAGATCATTTGGTTTTTCGTATAACTTGACTGGTGTAATCACATGAACACTAAATGAGGCAAAGTCGTCTATAATAGATACATATGAATCTTGTGTTGTACATGCAGCATCTGCCAAGCGAGTCATACCTAGTCAAAACATCGCAATAAGGACACAAATGTTATAATCTTAGGTTAAGAAATGTGTTGAGACACAGACCAACCCCTCAATGAAGGTGTCCGAAAAACGCCCCCATTTTGAATAATTCAGCTATTCAGCCATTATTTCCGTTCTGGAACACCTGCCTTCTTATCGAGTCTATTTGGTTTGAATATAGACGAACGTTATGCAATAAGATGAGATATGGAAAACGTGAACAGATGAATTAGACTAAATATTACTTATTATTATTTGATTCAAAGGAATATATGTGAGTTTCTTACTATAATGTGGGTTATTCAGTGACAAGGGTTGGACGTGACATAAGAAAAAGATATATTGATATCTTGTAGTATATTTACCCTGTTTCGCTCTTTATGAATTATGATTCAAATAAGAACAAAAATAAGTCAGTCGGTTGATGTGTACATGTAGTATAATTCTTTCTTTGTTATTTCTGCCACTCTCCCAACAATTATAACAAAAAATAAGAACAAACACCAAGGGACAATACAATAGGGAAATCTACAAGAACTTTCTTGTTTGACCGCTGATGAACAACAAGCGCTAGTGGTGGATTAACTAAATGCAAAAGTGGCAATGGTACTTGAAGTATGTAGCATATGTATTTTAAAAAAATAATATACCTTTTAGAAGTGTTCCTGTTTTTGGATAATTTGGAAGCCTTTCTCCTCTTTTTGGTCTTGTTCCCGTTTTTCCCGTGTTTGGCAACGTTTGTGTTTTATCACCTTGGACAACCTGTTCGAAGTTTCCTAATAAATATGAAATTATCATTAAATTAGGTTTGATAATAAATGTTCATGTTTTATAATGTATTGAATTTTTTTAACAGGTTCATAAGTCAAACCTGCTAACGTTTGTACACGACGTTATTGACTTGCAAACGAAGTATGTTGTGGCGACTGTTGTGCTATGTGTATAAAAACGACAATGTTTTATATAGAAATTTACAGAATCTCTCCAAGAATACTTTGTTTGCGTTCAAATCAAATGCTCATTCCATCGAACCACTATATAATGCCCATCTTGCAATTCATAAAATTCATATGTTTTTTTGTTTATTTCTATTTACAGTGTATGTAAAGTACGGATCCTAAAATATAATTTTCACTGTATATGCCATAATTTTTTGATGTAGAATGATAAATAAACAGACGATTTTTGTTTTTTTATTTTTGAAGAAAATGAAGAAAATGAGTTAAAATGTATATGTTTAGAAATAAATAATACTAGTAAGACATTGTAAGAGATGCGGGGTTTTATCGCGCCTAAAGCCATACAGCTGTGAAATATATACCGAAATATGTGAATAATTAGTACATTTCACGAACAGATCGTGCAGGTGATTTAAAACTTGCAGGTAAGATGTTCTCGCAGAAAAATATTCATTTCAACACAATTATTAAAGTTGTATAACGTAGAATATGTTTTCTTATTCAGTTTCTTCATATTGAACTAAATTCCAATATGATGCTTTCTTTATTCGAGTCATGTTTACTGTCGAATAATGATACTATACTTTCATTTTCACTGTAGAGCGATTCATTAGTATTGTAAATGCGGTGCATTTTCACTATATGAATTTTTTTTTTTATCTATTAAAGTCTTAATTTAGCCGACTTGCTCAAACAAAAGATAACGTGAGATAAGGATTTGATAAAGTTTAACTTGCGGAGGAAAGTTTGATTTAACACTCTAATAAGTTCAATAGAAATAACATTTATTTCAAATGTATTCCATACAATTTATTATAAATCGTAGGGATCTTTATCCTTAGTTTATTTATCCATTTCCATGACACTTCATCACTAGTTCCGTACAACTTAATAAAGATTAAATCGTTGGTTTACCCGTTTGAAAGGTTTAACACATGGGCCCTTTATAAGTTGCTGTTCGGTGTGAGACAAGACTCCATGTTGAAGACCGTATTTTGACCTATAACGGTATAATTGTATAAATTGTGACTCGGATAGAGAGTTGTCTCATTGTCACATATCATATCTTCTTATATCTGTCTATGGCTCAAACCGAAATGGGATGGGATACAAAGGGATAAAGAAAACACACTACTGTTCTAATATATTTATATGGACTTAATATTAGTGTTGTCAAATCGCACAGTTTTGCATAACCGGTCACTCGGATAGTCGTTCGACCGTTTTAGTTCATGTCTGAGAGCCTTACCTATAGTACACTACCAATGTTCGTTTTCATAATACGATAAATTTTTAAAAAATAGAGAACTGAAATGGGCAATATGTCAGAGAGACAACAACCCAACAAAGAGCAGATATACATGTTATAAGGATTGTCTATGAGGAATACTGGCGAAGTTTGACTTTTAATAATCCAATACCACCGTATATTCTATGGCGTTTGTTATATCTTCATATTGATAACCTTTTTGATTTCGTCGAATTAAAATGATTCTTTCTCTTTCTTTTGATGTCTCAGAATATAATGTGGGTGTTTAAATTTAAAATCATTAAGCCAGTTGCAGCAAAAATACATTAATTGCTTTCACCTTGTGTCTTCTAACACATTAGACAAGTTTTACCACTAGAAATTTAAATTAACACATTGATAGTCCTGTGACAACCTTGTGACTGCAATCAACGTATAATTAAGAAATATTTATGAATTTACATATCAATATCTATGGGACAACATATAGTATTTAAAATTATAAAAAGCATACATATAAAACCACGGTCTCTCTAAATTTCATTGAAAAATAGTTTAAAGCTTAGATCGTCATTTTTACTCTTATCCTTATACTCTAAATATGAACGCATTGGAGCTTTGAATGACACATGTTTCATAGACTAAGTTGTCCATGTTGTCTTTGAATCTAGTTTTGAATTATGTAATCGAAAAAGTCTAACTGAAATTATTGGGGAAATCAATAAAAATCGTTTTAAGCAGTAAGTGTGTCTCTTTTTTTTTTCTATCATATAATTATGTTCTAACCTTCTTGAGGTAAAATGTCATATACACCTCTCTTTTCAACTGAAATTGAAATACATTACATTATTAGTATAATTTATATAATTATTAATCGAACGAGGTTGAAGTTTAGATACGCTATGGTCCCTTTTATAAATATCAGGGGGAAATATAATGGATACTATCATAAGTAAGATTAACTACTTGTACATTCTGTATAAGGTACACGTATATTATACTGACCGACTTTAGAAATACAACACTTGATTATGCTTTTTAATTCATATTTTTATATATGCATTTTTTTGTAAACAAACTTATGAACAGAAAGTTCTTTCATTACCGCCAGTTTGAAAGTTGAATTGATTACTTTCCTCAGTTTTAGTTTGTAATCTTATATTTGATACGTTTCCCTCAGTTTTAGTTTTTAACCCGGATTTGTTTTTTTCTCTATCGATTTATGAATTTTGAACAGCGGTATTCTACTGTTGCCTTTATTTACGTCATTTTCAAAGTTCAAATATTCTGGTACACTCTGAAACTCTGGTTTTCTCTTTACCAATGAACGTGGCATTGTTAAAAGCAATGACTACCTAAAAACAAACGCCAAAATGATGATCAGAAAGGTCACCCAATTCTGTTTGGCACGTTTTGGGTTCTGTTTTGCACCTCATAATTTTGCCGTTGTTCCACTCATTACAATGGGTTTTGTCAATTATGCGGTTGAAACTTTCAGGCTTTAAATGTTTTTCTGCAGTCCATTCTCTGGCAGCTCAGACAAAGGGAAGCATGTATGGCACAAATCTGTGCAAAATTGCATTCATCAATTTGATAAGCAGTAACTGTTGACGTTGCAGCCGTATACCTGTCTCGGAAATGATGTTGCGTAATCAGATTCTATTGACGATGCCTTCTCACAACATGTTGATCTGGTCATTGATGGTCTTCAACATATATATCCCGTCTACCGGTATCATTGTCGGAAGGACAGAAAAACGAGTTTCTGACGTCAAATTTTCTGGTTGCAGCGAGTTCACGTTTTCCTGTTTGCAGTGTGATATACTGGGTTGATTCATTTTTTTATTCCTCAGTCTTGGCAATATGGAGATGCAAGGTTTTTTTTAACGGATTTAAGTGTGGTCAAGGATTGAAAGAACTGTTTCACAAAGAAACAAAATGAAAAATATCTTTTATTTGTTCGAAATTACTCTTTCTGCAATAAGTGCGATCTCAATAATCCGATAAGTTTAATAACCACAGGTAAGGCAAATGTTATTTTTTTTTTTAAACAGATAGACGTATGATTAGCATAAATAACAGTTGTATGAGACTAAAACATGATTTGGTAAAAAAACAATCTACAATATGAGTGTTACGTTTTTAAAGTCAGCCAGTATATATATATATTAAACATAGAGACGTCATGCTTGGCTGTATATTTGGGAGGAAGCGTAATCTGTTCAGTAATTTTGTACTGAAACAATGTCAATTATTCTAATTTTCCATGTTTTTAGTTGTTAGTGTAAGACTACAAAATCATGGTACGTCACATTCGCTTGTATATGAAAAAAGGTCGAAAAAGTTATATTCTTGATTTTGACAGTTGTAGGTAATTAATGATACATTTTATTGCAGTAACACATTTCTGTTTCATTAAACATAATTCTTGGGTATTTCAAAGCACTTTTTTTGGGAGGAAGGGGGGTTTCTATAGAATATTTTATAAACTTGAGATTACATGGTTACTACAACGTGAACATATGTTTAATAAGGGGATAACTTTGATAGTTTGACTTTGTACTGGTTTGGCTTTGTAACTTTTTTTATCTGAGCGTCACTGATGAGTTTTATATAGATGAAACGCGCGTCTGACGTATTGAATATAATCCTGCTACCTTTGGTAGCTTTGTACACCACTGGGTCGATCCCGCTGCTGGTGGACGTTTCGTCTCCGAGGGTATCACCAGCCCAGTAGTCAGAACTTCGATGTTGACCTGAATATCAATTATATGGTCATTTTTAGAAATTTCCTATCAACAAAACTTTGAACTTTTAAATAAGTTAGGATTTTCTTATCAAAGGAAATAAACTCATCTTAGATACCAAGACTAAATTTTGTATATACGCCAGACGCGCGTTTCGTCTACAAAAGACGCATCAGTGACGCTCTAATCCAAAATATTTGATAGATAACCTAAGCCGTATTTGGCACAACTTTTTGGAATTTTGGGTTCTCAGTGCTCTTCGACTTTTTACTTGTTTTGTTTGATAATTTTGCTTATATGAGCGACATATGAAGACAAAACAAGCGTTTGGCGTATTAAATAATAATCCTGGTACCTTCGATAACCTTTCAACTTCCAGTGATGGTTACTTTCTTTTATTATACTTCACGTCAAAATGCCATATTTTGATTGGCTAATACGAGGGTGTTCATTTACTCTATCACATGGTTAAGAGGGTGACAGTTTTTTTGAATGTTAACATCTCGTCTAGACCAATAAACAATCGACAATTAAAAGGACAAAGAATTGAATTTACATCAAGTAATTGAATACAATTCTTACGTTTTACGTTTTGGCTCAGATTTTATTTATTTAACTGTCAAAATAAAAATAATAAAACACTTGTTTTTCCTAATGCGGGGTTCACACATTGCCGATTATTGCTCCCGGTTGAGATCAGACAGCGATACGAAACGAAAAGTGAAAAAGTCGGATTACTATCCTCAATTATCTGGAATATCCTATCATTGTCTGAACGCAGTCGTTTAAGTTCGTAACAGATTCCTACGGGTCGGGAAGGGTCCGAATAGTTCGGCGAAGCACCCCGACAGTTATGTGCGTCACGTAACATTCGGGGAAACTCAGTCGATTTAGTCTAGTCGGATTACAATCGTGCCTATGTCTTGACAGATTCTGCTGTATCGGATCAAAATCCTACCAATGTTCAGTGTATTTTGGACGGTGTCCTGTGGAACAGGAATGATCTGGAGAAATTTTTCATTGCTGTTTTTCTGTGAGGATTGCGAACCGTTTTTGGCCGAAACCGTTCAAGAGCTGTCCCGTTATTAATACGAAATTCGTCAATATTACCCACGTCAGAGTCCCGACAATTACAGAATACAATACGAATGAGACCAGACAAAGCCGGTTGCAATGCGATAGAGCGGACCTGTTCCAACAGTACCTGATCATCCCGATTATGCCGACAGTTTTCGAACGGATAACTTCCGTTAGCGTCGGTTCACTGTCTGGTCACTGTCTGATCTCTGTCGGACCGAATTTTACCTGGCCAAGTTTGAATTTCCATCCCCGATTCACAGGACCTTGATCAGACTTTTGACAAATTTTAATCGGGAATGGTCCTGTCAAGTACGGTAATAAATCTCGTGAATGTGTGACCCCAACTTAATACCCGTAATGTTGTTATAGAAAATACTTTTAAAATAGAATTAATCTGTTAAAGAGAATAATAATAAGACATTCAGTATAATAAATTAAATAACACATAGCTGAGAGGGTGAAAGAGCAGATAGGTTCACCTCAAAAAAGCATTGTCAATCTTGGCTTCACCACGGCTGACAATGTTTTCTCGGGGTACCAATTTGCTCTATAACCCTCTCAGATATGTGTTATTTATATAATATGCAATGAAATGTTAAGTGGAATTTTTTCCATAGTACTGGGCAGGATAAACCTTTACTCATGCCAATTATTTCTTTATTCGAAACAATAATAAATTCTCCACAATTTTTTAAAATATGCAAATTCAACAATGACTTATAGGGGAAACAATGGTGGTATTACACCTGTAGTAGATATTCAGTATTTTGAGTCGTAAAATGACAAATGAAAATTGACAAGGAAATTGACAACATGATAGAATTGGAAAGACACAAAGATGACAATCAACATTATATAAACATATTGGAAAACAGAGATCATTTGGTTTTTTCGTATAACTTGACTGGTGTAATCACATGAACACTAAATGAGGCAAAGTCGTCTATAATAGATACATATGAATCTTGTGTTGTACATGCAGCATCTGCCAAGCGAGTCATACCTAGTCAAAACATCGCAATAAGGACACAAATGTTATAATCTTAGGTTAAGAAATGTGTTGAGACACAGACCAACCCCTCAATGAAGGTGTCCGAAAAACGCCCCCATTTTGAATAATTCAGCTATTCAGCCATTATTTCCGTTCAGGAACACCTTCCTGCTAACCGATTGTGTTTGGTTTGAATATAGCTAAACGTTTCGCAATAAGATGAGATATGGAAAACGTGAACAGATGAATTAGACTAAATATTACTTATTATTATTTGATTCATATGAATATAAATGTGAGGTTCTTACTATAATGTGGGTTATTCAGTGACAAGGGTTGGACGTGACATAAGAAAAAGATATATTGATATCTTGTAGTATATTTACCCTGTTTCGCTCTTTATGAATTATGATTCAAATAAGAACAAAAATAAGTCAGTCGGTTGATGTGTACATGTAGTATAATTCTTTCTTTGTTATTTCTGCCACTCTCCCAACAATTATAACAAAAAATAAGAACAAACACCAAGGGACAATACAATAGGGAAATCTACAAGAACTTTCTTGTTTGACCGCTGATGAACAACAAGCGCTAGTGGTGGATTAACTAAATGCAAAAGTGGCAATGGTACTTGAAGTATGTAGCATATGTATTTTAAAAAAATAATATACCTTTTGGAAGTGTTCCTGTTTTTGGATAATTTGGAAGCCTTTCTCCTCTTTTTGGTCTTGTTCCCGTTTTTCCCGTGTTTGGCAACGTTTGTGTTTTATCACCTTGGACAACCTGTTCGAAGTTTCCTAATAAATATGAAATTATCATTAAATTAGGTTTGATAATAAATGTTCATGTTTTATAATGTATTGAATTTTTTTGAACAGGTTCATAAGTGAAACCTGCTAACGTTTGTACACGACGTTATTGACTTGCAAACGAAGTATGTTGTGGCGACTGTTGTGCTATGTGTATAAAAACGACAATGTTTTATATAGAAATTTACAGAATCTCTCCAAGAATACTTTGTTTGCGTTCAAATCAAATGCTCATTCCATCGAACCACTATATAATGCCCATCTTGCAATTCATAAAATTCATATGTTTTTTTGTTTATTTCTATTTACAGTGTATGTAAAGTACGGATCCTAAAATATCATTTTCACTGTATATGCCATAATTTTTTGATGTAGAATGATAAATAAACAGACGATTTTTGTTTTTTTTATTTTTGAAGAAAATGAAGAAAATTAGTTAAAATGTATATGTTTAGAAATAAATAATACTAGTAAGACATTGTAAGAGATGCGGGGTTTTATCGCGCCTAAAGCCATACAGCTGTGAAATATATACCGAAATATGTGAATAATTAGTACATTTCACGAACAGATCGTGCAGGTGATTTAAAACTTGCAGGTAAGATGTTCTCGCAGAAAAATATTCATTTCAACACAATTATTAAAGTTTTATAACGTAGAATATGTTTTCTTATTCAGTTTCTTCATATTGAACTAAATTCCAATATTATGCTTTCTTTATTCGAGTCATGTTTACTGTCGAATAATGATACTATACTTTCATTTTCACTGTAGAGCGATTCATTAGTATTGTAAATGCGGTGCATTTTCACTATATGAATTATTTTTTTTTCTCTATTAAAGTCTTAATTTAGCCGACTTGCTCAAACAAAAGATAACGTGAGATAAGGATTTGATAAAGTTTAACTTGCGGAGGAAAGTTTGATTTAACACTCTAATAAGTTCAATAGAAATAACATTTATTTCAAATGTATTCCATACAATTTATTATAAATCGTAGGGATCTTTATCCTTAGTTTATTTATCCATTTCCATGACACTTCATCACTAGTTCCGTACAACTTAATAAAGATTAAATCGTTGGTTTACCCGTTTGAAAGGTTTAACACATAGGCCCTTTATAAGTTGCTGTTCGGTGTGAGACAAGACTCCATGTTGAAGACCGTATTTTGACCTATAACGGTATAGTTTTATAAATTGTGACTCGGATAGAGAGTTGTCTCATTGTCACATATCATATCTTCTTATATCTGTCTATGGCTCAAACCGAAATGGGATGGGATACAAAGGGATAAAGAAAACACACTACTGTTCTAATATATTTATATGGACTTAATATTAGTGTTGTCAAATCGCACAGTTTTGCGTAACCGGTCACTCGGATAGTCGTTCGACCGTTTTAGCTCATGTCTGAGAGCCTTGCCTATAGTACACTACCAATGTTCGTTTTCATAATACGATGAATTTTTAAAAAATAGAGAACTGAAATGGGCAATATGTCAGAGAGACAACAACCCAACAAAGAGCAGATATACATGTTATAAGGATTGTCTATGAGGAATACTGGCGAAGTTTGACTTTTAATAATCCAATACCACCGTATATTCTATGGCGTTTGTTATATCTTCATATTGATAACCTTTTTGATTTCGTCGAATTAAAATGATTCTTTCTCTTTCTTTTGATGTCTCAGAATATAATGTGGGTGTTTAAATTTAAAATCATTAAGCCAGTTGCAGCAAAAATACATTAATTGCTTTCACCTTGTGTCTTCTAACACATTAGACAAGTTTTACCACTAGAAATTTAAATTAACGCATTGATAGTCCTGTGACAACCTTGTGACTGCAATCAACGTATAATTAAGAAATATTTATGAATTTACATATCAATATCTATGGGACAACATATAGTATTTAAAATTATAAAAAGCATACATATAAAACCACGGTCTCTCTAAATTTCATTGAAAAATAGTTTAAAGCTTAGATCGTCATTTTTACTCTTATCCTTATACTCTAAATATGAACGCATTGGAGCTTTGAATGACACATGTTTCATAGACTAAGTTGTCCATGTTGTCTTTGAATCTAGTTTTGAATTATGTAATCGAAAAAGTCTAACTGAAATTATTGGGGAAATCAATAAAAATCGTTTTAAGCAGTAAGTGTGTCTCTTTTTTTTTCTATCATATAATTATGTTCTAACCTTCTTGAGTTAAAATGTCATATACACCTCTCTTTTCAACTGAAATTGAAATACATTACATTATTAGTATATTTTATATAATTATTAATCGAACGAGGTTGAAGTTTAGATACGCTATGATCCCTTTTATAAATATCAGGGGGAAATATAATTGATACTATCATAAGTAAGATTAACTACTTGTACATTCTGTATAAGGTACACGTATATTATACTGACCGACTTTAGAAATACAACACTTGATTATGCTTTTTAATTCATATTTTTATATATGCATTTTTTTGTAAACAAACTTATGAACAGAAAGTTCTTTCATTACCGCCAGTTTGAAAGTTGAATTGATTACTTTCCTCAGTTTTAGTTTGTAATCTTATATTTGATACGTTTCCCTCAGTTTTAGTTTTTAACCCGGATTTGTTTTTTTCTCTATCGATTTATGAATTTTGAACAGCGGTATTCTACTGTTGCCTTTATTTACGTCATTTTCAAAGTTCAAATATTCTGGTACACTCTGAAACTCTGGTTTTCTCTTTACCAATGAACGTGGCATCGTTAAAAGCAATGACTACCTAAAACAAACGCCAAAATGATGATCAGAAAGGTCACCCAATTCTGTTTGGCACGTTTTGGGTTCTGTTTTGCACCTCATAATTTTGCCGTTGTTCCACTCATTACAATGGGTTTTGTCAATTATGCGGTTGAAACTTTCAGGCTTTAAATGTTTTTCTGCAGTCCATTCTCTGGTAGCTCAGACAAAGGGAAGCATGTATCGCACAAATCTGTGCAAAATTGCATTCATCAATTTGATAAGCAGTAACTGTTGACGTTGCAGCCGTATACCTGTCTCGGAAATGATGTTGCGTAATCAGATTCTATTGACGATGCATTCTCACAACATGTTGATCTGGTCATTGATGGTCTTCAACATATATATCCCGTCTACCGGTATCATTGTCGGAAGGACAGAAAAACGAGTTTCTGACGTCAAATTTTCTGGTTGCAGCGAGTTCACGTTTTCCTGTTTGCAGTGTGATATACTGGGTTGATTCATTTTTTTATTCCTCAGTCTTGGCAATATGGAGATGCAAGGTTTTTTTTAACGGATTTAAGTGTGGTCAAGGATTGAAAGAACTGTTTCACAAAGAAACAAAATGAAAAATATCTTTTATTTGTTCGAAATTACTCTTTCTGCAATAAGTGCGATCTCAATAATCCGATAAGTTTAATAACCACAGGTAAGTCAAATGTTATTTTTTTTTGAAACAGATAGACGTATGATTAGCATAAATAACAGTTGTATGAGAATAAAACATGATTTGGTAAAAAACAATCTACAATATGAGTGTTACGTTTTTAAAGTCAGCCAGTATATATATATATTAAACATAGAAACGTCATGCTTGGCTGTATATTTGGGAGGAAGCGTAATCTGTTCAGTAATTTTGTATTGAAACAATGTCAATTATTCTAATTTTCCATGTTTTTAGTTGTTAGTGTAAGACTACAAAATCATGGTACGTCACATTCGCTTGTATATGAAAATAGGTCGAAAAAAGTTATATTCTTGATTTTGACAGTTGTAGGTAATTAATGATACATTTTATTGCAGTAACACATTTCTGTTTCATTAAACATAATTCTTGGGTATTTCAAAGCACTTTTTTTTGGGGGGGAAGGGGGGTTTCTATAGAATATTTTATAAACTTGAGATTACATGGTTACTACAACGTGAACATATGTTTAATAAGGGGATAACTTTGATAGTTTGACTTTGTACTGGTTTGGATTTGTAACTTTTTTTATCTGAGCGTCACTGATGAGTTTTATATAGATGAAACGCGCGTCTGACGTATTGAATTATAATCCTGCTACCTTTGGTAGCTTTGTACACCACTGGGTCGATCCCGCTGCTGGTGGAAGTTTCGTCTCCGAGGGTATCACCAGCCCAGTAGTCAGAACTTCGATGTTGACCTGAATATCAATTATATGGTCATTTTTAGAAATTTCCTATCAACAAAACTTTGAACTTTTAAATAAGTTAGGATTTTCTTATCAAAGGAAATAAACTCATCATAGATACCAAGACTAAATTTTGTATATACGCCAGACGCGCGTTTCGTCTACAAAAGACGCATCAGTGACGCTCTAATCCAAAATATTTGTTAGATAACCTAAGCCGTATTTGGCACAACTTTTTGGAATTTTGGGTTCTCAGTGCTCTTCGACTTTTTACTTGTTTTGTTTGATAATTTTGCTTATATGAGCGACATATGAAGACAAAACAAGCGTTTGGCGTATTAAATAATAATCCTGGTACCTTCGATAACCTTTCAACTTCCAGTGATGGTTATTTTCTTTTATTATACTTCACGTCAAAATGCCATATTTTGATTGGCTAATACGAGGGTGTTCATTTACTCTATCACATGGTTAAGAGGGTGACAGTTTTTTTGAATGTTAACATCTCGTCTAGACCAATAAACAATCGACAATTAAAAGGACAAAGAATTGAATTTACATCAAGTAATTGAATACAATTCTTACGTTTTACGTTTTGGCTCAGATTTTATTTATTTAACTGTCAAAATAAAAATAACAAAACACTTGTTTTTCCTAATGCGGGATTCACACATTGCCGATTATTGCTCCCGGTTGAGATCAGACAGCGATACGAAACGAAAAGTGAAAAAGTCGGATTACTATCCTCAATTATCTGGAATATCCTATCATTGTCTGAACGCAGTCGTTTAAGTTCGTAACAGATTCCTACGGGTCGGGAAGGGTCCGAATAGTTCGGCGAAGCATCCCGACAGTTATGTGCGTCACGTAACATTCGGGGAAACTCAGCCGATTTAGTCTAGTCGGATTACAATCGTGGCTATGTCGTGACAGATTCTGCTGTATCGGATCAAAATCCTACCAATGTTCAGTGTATTCAGGACGGTGTCCTGTGGAACGGGAATGATCTGGAGAAATTTTTCATTGCTGTTTTTCTGTGAGGATTGCGAACCGTTTTTGGCCGAAACCGTTCAAGAGCTGTCCCGTTATTAATACGAAATTCGTCAATATTACCCACGTCAGAGTCCCGACAATTACAGAATACAATACGAATGAGACCAGACAAAGCCGGTTGCAATGCGATAGAGCGGACCTGTTCCAACAGTACCTGCTCATCCCGATTATGCCGACAGTTTTCGAACGGATAACTTCCGTTAGCGTCGGTTCACTGTCTGGTCACTGTCTGATCTCTGTCGGAATTTATTCGATAGAATCGGGACGCAGTCGTAACAGATTTGACTGAATTTTACCTGGCCAAGTTTGAATTTCCATCCACGATTCACAGGACCTTGATCAGACTTTTGACAAATTTTAATCGGGAATGGTCCTGTCAAGTACGGTAATAAATCTCGTGAATGTGTGACCCCAACTTAATACCCGTAATGTTGTTATAGAAAATACTTTTAAAATAGAATTAATCTGTTAAAGAGAATAATAATAAGACATTCAGTATAATAAATTAAATAACACATAGCTGAGAGGGTGAAAGAGCAGATAGGTTCACCTCAAAAAAGCAATGTCAATCTTGGCTTCACCACGGCTGACAATGTTTTCTCGGGGTACCAATTTGCTCTATAACCCTCTCAGCTATGTGTTATTTATATAATATGCAATGAAATGTTAAGTGGATTTTTTTCCATAGTACTGGGCAGGATACACCTTTACTCATGCCAATTATTTCTTTATTCGAAACAATAATAAATTCTCCACAATTTTTTAAAATATGCAAATTCAACAATGACTTATAGGGGAAACAATGGTGGTATTACACCTGTAGTAGATATTCAGTATTTTGAGTCGTAAAATGACAAATGAAAATTGACAAGGAAATAGACAACATGATAGAATTGGAAAGACACAAAGATGACAATCAACATAATATAAACATATTGGAAAACAGAGATCATTTGGTTTTTCGTATAACTTGACTGGTGTAATAACATGAACACTAAATGAGGCAAAGTCGTCTATAATAGATACATATGAATCTTGTGTTGTACATGCAGCATCTGCCAAGCGAGTCATACCTAGTCAAAACATCGCAATAAGGACACAAATGTTATAATCTTAGGTTAAGAAATGTGTTGAGACACAGACCAACCCCTCAATGAAGGTGTCCGAAAAACGCCCCCATTTTGAATAATTCAGCTATTCAGCCATTATTTCCGTTCTGGAATACCTTCCTTCTTATCGAGTCTGTTTGGTTTGAATATAGACGAACGTTATGCAATAAGATGAAATATGGAAAACGTGAACAGATGAATTAGACTAAATATTACTTATTATTATTTGATTCATATGAATATAAATGTGAGGTTCTTACTATAATGTGGGTTATTCAGTGACAAGGGTTGGACGTGACATAAGAAAAAGATATATTGATATCTTGTAGTATATTTACCCTGTTTCTCTCTTTATGAATTATGATTCAAATAAGAACAAAAATAAGTCATTCGGTTGATGTGTACATGTAGTATCATTCTTTCTTTGTTATTTCTGCCACTCTCCCAACAATTATAACAAAACATAAGAACAAACACCAAGGGACAATAAAACAGGGAAATCTACAAGAACTTTTTTGGTTGACCGCTGATGAACAACAAGCGCTAGTGGTGGATTAACTGAATGCAAAAGTGGCAATGGTACTTGAAGTATGTAGCATATGTATTTTTTAAAAATAATATACCTTTTGGAAGTGCTCCTGTTTTAGGATAATTTGGAAGCCTTTCTCCTCTTTTTGGTCTTGTTCCCGTTTGTCCCGTGTTTGGCAACGTTTGTGTTTTATCACCTTGGCCAACCTCTTCGAAGTTTCCTAATAAATATGAAATTATCATTAAATTAGGTTTGATAATAAATGTTCATGTTTTATAATGTATTGATTTTTTTTTTGACAGGTTCATAAGTCAAACCTGCTACCGTTTGTACAAGACGTTATTGACTTGCAAACGAAGTATGTTGTGGCGACTGTGGTGCTATGTGTATACAAACGACAATGTTTTATATAGAAATTTACAGAATCTCTCCAAGAATACTTTGTTTGCGTTCAAATCAAATGCTCATTCCATCGAACCACTATAAAATGCTCCTCTTGCAATTCATAAAATTCATACGTTTTTTAGTTTATTTCTATTTACAGTGTATGTAAAGTACGGATTCTAAAATATCATTTTCACTGTATATGCCATAAATTTTTGATGTAGATTGATAAATAAACAGACGATTTGTTTTTTTTATTTTTGAAGAAAATGAAGAAAATTAGTTAAAATGTATATGTTTAGAAATAAATAATACTAGTAAGACATTGTAAGAGATGCGAACGGGGTTTTATCGTGCCTAAAGCCATACAGCTGTGAAATATATACCGAAATAGGTGAATAATTAGTACATTTCACGAACAGATCGTGCAGGTGATTTAAAACTTGCAGGTAAGATGTTCTCGCAGAAAAATATTCATTTCAACACAATTATTAAAGTTGTATAACGTAGAATAGGTTTTCTCATTCAGTTTCTTCATATTGAACTAAATTCCAATATTATGCTTTCTTTATTCGAGTCATGTTTACTGTCGAATAATGATACTATACTTTCATTTTCACTGTAGAGCGATTCATTAGTATTGTATATGCGGTGCATTTTCACTATATGAATTTTTTTTTTATCTATTAAAGTCTTAATTTAGCCGACTTGCTCAAACAAAAGATAACGTGAGATAAGGATTTGATAAAGTTTAACTTGCGGAGGAAAGTTTGATTTAACACTCTAATAAGTTCAATAGAAATAACATTTATTTCAAATGTATTCCATACAATTTATTATAAATCGTCGGGATCTTTATCCTTAGTTTATTTATCTATTTCCATGACACTTCATTACTAGTTACGTACATCTTGATAAAGATTAAATCGTTGGTTTACTCGTTTGAAAGGTTTAACACTGGGGCCCTTTATAACTTGCTGTTCGGTGTGAGACAAGACTCCATGTTGAAGACCGTATTTTGACCTATAACGGTATAATTTTATAAATTGTGACTCGGATAGAGAGTTGTCTCATTGTCACATATCATATCTTCTTATATCTGTCTATGGCTTAAACCGAAATGGGATGGGATACAAAGGGATAAAGAAAACACACTACTGTTCTAATATATTTATATGGACTTAATATTAGTGTTGTCAAATCGCACAGTTTTGCCTAACCGGTCACTCGGAAAGTCGTTCGATCATTTTAGTTCATGTCTGAGAGCCTTACCTATAGTACACTACAAATGTTCGTTTTCATAATACGATGAATTTCAAAAAATAATAGAGAACTGAAATGGGCAATATGTCAGAGAGACAACAACCCAACAAAGAGCAGATATACATGTTATAAGGATTGTCTATGAGGAATACTGGCGAAATTTGACTTTTAATAATCCAATACCACCGTATATTCTATGGCGTTTGTTATATCTTCATATTGATAACCTTTTTGATTTCGTCGAATTAAAATGATTCTTTCTCTTTCTTTTGATGTCTCAGAATATAATGTGGGTGTTTCAATTTGAAATCGTTAAGCCAGTTGCAGCAAAAATACATTAATTGCTTTCACCTTGATTTTAGTACAATTTTTTTAGTTGAAATTTCGTTTAAAGTATGACAAAGCCTTGCACATTCAGATGTAGGTCTAAGCAATAATAGATCAAAAACAAAATAATTAAGTAAAATTAATCCTAAAATTTAATCGGATTACTGATTTAAAGTAACTGTTTAAAAAACATGTATACTACTCATGTTTACTTAAGGGGGCACTAGCTGTCAAATTCATGGTCACCGATTTGGCTCAAATTCTCATATTTGATTTATAATATATAGGTTCGTTTCGTGTGTATTTTAGTCCAGACGCCATCTAATTAACTATCGATTTGACCTCAGATGACCATATAAGCGATGTAAACATAAATAAAGATATGAATAGATTAAACGAACACGTGCAATTGGATTTTTATAGGTTTGATTTGATTTTATAAATAAAAAATATATGTTTCTCATTGTATTTAACCGTATAAGAATGATTTTATGTGCATCGAATTAGTAATCAAATAATTATCGTAGTTTCACTTTCATTGTTCTTTAAATAACCAGTACACGTACAATGCATGCGTTGTCAATCTCTAGCTAGGGGCTTAAATTGAAGTTCACATGAATACGGATTTAAAGAGGTCGACTCATTCACTTGCAAGTGAATACCTAATTATCAATGTTTTTTAGCGTAATTTGACAAAATTGAACCTTTTTGGCTGCAAAGAGCGAATTGTTACTTTACTATTTCACTTTCATTATTGATTGAACAAAAAAATCAAACTTTAGATTTTTTATATATCTCGTAGCTAGTGCCCCTTTAAGATCTCGCCCCGAGCTGATAGTGTGAGCCAAAATTTGTTCCTGTGGAATTTATATCACCGAAAATTTGTTCTGGGAGAACTTTTTTCACAGACGATTTCTATATCATTTGTTCCCTCTCTATAAAATAAATTCCATACTTTACTGATAGGTGATAAGAATTCAATAATAATTATAACGGCAATCCTCCTTATTACACACATCTTTAAATAGACTGGCCTTGTGTTAATTAAAACATGAGCTCCACCCGATCAGTTGAAATATCATTGGTAATATATATTTGATGAAGAATGAATTAGGAGTCTGTATTTCACTTTGAAAATATCATATATAATAAAGTCATCAATTAAGTTGTTTCATTTGTTGCAAGCCCATTTATCACATAAATCTACAATAAAAATTCCTCGCATCTTCGAAAATTCTACATTAGAAATGAATGCACTAATAGTCATAATTCATCGCATCTATAGTTAAAATGTATCGCTTTCAATAATCGATATGCTATATTATGTTCTTTTATAACACTTATTTGAACTTTAATGCTGTTTTTGTACATTAAAAAGACATATCACGATGAAAATATTTTGAAACTTGCCTTCAAATCAATTATTTTGGTATTTTCGAAACGTAAACAAACAGTTTTCCCATGATTCTTTATTTTACAATAGACATACTTGCATATGATAGTGAAAATGAACTAGCTGAATTCGCACTTTATATACATTGTATTTTATATCAGCATAATGTATTTCATCATCAATAAACTACTACAGTTTCTTTTACGTGCAAAATATAAAGCAACTGAACTTTCTTGAATTATGATATCTCTTTGCAAGTTTTGAATCTGACTGGCCAAAGGCGGTCAATCTACAGCTATTTGTTGTTAATTATTCAAATTTTTAAAGCAGGATATCTGATGATGTATAACTTACCACAGGTAATGCAGCAAAACATCAGAAATACAAATAATACTGTTATGTGCATCTTTCAGACGTGATTTGACATACAGTATAATAGTGTGAACTGTTCGTTTCTCCTTTTATCTATATCTATTAACAGATAAACAATTATCACATCTGTTAATCTAAAAGGAAAGTCACAGACAAACCTTAAGTTGTAATTGAACTTTATTTAGTACATTTTGCAATCAATTAATTGACACCTTCGAAATTATCCTTTATGTAGTTGTTTTGGACGATAGTTTCCCTTTAACTCATTTCATCGGCGACTGTAGTGATTTTAATGTTTTTCAATCTTTGTAAACTCTTCTTTTTTCAAGTCAGGTATTTTTTTACTTTAAATTACTAAATAAAAAATACACTTTTTTTTAAGTTAAGCTTTGCTAAAGAATATTTATAAATCCTCAATATTGTTTGTTTTTATTAAGTGAACTTTTATGTTCTGATTATATTTTTTTCTCCTACTATTTTTCTTTCTCTGATTGGTTGTTTCACAATATGTTGATTTGATATTTGATATATGATATCAAACGGTTCATGTGTTTTAAAACTGACACCGCTTAACCGAATACTTTTCTTTGTAAGAGCTTTTCCCCACAAGAGTTGTGCGCACTACTTCTTGACAACCGTAAAAGATTGCGACAAATTGATTTTAACAAATTGCTCGTTATATCCTAAAGATTTGCTAATAAGAAAAGATCCGGAGACTCAATATGAGAGTTATTTCCCCATATGCATTTAAGATGGGTGATATGCATTTGTAACTGGTTAACCAAAAGCGATTAATATCTATAATCTATAATCTATTTATTGTTCTAAAGTCCTTGGTAAAAATAAACGAATATAAGATCAAGGTCAAAGTTCAATGTCAAATTCTTTATTTAGATTTTGGCTTCTTTTCAATATAAATGTATCTGTAAGTGTTTCGACTTATTCAAGTTATTACAATATAAATAGATGAATAAATCTTATTTTATTATTGTGTCATATATCCTGTAGTTCTTGCATAAATCATCATTGATATAGGAATTTCTGTAAATCTATTATTTTTAGACATCAAATAAGTCGAAATACTCAGGATTTTCTTTGTTTTGCATAGATTGCCTTAGCAATATTTTGAGTAACTTGTATTAAGGTTTATGTACCCTTCTGTAGCCATTTTTGTACGAACTTTTCAAACTTCAATTGTATCAAAACTACAGATATAATGAATAATAGAGATAGGCCATTTTGTACATATTCCAAGGGGAAACTTGATGCAAAGCATTATTTTTTACTGTTCCATTGCATTTAATAGAAAAAGAGGACTTTGTGGCAAATAAATCAGGATTTTTATAGAAAATCCACAGCCTTTATCCTTGTTCTCTCATATTTGGCAATTTGATGACTGATAGATATAGGATTATTGCATGCAGTGCTAGCATTGATTCCCTTAAAACAAGTTTATAAATGTAGTTATTGGTTAAGACGAGTATAAATATGGCCAAAATCAAGTACACCTTTTAGGGTGCGCTCGACTTTAGTGACTCAGCACGAGGTGTTTTGGAATTTACAGGTTACTTAGAACTTTTTGTAAAAAATAAACACTAGCACATCATAGAAAATCAAGTGAGTAATTTATGTTTCAAATTTTATATTTTGTTCTCTACTGCTTCGTATTTGATGGGATCTTTCTAACAGTTTTGATTTCGAGTTCCAATGATCAGATTTGTGTATTCATCAATGATTAAACTGGTATCTTTGAT
This sequence comes from Mytilus galloprovincialis, assembly GCF_965363235.1. Lineage (NCBI taxonomy): Eukaryota > Metazoa > Mollusca > Bivalvia > Mytilida > Mytilidae > Mytilus > Mytilus galloprovincialis. The sequence goes on along the minus strand of NC_134845.1, from coordinate 88,126,167 downwards.
ATGGTTTTTTTGTTTTGTTTATATCCATCTACAATTTATACAGTTCTAACAAACATCCTAGCCACACTAATATGTATTGTTAAAAAGTATATTTTGTGCTTTAAATGTGAATACAAATTTAGTGTACAATCATGGACTGAAAAAAGAGACATAACTGACGTATTTCATTTTTTTCAATCTTGAGGATGTACGTAGAACAAGGTATTAAATAAAACTGGAAATCAACATCAAGTTTAGAAATTCTGCATTACCTCTTACTGCTTAATTTCATGATTTTTTAATATGATGTTACTATCTTTTTTTTTCTTAGTTGATTATTTTCATATTCAACCTGTTTATTATGATTTAAAGACATATTGTGCATTATAACTTACCTTGAGAAATAAATTGCAAACACTTGATAGGATGACTTAAATTTTTCATGTAATGTTATCATGAAAAGTTAGGAACAAAGCTTACTCCATGCATGCATGGACGAAGGCAACTAACGTAAAATTAGCCCATGCTTCCGTGAAATAAGTCTGCTTGCATAATTGAATAATTTCCAATGTCTATGTAAAGTTAGTTTAGCTCAAGCATGCAAGAACTAAGTCTGTTGTGTTAGTCCATGCAAGCATGGACTAAGTTAACGTTAATTGCCTTGTCCATGTATGCATCGAGAAAGTTTAGTTCCCAAGTTATCATGTTTACATCACATGAAAAGTTATAGTCACACTATCAAGTGTTTGCAATTTGTTTCTTAAGGTAAGTTATATTGCACAAATGTCGTTAAATCATTATAAATAGGTTGAAAATGAAAAAAAAAAAAACTAAAAAGAAAAAAAAATAGTTACATCAAATTAAAAAAATAATTGAACTAACATCATGAAATTAGGCGGTAAAAAGAATTATCTTCGGCGTAGTATATTTCAACGATTTTGATTGGTTAATGCACGTCGTTACAAAACCCATAGCCCCTGGGTGTTGCTAACCAATATCCCCGGACGTTGCTACCCATTACATCGGGGAACTTCACGCGAATTTTCCTTAGTTCCATGGTTGTTCCTTATGAAATATCGAATTCTGTAGATTATCCATGATGTCTGTATACTTAGATACTTTATCCATTTTTAGAACCCTACACTTAGTTAAAAAATAGGTCAATATCACCAATGTCAATAAAACTTTTTCAAATAATGAAAAAAAGACGTTACTTTCACTTTACACTTTTTGGTCGAATTTCTCTAAAAATCGCCAGATTTGGACTAAGACCGGGGATAAATTCGATATCTACGTTCATATCCGTAAATATGGACATTTTAACACCCTTCAGTACCCTGTACACCCTTCGGTTTCGCCTCAGGGTGTATTTGAATACTTCAAGGTGGTAAAATATCCATATATACGGATATGAACCTAGATAACTTATAATAACGGTTTTCTAAACTTGATGTTGATTTCTAGTTTTATCTTAAAATACCTTGTTTTAGGTGAAAAATTAAAACAATCAAGAATTTAAAATTGATACTATAAATCAAAAGAGCATTAGTTAAGAATCAAAATAATCAAAAAATATTGATAGGTGATAGAGCTCCTTTTCGAGATATTTGATATTTAAAAATGGCGGGAAAAAGCTGACTCGGACTTTTACCTTTTAATTGCATTAGTATCATTCGGGTCTCAAATCAAAAGAAAGAAAATCAACAATCTGTTATATTGGTTAATGACTTTTATGAGCTATTAAATCTTGTATGAAAAAATAAATGGTTGTTATGGGGCAAACTATGTTACATTGTATTGTATGGAAAAACATCAATGAGTCCAAACAATTGACAATAAAGCCAAAACCTCACCTTAGTACATCCTTTATGCACAAGAAAATTATCTTGGGATTAGCACATTTGAACGACAACTTATGACATTATTGACAAAAAAGGTATATTTAGACGTCTTAACGCCTTGTATGCATTTTTATTGCCTGACTATTTACAAGAATAATTCTTTTTTTGCTATCTGTAACTAGCGGTTAGATGTTAAATATGATTTGGCAATTTTGTTACTTGATATTAACAGCATTATATAGAAAACCAATATATATTTGGTATCTGTTTGATACATTGTGTCATTCTTTGTATATCATTGACAAAAATATGTATGCATTAAAAACAATGCTGTACAGTCTAAATATACATTTTACCAATTGTATAAGTAGCATTTTTATATCTGTCCTTTTGTCTCCACTATGTTATGTTCATATCATACATCCTTTGTCTTTGGTTTGACAATTCAAAAAAAATATTGTTAATTTCATCAGTTTCAACATTTCTTTTCATGTGTAATTTAGAGTGGAAGTTTCCACTGGCTTCGTTTTCCCGTTGTCTACCAAAGTTCTGGGATATAACTACGTAAAACACGTGAATATAAACAAGATGTTTATTTCAAGACATACATTATGGTTGAACATATGATTACAGGAATAAATATGCTAAAATACGGTAGTGGGTAGTCTACTTGTCCTTATAAAGTTCCATATTTGCAAGCCAAATTGTATGAGCGTCTGCTCATTTCAAATTCTAAGTGTAGACTGCCTTGAACCCGGTGAGTGACATCAGACTTATAGTTTCTAGGGAAAACGACCCCGGCCAGGCCTGATGTCGGGCACGTGCAAGAATCATGAGGTCCCGACAAGGATAATTTCATTGCCGGTCTCGGCAGAAAGATTTATGGAACTATAAGTAATACTAATATAAACCAATTTCCCCATATAAATAGAATATAAACAAGTAAACAAAGTGACCACCATTACACTTCACCTCTTTTAAGACATAAAGTGCCCACACATTACTCGTAAGATCGGTGAGATATATACTTGACTACAGACACATATATTTAACAACACCAATGAATGAATTAACTGCTAATTTCAATAAACAATTTAAAAAATAGTTCAAGATATTCAATTGTCATTCACTAAATGTTTAAAAGTCACAAATACATCACGAGACATCATCACGGAGTAAGGAATCCAATTATAAAGTTATAGCGGAGCATCAAGGCATATATCTTGTCCAAGGTTCCAGGTAGGTAAAGATGGTAAAATTCATCTAGTAGAGTTTCCAAATCTGTAAAGTAGTCCAAGTAAGTGTTCCCCAACATTTAATTCCATCATGTGGTTAAGTTACGTCCAAAGTTATCGGCAAACAGGCTAATATAAATTCCAATGTTCCCTCATTGTGGCCAGCTATCCACGCATTGAAACAATTTCAGTTTTATCTCCATATATTGTTATACACTGGAATAAATTAAGAAACACATTCTTCTTATAAAATCCGGACTCACCAAGAGTCTTAAAAAGTCTTTATACACGAGCACTGCACCACTTGATCGTGTGCCCCAATATGTAATTTTATAGGTCATCGAAAGCATGTAGCCCATGGTATTGCTTAAGCCATATAAATACAAATTTCTATATTGAAATCCATCTAAACTGATTATTTGTTTATCAAATATTTCAAAAATTAGAAAGTCATATAAAACAATTGGACTGTAAAATAAAAAATCATTCCTTGTATTCCAGTAATCCCAAAACAATATTCTTAGCCATGTGGACAACATACACCTGGTGAACCAACTAAGGTTTACAATAAAAATGTATACGCAAAATATATATACCTATTCTCGCCCCATTCTAGCACCTAAGGTATTTCCAAAATTGCCCTATATGTATACACCACCGAAAGCAGCTTCCAACAACAGCTACGACGATGAGTGTACGTTCTTCTATTATCTTTATGCTAGTCACAACTCGTACAAGACAACCCTATCCCAGCTGAAAAATAATAATATTTGATTTAACTTCTATTATGTGAATAAAGTTCTATAAATCTTCATCGGTAGTATTTTGTAGCATCACACGTACATTACCATTATCAACTACTTTATATCATATTTAGTTCTCGGTATGCATATTGATTATATCAGTATATTGGCATTGTAACCTGAAGCCAAAGCTCCAGGCAAGGTTGTTTTCTTATCATTGAGTATTGAATTTAACATCGAAGTATGTTTTTCCCGTCAATATGTCATTTATTAAGGGGTATAGCATTTACAAAGGAAGCATAGAAAATTGTTAAATGACTCTGTCAGGATTAAACGGAATTGAAAACAGCTTGCAATTAAAAACAGAACATTGATTCAGGAAGATATGGTATGAATACTAATGAGACAACTATCCATTTAAGTCACAATTTTTAAAAGTAAACCATTATAATTCAAGGTACGGTCTTCAACACGGAGCATAGGCTCACACTGAAAAGCAAGCAAAAAAAGTGCCCCAACTATTACTAGACATAAGTGTAAAACAATTCAAAGGTCTAATCTATATAAAGAACTAGAAACGAGAAACACTTAGGAACCATATCAACAGATGACAACCCCTATATATCAGATTCCTGACTTAGGACAGGTGCAAACAATTGCAGCGGGATTAAACATTGTAATGGTACAGCATTTTTCTGAAACAATAGTATACAATCACAACATAGAAAGACACACTATAAATTAAGGAAACAGTAGTATACCGAAAGTCATAAATCAATTGAGAGAAACAATACGGGTTACGACCTAAAACTGAGCACATCAAATATAAGAGGAAAACAACAAAACGACAGAAACATTTAAGTGCAAAAAAATCCTAAACGGCAATGCATCACACACAGAAACGAACTATATATGATAGCAATTGGAATGACTCAACTCAATCAAGAAACGAAGTGACATAAAAACACACAATGAACGAATAAATTTGATCTGTAATACAATGTAAATACATAGTTAATACAAAATAAAGGATGAATGATAAAACTAAAAGTATAAAACATGCATTCTTTAGAAACCTGTAGAATATAAAAGTTTGAAACGCTCAACATAAAGAACGCATGAATACATGTACTGCATATCTTAGTATAACTGAGAGGGAGATTTGAAAGAAGAATTTGCTACAGTAACTGCAATTTCTTGTCATCTGAATACTACTACGGACATTTATGCTTTAAAATCATGATTTTATCAGTGTGTAAATATTTCTAGAATCTTGAATACGGATTTCAATTTATGACAATCACTTTGCTTTTATGAAGTTTTCTTAAATTAAAAATAAAAACATAGATTATATCAATTGTGCTAAATTTAAATGAACCTGCAAAACTGGCAACCAATGTATCTAAAAATAAGAAAGTGTTGTATTATTGCTGACTCGCCACAAGAGACGGACTTACGGAACAGTTAGCAACGGAAAGTAACCGTACGGCCTTCGAAGAGGAACAAAACCACTTTGAAGTAAAAGTTCTCGAAAAGTTACTAAACAAATAAAAAGTTTGAAGAAACTTTCAACTGCTCACCTTGTAAATGTTTTTTTTTTTTGTATTTTATCGGATATACAACAACAATCGTATTCCGAAAAAAGCTCAGTTCCTGAAGCATTTGAAGTTATAAAAATCAAGAACGATGTATAACTCTGGAGAGGTTAAATGATCTTTTGGACACAAGAATATCTGTACTAGGCAAAAAAGCCAATTGAATATTGTCCATTTTCCATTATAATAACTATAGAAGCGATTAACAGATCGGCATCAGTCTATAGTCAAAAATGTTAAATTCCAATGCATATGTTTTTTTCTTCATTTTAAAGGGGAAAGGAATACCAAAATTCATTGAATCAGTAGCTTACCTTCTCAATAGAATTAAAAACAAATATTCGTATTTGTCAAAAACAGGTGTCAAAATGTTGAATATCAGAATTTTTTGATAATTTTGTACTTTAGGTGGTACAAAAGATATGGCTAGTTAAAATTTTCATCACATTTTGACAAAATATTTGCTTTGACCACTTGACAAATATATGAACAATTTCATTGGATACATGTATATAACTGTATAACGTGATTTAAACGCCAGCTGTTTTTTACAGAGTTATCTTCCTGTAGTGTTATAAACCACCTTAATATATTATCTTGCGTAATGATAACTTCTGTTTATCTGTAAGATAAGACACTGAAGTCGTTTTTGCAGTAGACTTTTTTCAATGTATTTTGGTTAACATTTCATTAGACAAATAAGTGAAGAAAAATTACAAAAAAACTTATATTAGTGCACTTCAATTTTGGCGACTTACATTTAAAAGGACCCCATTCTTAGTGCATTTCAAAATGTTCATCAATTTTTACTCGTTTAATAAATTCAAGCTTGGTAGTTTATAATCCCTACAATCGGCATCTTCAAATATTCTGTATTTTTCAATTAATGTGTCAATCTGGTTTTCGAAAGTTTGGTATTACAAAAAACAAACATATTTGAGGTCTGGAACTGGCATGTCAGTTAACTGCTAGTAGTCTGTTGTTATTAATGTACTATTGTCATTTTTTTCTTTTGTTACATCTCCTGACATCGGAATCGGACTTTTCTTGAACTGAATTCAAATGTGCGTATTGTTATGCGTCTACTTTTCTACATTGACTAGAGGTATTAGGGGGGGGTTGATATCTAATAAACATATAGGTCAGTTCACACATAAAAAAAATAAGTAAATACTTTCGTCCCAATCTGCTAAATATGAAATCTATGCACACCTTTACACTAATGGAATTGTAAATAGATGTCAAAACATTTTCCAAAAAGTTTTCAAAAGCCTCAGCAAATAATAGTTCAGATATTCATGACAACACTACAAACAAAATTGGGCGACATAAACTGACATCGAAATCCGGGTTAAATTCGTTAATTCCTGTTTAACTAGCACTGCCTATGTTGTCAGTCTAGTAAAACTCCGATCAATCATCTATTGAAAAATTATTCATTATGGCAGTAAGTAAAGGATTAATATCGTTGACTCTGATGTCAACCAGGGGATTGCCTTACGCCTAGTAGAAAACATTTCATCCTTATTCAGAAACAGAAAAATATATTATATTCATTTCAATTACAAACGTCTTGCAACACAAGTCGAACCTTACAATACAGTGAACTTCTATAACTTAATTTTCCGAAATGTTTCATTCTATTAGTTTAAACACATTTTATTGTCTGAAAATACAAAATAATTGGATACAAGTTATACATGTTATAGCAACTTAAAATAATACTCTCCAAGTAAGTACAAAATACAATATTTCAAGATAAAAGCACTTATATAATTCAGTACAATATGAAAAATATATACAATAAATATATTATGTTTAAACAGTAACAGTTGGATACAAGATATAGCAATATTAATCAAAGAATATTTTGTTAGGCGTATATATTTATGTACATTTGTTTTATACTATTCAAGAAAAAGATATTATTTTGAAATTGATAAAAAAAAACACAGGTTTTGAAGAGAAAACCAGCACGAAATACGACAATCAAATTGCAAAACGTATTCGAAAATAGAAATCATGTGTTTTTGAAGTAAAGCCATGTTATGCATTTCCATTAATTGGCTTTAGTTTTATTGCTAATTTTATGAACTGTACCGTGTATAAATCTGTTTATGTGATATCAATATCGAGGATGAGAGAATACATCAAATAAAACATAAAATGTCGCATGCAATCTGTGGCACTGGTATTTAATTATTGCAAACCAAATATTTATTGTAATCCTACACCATTTGAAAAGATGTCTTCCTAGAACCATTCGCCGTCTGGTTGAAAGTTTTTTTTCCAGAATTTTAGAAATTATGTAGTTTATATGCATGTATAAAATTATGAATTGTAATGCGATCTTCAATCTAATAAATTGGTAACTTTAAAAATATATCTTTAATGAAATAAGGATCATTCTTTTTTAGTTTTCCGGTAAGCAACAAAAACACACCAATAGCTGTGAAATACTAAAAATTCTTAAGAATAACATTGATCATACATACACATAAAACTCGTGCCCTTAGGCTTTGTCATACAATTTTTGAAGGACTAGTTCATGTCAGCCTAATATTTGCATGTTTTGGCTTTTCCGTTTACCCCCATATAAGTATATAGATAATTTATAACTTTTTAATAATAAGTTTGATTCGTACAAAAAGCTTTGAAATACTCGGAAACATACATGTGACGTAATCTTGTGATAGTTGCCTAAGATGATAAAGTCTTTTCGCGGAATTGTAATTCAATGAAATTTCACACCGAATAAAAAATTATAAAATGACTCTTTCGTTCTATTTTTCTTCAGAAGAGAGATAACTGTATTGAACCGAAATCTTGACCCACGTATTTCGTGAGGTCGTCATACTGGAATTGATGTTATACTGCTATTTTAATTGTTTTTATACGGCAGTTTTATGTGATGAATCTAAACACACTAAACTATTAACTCAAAACTAGAAATCGTCATTTAAGAACGTATATCAATAAAAATAAAACTGCATGTGTGTAAGTTGAGAAGTCTCTGTTATCATCTTCCGTCATCGCCTTTAATCTGTAAGAGGAAAAAAATGAACTTTACATTTTTTAATTTGTCTAAAATTTCTGTTCTATCTAAGTCTGCACTTTGTATATTTATAATTTTTTAATGTTTTCTGACGATTAAAATGAACATACTTGGGTGAATAAGATTTATCCCTTTGTTTAGTATTCGATGTAATACTTTTGTATTCATTAACATAAGAATACGTTTTCGATATAACACGGATAAAATTTAAAAATTGATAGCATTTGATGTCTTTTAATTCACCAACACAAATATTTGCAGCGTTCTTTTACTAACAAATGACTAAAGTGTGAAATATGGAAGCAAACAAAATTATATTTTAACGGAAATTATCTTCTACATGAATTGTCTTTGTTCTAGCATTCAAATGTTATCATACTGACCACCTATTTCAGTACACTGCGTATGCAGTCTTTGATGTATGTTGTATCTCTGAGTTGGTAGTATACGTATTTGTACAGGTGCTGAGGATTGATTCATAGAGATATAGTACCCCTGACTGAAGTAGTTGTGCGGTAATCCACTCGATACCAATTCATTTCTTGATGTTTGACCAATCTCTTGTGTCAATAATTGAATATTTACTGTAAAATAAAATATTTAGATTTGAACCTCAAACGCATTTCGACGTATTCATATGTTGTGCTTGCCTTATTACTCCTCATTTTCTTTTGATATTGTGGATTCGTTGTTATTTGATGGCTACCAGTGTATCTGACTTTTGTACGTACAGGCCTCGAATTCAAATATTCAACAACGAAATATACTTGTTTATTCTCATAAAATATAGAGACTACATGTATCTTACAAATGAAATGGAATAACCTCGAAAATAAAAACCAACGAACATAATTAAATTCACAGTGATTTTTGTTTTAAATCTACTTACAGCTTACTCGTTGTTTTTTTTTATGAAATGACGATGACCTTTATTACCTAGTATGCAATAAATGTATGCAGCTTAATGTTTTTTTTTCCAATCTGAATGTTATCACTTACTAAGTTATTTTAACAAATATCCATGAAATTGTTTGAAAGAGACAACAAACTGTTTGGCGTTAGGTGTCTATGCAATATACCCTGTCCATCCTTTGTAATTCCGGTCAGAGACCTTTTAATTGTATTTATAACAATTAATAATTACAAAAAAAGTGATGAATGTATGATTGAATCGTACAACTTAAGCTATCAATTCTAATATTTATTTAACATCCCAATGCCTACCTGCAGTAGCTGTAAACTGTGAATGTTGACGTTGGTTTATGTTGTAGCTTGGTGGTTCACGTATATGGCACTCCTGGATGCAGTCCCTGTACGCTAAACCACTTGGTACTACTTCACTGCTTGATAATGGATTTCTCTCTTGTGCGTTGAAATAAACATGTTCTACGAATACAATGTAATTATTCGTGTGTTACATGCCTATGATACTACTGATATATTTTGTTAACCCTTGTACTCTGGAATTTGTTTTTTCATTGCAATTTTATCCTAAATGTTACATTTGTTTTAGTCAAAACTACAAATCCAATGAATTAGCAAAACCTGTATATGTTTTATCTCTATTTTACGAAATTTTCTTTTGATCTTATTGGCTGATAGTTCCGTCCTCGTGATACTAGAACACACCCGAGAAATCGCGGGCTTTTTAAGCTTGGTACAAGATTTAATTCTAGAGAATTTCAGAAAAGATATCAAAACTCATATAGGTACATGGAGACAGGACCATATTTTAAGCCTTCTCCCTTTTTTAAAAGTCAGTTATTTTTGTGTGTATTTGCCTTTTACTGTTAATTCTAAGTTTCTGCTCCATGGCGATCACTGCTTTGTTATATAGAGAGTCCCTGTATATTATAGAAATATAATGATAGTATATATAGAAGCTAAGGGGGCACGTGCTGTTGTCAATCATTCATAACTGTTGAAGTATAATCAGCGCGAAACGACTTGGTATTTTGGAATTTGCCCTTACCAGCTTCATGCCTTTTACCTAGTCAGGAATATGACAGTTGTTGTCCATTCGTATGATGTATTCGCGCTTTTTTGCCATTTGATTAGGGACTTTCCGTTTTTGATATTCTTTTTGGGATTTTACTTTTTACATAGGATTTACTTCATAATGATATAAATAAGCATAAATCGTTTATATATTCTGCTTGATTATATATTTTTTCTTTTCAAATGTCTAAACTCACAGAATAAAACTGTACATATAGGTAGGCAACATCAAGCATATGTAATCGCCCAGTGTACATATATTATGTGTATGTATGATCAACCTTATACTTTATTTAAACTTATTAGGTCTTTCCACCTTTCCGTGGAAAGACCTATTGGATTTCTTCTGATTATTATTATTATTATTATTTTTTTTATTCTTCCGCCTAATTCTTTTCTTGCGTAGTATTGATGTTTCAAAAGATGTCGCTTAGATATTTGGAATATGATATCGTAAAGCGTATGCACTTTTAAAACTGACCACTGCGTAACCAAATACTTTACGTTGTAAGAGTTATCTCCCCAAACACTGTTTTTCTTGTGGCCACTACTCCTTCGCAACCATAAAAGATTACGACAAATTTATTTTACCAAATTGCTCGTTACATCCTCAGGATCGCAGTAATGTTAAGGCAGTTCTCCATAAGTTTTCAAAGATTCTATCGCAATCTAATTGTGACGTCATGTAGTCGTTTCTATTGGTTGTCATCACATTTATTCTTACACTCAACGTCATTTCAAAGCTTGAAAAGGCATCAAAACAAGCAAGTGCGTGTCAGCTGTTTATGAGTTTTTCTACGATTTGATGATGTTCCTGACGGAAAACATGACTCGAGTATCCAACTGTAAGTACAATATGACTTATGTTATTTTTGTTTTCATACGATGTGTTAAATTCGCGAAACGTTAAGTGTTGTTTTCTTTTTCTTTACAAAAAAGGGGGAGGTGTTATCGAATTCCAACTTGACTATGTTAATTTTATAATCTGACCGCGTGATCACTATGAAGTGTTCGTTTTTTAAGTCGAAAATAGATCTGGATTCGGGCATATAACAGTATTTGTTATTTGCAGTGTTCGTTATTTACTTACAATAAATTGCCATTTGATTTCAGAAAAATTCAATTAAATATTTACAAACATTTACTGATTGATTGTCTAATCAGACTGACATGTATCATTAGACAAACCTGAATTTGTATTTATTTCATGGTACTTTATTTCATGGAAAATAGTATAGAAATAAAAATGTGGGGATATTTTTCAAATGAAAAGTTATGAATAATCAATTTTAAATATTGATGTATAAAAAAAAACATAACTCTGAATATATTGAGAGTTCAAATATATTGTATGACAAACTTCATTGTTTATAAATCTTTGTCAAAATAACTATAACTTTCATTCAGGAAAAGTGGAGGATACATAATTGCACTTTTCATAAGTATTTCATTTATTTCTCTATAATTATCTAGTATCAGGCTAAAAAGTTGTAAGTGTGTGCACATTATATAAATGTCTGTGTAGCTAGCTAGCAAGTACAAAGTATGCATAGTTTAAGGGAAATGCCTTTTTTATATCCTCTATCATATCACAGCATGAATAAGTAAATAAATATATAAAAAAGGTGTCAAAAAAGATAGCCTTGTAATATAAAAGGTATAGACAGATCTTTATTCATTTATTTGATTGATCAAGATTGTTTGGATAAATTATCTGATTCAATTTTGGCATATCAAGTTTTTCAATTATTCATGTGTTCTCTGTTTTCTTTAATACAGGATGTGACCAAACTGTGCTGTACTTTGAAATTAATATGTCATCAATTGGAATTGACTAAACAGGTAAATTTCAGTATAAAAAAGAATTGAGGTGTGATTGCCAATCATGATTAAATAATGATAGTTTTTCCATTTGTACTACAAAATGTATTCTGTTTTATTAATTTATCAGTAGTTTAACCTAAACTTTAGTTTTCTTGTCATTTCAAACTAAATTTGAAATCAATAATTTTATTTAATGAACTGTTTACATTAATGATTATAATTTAAATATGGTACTAGATTTGAATTTATAAAAATTCCATTGAACAAAATGCATCTCTTTAATTATATAACTTCAAGCTCATGCTCATTGCTGTCATTATATTTACATGTCAGATTACAATAACACTTTTTAAAATATGATCAGCTAATTTTTTAATGAAACTTCAAAACAATCAAGACTTTTAATAATTTAGAGCTGCACATTATTATATTTTACAAACAGTTTCATTACATATGTATAAATAGTATATGACATGTATATATCTTGGGTCCTGATTTCACAAGTCTTGTTGACAGGATGAATTCCTGATAGTGTGTTTTGAACAAGCATTTATGATGAAGGTGATCACAATCTTTGGAGAAGTTATAATGATCATAGTATATTTATATATTAGTTAAAATATTCCAATGTATTTGAAACATCTACAATGTGCATGACTTGTGTGAAATTTTGTGTTTAATTATTATGAATAATGGTGGTTGACTTGTTTACAGTGAGTTAAATGCATAATGATAAATGATTTGTTTATTTTCATTATTATTATATTTCAGATCAAATGAATATATCCAAACTGTGATAAAGTGACCTATATATTTACACTAGAAGTAAAACATAGCTTTTATGATGCCAACTGAATAAACCCTAAAAAGGAAGGATTGATTCCAAAATATAGTCATGTGTTATTTTTACTTCAAAATTGCTATGAGAATAAAAAGTGATAAATCAATGTGAATAGAAAAGGAAATTTAAATGTGATATTTATGTACTACAAGGATTCAGTGATTAAAATAAATGTGTAGGAAAACATTCATTATTAAGGAGGTAGGAAGTATACATTATTCCTTCTACATGTTCTAGGATATTACACTGTTTTATTGGAAATGTTGACAGGTGACATTCTTTGTCTGTGACATTAGTAAAACTACAAATGTATTTTATTCAAAACTTGAATGTAGTTTTCTTTACTTTTAGCAATAAAAATGAAAGTGTTCTTATGTAAGACAATATTTCCAATTCTTTATACAGATAGACCAATTCTGGGTAGAACCGCTATTATTACTCCTATAATGCTGATTTTGAACTCATACCTATATCTCAAAATGGTTCTCATTTGAGCATGATATTAAATTACATATATATATGACTATGCAAAAACCTCTCCAGCTGAATATTATAACAGGGGTATAAAGCAAGGGGAAAAACTAATATTATCAATATAGGGCCCAACTTGTGAAAAATATGAAAGATAAGTATATAAGCATTAAGGATATTTGCAATTAAAAATATTTAGTGGCCAAGTCAAAAGCCTAAACAAGCCTTGGCTAATAGTGCCCTGCTTGTTAATGTATTTGCTCATTAATGTACCTAAAGCAGACCATTTAAATATATAGCTAATTGCTACTCAATGGGTCATTCTATTATGATCTAGGGAGAACATGACATTATTAGAATAACAATGCAACAAGTACACCAAAATAAATTCAACATTTCTCTGAGCAAGAATTCATGATTCATGTATCAGAGTCTGAAAGGGATAACTATGACCAATTATATACTCACTGCACAAAAATAAAAAGGGAATATAGTGCTGATTAGTGTCTGTCTGTTGTAATGATTATCAGGCAAAACAGTAAATAACAGAAAAGGTTACCTAGACATTAAAAAATACAGTTTGTATGAAATGAAGGCCCTCTCAAGTATTCCTCGACTCTAATTTATCTTTATAGAATGCACTGCATTAATGAGTGTTGTACAATGACCTATCATTATTATTGCTTATATCCACAATATTTGAATATCTTAGCTGGATACATGTAGTTGTCAACATGAATGGTCAATGCCAATGAAAATCTGACCACATCGTCTTATTTTTATATTTGCATGTCAATGAAAGAATGACTGCAACTGCATACAATAAATTTCATAAACTAGCAGTGCCTTTATTACAGTGCAAGATATGAAAACGAAGATTTCAAAATTCGCTGATGAAATATGTTGTTCTCCGGACCCTCCCCCTTTTTTCCAACTATATTATTTATCCAACCGTACTGAAAACACAAACAAATACAAAGTAACTGTAAGGTGAGAGTTTTTATAAAAAAATGAAAACATATCATACGGACAGAAAAACAAGCTTAATTTTGACTGTTAGAAGGAAAATCAGAGTTCTCTGTTAACAAAGGGGAGTAACTCGTTTGGAACATTGAAAGTCAAAAGAGCGTTTTAATACCGACGATTTAACTGAAATTCTGAAGAGTCGGTTATAAAAACGAGTAGAACAAGGGCATACTGGCCACTAAGGTCGATATTTTTGGTTTCCCAGAAAGAGAATTTGAAATTACACTTCGCTAACATATGGCAAAGAATACAGATATAATAAGTAGTGATAAAAATGTGTCCGAAACTCCGAAAAAGTACGAAATGTGAATTGATTTGACTTTGAAGTTGGTTTTATATGCATTATCTTTAAAAACAACACTTTGCCATGATTTTGTAATGAACTTTAGATCTTAGGCTACCAAAAGGTGTCTTAAACTTTAAATTTAAACATCTGCATGCCCTTGTTCTACTACGATTTATTTGTCAGTATTTTACTTTCTATTTCGGGTGGTCACGTGACCTTTTCCCTTGGTCTTAAAATAGATTTGTATATTTTTTTTCAAAATCTACATCTATTGTCTTTATACACACCGACTATACCATGATTGGAGACAACTATTTATTTTCTGGACACTGAATTTGAAAACACTGCAATTTTGTATCTTTTCATGTGGCGAACAACCTTAACATCACTGCGATGTTCTGTTTTATTTTGACCGAAGCCGTATAGAGACTCCATATGAGAGTTAGTTCCCCTTTTGTATTTGAAATTTTGAAATGTATTTTAAACTGGAAAACCATAAGTGATAGAGACCTAGGGTCTTTTGTTTTGAGATCATTGGTCCAAAAAAATGAAAATTAGGTAAAGGTCAAAGGTCAAGGTCATATTCTAAATTTTGATTTTGGCCTTTTTTCACTAATTTTCATTAACCTTATAAGATATCGACAAATTATTTTTACTAAATTGTTAGTTGCGACATGTCGTAACTTATATATTTTGGTTAAAAGGGTGTGTAGACATACAATGGGAGTTTTTGCCCCTCCTATATTAAGAATTAAACGTAAAGTGATATAACTCATTAACTATACATATTACAGACCTAGGGTCTTTTTATTTGGGGTCCCTGGTTTATGACCTTGAAATATAGGTCAAGGTCATCAGTAAATTTGACGTTCTAGATTTTGACCTTTGCTCAAAATTCATATTTATACATCATTAAGCCATAGGAACTGACATTTTCTACTGAATTTTAATATTTTCATATCAAAATAGATCCTTATTGGTGGAAAGACCTTCAATTGTTCTCTGAACAATTGGTTTTTAATTTTTAATATTTTGTTTCGTACTTTAAACTTAAAGAGAAGGCGCCATGTTCCAATGAAAACACACTTATACTATTTAACGGACCAAATGACAAGATTAAATATGACATTACAATCATAACTTTAAATCGTGACACATATCATGTTCGTGTCGTTAGACTTAAGAATTTGGAATTTACATATATTGATTCCAAGCGTAAGTAAATTGATTTCATTTAAAAATATGCTTACATATAACAAAAAGGATCAGACACAATTAACACAACTTAGATAGTCCTCTCCTAAGTTTCTATTAATGAATATTGATAAATTATGTGATATTCAGTGAATTATCAGAATAATACGTTGTCAGGTCAATCAATGCCGGAATGTTAAATAAATTAGTAAACATATAAACAAAAAGTTATGAAATGATAATATGGCTACAGGAAATAGGCAGTACTCAAAATTGTGATTCTGCGTGATCATGATAAATAATCATAACGTCTTTCTAAAGAATTCTAAGTTAAAAGCGAAGCTTACATTTTGAACTTAATAATTTTAAGACAGATCATAAATTGTTGTTGTCTCTCTTTTAGTAGGATAATTATAATATAATTATATTTTTGTTTGTCTCTGTAGGTAAGATTCAATGATTGAATATATACTGCAGCCACTGTATTTTTGTGTGTAACATCAAACGGTAGTTTATAAATCCTTTTCCAGGTATATGTATCAAAACTAAAATTTTCAATCCATTTTATCAAACTAATAGGAACATTTCTATTTTATAGAAAATAATTGACATACATTTTGTATCTTAAAAGCCTTTGAATTTTTATCATTTTTTTAATAATTCATGAAATTTATGGTAACATGTAGAGGTTTGATGTACAGCAAATATAATACTTATATCTATAAATAATAATATTTCATGAAATTCACATTTGTTTAATTCATTTATAATAATTTTAGAAAAAATGAAAAAAGTCCTATCTTTCTTTATAATATCATTGATATATCTTATAACATATTCAAAATTAAAATCACAAAAAATACTAGACTCCGAGGAAAATTTGAAACGGAAAGTTCCTAATCAAATGGCAAAATCTTTATAAAACATGGTTTTATTTTCTACCTTTATGTTATTGCTCAGCCAAATTAGACAAGGAAGAAATCATTCCAGTGTGTAATATTCATCTTTGCTTACTTTCAGAAGTGACCATGCTTTCAAAACATTTCTGTCAAAATATTGTTTTGATATTCTATTGTAATATTTGTATTAAAACACCTTCATAACCATATTTTTTACAAATATCTACACATAAATTTGACGAAAAACATTTGACATTTGTTTTTCTTTCTTTCAAGCTCATTCTCCGTGTACAACTCTGCTGAAGTAAATGCACTAAGATTTATTATTTTGAATCCAACATCAGTTTGGAACCATCTTTCTTTATTGTATTGATTGCTGAACTCTATTCAAAATGACACATCAGTTCAATATTTTTGTTTTTCCTAATACAGTCCTTGGATTGTGTAAACTTCCCACTAACACCATACACCATAACACCATAACACCATACATCATAAACCATTACACCATACACCTTGTACCATTACACCATATACGTTACACCTTTGCACCATACACCTTACACATTACACCATACACCATTACCCATTCTATCTAAACGATCCGAAATTACCCATTATGCAATTAAATTTCAAATATCAAGATTATTATTATTGTTTATGTTTACAATTTGAAAAAAAAAACAAAATAAAAAGAACTTCGTTTTCAACTAATGAAATGTCGTACACCATCATTCACATCATTCCCGATCACACGTTACATAATCACACCATTCCTCATACACCATTACACCATTCCCCTCACACCATACACCATAGCACCATACACCTTACACCATTGCACCATACACCTTACACTATTACACCATACACGTTTTTTTTGGGAAGTTTACACCATCGAAGGGCTGTAGCATCACTTAGATTTAGTTAGGATATAAAGAAATGATTTAAAATGGACAATATCAATGTCTTCGACACAGTAATTATATCATTAACAGTAACATTCATTTTAACCACCGTTTAATTATACATTTATTATCTGTACAAATATTTCATGATACTTATTTTTTTCAACTCTATCAATAATAACTTCAATGCTAAAACTAATAAAAAAATATTAATTGTCGATTCTAAACAAAAAATGCAATGTTAGTACACCGGTGAGAAATTCTCTCGAAATTGAGTCAAATACCCTTTCAAAATATAATAACACTAAAAGGCTTGAAATATCTCCTTCCACGGTCAATTTAATAACATCATACATTAAATGGACATTTTCTTTCATGTCAGTTTATCTTAAACTGTTATAAAGCGTTTCTCCATTACTTCAAAATCAATTTTATACACTGTATCTATTAATGACATAGGTCGTATTTTTTTACTGTTAAGATCTATTTTCTTTTTGCAGGTATGTATTGATTCATTTTTTTTTTTGCGTCACAGATAATTAAAAAGTCGTAGGAAAATCGGAGTACTGCAGACCAAGGAGTCTACAGCAAAAATGTTCTAATATTTTCAAATAAATTAAAAACGGTTCATTTTTAAAAATTATGTGTGCTGAATGGTAGCGCAATCATAATACTTTTATTAAACAAAAAATGAAACCCAAATAATAATTGTATCCAAAACAAGTTTAATGAATACTCATGATATGAAAATGAAGTGCTCACAAAGAAAAAACAATCCAAATAAACACAAAATCATTGACATTATTTTATGGTACTGTGAATGTCTCATACCTCAGAGGCTAAATTTGTAAAGAATGCCCGGCTGCTTCTCATTTATTATCCAGTTGTTGTTTTGATATTAAAATATCTTTGTATTTATGACCATCCGCTTGTATTTAACTCGAGGTATACAGATATGTAGATATGTAGATATAAACACAATTATGGGTGGTAAGTGTGTTCTCGGACTACAAACACAAATGTTCCTTGTCCCAGCTCCGTTCCGTGGAGAAAATTTCAGGGCCTTGATTTTCGGCCATTCCTTGTCACCATTTACAAGTATGGTGTGAAGAATCGATCATAGTCCGTCGGAAGGAGACGATAATGGCTGACCCATATTAGAGATAGCAATATCTCATGAAATTTCCTTTGAGTTCAGTACTTTTGTGATTTTAAAATGTAACACACAAAGGAAACGAACTATAATATAACAATGGCTATATTCCTGACTTGGTACATGACACTTTTAAAGGAACAAATTGTGGGTTGAACCTGGTTTTGTGGCATGTCAAACCTCCCTTTTTTATGGCTATGTGAAATATAACGTTTGCAGTTTCTTGAAACAGTTCTGAGAAAATTACTTTCTTTTTAAGAAGACATTTGATATTCATATATTTTACTTTTAATGTCTACAAATGTTTCTTTGAAATGGAGATAAAAGATAAAAAAAATGAATCACAAAGATTTAACTCGCGTACCATTTTTTAAATTTAGTGTTTTTATGAAATATTTTGAAAACTAAAGGTTACATGGTCACTTATGCTCGTACACATTTAAAAAAAAACGGTAAAATGTATTGGTTCCTTTGATAATTATCATCTAATATGCAATGAAATATTCTGTGAACTTTTGACTGTAGTACAGGACAGGTTACAACTTACTTACTTATGCGAGGTATTTCATCATTTGAAAACAAGATACATTCTGCAAAATTTTTCCTAAAGTGTCAAATTAACAATGACTTAAAAAGGACTTAACAACGATATAAAGAAACATAATTCGTTAGTAATCACCGGTCACAAACATTTATCTTTTTTTCAAATATCTGAATTTTACTATAAACAATCTATATATATACCAATGAAACATAGATCATATTTTTAAACCAAGCTCATACGTATTGGTATGCATGATAAACATTTAAATATTCTGTTGCAAATTTACAAAGAAAGCTCCCTGTTCCAATGAATTCACATGTATGCTGTTAAATGGACCACACGACTAAACTTAATATGTATGTTTACATGTATGAACTGAATTTTAGAATTAACATAAACATTATATGGATTGAGATTAGAAGTGAATTGCTGTAATAAATATTTATAAATTATGCGGTATTACGTGAAACACCATTATAGAGCACTAGAAAAGTCCAAAAGTCTGAATAGACCAAGTTTTGTCTTAATTTACATATACAATTACTCGATATTCTTCAAAATTATGAATGTGTCTTAATTTTTCATGACAAATTTTGATATATATATATATCAAATTTGTAAGAAATTTAATCAACAAATTCTCGACATTCTAAAAAGGGTTTTAAAATTTCTTGACAAATTCGTGACATTTGAATTGAATTGTGTCTTACAATTTCTCGACAGATACTCGACTTTATATTTTTTTCTCAGTATAGCTTGACATATTCTGAACATTTTGAATTATGTCTTAAATTCACTTGACAGTTTTGAGATTTATAATTCATGACCAATTAACTTTTTTTTCTCTTGTTATATACTGGTTTTTCCAGTGACACCAATTACAACAAAAAACAAAGTTAAAATAACAAGGATCACTACATAAATACTTGAAAATAATTTCAAATTTTGGTATATAATTTTTTTAATAAAATACAAATATGGCTATGGAACTTGAAATATTGCATAAATACAAATTTGGTTATGTTATTATAAACCAATTTATAAATAATTGCTTAAGCCCCAGTCAAACTAGATCACGATCGCCACACGCTCACTGTGTTTCTAAATGAATTCAGATCGTGGTGAGGTCGCGGTATGTTAATTTTCGTTGTTGTCATGATGATACTACGACCTCGTTATTCTTTTACAACGATCCTGCTACGATTATACAACGTTCTCATCACTCTTTTTCTACGATTATCATGATCCTACTACGCTAATCAAGATCTTCCTACAACCATACCACGAGTTATCCGATTGCAACACGATCTGACCACGCTTCTACTGCGATTATAGCACGTTCTTATCAAGATTATATACAACTTTACCGCGATCTCACAACGTTCTCAGCAGTAACGTCAACATCGTGTTCTATATCAATACTGTTTCAATCCTTCTATTTCTGATTAGTACGTAGATTTTTCAGTCATGCCATCCAAATCTACCAGAACACTTGAGCGTAGTGGTACGGGTAGATGTTAAGGCAGATGGAGCTCTGAAAGTAACGAATCCTGATCCAACCTGAATCACAATCTATTGCTGGTCCCTCATGCTCAAATGACGATGTTTTAGTGAACGATAGCAGGGATGACACATATTTGCATATCATGATTGAGCTGTTTAAGGAAAAGGACAAGAGGTCCAAATTACACACAGACAAACAAAACCTAGAGAGCTTTTAAATATTATAATGTGAAAATTACAATGAGCTTGATAGTCGTAGAATGAATGTAATCAGGTCGTAAAAAGAGCATGATGACGACTTAATGAGCGTGCTAGAATTGTATATGCTTTTGGATAGCGTGGTGTAAACGTGGTATAGTCGTAGTGGAAGCGTAGTTGGTTTGCGACGAGAACGTGATGATCTTAATGAGGTCGTAATAACGTCGAGGTGATATCTTAGCGCATTATCTTCGAAAAGAATCACGCTCTCGCAACGATGGTACAGCGACCTTTGTGATCTTACCACGATTTTACTGCGCTCTTGCTTTGCTTCTACAACGACCTGATTTCGCCCAAGGCGCAGTACTGTTGTTTTCAAACATGTTCAAAGTTGGCCACGCGTATCACGATCTTGGAGACCTCACCATGACCGTGATACAACCTTTCTGCGATCTACACGATCGCACTATGACCGTTAAAATTTGCATTTTTCATAGATGTAGTGCAATTGTAGCCTAGTTCGACTGCGGTATAAATGATAAATACCAATCATACTGTAGACTTATTTCATTCTACATGCATGGTATTCATTGTTATTATGGTAAATAAACAATTATTGTACCAAAAACAGGTTTTTATCAATAGCAAAGAATTGTTGTATTCTAAATCAAATTGTGCAATGGCATCTGTTGCAACATATATTAAGTATTACATGTGGACAGAATGTTCACAAGAAAATTAATGTATTCCAAAAAAGTTATTCACATCCTAGGGTACCCCAGACTGTCATATTGGAAATTACTGCTTCAACTGTAATTGGGTGAACTGAACAACAATTACATGTTAGATATATCGTCAAATATAAGAGATATTATTTTCATTAACAGCCTCATTAACATTATAGATAAGCCGACGCACTTTGGTACTCGTACAGGTAACACTTCGTTGCTTGATCCTATTTTAGTGACAGGTTCGATACCTGTTGTCCATAAAGACACAAAACCTAATGATAGAGGGATCAGTGACCACGATGGATTATATGTCACAATTAATTGCGGATTTACAAGTAGTCGTACTTGTAAGCGGAATATTTGGGATTATAAAAATGGGGGTTTTGACTTCATGAATCAAAAGCTGTTAAGGACCAATTGGGAGCATTTTATTTCTGACGCAGACAACATAAATGTTGCTTGTACTAATTTCACTAATTCACTGATGGCATAGCATCAGAGTGTATAACTACACGAAAAGCTGTAGTGCGATGTGATGATAAAATTTTGTATAATTCTAAAGGGCGACAGATTTCTTCAATTATTTCTACGTTTGAAATTATCTTTGGCTTAACATAAGTTTAAACAACAGCGAAACAAAGTAAATAACATGAAAAATCAGGCTAAAACACTTTTACGCTAGTTTGAATAAAATTTAGATCAAATCAAACAAGCGAATTTGGAACAGTATTAGAAGATTATTAATATGCACATTAAAGCGACAGGCCTGTTCATTACGTACCACCTTTGAAGGATCCGATCAAAATTACTATTTGGCATATGAGAGCTCTGAAAGTCTGAAACTTTGAATAAATATTTCTGTTCTATAACTAATTTGGAGAATCCAGATTAGGATTTACCAGTCTTTAACAATCGTTGTGCTGATTTCCTGTCATCGATTGTAGTGAGTGAACAGGACGTGCACGATATAATTTCCACACTTGATGTTAATGATGTTGATAAAGCGGTGGGGCCTGATATTATAAGCAACAGAATGTTACTTGCTGTCAGAAATCAATTTCAAAACTATTATGTTTATTCAATAGGTCATTACGGGATAAATAGTAAAATCACAAAAATACTGAACTTAGAGGAAGATCAATTGGGAAAGTCCATAATCACATGGCAAAATCAAATAACAAAACGCATCAAAAACGAATTGACAAAAACTGTCATATTCCTGACTTGGTACAGGCATTTTCAAATGTAGAAGATGGTGGATTAAACCTGGTTCTATAGCGCTAACCCTCTCACTTTAATGACAGTCTCATCAATTTCCGATATTTTTACATTGATGTGTTAAATAAACAGACACAATAAATATAATAGTCAAAAAATGGGTACATCAGTCATCATCGTTTAAAAATTTTAAAAGGAACAATTTAACAGAACACAAAAACATCTACTATCTACGAACACATTTATTGATTTGAGTGTCTGACGTCAGAAAATTTTATACGTCACATAAATATGTCGTTCAATGTGCGTACAAACAATTTTAAAATTTTCATGGGAATGTTAGCATACAGGGTTAAAAAATCAAAAGTATGTAAGAATAAATTTAAGAAATAGACCGAAATTTAAACTAGTCCAAAAGTTATATATAGAATTCATAAGAATCCAAAAATAGTTAATTCCACTACGCGATTGAATGATTTTGACGTTTGTGGTTCAACGTATATTGTAATTCATAATAGAAATATATCATAATGACATATAATAGAACAATATCATACTGACGGGATCTTTTAAAGTACAGAGTCACGTTATAAGAACAAAAGAAATACAAAAAGTCGCAAATACAAAACAAACCACAAAAAAATGAAAGCCAATACAAACACATTGACGAGATGTATAAGTACCGAGCCACGTGAAACGAATATCACATGAAACCATTCAACAGTAAAAGTAATATTAATAATAGAACAAAGACAAATAAAAAAACTATAAAACACGTTGTTAAGATGATAAACAACATCAGTACGAAGAATCTATACATCAAGACCATCGTGTATCATTTGAGAAGTTGATACGGAATATTTATCAACAAGGTCTTGGTACCTTCCGATTAACTTTTTTAGAAAAAGAACGAGACGTTCTTTGACATACCCCTGTTTCATCAACTTTCTACACAGACACTGATGACGTATTGCAAAGTCTGAGTAGGAGCTGCAAGCTCTTGAATATCGAATAAGTTGGGAAATATATATCCCATATACAGGTGCAGTTGGTATATTGCTACTAAGGTGGGGGAAATTTATGATTTCAAAATTAAAATCGTCTCGTTTGTCATAGATTCTGGTACTGAGATGACTGTGTAAGATAAAGTATTCCCAAACCAGTGGGAAATTGCGCATGTTATTTCATTATTTAAATGTGGTGATAAATCTTTGCCCTCAAATTATAGACCTGTCTCTTTATTATCTTGTGTGAGCAAACTTCTTAAAAAAATAGTTTTTAAAAATATTGTCTGGCGTATATTCAAAATTTAGTCCTGGTATATATGATGAGTTTATTTAATCATTTGCATTCACATAATCTATAATACAAGTTTCAATCGGGATTTATTCCTGGATATTCTACTACCCGACAATTGATTGAGTTGTATAATCATATTATAAAGTCACAAGCAAATTACTAGTATAACATTTGTGGATATAAGTAAAGCTTTTGATACAGTTTGGCTGATCAAAAGTCTTTTATATAAGCTCGAAGAATATTGCATTAATGGGGATTTAATTATGTTGGTTGAAAAGATACTTATCGGGACGGTCTCAAAGAGTGGTTATGAGAGATTCACTATCCACATTAGGCTGCTTAAGAGCTGGTGTCGGTACTTGGTCCATTATTATTTTTGATTTACATAAATGACATTGCAGATGATCTAAGCGGGTTCAATATACTTTTTGCTAATGACACATCCAGGGGCGTAGCTACGTTTACGTCAAAACGCCCGGGCGTACACATGAATTTTGGTAAAAAAATTATTTAATCTCAATAAATTAAAAAGATCTGGTTTAAAGCACATCAGTCTTTTAAATTTTTCCTCAATTCCTTGTAATTGCGATTTGGCATTTTTAACTTTTTTGGATTCAAGCGTCACTGATGAGTCTTTTGTAGACGAAACGCGCGTCTGGTGTACATACAAATTTTAGTCCTGGTATCTATGATGAGTTTATTTACCACCACTGGGTCGATGCCATTGCTGGTGGAGATTTATTTCCCCGAGGGTATCACCAGCCCAGTAGTCAGCACTTTTTGTGCTGACATGAATTATCATTGATATGGTTACATTTATAAATAATTTACAAAATTTAGAATGTTTGAAATACTAATGCTTTTCTACCTCAGGCATAGATTACCTTACCTGGATTTGGCAAAACTTTTAGGAATTTTGGTCCTCAATGCTCTTCAACTTCGTACTTTATTTGGCCTTTTTATTTTTTTTTTGTATTCGAGCGACACTGATGAGTCTTTTGTAGACGAAACGCGCGTCTGGCCTGGCGTACATACAAAATTAAGTCCTGGTATCTATGATGAGTTTATATGGTACCATATATCATATATTTGTTCGTTTTTCTGTCTGTCGAAGTCTGAATCTTTTGGGAACATTTCTTACTTTCCTTTCGTTTAAAGCATTTCATAATCAGCTGGGATTCGATATATGCTTTGAATTTCAGTCGAGTCTACATTTATGACGCGAAAACAAGAAATATAAGTCAGAGAACCTATATTTCATTTGAGGCGAAAACTTTTAGGTTCAATATGGTGTAATTTTTTTTTTCTTTTTTAATATAAATGATGTCAAACCTTAATGAAATTTTACGAAAGTTGGACAGAAGCTTTTTATTCTCAAAAGATAATTCAGACCTTGAAATGATGAATTTATATTTTTAATTTTCCCATATTCTACTGATAAAAGGAATTTCTGTTTGCATATACAGTCGGTGGTTGAAGTTTGTTACACTTCGATAACTTTGTTAACCTTTCATTGAATTTTATGAAACTTTTGCAGAAGTTTTTTTGTGATTAATGTCTGAAGCCAAATTTTGAAAGTATATTTTTTTTCATTTTTCAATTGACATACGGACTTATCTTTTAGCAGTTAACAGACTCTCTGTGATTATTATTTTTGACATAATGATTTTGAAAACCTTCATATGCTGTCATGAGACTAGGGTAGAAGTTAATATACCAGATCAAGAAAAAAAAATCTAAAGAAAATGTTTGATTATTTAAAATCCTATTATAGACTGATAAAAAGATTCAATTTTCGCGGGAAGCGGCAATCTAGCGAGAACCACGATTTCACGGAACCCTTTACAAATTTTCATAATGCATCTTAACATCTTTGCAAATTAATCATTTCATATCCATTTACGTCATTTGCACAACAATTGGCCTTATCCCACGGTTCCTTTAAACATATTTTAAATCAACCGGTTTGGATATTTGCTCTAACACCAATGGCCATTAGATTTCAAATCAACACAATGAATGCATTAAATATAAAAGATTAAAAAAAAAAGTATTCTATAAGGTAAAAATTAAGGTGACAACTTTTGCACTCAGAGGAATTGCAAACTTGTTCCGGAGACTGGTGTGTGTTAAACTTGCTATTGATCATAAAAGAAATGCCCCTTTTTCGAAACCCACTACTAGAAGGTGTTATAACCTGGGTCCGATTGGGCTCTCAAACCCTTCGCCGTTGTTGAGGCGTACACTTAAAAAAAAGCCTAGCTACGCCACTGACATCTATAGGTCACACTGCGCCCGATGGTACAAGTCTAAACACTTTAATAAATATTAATGTAGATAATTTGCAAAATTGGTCTGAAAAGTGGATGCTAAAATTTAATCCTAATAAAACAGATCTCATGATTTTTAATACAAGGAATATGCAGAACATCCTCACTTTTGATTTTGGCTGGAGTCTCAATAGCTCCTGTAGAAACATTTAAGTAATATTTTTAGTAGTTACTGTTAATGGAATAAACATGTTGATAAACTGATAGAGACAACGTCAAAACAAGTAAATGTAATGAGGAAACTAAAATTTAGACTAAAAAAGGAATATCTTGAAAAGATTTACATGATCTTTATTCGTCCTATTTTGAAATATTCATCTAAAGTTTGGGACAACTGTGGGCAAATTAATTCTGAAAGGTTAGAAAAGATTCAGATTGAAGCAGCATGTATAGTTACCGGTTCACCATGTTATGCTAGTATCAACTCTATTGATAGAGAGACAGGATGGGAGAAATTAAGTGTCAGAAGGGAAGTTAAAAAATGATCATGTTTATAGAATTGAAAATAACACCGGATTATTTACAAGCATTTGGTTCCTCTGTTTGTATCATATACTACTAATTACAACTTGCGAAATAGACTTAACATTAATATACCATTGAACCGTCTATCAGTTTATCAACAGTCTTTTTTCCATCTTCTATTACATTGTGGAATGAATAAATTTTGCATAATCGTTAAATTCCTACTTTCTTTTCTTTCAAATTACAATTGCAGCAATTGTATTTTCATAATTTAAAACCTCCTAGGTACTAATTTTATGGAGATAGACTGTTATCTATTTTACATGCAAGGCTACATGTAGTGCACTTAGCGCAGATTTATACAAGGCCAATTAAGTACATGATAGACAATGTGGATGTGATTACACTAATGAAAGTGTCGAACACTATTTATTATATTGTAATAACTTTGCACCGCAAAGAAATGTTATGCTTACTGGAATGACCCACTTACACATTCCTGTTACAATTGATATGTTTTTGTTTGGTAATGATAACTTAGATAAAAATGACAATTTGTAATATTGTCTGCAGTACACATAAATATATAAAAGGAAGTACACCACTAATTAATGACCCCATTGCTTTCTATGTTAAATTCCTCAATTTCGAGTGGTCACAGCTCTTTTATCTTAAGTTCAAATAAAGTGACAATCAATGCATGTCAAAGCAACACCTTCTGGTGTCCTGTACTGAAAAAATCAACATACCTTACATTGCATATAAGAAAGAACTAGTTCCCGGAACTTCGGATGTTCCAAAACAGGTACTTCCGATCTGACAAAAAGGCAAAATGTACCCTCCTTTTTAAATTTCATGCCATTTTTTTATTATTCAAATTTATCAGTCAAAAAGTGTTCTACAATGATCACCAGTCATGCAGCTTTCATTTGATACCAAAATTAATAAAATATTCTAAATATTTTGAAAGTTATGTCCATGCGTAGGAACTATTTTGTGTTAAATATGTACTACTTTCTGGTATGTGCTTTCTGGCCGGGCCCGAATTAGTGGTGTTACACCTATAACAAAACCAAACTTGTTATATTGACTTGAGCATTACTTTATTTCATTCTGTGATCTATTCCAAGCAATAAAAAACATATAAAGCTTTAGTCCAAATACTATTTTACTAATTTTAAGCTCAAATTGGAATGGTAGTAATATATGGGTTATTCAAAGAAAACTGCATATGGATATTGTATATTGGACAAAATCCTTTTTTATTCTCAATATTATTGTTTTATTTATTAATTTCTATTAGGAAAGCTCTGTGCTAACCAATAGTCATATTTTTATCAGAGGTTCTTCATTAAATAAAAATTTATTAGTCCAAACTTAAGACACAACTGAGTATATTGTCCCCCCTTTTTTCTTCAAATAAAAAAAATTGCCTTTTTTTGTATAAACCTTACTTCTGTGGTAAAACATAGATTATTAAGAGCAATTTATATATCCCTCAGCTAGATAACTTGCTAAACTGGTTCAAAATTGCATGTACAGTGAGATTTTGGAATTATTATATGAGTATATACCATTTGCCTAGATTGTAAAAGGCTACCATAAGAAACACAATAAAACTTGAAAAATCATAGGATTATTTTGACAAAGAGCTATGTTATACCATATGCAAGTCATAAAATACATGTTTTATTGATTTCAATCATAAAAAATGCAAAAATAAGAACTTGGAGTCCTGTCTTAACTGCATGCATGTTGTATGACCATAAAAGGCTAAAATACTTGAATATGCCAATTTAAGAGCTTACATTTCCTATAAACAGGATGGTTCACCAAACAAAGATGATGAAACATGATTACTAGCATCAAATTTTACTTATTTTCATTGGAATAGATACAACTTCTAAAAATTGGATTTCTGATGATTCTCTGTAATAGGAAGTACACCACTAATTAATGGCCCATTGCTTTCTATGTTAAATTCCTCAATTTCGAGTGGTCACAGCTCTTTTATCTTAAGTTCAAATAAAGTGACAATCATTGCATGTCAAAGCAACACCTTCTGGTGTCCTGTACTGAAAAAATCAACATACCTTATATTGCATATAAGAAAGAACTGGTTCCCGGAACTTCGGATGTACCAAAACAGGTACTTCCAATCTGACAAAAAGGCAAAATGTACCCTCCTTTTTAAATTTCATGCCATTTTTTTATTATTCAAATTTATCAGTCAAAAATTGTTCTACAATGATCACCAGTCATGCAGCTTTCATTTGATACCAAAATTAATAAAATATTCTGTATATTTTGAAAGTTATGTCCATGCGTAGGAACTATTTTGTGTTAAATATGTACTACTTTCTGGTATGTGCTTTCTGGCCGGGCCCGAATTAGTGGTGTTACACCAAAAGAAACTCAACGTTTCTCACTCTGATAACAACATTGCTGTTTTATTTACTCGGTCTACAGTACAGACGTTGCTTTGTTCGAATGATCGATTTGTTGTTCATAACGGTTAACATAATTTTTAGATAGCCACACACACGCACATGAGGAATGGTGGGTTAAAAAGAAACATACGGTCACTTTTTTAAACTACATCAAGTCACTTATTTAAGTGAATCAAATCTGACTGGCACTTTTTCGACCGACAAAAATCCGAAATGCTGTTTGTCAGTAACTTTGACATGTATTGCAAGTGAAAACACTTTAATTAAATGTTAAGTAAAATAAAATAAAAATTTTACTACATTGGGGGTTCTCCCTCTCAGGGGCACTAAAATGGCACCTATAATAACCCTTGTCACTTCTTAATTTAGTAAAAATGAGTATCTACCTAACAGCAAAAGAAATTGTTTAAAGTATGTCCATACAACAATTCAGGCGACATTTCTACTGTTGAGATAGTGTCAAGACATCTTTAAGACCGTCAAGAATATGTCAAGATATATTCAGACAACTTTAAGACTGTTAAGATTGTGTGAAGACATATTCAAAAAACATTATTAAGAATGTCAAGATTATTTCAAGACATATTCAGACATTATTAGGAATGTCAATAATATGTCAAGACTGATTGAAACAAATTTAAGACAATCAAGAATTAGTCCAGATTAATCAAGACTATTATCAGATGATACAAAAATGGTCGAGAAATGTTTAGACGATGTTATTACTGTTAAGACACTTGTCAAGAAAAATTAAGAACCTTTTTAGAAAAATTCAAAGTATGTTAAAAATGTTTAAGAATAATTAGACAAAGAAAGAATGTCAAGCCAAAATTCAGACAACTTCAGACAAAAATTGGTCTTTCTGACCTTTGGACTTTTGTAGTGTAGATATCTCAATATATAATTGAATAGGTTAAAGAATAATGAATTGTTTACTTATAGTTGTTGTCATATGCGGTATGGAAAAAATCGGATCATACTAAGTATGAGCGACCCGTTTGATGAAGATAATGATAACGAGTCGCACCAAACACACATTACTGGATATTTGCTTACGGTCAAAACTGTTTCCTTAAATCGCATTATCATTGTTAAAGTAGAAATTGTTGTTTAATAAACTGAATGTGATTTTTTCCTTTTTTATACTGGTTATTTCGACCATTACTGTCAAGTTTTGTCATAATTAGTTCAATAGTTTGAGAACAATCTAGTATAATGAAAGACGACCTCAACAGCGATTCGAGCAAAATTTCTTCGACAAATCCAAACAAAGCCGCATCAAGATAGAATATAGTGTGTATCAATAAATTATCAAATATTTATCTCATCTGCCTTTGAATAAGATACACAAGATGATCTTAGGAAGATAAATAACACTAATGAACTACTTTGTTTTCTTTATAAGGTATCTTTAGGATAATGTATACATCTAATTTCCTCAAAATTTAAACTGTTCAGGCCAAGAAATAAAAGTAATGGAGTAACTTTTACTCATTTATTTTAGAAATGTTATAAAAATGAGTAAATGAAGTATTCAAGCAGAATGAACAATCCATATAAAGTTTTACTCTCTCCAGAGAGGGACATAAAAGGCTTCTTTTTTTAGTGAATAATTTGTTGTTACAGCTCAAAAATAATTCTATTTATTCATAACTATATATTTATGAAAATGTTTCTTAGGAAAATGTTCCAACATAGCAGAGTAAAAGAAATAAAGAAAAAAAGCTCCCCAAAACACTAAGTATGTCTTGTTCTGTCAACTGTACTCACACATTAATATTAAATTTGTAAATATTTTAAGTCTGCATCTCATTTATTTCCATTCAGGTTTTAACTCTAAGTATTTGAATGACTCATTTTTTTGAAAAATTAGATTTTCATAGTTCACCTTGATTTTCAACCTTTAAAAGTGAATATTATATGTCATTAAAATCGAGAGAGAAAAGAGAAATGTATCAATGAGACAACAAACCGACAGAAGACAGAATTTCGCCGGAAACCAACTCGGCTCATTTACGAAATAACACGAAATTTCTAATTTCAATGATATAAGATATAAATGCATAACATGTTGATCGCTAAATGAAATAGACAAATAAAAAATATTTAATTTTATATCCTGCTACAGATACAGTCAATTTGAACAGAACTGAAACATATATAAATAAATGTATAAAAGATTTTTGAAAAACTTGCTGATCACCAAATGAATTAGACAAATAAGATACATTCCATTTTATATCCTGCCAGAGATACCGCATTATGTAAAACAATTAATAATATATCATATGAACATTATAGATAATAAATGTATGTCTTACCAATGTAAAAAAAAAACAACAATTGTTTATAATTTATTTATACCATGCATAATGAAATACGCAATAATTTAAACTCGGATTTTGAAATATTTTATATGATTTAGGATTTTCCTCAAATCGTTAAAAAACTGAAATCGCGTTGAAAAAAAAAAATCGCTAAAAAATTATGTACGCAATGCATTCTGAATTTATAGAAATTAGTTTTGAGTGATCCTGCTAAAGGTAGGTCCAGAAATGCATGAAATTGATAACTTGTTGTGTTCATTTTTTTTACTTTCAAAGCTGTAATTTGACTTTTATGAATGCAAACATTGTTTTTAAGACTACTGAAAACAAAAATATTTACCATCCATATGTCTTGGTTAGAATATATTAATCTCCCTCATAAAATGATTTTTTCAATCAAAATGTCTATTCTTTGAATCAAGGTCTATGTGTTTCTTTTAAGTTTATAAATCAATGTACCGTGACTAAGTATATACCGTAACATGTTTATAAAGGCCAATTAAAAAACTGATAGACAATGTGGATGTGATTACACTACTGAAAGTGTCGAACACTATTTATTATATTGTTATAACTTTGCACCGCAAAGAAATGTTATGCTTACTGGAATGACCCACTTAGACATTCCTGTTACAATTGATTTGTTTTTGTTTGGTAATGATAACTTAGATAAAAATGACAAATTGTAATATTGTCTGCAGTACACATAAATATATAAAATAGACTCAACGTTTCTCACTCTGATAACAACCTTGCTGTTTTATTTACTCGGTCTACAGTACAGACGTTGCTTTGTTCGAATGATGGATTTGTTGTTTATAACGGTAAACATAATTTTTAGATAGCCACACACACGCACATGAGGAATGGTGGGGTTGAAAAGAAACATACGGTCACTTTTTTAAACTACCTCAAGTCACTTATTTAAGTGAAGCAAATTTAACTGGCAGTTTTTTCGACCGGAAAAATCCGAAATGCTGTTTGTCAGTAACTTTGACATGTATTGCAAGTGAAAAAACTTTAATTAAATGTTACGTAAAACAAAATAAAAATTTTACTACATTGGGGGTTCTCCCTCTCAGGGGCACTAAAATGGCACCTATAATAACCCTTGTCACTTCTTAATTTAGTTAAGCAAAAATAAAAATGAGTATCTACCTAACAGCAAAAGAAATTGTTTAAAGTATGTCCATACAATAATTCAGGCGACATTTCTACTGTTGAGATAGTGTCAAGACATCTTTAAGACCGTCAAGAATATGTCAAGATATATTCAGACAACTTTAAGACTGTCAAGATTGTGTGAAGACATATTCAAAAAACATTATTAAGAATGTCAAGATTATTTCAAGACATATTCAGACATTATTAGGAATGTCAATAATATGTCAAGACTGATTGAAACAAATTTAAGACAATCAAGAATTAGTCCAGATTAATCAAAACTATTATCAGATGATACAAAAATGGTCGAGAAATGTTTAGACGATGTTATTACTGTTAAGACACTTGTCAAGAAAAATTAAGAACCTTTTTAGAAAAATTCAAAGTATGTTAAGAATGTTTAAGAACAATTAGACAAAAAAAGAATGTCAAGTCAAAATTCAGACAATTTCGATTATAATAGGCATGAGCGATCCGTTTGATGAAGATAATGATAACGAGTCGCACCAAACACACACTACTGGATATTTGCTTACAGTCAAAACTGTTTCCTTAAATCGCATTATCATTGTTAAAGTAGAAATTATTGTTTAATAAACTGAAGTTGATATTTTTCCTTTGTTATACTGGTTATTTCGAGCATTACTGTCAAGTTTTGTCATAATCTGTTCAATAGTGAAAAATCTAGTATAATGAAAGAAGACCTCTACAGCGATTCGAGCAAAATTTCTTCGACAAATCCAAACCAAGCCGCATCAAGATAGAATATACTGTGTATCAATATATGATCAAATATTTATCTCATCTGCCTTTGAATAAGATACACAAGATGATCTTAGGAAGATAAATAACACTAATGAACTACTTTGTTTTCTTTATAAGGTATCTTTAGGATAATGTATACATCTAATTTCCTCAAAATTTAAACTGTTCAGGCCAAGAAATAAAAGTAATGGAGTAACTTTTACTCATTTATTTTAGAAATGTTATAAAAATGAGTACGTGAAGTATTCAAGCAGAATGAACAATCCATATAAAGGGTTTACTGTCTCCAAGGAGGTTTCACTAAGTCCATACGTAAAATTTAAATCCTCGCCGCGTTCCAGAGAGGGACATAAAAGGCTTCTTTTTTTAGTGACTAATTTTTTGTTACAGCTAAAAAATAATTCTATTTATTTATAACTATATATTTCTGAAAATATTTCTTAGGAAAATGTTCTATCATACCAGAATATAAGAAATAAGGAAAAAAGCTCCCCAAAACACTAAGTATGGCTTGTTCTGTCAACTGTATTCCACTTTAATATTAGATTTGAAAATTCAAGTCTGCATCTCATTTATATCAATTCAGGTTTTAACTCTAAGTATTTGAATGACTCATTTTTTTGAAAATTAGATTTTCATAGTTCACCTTGATTTTCAACATTTAAAAGTGAATATTATGTATCATTAAAGTCAAGAGAAAAGAGAAATGTAACAATGAGACAACAAACCGACCGAAGACAGAATTTTGCCGAAAACCAACAAGGGGTCTGCAACACAGCGAGAAAATCCCATAGCCAGATGTGGGATTCAGCTGGCCTATAGATAAAATTTCAGTGAAAATGGACCTCACACTAAACTCCGAAACACATACAGCTGCACAAATGCGGCGAGGTTTAACATGTTTCGTGAGATTTCAACCCTCCTCAATACATCTAGCTAATATAAAATAAACAAACACAAAGTAATGTGCACAGTAAATCTTTGAGTAACAATAAATGTTGGCAATCCCTGTCATTTTAGAGCCGACCATATGTCTCAATCTGCACCACTATGTAAGCAAAAAACAATGACTTAAAACAAACACTGCTTACTCGGCTCATTCACGAAATAGCACGAAACTTCTTATTTCGATGATATAAGATATACCTACATAACATGTTGATCGCTAAATGAAATAGACAAATAAACTATATTCAATTTTATATCCTGCCACAGATATCGTCAATAAGAACAGAACTTATAACATATATTAATAAATGTATAAAACATTTATGAAAAAACAGCGAGAGTGTTAACTTTTTTTTTGTTAAATGGTAAATTTTCGAAAAATCCGTCACAGCATTGTTAAATAAACATTACACATGTTGTTTTGATAATACAAAATACATGAAATATGCATTCAAAACTTGCTGATCGCCAAATGAACTAGACAAATAAGTTAAATTTCATTTATATCCTGCCAGAGATACAGCATTATGTTAAACAATATATTGTATGGACATTATACATTGTTATAGATAATAAATGTATATCTTACCAATGTAAAAGAAACAAATGTTTATTATTTATTTATACCATGCGTAATCAAATACGGTAAATTCAGAAATTTTTGAGAGGTTTTTATAAATGCGAAAAATCAATTTAATTCTTTATCATGTTTATAAACCAAATATTTTACAACATATAGGTACATGTATAATCAATATATACTAAATATAGATTATAAAAATATACGAGTTGTAAACGCAACAATTTAAACTCGGATTTTGATTTATTTTATATGAATAAGATTTTTTTCTAAAAATCGCGTTGAAGTCTAAAATAACAACATCGCAAACACTTTATGTACGCAATGATTTCTGAATTTACAGTTTTTAGTTTTGAGTGATCCTGCTTAAGGTAGGTCCAGAAATGCATGAAATTGATAATTTTTTGTGTTCATTTTTTTTTTAATTTTCAGTTGTTATTTGACTTTTCTATATGAAAACACTGTTTTGAAAATTACTGAAAACAAATATATTTACCTCCCATGTTTCTTGGTTAGAATATCTTAATCTCCCTCATAAAATGAAATTTTTTCATCAAAATGTCTGTTCTTTTAATCAAGGTCTGTGTGTTTCTGGTGATTTACAAATCAATGTAATGTGACTAAGTATAGACCATAACATGTTTTGACCAATCAAAATCAAACTATATAAAGTCAACTCTGGCTGCAATATTTTGACCTAAATTAATAAAAAGATCAGTTAAAACAAAACAATATAATTATTATTCAATACTCACGAAAGTATAAACATCTTTTCCTTATAATAATCGCCTTTTATATATAAAAAAAATATTATTCGAAATTTTAAATGACTGATTCCAAATAACAGCAAACAGCAAAAACTGTTGTAATTTTTTAATGACAATAAAGGTTTGGTAACAGATCCAAAAAATAATAGCACATCCTAATTTTCAAAAAGTACAAAAATTCAATGACAGTGAATGATTTTCATTTTAATAAGCACATGATTGTGTTGCTATTTTTACGCACACAAAAGATTGAGCATATTTATTCTGGTAAGAAAATCACATTTTATAAAAGAAACATTAAAAATAAAAGAAATGCTTTGATTCAGAAAAAAAAAGAATTATTAGCCTTTTTTACACTTTGAATAAACACACACTTAAGTTTCAGAAGTGTTATTGATGTTGGTATGAATATCAATTATATGCTGATTTTCCTGTTACAAATCTTTTAATTTTTCCAAAAAACTATAGATTTTCTTATTCTAGGAAAAGATTACCTTAGCTGTATTTGGCACCATATTTTGGAAATGGGGTCCTTAATGTTCTTCAACTTTGTACTTTTTTTGGCTTTATATCTATATAAATAAATTTGGTTATTTACTGTTTTCTGATTGGTTAAAATTATTAGTTTTATTTTCAATGTTGTCAATTTTGATGGCGACACGCCCACTCTGACGTTGTGTATTCATACGCCAACATGTGTGTACGTTGTTATTGTTAATATAAATAATATAAAAAGTTCCTTAAGCCTTATTTTTGATACAAATTTATTTATAATAAATGGCAATAATTTATTTTGATTTTATTGAACCATAAAACTAATTTTTGACTCTTCACATTTTACATAATCCGCTTCGCGGATTATTCAATGTGAAGAGTCAAAACTTAGTTTTATGGTTCAATAAATTCAAAATAGATAATAGCCATTCATTAATTGGTTTGGCTTTATATCTATTTTGATTTGAGCGTTACTGATGAATCTTATGTAGACGAAACGTGCGTCTGGCGTAGTTAATTATAATCCTGGTACCTTTGATAATTAATTATTCTTAGAAATATTACCTTCTGTCAAAAGATATTGATCAAGATGTATATAACATGACTGATTTCAAACAACAATACATGATCAACTAAATTGCAATAACTTGTCTTTGCCAAATTTTATAGAAACATGTTCAAATTATTTAGAAAATACTTAAATCAATGACGTTGAGTAATTTTCATTTAAATAAAAACAAATATAAAAACTTATTCAAATTACACATAAGGTTAAGACTTTTTGTCCTTATATTTAATAACAGTACTTAAACCAGAGGAATTTAAACACATAGATTGCAAACAACAATTTATTATTTTTAATAACATAAAGAATCATCAGCTCTTTCCAACAATGGGAACAAAATGTTGATAGATTTTGTCTGAAATTTATCAATTCTTTTTCGAAAGACCGACCAACCTGATCTACATTTAGGCTTTATGATTTCCATTAAGACAAAAAAAATATTGCATTCTTACTCCATGTAATCCAAACAAACATAAGTAAACATGTCAATGCATACAAACTCTGCAGATAATAGTATATTTTTTTTTTGACATTCTTCATGTATATATTTAGAAAAAGCGTTTTCAAAAGTTTTTCAATTTAATCAAGTAAAACATATATTCTTATTTAAAATACACATAATTTGAATATCATATTTAATAAAAGTTACTCAATATTCAAAATCATTTCAAATTACTGATTGCATAGCAAAATTCGATTACAATGCAAACATTATTTTTTTTATTAACTTGTTATTATTTTCAATTTAAAAATATACATAAATATAATATCATACTGAATATATCAATGCATTATTAGTACCAATTATATATGGAATTATAATTCAGTGAAGTAAATCATACATTTTCATTTATAGCAGGAACAAATATAATTAACAAGTAATTTATCAACAAATATTCCATTCTCTGAGAAAATCATATTCATTTACGTTTTTATAGAATATTTTTTTCAATTGCATACAACTAGTTATTTCTCTTTTACTGAGTATATTGACAGATTTTTAGAAAAAAAAATCATCTGGTTTTAAACAGTTATTGTTCAATGATAGCAACAAGAGTATTTTCTTCATTGTCTATTGGTATTGTTGCAATGTTAAAAACAAACTCATTCCATAGATCAGAAACCAAAAAATGTGTTCTAATAATATCTGACATTGTGGTATGTTTTTACAATCTCATAAATAATGTTTTGATGTTGCAATATCTCTACTACAAAATTTACTATTCAGATTATCATAAAAATTAATTTTTGTGTAAGTTTTTTTTCCAGTTCTATTTGTCTAAGCCAATTTTCTGTCTTAACTGACTAGTTGGAACTCTTTTATCTTCTTTACAACATTACCAATTATCAATATATAGATTCCATAATAACAACAAGTGTATTACGATATTTCTCCATTCGAGACAGGTTTATTTTAATATTCAAAGCGAAAGCTCGATGCTTGCCGAAATTTTAAATAATTCAAATTTAACTGTAGAGAGCGGAGAAATATCGTTAAACACACAGTTTTTTACTGTTACAGTTGTGGAGTCTGTTTATCTAATGATTTTGATCCATCTTTGTCAAACATTGTTAGAAGGTTGTTTTCTTTCAATGTGACGTCATCAGACAAGTTCGCATTCTTTCTTGACGTCATAATGAAAAATTAAATTAAATTTCAACAATACATTTGCTGAGAACAGAAGTTTTACTACCGATGAGAAATATTATTTTCACACAGGGAATACAAAAATAGCACGAAAATTAGATAAAAGTATTTTCCTAGCAGGTGGAAAAAAAGGTAATATATATATTTTTTTATTTGAAACAGGTAAGTTACAATAAAAGCTCATGTAATTCATCTTCATTAATACATTTCTATAATTGTTTTCGCATTCCAAAAAGTCATATTTTCATTTACAATATTATAGCAGTTACAAATCTGTTACAATTTTCACACAAATCTTATAAAATTGGTTTATTTTCTACTTTTAAAAAGTAAAATCACAAAAAATACTGAACTTAGAGGAAAATCAATTCGGAAGGTCCATAATCACATGGCAAAATCAAACAACAAAACGCATCAAAAACGAATGGACAAGAACTGTCATATTCCTGACTTGGTACAGGCAATTTCAAATGTAGAAAATGGTGGATTAAACCTGGTTCTATAGCGCTAACCCTCTCACTTTAATGACAGTCTCATCAATTTACGACATATTTACATTGATGCATTAAATAAACAGCCACAATACATATAATAGTCAAAATATGGGTACATCAGTCATCATCATATAACAATTTTAAAAGGAACAATCTAACAAAACACAAAAACATCTACTATCTACGAACACATTCATTGATTTGAGTGTCTGACGTCAGAAAATTCTATACGTCACATAAATTTGTCGTTCAATGTGCATACAAACAATTATAAAATTAACATAGGAATGTTAGCATACAGGGTTAAAAAATCAAAAGTATGTAAGAATAAATTTCAGAAATAGACCGAGATTTTAACTAGTCCAAAAGTTATATATAGAATTTATAAGAATCCAAAAATAGTTAATTCCACTACGCGATTGAATGATTTTGACGTTTGTGGTTCAACGTATATTGTAATTCATAATAGAAATATATCATAATGACATATTATAGAACAATATCATTCTGACGGGATCTTTTAAGGTACAGAGTCACGTTATAAGAACAAAAGAAATACAAAAAGTCGCATGTACAAAACAAACCACCAAAAAATGAAAGCCAATACATTGACGAGATGTATAAGTACCGAGCCACGTGAAACGGATATTACATAAAACCATTCAACAGTAAAAGAAGTATATTTATTGTAAAACAGAACTTGAATAACTGAAAAGAAAGAAAATGGAAAAGCTAGAAATAATGCCTGACTTCATATTTATCGTTGTCAAACTTGCAAAGCTATCAGACCATCTTTCTTAAATACATATTTGATATTTTGCTAAACTATGCATACTAACACCTCCATGACCATTAAGTGTTTCAGTTTTACATTTATGTTTGACCTGAACAATTCTTCCATTTGTTTCAAATAATTTCTGTATTCATATACCTTTCAGTGCTAAAATAAATTAACAAGAAATTATAATTTTGAGTTCACTATCTTCAATATCATTTTGTAAAACAGCTCTCAATTTATTCATGGGATAGGTAAACTCCATATAAAAGAGGGACGAAAGATACCAAAGGGACAGTCAAACTCATAAATCTAAAACAAACTGACAACACCATGGCTAAAAATGAAAAGGACAAACAAACAACAGCACACACGACACAACATAGAAAACTAAAGAATAAACAACACGAACCCCACCAAAAATTAGGGGTGATCTCAGGTGATCCGGAAGGGTAAGCAGATCCTATAAAATTGAACATAAATACAATAACTTTTCTTGTGATATAATTACTCTGATTTCGTAGGAATATGATATAAAAGAGTTATTTAAAATAGGTAAAATCAATGTACTAACCACAGTAAATTTATCAACATGTGTATACCATTCAAATTTCGTTTGCATACTGTTTAATTACGCGTTTTATTCGTAGAACTGTTTCATCATAAACAAAATCAAAGATTACCACCAGAGTTTAAATTTTAATATCGTTTACTATATTTAGAAAGGGAAAATATTTAAACCAGATATATTTACAAATCAATCGAATTCATTTAATGCTATATTCAAAGATTCTTCTTTACCATTTAAAAAGGGAGATGAATCCTAAACAAACTGGAAAAATGTGTGCTCCACTTGAGTGAATTTTATGCTACCTATTTTAACTATTATGTTGTAGTTCAATGCTAATATTTCAGCACAGAGAATGAAAAGGTTAGGTGATATCGGATCACCCTGTCTGCAGCCTTGTTCTACAGAAACAAAATATTACTAGATGTCCTTGGTCTACGGCTGATTTCATGTCGTACTAAAATATATAGTTAATTTAATTGTCTATTGATTCATCAAAATTAAACGACTGCAGTGCACTGGTGAGATAATAGTTATTAAAAGGTACCAGTCTTATAAAGTAATACGCCAGACGCGCGTTTCGTCTACATTAGACTCGACAGTGACGCTCGGATGTAATAGCTAATCCATGAGGGATTATATTTGTCTAGTGACAGTTGGTTAATGTTAAATTTTAAAAATTATACTTCTATTATACAAATCTATTTTTTTAATAAGTGACAAATCAAATATCAACTCGGTTTCAGTTGGTGTAAAGGATGTCATTTGACAATCGGTTCTAACTGTTACATCATTCATAGTTTTATTCGGTTATTAAATGTATAATGGTGGAATAATGTTTTATACTTGAATTATCTATCAAAATATATACTTAAAGTTTTGAAAAACGAACATAGTAACAG
Source organism: Mytilus galloprovincialis (assembly GCF_965363235.1). Classification (NCBI taxonomy): domain Eukaryota; kingdom Metazoa; phylum Mollusca; class Bivalvia; order Mytilida; family Mytilidae; genus Mytilus; species Mytilus galloprovincialis. Next base: position 88,084,383 of record NC_134845.1, on the reverse strand, counting down.
TGTAACTAGCAAATATGTAATACGTACGTCTGCTTGGTCATTTGGTCAATTGTAGCTTGTGATTCTTCTTTATATGTGTAATCTTTTAGTGTCTATAGTAGTTGTTTTTCTTAGTTATGACAACCGTTCTGCTTAATGCTTCTTCCAATTTATCTTACTCTTAGATATATTTAAAAAAACAGGTTGCTTTTTAAAAACCGTTATGTTTAAAGTATTGAGCTATGCGGAAAGTGATGTCAATGTTCCGTATGAATACTGCCAAATAGAGCTAAAGTTAAATACTGGTAGACATGGACTGAAAGATGGATAGTTATTACCTGTTCGGCGGCCATATGGTTATATGGTTAACGAACAAGACTTTAATGAGATTAATTTCACTCCCGGCATGCAAAAAGACTTAAACTACGTCACATAAGTCAGGAAGTTTGAAGAAATAAAATGAAAAACTCCCAATTTTCTTCTTTATTACTTTTCATATCAAAATAAAACTTGGTGAATATGTTTTTATGGTATTATGAACATAATAAGATGAAAAGTGAAAAATCGCGAATTATCCCTTTAATATTAGGAAAATGCAGAACGTCCTTATTTTTGATTTTCGTGGAGTCTCAATAGCTCCTGTAGAAAAATTTAGGCAATAGTTTAAGTAGTGACTGTAAATACAAATAAACATGTTGATAAACTGATAGAGAAGACGTCAAAACAAGTAAATGTAATGAAGAAAATAAAATTTAGACTAAAAAAAGTATATCTTGAAAAGATTTACATGATTTTTGTTCGTCCTATTTTGAAATATTCATCTAAAGTTTGGGACAACTGTGGGCAAATTAATTCTAAACGGTTAGAAAAGATTCAGATTGAAGCAGCACGTATAGTTACCGGTTCACCATGTTATGCTAGTATCAACTCTATTTATAGAGAGACGGGATGGGAGAAATTAATATGTCAGAAGGGAAGTTAAAAAAATAACCATGTTTTATAAAATTGTATATTACCAAACACCGGATTATTTACAAGCATTGGTTTCTCTGTATGTACCATATACTACTAATTACAACTTGCGAAATAGACTTAACATTGATATACCATTGAACATGTTGAACTGTCTATCAGTTTATCAACAGTCTTTTTTCCATCTTCTATAACATTTTGGAATGAATAAGTTTTGCATATTCGTTAAATTCCTACTTTCTCTTCTTTCAAGTTACAATTGCAACAATTGTATTTTCATATTTAAAACCTCCTAGGTACTATTTTTATGGAGATAGACTGTATCTATTTTACATGCAAGGCTACATGCAGTGCACTTAGCGCAGATTTATACAAAGCCAATTAAATACATGATGGACAATGTAGATGTGATTACACTAGTGAAAGTGTCGAGCAATATTTATTTATTATATTGTAATAACTTTGCACCGCTAAATGTTATGCTTACTGAACACTTAGACATTCCTGTTACAATTGATTTGTTTTTGTTTGGTAATGATAACTTATATAAAAATTACAATTTTGTAATATTTTCTGCAGTACATAAATATATTAAAGAGACTCGACGTTTCTTCCTGTAGTAACACCCTTCCTTCGATTTGTTGTTCATAACGGGACTTATGTAATGTAGATATCTCAATATATAATTGAATAGGGTAAAGAATATTGAATTGTTGACTTATAGTTGGAGTCATATGCGGTATGGAACAATTTGGATTATAATAAGTATGAGCGATCCGTTTGATGAAGATAATGATAACGAATCGCACCAAACACACACTACTGGATATTTGCTTACAGTCAAAACTGTTTCCTTAAATCGCATTATCATTGTTAAAGTAGAAATTATTGTTTAATAAACTGAAGTTGATTTTTTTCCTTTGTTATACTGGTTATTTCGAGCATTACTGTCAAGTTTTGTCATAATCTGTTCAATAGTGAAAAATCTAGTATAATGAAAGAAGACCTCTACAGCGATTCGAGCAAAATTTCTTCGACAAATCCAAACCAAGCCGCATCAAGATAGAAAATACTGCGTATCAATACATGATCAACTATTTATCTCATCTGCCTTTGAATAAGATACACAAGATGATCTTATGAAGATAAATAACACTAATGAACTACTTTGTTTTCTTTACAAGGTCTCTTTAGAATAGTTTATACATCTAATTTCCTCAAATTTTCAACTGTTCTGGCCAATAAATAAAAGTAATGGAGTAACTTTTACTCATTTATTTTAGAAATGTTATAAAAATGAGTACGTGAAGTATTCAAGCAGAATGAACAATCCATATAAAGGTTTACTGTCTCCAGAGAGGGACATAAAAGGCTTCTTTTTTTAGTGAATAATTTGTTGTTACAGCTAAAAAAATAATTCTATTTATTCATAACTATATATTTATGAAAATGTTTCTTAGGAAAATGTTCCATCATAGCAGAATAAAAGAAATAAGGGAAAAAAGCTCCCCAAAACACTAAGTATGGCTTGTTCTGTCAACTGTACTCACACATTAATATTAGATTTGTAAATATTTCAAGTCTGCATCTCATTTATTTCCATTCAGGTTTTAACTCAAAGTATTTGAATGACTCATTTTTTTGAAAAATTATATTTTCATAGTTCACCTTGATTTTCAACCTTTAAAAGTGAATATTATATGTCATTAAAATCGAGAGAGAAAAGACAAATGTATCAATGAGACAACAAACCGTCGAAGACAGAATTTCGCGGGAAACCAACTCGGCTCATTTACGAAATAACACGAAATTTCTGATTCATGCATAACATGTTGATCGCTAAATGAAATAGACAAATAAAAAATATTTAATTTTATATCCTGCTACAGATACAGTCAATTTGAACAGAACTGATAACATATATAAATAAATGTATAAAAGATTGCTGATCGCCAAATGAATTAGACAAATAAGATACATTCCATTTTATATCCTGCCAGAGATACCGCATTATGTAAAAAAATTGATAATATATCATATGGACATTATAGATAATAAATGTATGTCTTACCAATGTAAAAAAAAAACAATTGTTTATAATTTATTTATACCATGCATAATGAAATACGCAATAATTTAAACTCGGATTTTGAAATATTTTATATGATTTAGGATTTTCCTCAAATCGTTAAAAAAGACTAAAATCGCGTTGAAAGAACAAAATCGCAAATAAATTATGTACGCAATGAATTCTGAATTTATAGTATTTAGTTTTGAGTGATCCTGCTAAAGGTAGGTCCAGAAATGCATGAAATTAATAACTTGTGTTTATTTTTTTTACTTTCAAAGCTGTAATTTGACTTTTATGAATGAAAACATTGTTTTTAAGACTACAATATTTACCTCCCATGTTTCTTGGTTAGAATATATCAATCTCCCTCATAAAATGATTTTTGTAATCAAAATGTCTATTCTTTGAATCAATGTCTGTGTGTTTCTTTTAAGTCTACAAATCAATGTTACGTGACTAAGTATATACCATGACATGTTTTGACCAATAAAAATCAGACTATATAAAGTGAACTCTCCCTGTCAGATTTTCAGTAGTTTTCTAAAATTGCTTCAATTTATAAAAGGATAATTTAACACCCCAAAAAATGTTATTCTCATTCACTATCCACAAAAATTTATGCATCTTTTTCTAATAATAATCCCATTTTATGTGAAATAAAAAAAAGATATTATTCGAAATCTTAAATAACTGATTCCAAATAACATCAAATAGCAATTTGTGTTTACAATACAAAAAAAATATCATTTCTAATCAATGCTAATAAAGGTTTAGTAACAGTTCCAAAAAATTAAAAAACACGTCCATTTTTAAAAAGGAAAACAATTCAAGGACAGTAAATGATTTTCATTTAAAAAAGACATTATTGTACTGTTATTTTATTCACACAATAGATTAAGCATTTTTATTCTTAGATATGAAAGAAAGATTTGAAAATATCATAACAAAAGACATGCTTTGATTACAAAAAAAAGAAGAATTATAAGCATTTTTAATTACATTTACACTCTAAAAAACACAAGCATGAGTTTTAGCAGTGTTACTGGTGTTGAAATGAACATTAAGTATATGTTATTTTCATAAATGTTCTGCTACAAAACTTAAAATCATACATTTTCATTTATAGCAGGAGCAAATATAATTAACAAGTAATTTATCAACAAATATTCCATTCTCTGAGAAAATCATATTCATTTACCTTTTTTTTAGCAATATTTCTTTTCAATTGCATACAACTATTCATTTCTCTTTTACTGAATATATTGACAGATTTTTAGAAGAAAAAAAAATCATCTGGTTTTAAACAGTTTTTGTTCAATGATAGCAACAAGAGTAGTTTCTGCATTGTCCATTGGTATTGTTGCAATGTAAAAAAAAAACTAATTCCATAGATCAGAAACCAGAAAATATGTTCTGATATTACTGACACTGAGGTATGTTTTAACAATCTCAAAATAAAGTTTTGGTGTTGCAATATCTCTACTACAAAATTTACAATTCAGATTATCATCAAAATTATTTTTTGTGTAAGTTTTTTTCCAGTTCTATTTGTCAAAGACAATTTTATGTCTTAACTGACTAGTTGGAACACTTTTATCTTCTTTACAACATTACCAAATATTAACATATAGATTCCATAATAACAACAAGTGCATTACGATAGTTCTCCATTCGAGACAGGTTTATTTTAATATTCAAATCGAAAGCTCGATGCTTGCCGAAATTTTAAATAATTCAAATGTAACTGTTGAGAGCGGAGAAATATCGTTAAACACGAGTTATAGTTATTTACTGTTACAGTTGTGGAATCTGTTTATATAATGACTTTGACCCATCCTTGTCAAACATTGTAAGAAGGTTGTGTTCTTTTAATATGACGTCATCAGACAAGTTCGCCTTCTTTCTTGACGTCATAATGAAAAATTCAGAAAAAATGATGAAAATTAAATATCATAATTAAATTTCAACCAAACATTTGATGAGAACAGAAATTTTACTAGCGATGAAAAAAAAGTTTTCACACAGCTAAGGGAATACGAAAACAGCACGAAAATTAGATAAAAGTATTTTCCTAGCAGGTGGAAAAAAGGTAATATATATGTTTTTTTTATTTAAAACAGGTAAGTTACTACAATAGCTCATGTAATTCATCTTCATTTCATACATTTCTATAATTATTTTCCCATTGAAAAAAGTCATATATTCATTTACAATATTATAAATATAGTACTGATGTACCCATATTTTGACTATTTTATTTATTGTGTCTGTTTATTTAACGCATCAATGTAAATATAACGGAATTTGATGAGACAGTCATTAAAGTGAGAGGGTTAGCGCTATAGAAGCAGGTTTAATCCACCATTTTCTACATTTGAAAATGCCTGTACCAAGTCAGGAATATGACAGTTCATGTCCATTCGTTTTTGATACGTTTTGTTATTTGATTTTGCCATGTGATTATGGACTTTCCGAATTGATTTTCCTCTAAGTTCAGTATTTTTGTAATTTTACTTTTATATTTTATTTTTTATAGCAGTTACAAGTCTGATACAATTCACACAAATCTTATAAAATTGGTTTATTTTCTACTTTTAATTTATGGTAAAGGAGAACTTGAATAATTGGAAAGAAAGAAAATAGAAAAGCTAGAAATAATGCCTAACTTCATATTTTTCGTTGTCAAACTTGCAAAGCTATCAGACCATCTTTCTTAAATACATATTTGATATTTTGCTACACTATGCATATTAACACTTTCATGATCATTAAGTGTTTCAGTTTTACATTTATGTTTGACAAGAACAATTTTTCCATTTGTTTCAAATAATTTCTGTATTCATATACCTTTCAGTGCTAAAATGAATTAGCAAGAAATTATAAATTTGAGTTCACTATCTTCAATATCATTTTGTAAAACAGCTCTCAATTTATTCATGGGATTGGTGAACTCCATATAAAATTGAACATAAATACAATATTTGTGATATCATTACTCGGATTTCGTAGGAATATGATATAAAGAAGTTATGTAAAATAGGTAATATTTATGTACTAACCACAGCAAATTAATCAACATGTGTATACCATTCAAATTTCGTTTGAATACTGTTTAATTTCGCGTTTTGTTCGTAGAACTGTTTCATCATAAATTATTTTCCAGGATTACCATCAGAGTTCAAACTTTAATATCGTTTACTATATTTAGAAAGAAAAAAAACCTAAACTAGATAAATTTACAAATCAATCGAATTCATTTCATACTTCATTCAAAGATTCTACTTTGCCATTTAAAAAGGGAGATGAATCATCAACAAACTGTGAAAATGTGTGCTCCACTTGAGTGACTTTTATGCTACTTATTTCACCTATCATGTCGTAGTTCAATGATAATATTTCAGCACAGAGAATGAAAAAGTTAGGCGATATCGTATCACCCTGTCTGCAGCCTCGTTATATAAAAACTAAAATTACTAGATCTGATTTCATGTAATTCTAAAAAAGTTAAATTTAATTGTTTATTGATTCATCAAAATTAAACGACGTCAGTGCACTGGTGAGATATTACCAAGAAATCAAATCGAAAGGAATAACAAGGCTAGAACTGCAACGAGACATTAAAAACAACTCTATCGATTTTATGTGTTTGAAGTCCGTTATGGTTTTACCTTCATTATGGGTGCCCTTCGCAAAAAAAAAAGCAAACAAGCAAATACGAAACTATCGCAATTATCAGTTTTCTTTCAAATCATGGTACTGTTAGTGATATAATAATTTAATATACGATGATAAGGAATGAGTCCCAATTAGACAACTCATCGTTCAAGACACAAGCTGTAAAAGTAAACCATCATAGGTCAGAGAACGGCTTTTAAAACAAGCTTTGCCTCACATTGTAAAGCACGCTATACAGAGACCCCAAAAAAAGTATCTAAACAAGACAAAAAAACGGTCTCAAAAGTAAAATAAACAAAATAATAATGGACTAATGCATATATAAAAAAAAACGAGAAACGAAAAAAACATATGGACCACATCAGCAAACCACAACCACTGAAAAACAGGGTCCTGTCCAAGAAACTGTGCAAATAAATGCAGCGGTTTAACGTCTTCGTTTTACCAAGCGCAAAACGTCAATCTAACCTTGATAATAGTGTTATATTAAAACAAAAAAGGCACACTATAAAATATCAATGGAGACGACTTACTTCGCTAAAAAGACAAATTACCAAAACAATAAACATACTCTCAACGAATAAGCTTGATCCTATACACAATATGAGTAGAAAATTAATAAAAAGAGGAACGATGAGATGTAAAACAAAATCAGAAAGACTTTTCAGACCTTGGACAAAATACTTTTTAATTTAATAATGTACAAACTCAGGTAAGTTGAAAATAATTTTGTTGACAGAAGTACATGGAATACGAAAATATTTTTTTCTTGTTTCTGTAGTCCTCAAATGAACTATTGTAAACACATATGAACCAGTTAAAGCATAACTAGCATCCGAGTAATACTTAGTTGCTCCAGTATATTATTGAGTGAACAACAGTATCTTCATCAATTGAGAAGACTAACGAAGGGTTTAAGATTTGCCCTCAATTGTTGATGGTTTTTTTTTAATCGGCCTTATATTAAAATTACATTTTTACTCATAGACAAACTTTTGGTAATATTATCAAGACAAAAATATATATGTTGGCACCTTCCTTTTACACTTATCTTGTTTATAAAGCTAGTACCCCTTTTTATAATCAGTGTTTGTATTCTTAAATCTATTTTGGTAAAAACAAATCCATAATTTTAACAGCCATCCATGATTCAAAACTATGTGTATTAATAAATTCTATATATCAAGAAAATCCTGAAAAAAAACACGTTTACGAAAATTTTAAGTTTTAGTTGAGATACCAATTAACATGAGTTCTGGAAATGGTGAATCTGCGTGATCCTATTTATTGCTTATGTAATTAAACAACACCATCGATGCTGGCGATCTGTAAAATTCGTTACAGCATAAGAAGGATAAAGTAGAAAATAGCTAATCCATGAGAAATTATATTTGTCTAGTGACAGCTGGTTAATTTTAAATTTTAAAAATTATACTTCTATTACACAAATCTGTTTTTTTTAATAATTGACAAATCAAATATCAACTCGGTTTCAGTTGGTGTAAACGATGTCATTTGACAATCGGTTCTAACTGTTACATCATTCATAGTTTTATTCGGTTATTAAATGTTTAATGGTGGAATAATGTTTTATACTTGAAAATATACTTAAAAATATATACTTAAAGCTTTGAAAAACAAATATAGTAACAGTGTAACTAGCAAATATGTAATACGTACGTCTGCTTGGTCATTTGGTCAATTGTAGCTTGTGATTCTTCTTTATATGTGTAATCTTTTAGTGTCTATAGTAGTTGTTTTTCTTAGTTATGACAACCGTTCTGCTTAATGCTTCTTCCAATTTATCTTACTCTTAGATATATTTAAAAAAAAAAAAACAGGTTGCTTTTTGAAAACCGTTATGTTTAAAGTATTGAGCTATGCGGAAAGTGATGTCAATGTTCCGTATGAATGTATATACGGATTTAATACTGCCAAATAGAGCTAAAGTTAAATACTGGTAGACATGGACTGAAAGATGGATATTTATTACTTGTACATTATGCAATTAAACCGATATTTTGTGGATGTCGTTTGAGCACTTCTCATTTAAAAAATATAAAAAAATCTCTTCCTTTTGAGGACAGAATTTGTTTGTGTTTAATTGCGTTTTATTTATGTTTGCCTCTTTTAATAATTTTAAACTTGAAAGTATGCTTAGCCTAGTAAAATACTACTAGTATCAAGGAGACTCTTTCAGAAAAATAATAACTATCGAAAACATGATGCTTGAAAGAAAATAACATACAAACTATGACTGAATATAACAATGAACACAGTTTTGAACTGGATTGAATCTTATACGCATTTGAAGGTCAATGATGTGGAATTACAGATAGACATGACGAAGTATATATCACAAAAAAGGACACAAGATATAATATTTAAACTATATAAAATCAACTCCGGCTTCGGGTGTTGGGTATGGACCATTCTTAACATTTCTCAATTTATAAACTGACATTTAGAAAAAACAATAAAGGCATTCATGTCAGTCACAGACTAATGAGCTGATGATACCATCAAGGACTTATTACTCGTGAGCAGATCTAGATGTATCGGTCCAGTAAATGAGACTTTAAAAATAGAACTTTATCGATCAGATGAGTCGGTAAGAAGTAAAAAAACGAAAACGAAACAATTTTAATAAACTGTTGAATAAGACATCATGATACTGTATTAATTACAATTGTGAATCTAGTTCATCAAACTGTAACGCTATAACTCATGCTACCATGAAACTATCGTAAGGGAAGTTAAACGCATAATTTTTGTGTTTGCAATACTAAATTGTTATTCTAACACGTGTTTATTTCATAAAATATACCGTCTGGTGAACATATTTAAACAGATATAGTGTAACTTAAGAAATAAATAATGCAAGCTATACTTTATTGTTGTTTTAACATGGGTAAGCATTATATTCAGGATTACTTTTGCCCAAGCGATTGTGAGAGCTAAAACAACACTTATATAATGCCTACCAATGTTAAAACTACAATAAAATATAGCTTGAATCAATTATTTCGATTCTGATTAGGACAATTGAGGTAATTTCTATGTCCGATGTGTATAAGTGTAGATCGTTTGTGTCGGCTTTTCCATGAACCACCCATTTTTGTTTGTAAAGAAACAAACGACTGACACTGTCATGTTATAGAGGGAGGAGTTTGAAAACTCAATATGAACGGTTGTCGTATCTAGGTCAAATATGTCAATTTCGGAATGTAACACATTGCAGTCATTATAAATGAATTAGTAACAAAATGTACATCATTTAAGAGTTTGTCAGTGTTTTAAGTTATTGAAATATATTAAATGCATGCCAATTTGATCAAACTCATTATTCTGCAGTAGTCAATATACGCATGTGCAAACAAATTTTATTGGATTTAGAGCACAGGTTTGTTCACAAAGCGGAAGAAGCACGTCATATTAGAATTGTAAAATATTTCTACAATCGAAGAAACTATAAGTCTCACTAAGGAAGCGAAAACAGAACCACTTATTGTGAAATTGAATAACGTTAGTAACAAAGCACAAGTCATTAGATTAGTATTATACGAAATGAGAGATTATTATCATTAGTTCTGTTTACTATTGTGTGTTCTTATATCAAACAAATCTGTATGCATATGCTAATTATTTGTAAAACAAAATCCTATTATGTGACAATTAATCGAGAGTATCAATGAACTTCAAAGGAAGAAATTGTATTAATGAGAAACAGTTATAATTCAGAATTAACAGTATCATGTATATTTTATCAAATAAATCGGAATATATTGTTTTTGTTTTGGCAATACTTTATTGTTATTTTAACATGGGTATGCATTATATTTGCGTTTTTTTTAGTCCTCGCTATCGCTGAACGTTGTCTTTTGTATGGCAAAAGCCTATTTACAGATAGCAATAGCATTATGGAAAGATGCCGCATTATAAAAATGATAACGCAATAAAACAATGTATTAATCCTTTGACACATCATTCAACATTAGCATCTTTTCATTGAAATAAGCTATTCCAAGAATATTCTGGAAAAAAAACGGTTTCCGAGAATTTTAAATTTTAGATAAGATACCAATTAACATGAGTTCTGAAAACAGTGAATCTGCGCGATCCTATTTATTGATAATGACATCCTAACTAAACAACACCATCGATGCTTGCGATCTGCAAAATTCGCTTCAAAATGAAAGGATAATGTAGAATATAGCTTATCCATGAGGGGTTATATTTGTTAGATTAATGTTAAATCCCAAAATTATACTTCTTATATACAAATCTTAAGTTTTTTTCCATAAGTTACAAATAAAATATCGACTCGGTTTAAGTTGGTGTAAACGATGTCATCTGCCAATCAGTTCTTACTGTTAAATCCAACATAAGCTTTATGATATTTTAAAATAACAGGAAGGATAATGATTTCAAATAGTTCAAGAGAACCGTTTTAAACACGCTGAAAAATGATTTGGAACCGTTTATCATGTTCAAGTAAATCATTTATGAGAGTAATATTTGTATATAAAATATAAAAGCATCAACGCTGACAAACAAGCATGGAGTTGGTTGTATAAGATCAGTTAATAACTACTTATCAAAAATGGTTCATTTCTACTTCGCAGTAACTGAACTTTTTTCTCCTGTAATCAAATCTTGACATCGGATGTACGAAGAATCAAATACTTTAATTTAGTCTATTTGAATATTAAATGTTGGGTGATGGAATATATTTTATACTTGAATTATCTATCAAATTATATACTTAAAGTTTTGAAAAACAAACATAGTAACAATGTAACTAGCAAATATGTAATACGTACGTCTGCCTGGTCATTTGGTTAACTATAGCTTTTGTGTATTCTTCTAGTGTCTATAGTAACTGTTTTTCTTAGTTTTGACAACCGTTCTTCATTTTCTGTACCGTGTGTACTACCAACTTTGTTAAAAGCACATAAAGTTTCTTCCAATTAATCTAACTCTTAGATATATTTAAAAAAAACAGGTTGCTTTTTAAAAACCGTTATGTTTAAAGTATTGATCTATGCAGTGAGTGATGTAAATGTTCCGTATGAATGTACATACGGATTTAATACTGCCAAACAGAGCTAAACTTAAATACTGGTAGACATGTAATGAAAGATTGATAATTATTACCTGTACATTATGCAATAAAAGCGATATTTTCTGGATATCTTTTGAGCACTTATCATTTGAAAAAATATCAAAAAAATATCTTCCTTTAGAGGACACAATTTGTTTGTGTTTGATTGTGTTTTATTTTTGTTTGCCTCTTTTATTAATTTTTAACTTGAAAGTATGCTTAGCCTAGTAATATGCTTCTAGTATTTGAGGAACTCAGAAAAAAATATCTAGCAAAAAATCGACGTTGGAACGATAATAACATACAAAATATGACTGATTATAACAATAAACACATTGGATTGAATCATATACGCATTTGAAGGTCAATGATGTGGAAGTACAGATAGACATGGCGAAGTAAATGACAAAAAATAAGACACAAGATATAATATTTAAACTATGTAAAGTCAACTCCGGCTTCGGGTTTTTGATCTGAAGCATCCGAAAAAAAATTCAATTTATAAACTGACATTTATAAAAAGCAATAAAGCCATTCATGTCAGTCACAAACCATTGACTAATAAGCTGATGATACCATCAATGACTTATCACTCTCGAGCAGACCTAGAGGTCTCGGTCAAGTGAAATTAGACTTTGAATATAGCACTTTATCGATCAGATTAGTCCGAAGTGTATTAAGGATGAACAGCCAATACGAACGCCTAACGCAAAATATTAAAAGTTAACAAAACAAACAAAAGAAAACAACCTTAATAAACTGTTGAATTTGACATCATGATACTGTATTAGTTAAACGTCTCACGAAGGAATCGAAAAAAAAAACATTTATTGTGAAATTGAATAACGATAGTAACAAAGCACAAGTCATTAGATTAGTATTTTACGAAATGAGATATTAGTTCTGTTCACTTTTGTGCGTTCTCATATCAAACAAATCTGTATTCATATGATAATTATTTGTAAAACAAAATCCTAGTTTGTGACATTTAATCGAGAGTATCAATGAGCTTCAAAGGAAGAAATTTTATTAATGAGAAACATTGATATTTCATAATTAACAGTATCATGTACGTTCTGAGTAAAAACAATGTATTCGAGAATTTGAACTTTTAGTTAAGATACCAATTAACATGAGTTTTGAAAACGGTAATTCTATGTGATCCTATTTATTGATTATGACCTCCTAACTAAACAACACCATCGAAGCTTGCGATCTTCAAAATTCGCTTTTAAATTGAAAGATAAAGTAGAATTAGTTAATCCATGAGGGGTTATATTTGTCTAATGATAGTAAGATTAACGTTAATTCCAAAATTACACTAGAAATGTACCAAAAAAACGTGAGTAAATTCCTAATATACACTACCAAGAATTTACTCACGTTTTTTTTGGTACATTTCTACCTTCGTATATATCAGTACTCTTCGGCAAGACAGAAAACTTGTAATGTTATACTTTTTGTTTATTCAGTACTGTTTTTGACAGTACTGTTTTAGTACTGATTTTGACAGTACTGTTTCAGTGCTGATTTTGACAGTACTGTTTCAGTACTGGTGTTGACAGTACTGTTTCAGTACTGATTTTAACAGTACTGTTTCAGCACTGATTTCAGTACTGATTTTGACAGTACTGTTTCAGTTCTGATTTTGTCAGTACTGATTTTGACAGTACTGTTTCAGTGCTTATTTCGTCACGGTACTGTTTCATTATAACACTAATTAAATCAGTACTGTATCTGTAAGGAATTTTTCATTACTGTTAAACATATAAACATGTACCTGTTCTTTTCAGTGCAATTATTAATAGATCACTGTGTTTATAAAAAAAAAAAGATGTCCTCTCTTTAATTACGTAAATGTGCATATTTTTTAAGGTTTTTATTTGTTTCTATTTCAGGTAAAATTTTGTTTATTTACCTTAAAATTAGTTACAATGTTTACATTTGAAAGCATACCGTGATGCATATTTAAAAGGTCTTAGGTTGTTTTGTATATTTGGGGCGAGTTAATTGTTCTCTTTGGAAACTTACCACATTTCCATTCATTTTTTATATCATGACATGTTGTTGTTTTCGTTATGTTTTTTTTTTTTTTATTTCTTTGATTTATTTTTGTCCTAATTTGGTTTTGAATTAGTTCCAGCTCTTCAACAGTAACTTAAGCTTTTTTTTAATATTCTAGCTTTATGTCGTATTTATTGTCAGAATTGCATCTTGTGTGGTTGGTTTATGTTTTTAGTAAGATCTTATTTCTATTTCTATTTGACAATACCATATTAGATGTATTTGTATCTTGCTTGAGTCAAATCAGAACATATTGAACAAGAATTGAACATTGGAACACGGTATATTACTTTTGAGAAGATTGGTGGTTTGATGGATGTTATGTGATCCAGTGGCAAGTTGAGTGCAGGAAGAGAACATGATACTCAGATATAAATACAATGTAATTAACCTATTTTGTACAGAACTAGACCAATAATGCACTGAGCTACTTTTTTTAAACATGCTAGTTCACCACAAGGAGAGAATCTGCTATAAGACATGTCCCTCTATACCAGGTACCTTCAGACTGAACAGTCTATGTTATTTCTCCTTAATGCTGTGTGCTGAAGGAATAATCAGAATACGACCACTTTTCCAGTCTTATTTCTCATAAATAAATTTCCAATCATATGCCCATTGTTAGAATTTTAATGGTTTATAAATTTATTGACAGATTTCTTCTTTTTTTGTATACATTAATCATTCTGCAATTTCATTCACTTGTAATCTGTATATTGTGAATAGTAAGTTAGGTATGCATAACTCTTATATTCTTTCCTATAAACCTTAACTGCAGAGCGTACAATGTATTTTACTAAAAATTATATGAAATTTAGTGTTACAATATTTAGGCATCTTGTAACGGGGAGTTTTAACAGATTTAAACTACATTACTCAGTATAGCATGTTCACAGGAGGAGTGATGACTTTCAGGAAACTCTTGATTTGTGGTTCCTCAGAAAACTGTGATGGATTTGAATCTTACAGGCATACATGCAGAGGTACATTTTGTAAAAGTATAAAAATCTAAAGACTGATTTCCAACAGACTGATTAATGTCTGACGGAGGTCATTTGGTACATATATTAACCTTTTTAATTTTTGAACAGACATGGGGGGGGGGGTTTAATTGCTTATCAAAATTGATTTTTTTGACTGCATAAAACAAGCTTAGGAACTCCAATTTTTAATTTTATTGTCTTATCAACTGCAATAACCTAGATTGCAAATACAATAAACAGTAATCTTAAGATTGAACAGCATAAAAGAGTAAAAAATGTATTTTTCTCTCTCTCAATTTGATGTTTTAATCAGTGTTTCATAATTCTCCTTCAATGTTATTTTCCACTGCTCTTCCAATGCATGTGATACATATCTTTGCCAACTTGTTTCTGGAAAGGAAAAAGTGGATTATAATATTAATCACTATTGTTAAAGTTCAATAATAAGATCAAACATAGGTCAACCATGACATAATGTAAATCAGTGTACATGCATTGCTAAAGGTGGTATAACGTTAATTATACAAGGTTCATATTATACATGGAGAAAAATGAAAAAAAGAATGGAATAATGTTTGATTTACCTACTTGAAAACTGGCTTTGAAGTCATAAAACTTTCGAGTCAGTTTTCTACTCATACTCAAGAATGAACAAATCAACCAATCAAAATTCTGGAATTCATGATTCGAGCACGATTTTGTTGTGCTCCGAGCACTGAGAAAAAAATTTTGACTTAAGGGCCTGATCTAATACGATTTGGAGAAGAATTTTAGCGCCCCAAGTCTGGGTTCATGGCAAATTTCCATGTTTTCAATACGATTCTTTTATTGTTTTGTTATAAATTAGGTCGTTATTTTTTCTACATTCATAACATTGAATTGATTCATATATTGTTTATGTCTTGGTCTTTTGTAGCCGACAATACGGTATGGGTTTTCTCATTGTTGAAGTCTGCACAATGGTATATTATTGTACACATCCACATCGTCTCAAATTTGGTGGATAGTCGTCTCATTGGCAATCCTACAACTTTTCATTATTTTATACACTATACAGCAGTTTAAAAATAAAAAAAAGTATTCTTTTTTCTTCTAATTTTTCATTATTAGTACCAGTAGCAATTCTCATTATATTATCTTTTAAATCTGTTATTCAGTTTCAGAGAAGGAGATCTTTGTTTATATTTCCTTCAGGTTCCTAAGTTAAAATATGTCCTGCTGTTACACCCATCTTTGGATCGGCACCAAAACACATATGTATTAACATAATCTGATTATTCGAGCACAATATCAATGCAATCTGTGAAACAGTTAACTGAGAAGTTGTGTGTACGGATATGTACTTCCCATAGACTTCTTTGTTAACTTAAATGACATCTTTCAATTGTTGTAGAATTGTACTGCTGCTCTTTATTCTTTTGAATTTGTTCGTTGTTGGTTTGTTGTCCCATGGACACACTACAACATTTCATGTTATTGAAATAAAATAATAGGAAAAACTGCAAATACTTACTTAAAACAATCAGAATTGAGTGTAAAGCTATACCTACCTTTCGAATTATTTCAATGTTCTACTGTCACCTTTCATACCAGTTCTATCTTTATCTCATATATCATCTGTTCATTACAGTTTTTAGTTGTTGATCTATAAGACTTTATTTTTCTCATAAACTTAGTCTGTGTGTTCTGGTGGGATCCATTTTTAGATACCTATAACAATAGATACTGTATCAAATATTTTGCATGAATTTATAAAAAGTTGTTTTTCCCCAACATGCATTTTATGGTACTATTTATGGACGTAAGACTTTATAAATGTCCTTTGAAAAAGTACATCATGAGATAAAGATTGTATCGATGATTTACAAAATGCTGTCAAGTGGTTCAGGAGCAATTGACACATACATGGGACATAAGGACAAGATTGACAGTGACAGTGCAAGTTTCTTTGACCTTCTTTCACCCCAGATCTACTACAGGACTTACCTATTGTACTTATTCAACAATTGTTTTGAACATGCATGTAATATTTGCAACTGGACATTAAGCACATTTTAAATACACATGTACTTTATGAATATATGTTATTTTTTTTAGGAATCTCAGTAGGATTATTTTTAACTATTGGGATTAAATCTTCTTCAAATAAAGATTTTTTATACAAAATATTGCTCAATAATTATGTGTCAGTTTATTCGTGTGTCGTTCCAATGTGGAGTCAGACTATAAATAGGGCGCCGAGCTATTGGGCAATCGGACCAATGTGGCGTTGGACTAAAGGGGCCCCCACAGAGCTCTATGGAGCTTTGAACCAACATGAATTCAATCATTGACCAATAACATAAATATATATGTGTATGTACATGATCTCTTCATATAAATTTCACATGCCGTTTCATTTGTAGTAAGAAAACCAAGACCGGTCCAAACAGGAAGATTTAGAAGGCAAAAAAAATGTGCAACTTATAAAAGGGTCTGGATGTGGTTTGTTCATTTCTGTATTGTGAGATATTCTATATCATTTTTCATTATTTATTATAAATTTTGCCTGTTATTCTCTTTTCTTTATATTCAAGCACCACGGTCCACACTGTTATCGATTATTCATTGCTTCTTTCTACTTTATAACAACAATGGGAATGATATGAAAGCCAGCCATTTTGAAGTTGCATTAACTCCGTGAAAAAAAGGACATTGGAACATTGTTTCTTGGTCTATTCTCGCTTGCCGTTTGAGGCAAAATTTATGTCTTTCTGTCTCTTTAGTTTGTATATTATTATAAAAGAATATATAACACAAATTTGCCGTCTTAAAACAAAATATATGTTGAACATTGCATCTGTAATTTAATCTATTTTAAACAGAAGGAAAAAACTAAGATTTTATAATCTACAGTTTAAAGTGAATAAAATTATGAACTAAGTCTTAGAATTTAGATGCATGATTTTTGTTATTAGTTGTTAGTAGCTTTGAACTAGCTGTCAGTAACTGCAAGTACTCTCAGATCTGTATTTAGTTACTTTTTCTTGTTTGGATATACAAGTATCCGGCGACGTCTATTATGTTTTTGTTAGATGTATTTCTATTTGTATTCATCTGATGAGTTAAATAAGCCCTTTTCAACTGAATTTTATAGTTTGTTGTTATGTAGTACTGTTACAACTCTGTCCCAGGTGTAGGGTGAATACCCTAACATGTTTAACCCCGCCACATTCTGTACATATGTGCCTGTCCGAAGTCAGGAGCCTGTAATTCAATGGTTATCGTTTGTTGGTATGTTACATATTCATTGTTCGTTCATTTTTTGTACATAAATAAGAACGTTAGTTTTCATGTTTGAATTGTTTGACATTTGTCATTTCGGGGCCTTTTATAGCTGACTATGCAAAATGACTTTGCTCATTATTGATGGCCGTATGGTGACCTATAGTTGTTAATTTCTGGTCATTTGGTCTCTTGTGGAGAGTTGTCTCGTTGTCAATAATACAACATCTTTTTTATAAACAAATATATATATTTAAATCTAATGTTCTGTTTCCCCTTATAAACCTCGTTTGAACTAAATTCTTGAAGGGAAAGATATTTTTTTTTTTTGTATAAATGTCAACCAAATACAGAATCAGCATGCATATGAACCAAATGTAGAATTCAACACAGTGACACACTGAGAAAAACATCATACATTGACATTGTTAATATGCCTGATGCTATCTGTGATGAAGCCCGAAGGTCTAGGGAGCCTGTAAAAGTTAATACAAAATTCCTTGTTCATGGAGGGATTAAAGTTTTATCCTTTGAACATTAGAAGCAATCTCTATGACTCTAATCAGACTTGCATTTAAAACGTTTTTATTGAATGCATTTTCTTAATAGTTACACGAAGTGTGTATTTGTGTTCAGATACTAATTATTGATTTAGCACTCAAAAAAGTGCATTGAAATAGGCCTAGTTTTTTTCAAAAAGAAGACAAAATATCCCAGCAAAATGTTCACAAAATAAAACTTGTGATGGAAGAAAACATACTTTTGTAAAACATACATGAACAATAGAAATACGTAGATGATTCGAAAAGGATCTGCATCCATCTCTGACTTGTCGTAGCAATCGTCTGTTTCTGTAACTTTAAGACTTTCTGCAAGTGTCTGCAATATTTTCTCTGCTGTTGTCTCAAAATTTTGCCGTTGATGTTATTATCGTAATCACAAAACCGCGTCAATGTGGAACATACAATTGCCTGTTGTAAAACGTTTATGTGATTTGATGTAGACATGACGTCATTCATTGTTTACAAACGTTATTTTTGCACTCGCACTGACATTTCAGCAGTTCAACAGTTCAAGTTCAAACGTCTCCTGGATTGAACGTAGATCAAGGTATTATAATAGTACATTGAATATTTTAAAACTGAGAAAATTGTAGCATCGCTAATTTCAAACATATGACGTTAGCCAACGTAGGACAATACGCGTTACAAAGTGGAGAACCCCTGGGGTTCCGGGGGTTCGAACACCGAATTATTTTGGACGTTCAATGCATTTGGGACATTTAGTTGAAACCCCCTTTTTCCCATGATCTCGAATGTTTGGAACCCTCTTTTAAAAAAATCGGTGTATCAGCCCCTGACTACAGAACTTTCTGTAAATGTCAAAATTATTGCCATAACGTTAGGTCAAATACTTAATTAAGTTATGAAGACGCTATAAAATCGTGGGTTGTTTAGGATATTCATATTATTACTTGCTTACCAAACCTTATTAAATAGATTATAGTATTAATATTTGATATTTGAGAATATTTTGCCTGAATATTTCTGAACATATGATTGGATAAAGGAGGGTGGGGTACTCCCATCGGCGTATCAAGGAGGAGGGTCCGAAGGTTGGAACCCCCTTTTTAACGGTAAATGCATAAATTGAAAAGGGAAATTTATTTGGAGACCCTATCTCCAGATTTGGAACCACCTTTTAAAAACGTGGTGCCTATTTTGACTCGATTTTTTTATACCGATACTTCATTTTATTTGCGTAACATTTTGATATATAACGTAACGGTACCGGTACCCAAATTGCACCTATTTAGCAAAAATAGCAGTGGACATCTTACAAGATTTCCTAGGGACTAACCAATTTGTATTTTTATGATTTGATACTATGCACATCTTTCAAGATGTGTAAAAATATTCAAAATGCACAAAACGTTCACAGTATTTATCAATTGATGAAGTGTTTACTGAAAAAGCAAAATGTCCTGAAACTCGCATGCGACGTCATCAAAACGTCATCTTTTTAAAATGATCAAATACAATATGTTACAAGTATCCGTTTTTTTTAAAATGAAGAGTAATAATGGACTAATATCCAGTTGTTCAAAATATTTGAAGAAATTCTGTTTGTAGACCTTTGATGATGCGAATTTAACCATGGATGCAATTTGGGTACTCCTTATTTCAGAATCATTGATGGTTTGGAGGTAAGTTTAGACCAATTTTTCTATGATTCCATATGGATTAAAAATCGAATTGGTGTACCTATATAATGAAGAAGAATACGGCTACAAAATAAATACAGAATGGACATTTTTGCCTTTATCATAAAAAAAACGTAGGTGAAAAAACTGTCAAAATAGGTGCAATTTGGGTACCGTCACGTTAACTCCTACATTGTCCCAGGTGCCTATATTATACAAAATTATTACATCTCGCCACATTGACTGCTGTGTATAGGGGGTTGATGTTCAGCTGATGTTGTATATAATAAATTTGTGTTTATGATATTTAAATTTTTTTCTATAAGTGATCTCGTTTTAAATGTTTTTACACTAACATTTGTTACTTCGGGTTTTTTTTTTTTTAAATATTTTTGTTAGCATACTATGCGATCTGGGCAATGCTATATATGGGTGTCTCTCATTGTGCATTTGTTGTGGTAACAATCACCCCACAGTCTTCCTATTTTTATATTGTAAAGAAGGATGTCTGTGAAATATTTAAGTTTCTCATTTTGCAATCTAATTAAAATATAGATCTCCGATTACGTTATAGTACGTTACTACATATGTAGTAACGTACTACATACTACATATGTAGTTACTACATATATATGTAGTAACGTACTACATAAAACGTTACTATATATGTAGTTACTACATATATATGTAGTAACGTACTACATATGTAGTAACGTAGTATAATGAAATCGGAGATCTATATTTTAATAAGATTGCTCATTTTGTTTTGATACTGGCTATGGTTACATTGAAATGTAACAGCCATAAAAAAGTTATTGTTACAATGAAGTTTAGGCTAATTGCCGGAATGCAGGCCTACAGTTGACAAAGAAACTGTATGATTACTTACGAATGTAACAATGATATTTATGTCTACGGTTACATTGTGTTATTGTTACGTAAATGCACTCCAATGAAAACTTTTTTTTTAAATATTTTATACGTTGTTTTAATTTTAATTTGATTGACAATTTCCGCACAACCAGTATGTTGTTTTAATCCGATGCATTTTTGGCCCGATAAAACCACTCTAGGAAGCCATCACAAACGATTAAGGGGGGGGGGGGGGGGGGTGGGGGGCTCAGTGATGCATTTATATATGTGGTATAAGTGCCGATGAGAAAAGTCACCTGTTCATATAAGTCTCAATGTGTATAAGTAAATCATTACAGGTCAAAGTACGGTCTTCAACACCGTGCCTTTGCTCACACCGCACAGTAAGCTATAAAAGGCCCCAAAATTGACTAGTGTAAAACCATTCAAACGGAAAAACCAATGGTCTATAGATATAGGCAAATGTGGTATGAGTCAGAGTGCCAATGAGACAACTCTCCATCCAAGTAACAATTTATAAAAGTAAACAATTATGGTCAAGGGCTCCAAAAATTACTAGTGTAAACTATTCAAACTATTCAACGGTCTAATCTATACAAAAACGAGAAACACTTATAAACCACATAAACAGACGACAACTACTGAATCCCCAAAACATTACTAGTGTGAAACCATTCAAACGGAAAAACCAAAGGTCTATTAAATTTTTATAAAAACGAGAAACGAAAAACACTTATGAATCACATCAATAACGACAACTACTGACTTAGGACAATAACTTTTTTTTATTATTGTTGCACATCACCAAAAAGTGTCCGATAATTTTAGAATGTGTCCAGTTAAAAACGCCAGAATATTTCAAAATTCATATACCCCCAATTAATACTCTGTTGAGTAAAAAATGTTTACCGCAATTCAATATTAATGGTGTGGGATAGTCTGTGCAAACTGTTTTAGGGTTTGTCTGACCGCAAGAGAAGTTTGAACTTTTCTACTACATATTCAACCAAACAATATTAAAAGTTCTGTCTGACCGCATGTTTCTGTGTCTGACATTTTGTCGGTCAGACAGAGTTTGGGATACACTGCGGCGGGGATACGATAGAACCCGTATTGTTAGGTTGGATAATAAAAAAAAAAGTCGAAGCAGCTTCCAAAAAAATTCTGGAGGAAAGGTTTAGTAATCCATACAGACATATGTCCAAGATATGCTACACTGTGCACACTTACTTCTGCTAGCAGACACAGACCCCTGGTTTATGTATTTTCCCCCAGTGCTTCACTGTATGTCATTTATAAGCATTAGTTTGTTCAACATAGGTTACTCATAACAAGCATAACAACACATAATTAACTATGGATTGCTTAATGTCCAGTGGCAAATATGTCATGCGTATTTAGAAAAAAAACTCATAAATATTGCATTTAATAAATTTTGTAAAGTTCAAATCATGGTTTAATAGTAAGTAAATTCTTTTGTTCTAATATTATCCGGTGATGCCTAAATGGTTTTTTTTAAATGTATGTCTATGAGGGTATTGCACGACCGGCTTCCTGCATAAGTGGTTTCTGTGCTTTAAAAAGACACAGTTAGACGTTGATAAACAGAACACATTTTGGCGCCCGTGCAATTTGACATGTTTATCAGATCATTGACGTCATATGGACACGTTTTGGGGGAATCGGACACGTTTCTGAGTGCTACATATGTACGGTAAATTTTCAATTAAATTGAATTTCCACTTCAATCTATTAAACATTAATGTAGTTTTGTATTTATAAAGTAATGAGTATATATTTTAAATGTCTTTTTGTCGTTGTTTCACGAATCTGATTATAAAGAGCACATAATGAGATTGATAGTTAAAGCTACACGTGCATGAAATACTTACCACCGGCAAACACCAATACTCTGATGATGATGAATTGAATTATCATATTTTTTTTGTTTTTTTTTTATTTAGCAACAAATTTCAACTGTGATTGATTATATATACATGTAGTATCAGAAGTCCAGTCCATTACTGGACTTCTTGTAGTATATAAAGTAATAAATACATTTTGATGACCATTCCCTTCCATAATTGTGCATTCTTTTTATTTTTACATAACACAGAAATGAGGAAACATAAGAAAGTTTATAATAGCCTTTATAAAGTCGATTCATTTTCTTTCCTCAGAATGATTAACAGCAATGGAGACAAGATCAGAAATGGGAATGTTCGATGTGAAAATTGAAGACCTATAAACAAAATGATGTATCAATGTGGCACTCATTAGGAAGAAAAGAAAACATTTAATCATGAACCATTGAATCCTGAGTTTCGTTCAAATACCAAAACAGTAAAGATGGATGCTTATAATGAGCTCATATTACATGTAGAACTAAAGTGTCCTCTTGAATTACCACTGTAAGGAAAAGAGCCAGGAAACTGATATTTTTACGAAGCATTCCAAAAAAAAAAGATGGCAAAAGGGGAGAGCAATGCAACATGATACATGCAAAATTAATTGTTTCTTTGATTGTTTTATTTATGAACTTTAAAGGGGCATGAAAATGATAGAGATTTTTGTCACAAACTTCACATATTTGTATAACATTGAATGTTTTATTATATATTAAAAAATGGTTATGGTAAATTCCAATTATGATTAAAAATTTATAAGGTAAACGAGACATTGTTTTGTGTTAATCATAATACATTGCCTAACATGTTTTAAGCAATAGCAAAATACCAAAAATGAACAGTATTCTAATCTTGTTTAACAACAACAAAAACAAATAAAGACAATAACTAAGTAACTCAATATATATACACAAATTCAGGTAAATATTAAAGGGTCCCCTGTCCTCAGTTCCATTGACTTTTTTTATAAAGAATCCTAGTTTATTCACTTGTGTTGGTGTTGATGCGTTAAGTATATATATATAACTTTGTCATTGTCAGTGAGATTAGCAAATGAATTACTCTCTCTGTTAATGCAATTAAAATATGTTAATCTAATATTTGAATTATGAGATAAATTTATTAAGAAATGTTTCTCATCATCTAGTACTTTGCATTTTTTGCAAAGTCTCTCTTCGTGAGGAATTTTAAAATGCCTTACTTTTTCAATTAATAATGAATGGTCACTGATTCTAAGTTTTGTAATTAATTTTCTAAATTCAAAGTTTGGGTTAGAGAGGTAAGGTTTGATCAATAGATTTGGCTCAAGTTCTTTATAAAAATTTAATTTACTTTTATCATCAATAGATTTCAACTTATCCATCAACAGGTTGTTGTAATATGAGACAACACAACATTACAGGACTACAATATCAATAAATAGAACACAATTGACAACGAAACACATGAATAATAGCTAACAAAAAGCAACAAGTTTAAAATTTTAATACGCCAGAAGTGCATTTTGTCCACACAAGACTTACTAGTGACGCCTAGATACAAAAGTTTGAAAGCCGAAACAAGTACAAAGTTGAACAGCATCGAGGACCAAAAGTTCAAAAAAGTTGTGCCAAAAACGGCCAGAACAAAAGTTTTAAAATTTCAAATAAAAACAAGCCGTTTAGTTGTAAAAAACAAGTTTCATTTGACTTCAATATATAATAGGCGTTTGAAATATTCAAATAGTTATCATTCATTCACTTACCATCTTCCTCAAACATACGTGCGATACCATGGACACAACAGTGCTTTATCCTTAAAGGGCAAATTGTATTATTTAACTAATTTTTCGCAGATTTATTATTTACAATACATTTATCTCTACAATTAGTTGAGATCAAAGTTTTAGTCGAATATCAATATATAACTTGTACTACAACCACGAACAGAATATTTTAATCTAGATTTATACATGTGTTGAAATGTCATGGCCTCTTATTAAGGCAATCTATCATATATCTTGTATATGTATGAATGTCTAGATGTTTTGGCCTGATGTTCAACAACGAACAAAAATATGAACAAATACGAGGTGCTTGTTTTTATGTTGTTTGAGACGTAAATCCAATTTGAAATCAATTCAAATGACATTTAATTCTGTTATTTCAAAAACAATTAAACGAAAAGTAAAGATAAAAACGAACACTTCCTACTGTTGTCACTATACCATTCATAAAGACTGCAAAACAAGTCAAAGGTAAAGCAAGCTATAATAGTTAACATAGGTACCAGACTATAATTTAATACGTCAGACGCTCGTTTCGTCTACATAAGACTCATCAGTGACGCTTAGATCAAAACCTGGGTTAATCCACCATTTCCTACATAAGAAAATGCCTGTACCAATGCAGAAATCTAATAGATGTTTTAAAATAGTTTGATATGTTTAAGATTTTGACTTAACAATTTGATTAAGGATTTTCCTTTTTAATGATCTTTGAAGTTTGGTAATTTTGTTGAATGGAAACCATACGTCATGACAGTCGCATACAACTGACTTCTAAGCTGAGAATTACTTTGACGACTTTACTTGGTGTATGTTTAAGCCGAATACCTGTGCCATTTTCTCCCAGATATATTTCGGATTAAGTGGAGGTTCTGTAAGGAGACATGGATGCTCCTCTAGATAACTCTCATAAATATTATGCCATATCAGTTCCATGTCGTCCCAGTTTGTTACAAAGTCAAGTTCTATTGGATAATCCAGTGAAAGCACACCACGTCTCTTCTGTGCGTCATCTCCTATATAGTAACCTTTAAAATCCATACCCTGAAGGGAGATAAAAACATTGAAAAATATCCTTGTTGTAGAGAGAAAAAGGGGAAAATTACTATACTCTTTATCAATGAAAATAATGAAAACATGTATTAAACTTGACTTTCGACACAGATTTCTTATGTATGAAACATTTGCACAGGCGGTTTCGTGATGATTTTAAACTAGCTTAACTGATTTCGTATACATCATGTACATAGCTCTTTTTTTTATCCTTATTCGGTTTTAATCCATCCGGTTTTCCAATAATTATCTTTGAACGTTCCTGATAGAATAAAATTGTAAAATTATAATTTAATTTTACTAGCACTGATTCCTGTCTATCTTATTTCTATATGGTATCATTAGCGTAGTAGCTGATACTGCGGTACTGGCATAATTCATAAAAAAAAACATTTTTTTCTCGATGGAAGTAAATCCAGAATTGCGTTCTAGATGCATATAATTGATACACTGTTATTTACTTTTTAGCTAATGCTGGAATTCGAAAATATTATTGGATATTTCGAAGATCGATGATTTGCTATAAAAACGACATTCCTTTTTATTTTCATTTTACCAAAGACACTCCCCCTACCCCTGCCTCCAACCGCCTTTCAATCTGAGTCTCATCTGATGTGTTCACAGATATCGATGTTTGAGACTGTCCTGCTAAATAAGAACAAAGTTTAACAAAAATACCCAAAAAAAGCTTCACCTTGGGTGAAAGAAAAAGATATGAATTTTTTTTAATATCTCTTTCGTCTCAAATGATATATTATTCTTACTTTGCATTTTGTATATGACCTTGGTCTGCCTATAACTGTGCTCTGCACACATGTTGGTTCTTCGTCACCAGAAAAACCGGCTCTGGTCGTACCCGAACCGTTGCCAATAACAACGGCTGAAATATCATCATAATCAGACATTCTGAAAATAAATTTTAACTTTTAATATATGCAGTGTTGTATTTTTACATGTTTTCTTCAACATTTAACCATTCTTATTCGCAAAAAGGGCTCCATCATTATTAACTGATGTAATTCTATCTAAAACTAAAGAAATATGGTATATATAAATGTCAATAAGACGATTTGCGATCAAATACAAAAGCAATCGGATGTAAAAAAAAACTTTACTGTACGGCATCCAAGATTTTGCATCACTGTTGAGTAACAACAATTGAATTGAAGTTGATTTTTAATGTTTTAATGGCACTTTTAAGCACCGAAGTTTATTTCGTGGCGGTCAGTTTTTTTGGTGGGTGAAACCGGAGTGCCCGCGGAAATCCAACGCCTTCGAACTGACAATATTAGTATCTTAAGATGGGACCTCATTTTTGACGGACTAGTGATAACAATTGAAGAACTTCTTAGACCATGTGGCCTATAAGGCTCCTTTAAATATTTTAGTTTTAAGATTGTATGATTTTGAATACTAGGAACTAAAAAGTAAATAACAAAAATACCGAACTCCGAGGAAAATTCAAAACGGAAAGTCCATAGTCAAACACATTAATCCAATGGCAAAATCATAAGCTCCAACACATCACACGAATGGATAATAAATGTCATAGATTGTTTTGAATTTTACACTTATAAGGGTAAAAAAATAAGGAAAAACAATGTAAATTCAATGCGTCCGAATCTTTTTTCTAGTTACAATACCAATGTTCTAAAGTCCGACAACCTAGAAAGATTATCAATTTTTATCGTTTTGTTCTTCAACTTTTTACTTGTCTGGCTTTATACCTATATAGATCTGAGCATCACTGATGAGTCTTATGAAGACAAAACGCGTGTCTGATGTATTAAATTATAATCCTGGTACATTTGATTAACTATTTACACCACTGGGTCTATGCCACTGCTGGTGGACGTTTTGTCCCCGAGTGTATCACCAGTCTAGTGGTCAACACTTCGGTGTTGACATTGATATCAAGTATATGTCCATTTCCTGTTGATAAATTTTTTTAATTTTCGTAAAACTAAGGATTTTCTCATCCCAGGAATAGATTACCTTAGCCGTATTTGGAATAACTTTTTTGGAATTTTGGGTCCTCAATGCTCTTCAACTTTGTACGTGTTTGGCTTTATAACTCTTTAGATCTGAGCGTCACTGGTGAGTCATATGAAGAAGAATCGCGCGTCTAGCGTATTAAATTATAATCCTGGTATCTTTGATAACTATTTATTGTAAATTAAATTCTATTAATCTAGTTACAAGACCACAATGCAATTAAAACAATTTCCAAAACTTAATATTTAACAAAGGTTTCAATATTTTATAGTTATGAACAAAAGGACCAAGTGATATATGTTTTGGTTTATTCACTCCTGAAGAGGAATTATTTTGATACGATATATTTTCATGTATTCATTTCAAATATTGCTTCTTAGTATTTGTTTAATAATTTAACTTTTATAATAATCATTTGCTAATTTTATTACTTTATGAATATTTTCTTATTTATCATGTTTATTTTCTATATGTTTCTGTAAATTAGCTTCTTAATGATGTGAAGTAAATCTTACTTGTTTCTATATTCACTAGACCATATCATTATATTGATGATGTGTTTATCCTAGCGTATATTCATTTATTAACCATTTAAGTACATTATTGCCATGCAAACCTGACTGTTTATTGAAAATTACATAGTTTCTGTAATGGCCCTGTTTTTCTGTAATGGCCCTGGTTTTTTTCTGTAATGGCCCTGTTTTTCTGTAATGGCCCTGTAGTGATGTCCAGTTTGTCTGTATTAAGCCAAATTAGGGTTTTTAATAAAATTAATAAAATTAAGTTGTAAAGAGTATAATACCTTTTTGTATTTTATTTAATTTAGTAAACGGCAACCAACATTAAAGAACCATATAAAGGGATCACTGTTCATCCTGTTTTTCAACACATAACTTCTTTCAACTTTTAATATCTTGGATATTTGGTATATCTAAAGATTTATGATGGTGAACAAGATTTGTATACAAATCCTTGTGGTGAAGTACAATTTATTTTTTTCAAACTAAACTGTCATTAAAAGAGTAAAAGAGTACATCAAGTTTGCAGCAACACTTACACTTTTGTTCAGTTGGTTAATAAATGTATTAAGAAATGGGTGTTTTTATAATGGCCCTGTTATATGTCCTCGGTCAGTAATTATGGCCTCAGATATCTGTAATGGCCCTCGGTGTTGCCTCGAGCCATTACAGACTTCATCGACCATTATTACAGACCTTGGACATATAACAGGACCATTATAAAAACACCCATTAATTAATACTATAATATTACATATTATATATACATGATATAGTAATACGTTCATGTTGGGGAGCGTGGTATTACAACTATATTTTCCTTTGTATTGTTCGTTTATAATGATACTTACATAGTTTGTGTACTTTCAACCAATTGCTGCAGTTCTTTACAGAAAGTATAAATATCAAACAAATATCCACTTCTGACTACATAGTTATGTGTGTTCTAAAAATAAATGACCTACACAACTGTAAACAAGGGAATTAATCCTAAACACACTGACAATTTCCCGCGAAACGTCGATAGATATTACTACTTCAGAAATAAAAAGACATAACAAATGTACATTAGTACGAACAGACAAAATGAATTCGAAAGAAAAAGACAAATCATTCGGATAGTTTTAAATTATAACATGTATAAATTGCATAGGAGAACACAGTTTGATAAAAGTTATAATCCCCGCTTTAATTTTTATCAAGCTGTCAATTGTTTTATTTTAAAGTTGTGGCTGCCATTTAGGTCCACAATATTTAAAAAATAAACAATCATTTAAATATTTGCATGGGGTTGGTATCGGTTCGACCCAAATTTTAATAAACCAAAGAGATCATAAAGTGTTATTTTCTTTTTCGTATATAAAGTATGCATGGTATATGTGGGGAAATACGAAAAACGTCGGTTTGATGAATTGGATAAGAAAATGGAGTTTTAATAATGATTCCGGTTATAACACAAAGCTGACTGCTATATCCACAATTTTTGAAATTTTTACCTTTTATGTCTGACTTGCTCACACATTGATGTCAATAAACCTGTACCAAGTCAGGAATAAGATAGTTGTTTTGTACTCGTTAGATATGTTTGACCTTTTCATTTTTCTATTTTATAAATAACTTTCCGTTCTGAATTTCCATGGAGTTCTGTTTTTTTGTTATTTCACTGTTTACACATTTTATAACCTTATCTTCTCTTCCATTTGCTAACAATGTTCATTAGTTCTT
Source organism: Mytilus galloprovincialis (assembly GCF_965363235.1). NCBI lineage: Eukaryota > Metazoa > Mollusca > Bivalvia > Mytilida > Mytilidae > Mytilus > Mytilus galloprovincialis. The sequence goes on along the minus strand of NC_134845.1, from coordinate 88,054,232 downwards.
TGATGTGACTATCTGCTTATAGTTTTGTTGTACTATGATTCCTGTAGCGGCACATCTTCACCATGCAATTAAGATTATTGGCTGGTTAATATTATGTGTTTTATTTTCACGGCAAATGGTTACGTAGAGGAATGGAGAGGTTTAAAAAATAACTGGCTTGAAACCAGCATTGTATTGTTTATGTAACAAGGCATGTTATCTGACCTTGTCTTCGTATGTGCGACTGTTAATTTTCGGAAAAGGCAGTATTGTTGGTTTATAAATATATATGCCTAGTACCACATTATATATTAAATTAGTCCTTCTATTCCTTGGGTATTATATCTTTATAACAAATGCTTCTTTAATACTTATTTATCAACGCAATCCAACATTTAATGTTAATTTTTTTTTTATTAAATATGAATGTACAAAATAAGTATTCAGTATGTTTCAGTTATCAATTTCATAAACTATAGATGCATCAAAATTGTGTCTGTTTAGTATCCAGTCTCTTTATTTTCTGTAGCATAAAATCTGAAAAAGAAAATTAGATCTGTCATTTCCGTTTTCAATCAACATATACAATGGAATGAATAGAACTGTTAAAAGTTATTCAAGAACAACAAAACATCTTATCATAGTCCGGATTATTATAATTTGTTGGTTTGTTTTTATGGGGGCGGGGGCGGTCACCGAAACATGTGAGCATTCTTTTCCGATATTCTAACTTTATGAGAAAACGGTCCAGTCCGATCTCTACGACGGATATGTTTTATTAGGTTTATGCTTGGATTTTTCTTTGTATTTAAGCCAGACAATTGTGTTTTAGTTAGAATTGTACTGATCAATGCAATTACGTATTAAATCTGAAAAACAGACCGTTAAAACGTAACACAAAGATTGTTAACATGTGTTTGGTTTGTTTTCAAGCTTCTTCTTGTTCTCAATTGTTTTTCTATCTGAGCGTTTATATGTATTGGTCGTGTACAAGTTGTGATTTTGTACAGGTTATAACATGTACAAAAATTTTGTACATGTTATAATTTGTACAATGCAAAAATACAAGTTATAACATGTACCATTGTACAAAAGTACCTCATACAGGTAATAACATGTACAAAATATTGCTTAAACATGTTTTAACCTGTACAAAATTTGAAAATAAAAATATGTTTCTATAATTACATTAACCTCAATAATATTTTCATCATGTTTTTGTTTTTGTCTTTTTATGTTAGTTTGATACCTTTTAAACACAGTTAGTATCAAGATACATAGTTTTTATAATTACTTATACAATGTTATAAAAGGCTTTTTAAATACACACAAAGGTCAATAAACATTATGCGGTATTATCACCTTGTATTCAAACAGAAGAAGACTTAGAAGCAATATTTGAAGAAAAATTTGTATTCAATAATACAGATAGTGAAGACACTTTTACCGAGACAGTCTTTGAAACTGAAACAACAATGTCAGAGATGATACAAACACTGAAACTGTTGGTGAATTGAATGGTCATGCTTCAGCAGACACGAATAAACAAACCATTTGGTAAGAAACAGAAACAATATTAATGGTAATTGAATTAAGTGATGTTAACAGGGCTAACGAAGAAAGTTTCAGCATGACATCTACTGATTTACTTCCTCGTAACAAGGCGCTTTCTGGTGGTGATATTTCTGCTGTTAATTCTTTAGTTATGATTACTTATAGTTAATTTCCAGTACGTGATTCCTAAGGTTCCTCTTCACAAGACTCTTTTTCTATTATTTATCAATATCGTTTTTCTTTAAACATGTATATATCTTTCTGAATAACTGCAGATTTTTATTTTCGAATATGTTTTTATGTCATGTATGTTTAGGATCTTGAGCAAAGAACAAACATAACATAAATAAACAAAAACAAGTAGTGAGTAATTTGTATAGATCGCATGGTTAGGTAAAGCCACGTGCACCCTTCAAAGTCATTGTCTATAAATGTCATGCAAGATATGGTAAATTTTAGTTTTTATATATAAGGTTAACACGCATGGAAGAACGAACTCATCGACATGTTTATAAATTCATATAAAGACTCATCGATCCATGTTTATGAAGACACTAAATTATGATCTTGTACAGTGAGTTAGTATATCGATGCTGCATGCTCTAAGCTATGGTCCCTTGTCTCGTGTTTATGATTATCTATTTTCGTTTTATATTCATTTTTTTTTTTTATTAAATTATGTTGCAAAAGTTATATCTATTTACCAAAGATTTTTATTGCCGTCTTGTTGATTCTTGTATTCCTACTTTCTCTTGCTGGATCGGAGGGAGAATGATTTTGCAATTCCTTCTATCAAATGGTTCTGATGATTGATAACGATACAGTATTCCATATGGTACTAATCGAGCCTCAGTTGCATTATAAATTATTATGTGACTGTTACCCATCAACGGTTGTACATATGGAGGTACCGTGAATTGGTGAACAGGAATAAAGTCCGCATGGTTGATGTCCCTGTACGGCAATCCACTCGGTACTATGTGACTGCTTGCTAAAAAATTACTTTCTTGTATGCAAAATTGACTGTTTCCTGAAAAAAGAATGTAAGCTTTAATTACATATTTATACACCACAAATAACACAAACAAGTCGTGAAACAAAATGTAGATTCTCGGTTTTAGTTTCATGATTCTAGCTTCTTTTTGTGAGCACACATAATTGTGCTCTGTAAACAATCACCCGGATCATACAAAACATTCTTTAAAACTACATTATCAACATGCTTGAGTTTCCGATTTCAAACATATTAATAACGTTTGCAGATTAATTTTTTTTCCATCAAAGATCGAAATTCCCAGATGGAACCATTTGTGCTCCTCGTCTTGCTACCTTGTTCCCTTATTCTTAGGCGGAATTGATACAGGACTTTTCACGTTACGTTATATAGATTACGTCCTCTCACTGAATAATTCAAAGTAAGGTGAATATGGTGAACGTATCAACCTTGAAATAAAGGATACATCGGATAGAGCTAAGTCGGCTTCACATCTTGACTAACATCTAGAAATTGACAATGAGGGTCGGCTAAGAACAAAACTTCCCAATAGAGAACTCTCAGTAATTAATAAGCAACATTCCAGCAGCGCCTTCATATAGAGTCTATATCTCCTAGTTAATACGATATTCCAGAACTTTCTAACATGATTATGTTGACAAAGAAGCTATTGAACCCAGAGTTCCAAGCTGTATAGTTCAAATCATCCCTTCGGAAAATTAAAGGACGTCATCTCGGGTTAGTTGGCCATTGTAGAATATCGCAGAAATTTTCCAGTTGCCCAAACCACGCCCCTTGAATCTGACATACTAATTTAAAAATTTAAGGAATGTATCTCCCTCGTGCAAAGCTTTGGTTCCCTTCACGAATTTGGCTATACTTTTTGGACCTTTTGGGTTATAGCTCTTCATCTTTTATATAAGCAAATATTTTGGCCATGGGCATCACTGAAGAGACATGTATTGTCGAAATGCGCGTCTGGTGCAGGACAATTGGTACCGTTAAAGTTATTATTACCACTGGGTCGATGCCTCTGCTGGTGGACTGTTAGTCCCCGAGGGTTTCACCAGCCCAGTAGCCAGTACTTCGGTATTGGCATGAAAATACGGATTTTTTTTGTGTTATTAAAATTTGCTGTTACAAAATGTTAAAAATTATTATAAATTAAGGAATGTATCTCCCTCATGCAAAGCTCTGGTTCTCTTCACGAATTTGGCTATACTTTTTGAACCTTTTGGATTATAGCTCTTCATCTTTTATATAAGCTTTGGATTTCAAATATTTTGGCCATGAGCATCACTGAAGAGACATGTATTGTCGAAATGCGCATCTGGTGCAGGACAATTGGTACCTTTAAAGTTATTAAACTTATCGCCAGGTTTTTACTTGCATGTGTTACACGACTGGTGCCATTATTGGAGCTGCATGATTCGATTATCCTTCCGGATCACCTGAAATCCCCCACCCCCGTCTTTTCTTTTTGCGTGAACGTGTTATTCAGTATTCAGTCTTTAGATTGCTATGTTGTGGTTTGTGTATTGTTGTTTGTCTTTTTAGCGGGTTGTTTTTGCCATGGCATTGTCAGTTTGTTTGCAACTTGAAAACTTCGGTCTCTTTCGTTTTTTATGCGGATGACTCAATGAAAATGAAGTAACCTTGTTCGTCTTGAGTATATCATGTTCACTACGTAAATACCATAGACATGTAATTAACGTCTAGATTTATATGTGATATTTTTCAAGACAAACAATCTGCAGTGACGGATAAAGGGAATGAAAGCGCTAGTGGAGGGACTTTCAAAATATTTAGGAGTCCGGCGGAACAAAATTATGAAATTGTACATTCTTAGTTTGGCCATAGTGGAAGCTTGGATTGCTGGGTATTTCTTGATCAGAACCCGATCGAGCTAGTTAAAATGTTGAAAACGTACATCCTTTCTTGAAAGGGATACTTTAAGCATCATTTTATAGGGGGAAAACATATCATATACAAGAGAAAAAAACAAGCTAAATACTTACTTTATGATAAATCATAATTTATAATGCAGTTATTTTTTTTTTCATCATAATTATTTTCGGGATTCATAATTTAATTCCAAAATGAGAAGTTATTCTGATCCTCTCATTAGTTTACCTTAACTTATATAAAATTATTTAACTTAACGAAATTTGTTCTTAAATATTGGCTTACCTGCCATTTATAGTTTTTTATCCTTTCGAAAGAAATCCTTACTGATGTTTAAACTTTTAAAATTTCATATAATTTCAAAGCAGGAAACTGTATTTGTGCAAGGTAAACGGTTGGTTCGTCGCCTTCTTGCTTTCATGCGGACGCCAGTTAAAGGTTGAAAAACGTTTCATTGATAATAGAACACACAGATGTATTAACTTTTAACTTATCTGATGTGAACTTTTTTTAGAGAGCATTTTACACAATTAAGGTGGCATGGGAGTCTAAAATAAAAATGATAGAATGTGTTCATACTTTGCCAAAACGTAGTATCTATTGATATATGTTCAAAAATATCATATAAATGCTAGGTCACCGCACATTTTCTCAAGCAACAGGTTGTGACAAAATGACACATTTTGTATAGATTATACAGGAAAAAACACCATTTTGTGATTAGAAACTAAACAAAATGATAGAGCTGTAAAATAATTTTTTTAAAGATAGCTTTCAGACAATGCTTTGAGAATATCAAAAGAAAAATGCCAATTGAAAAACATTTAAAAACAACCAAAAATAATCAACACTTATAAAAATATTAATATTTATAAGTTATATTCTTATAAATTAGTTCTTTTAAATGAAAATTCATATTTAATATCTGTATTCCTGCATCAAATTTTGCTTACTTGATAGAAAATATGGATCTAAGTTCTTTGTTTTTTCACAAATCCAAGATGGCGGACGACACCCATACCACCTTAATGAGTCAAAGTGCATGCAACTGACAACACAGTGACGAAACAACAAAATGCAACAAAAGACAAATAAGTCTAAAACAGAAACACTTCATAGAATCTTATACCGAGAAATACGAACATAACTAACGTAATTTCGGGTGTGTTGGAAAGTTTCTCCTCTCCTACTTAGAGACACATGCCATTCTGTGTAATCGTACGTTTACATCGGTGATATGTCTCATACTGTATTATTCCACTTCATGTTGATTTTGATAGCAAAATCAACATTGATTGGTTGAAACTTTCACATGTGACGTCGAACAAAACTTCATATTCACCTCTGAGTATCATATTCCCCTCTGAAATGTCGGTGACTCAATCGTGCGAAGTTACGCGCTGTTTATGTACATAGCTTCTTATTTTCTATAAATAGCTTTAGCAAATATCATTATCGTGTTCAAATTTTTTCAGACGTTAATGCCTCGTTCACACGTACATTTAATTCGAATTGAATTCGAATCGAATGCGAATCGAATTCTCTTATCGAGTTCACACGTACACACGCTTCTGTTTTAATTCAAATTGATTCGAATTAGCTAATTCGAATTATCCAATTCGCATTAGAAATACGCTTTTGTTAATACGATTAAAAGTTAACGTCGTTTGGACAGTAAAGCGAACATGACGTGTATTTCAATTCGAATTAGAATTGACGTTAGGACGTAAAACGTTTCGAATGCGAATTAAACTTATTCGAATTAGTTTATGCGAATTGATTTCGAATTACGTGTGAACTCAGCATACGAAAAGGCAATTAATAATTAATGTTTACCCTTATTGTTTATCAATAGGTATGTCGTGTTTAGTTATAAAAAAAACAAGCGGATAAGAAAAAATGCCGGTATTGAAGTTCAGATAGTATGCAACATGTACAAAGCTTAGGTAGTGGAATAAAACATGCATTCCCTTTGATCTTGGGAATATGAAGATTTGTTCACCGTCGAAAAATCATATTTTCCTCGGACAGAGCCCTCGTGAAATATGAATATTCTTGGGTAAACAAATCTTCATATATTCTTCAGGCACGGGAAATAAATGTATATTATCTACTTGATTGATAGAGGCAAAAATTATGCAGAAAACATTACATGTTTTAAAACCAGTCATATTCGTTTTGAAAGATGGAAGACAGTGATCATGGTGATAGTGACAATTGGATTTTCCCATTGCTATTGTAGAATAAAGAAATGCTCATGCTGTTCTGTCACCATCCCCCAGATCAAGGTAGTTCTTTGCAAATTAACACCTATACAGCCACCATTCATTTCAGACAATACGAGGATCGGCATTATGCAGATCAAGGTGATTGCTTACAACATTTTTACAAATTCAACCCTATCTCTGTACAGCCAGCATTCATTTCAGACAATATATGGGGAAGTTAATGTCAAAATCTTCATTGAATAATTAATATAATTTTATTTTATTCTGTATAAACAAGGTACATGCATGTCCAACACATTTGACATAAAAAATAAATAACCAAGCAAAATGAATGAGAATTTATTTCGATCGACAGTCGCCAGACAGTGTCAGCGGTATACTAGCTGTTGCCTTTTTGTAATCGGTCCTATTTTCACTGGAGTAAAGCTGATGACCGTAACTGCATCAGCTTACCACAGTGATTATAGACACAGGTAGTTATTTCTATTTTTAAATCGTTATCGTAATCTCGTAAATTCTCGTTATAACGTCCACGCCTGATTTTTAAAATAGATATGAATATGCATTAGTTTATGTTTGAGGAAGTAGAATAGTAAGCAAATAAGTTATTTTTATGAATGAAATCGATGTGTGCTATAACAAGGTTACAATACTTTGAATTGTGTTCTATTATAAATGATTCCCATGTCCCAATATATAAGATTTGGATTGAAAAGCATCTCCAAAAGAGGTGCTAAAGGGACAAAAGACAAAATGTGTTAACAAATTTTGTTCCTGCCTAAAGCGAAAACTCCCGTCATTGCATATATTTCTAATCTATATTCTACAACTTGTAGTTATCACCAGCTTTAATAATAATGTCTTTACAAATAAAATTTGCCTTTTCTACAAATAAAATAATTCATAAATGACAAAATACTTTCTTCTGCCTCTGAACCAAGATGATAAGCCATAAACTGACATTTTCGTTCTATTTTCTACCTTCAACTTTGTAATGGGTTCTTTTTTTTTTGGGGGGGGGGGATTTTTTTTTTTTTTTTTTTTTTCACAGGATCAAGCTTTAGTTGCCGATACACTTAACGATCACAATCCTTGTATACCGTGAGACTATTAACAGCTATACAAATTATGTCAGGTGTCAATATAATTAAAAATATCAGAAAACGATATAGCACCAGAACGTAGCCTTGATAAAAGTTCTGTATTAATAAAATCAACATGGTGTTCACAGTTTGAGGCATTTTTAAAAATACGTGTAGGTGGATAATCATTGTTGTATTTTACATTCCAGAAAAATCCTTTAAATGGTTGCATGCAATTGTTAATGTCAACAAAATTGTCTATCCAATTCTTCATCTCCTGGTTTTTGTCCAGAATTTTCCCCCACAACTCCTTATTTTTGTGAACATTCCCAGCAACAAAACGTGATGGGTCCAAAAAGTAGAAATCTTCATCAAGATTTTCATCTAAAACATCCTTATTGCAGTCAAATGTTCTCATATCCTGGTGTCACTAAAATATTTTTAAAATCTACATACTGTACATCATGATATAACCTTGGATTCACTAGAGCAGGTAAAAAATCAATGCTATATTCCCATGCATAAGGTCTAACACGATGATCAGTTGAAGAAAGTTCCTGTAAAAATAATACGGGATTGATCAGTTATTTTGGACAATCTATTTTAAAATGATTAATATCTCCACACTTGAAACATCCAGTGTAATTTGATGGGGGTTTCCTCTGTCCATTTCCTGGCATCCTACGAGGATTCTGGGCAAATCTTTGGGCCATAAATGGGGTACTTTGCCTAGGGTTTAATACAGACTGCATACATTGCATCATTGTTGCAAATTGTTGAAACTGATTCTCATTTCCAAAGTTTTTTGTTTCAACCTCGTCTTTTTGTTGTTTTGTAGTTCATTTCCATGTATCTTTAAAAATTTCTGTTCTTTTTCAAATAATTTAGTCTCAGCAGGTGATGACAAAAGCGAAGTGACTAAAAATCCCACTCTTTCATGATTTTTATGGCACAGAAATCTCTGTAACACCATTGAATAAAGTTCTCTATCTTGATGACCAACCCTTCTAGCTACCTCGTCCAGGTGCATAAGTTTTAATTGTAAAGTATCAACATTAATTTCTCTTGACCTAGCTGCATATTCTTTTACCTCCTTCAGAGCTTGTTCTATTACATCTACATTTATCCCCTTTTTCAGAAGTTCAATTTCTGCTTTTAACTGGGTTGTCTACAATGTGATCAAATAAACTAATTAATCAGTTACCTTTTTAAAATGTTCAAAGTTATTGTAGCGTTGGTATTTCCCAGTTAAGTGAAAAATTTCAGAATCACTCAGTTTTGACAAAGACCTTGCAGACACTGATTTTTCATTGATTTCATTAGTTACTGTATAATGTTTTAGCATTTTATCCGATTTCCAGCCTACATGTGATTTTATGCACTCAGAATGTAAACCTAGCCATGTTAATGTCAAGGAACACCCACTTCTTGTACTATGTGGCGTTTCGCCTTCCCACATATTCAAATCTGTTAGATGAGATTTTAAACGAGCATTAGCAACAGCAGATGAGAAAGGTACATCAGAAAGTGCCATACAAGATGGTGCCAATGGTCGAAATAAAAAAACACCTACAATCTCCAATTTACTCACTTTACAAAAGTCTATATATTCTCGTAATACAGTCACAGGACAGAATTCTGTATTAACAGAATTATAAATGATAACTACCCTGGGGTCACTTATATCTATTGTTTTACCCTTTATCATGGAAATTATAACACCTTCTTCTCCAGGTAACCAACGAACTTGATCAGTCAACACTGAACCGAGATCTCCTGCTCTATCACCAGTAAAAGACAGTATGTTAAAAAAGGTCTTATCGCGAATAAGTATATACTTTTGAAATATTGCTAATTTTTTGTTTGACATCTTATATGAAATATATCTTGAAACAAGTATTAACTTATTTGAAAAAAGTGGCACTGCATGTTTTGGTGATGCGGCTGCCATTGATTGTTCTAACTTTATAGCTGATAAGTACTTTTTTATAATCGAAGATGCTGCTGGATTACCTAATCCTAACATGTCATTCCAATCTGTGCCACGACCGTGATCACGAAAAATTGCCCTTAGTTGACCAATCAAACTATCAACCGATCCAGCTGAAAGTCGAAGGGGACATCCACATTGAAATTTTCCTTTGACTCCCCTATTTTTACATTGTGCTTTATGAATTTGGGTTTTTCCACTATCATCTTTGTATACCAAGAATTTCCTAATGTCAGATGGTAGGGCGTCATTTAATGATTTTTGAGGATTTAAATCACTTAAAAATGATACAATACTTTTTTGTAATACTAGTTTCTGTTTGGAATATTTTGTACTCTGAAGTAAAGAGTCTAATTCATGTATCCTGTTATTTAACTCTTCTTCTCTAAAAGACATCTCTCCTGACGCACAATTATCACATGTATGCTGTAAAATCGGAAACAATTTTTACTATTGAACTAAAATTAACATGAAAGAAATATGTGTACACTTTATTTAATTAAAGACTTATACCTGTTCACTTTGATGACTTTTATGTGTCACTGTTAACTTTAATAAAGTACCAGATAAAATTTACAATAATATAAAATATCTATCATGTCTATTTGTCGTAAAAATCTTAACTTAGACCGTCTCAATAAGTTACTTAAGCTATTTCACTGAAATACACATGCCTTCATCTTCATACCGATGTAAAATTCATAAAAACTGTTATTTCCTTAAAATAACTCCTGAATTTTTACTATTTTATTTTAATTATACTTTAAACTTTAATATGTATACAATTTTTTAACATCTCACTGACATGAGATCAAAATTACCACAGTTCTTATTCCTTATTTATATGCCCACTGTGAACTTTCTATGTTTTCCTTCACACACCATTTTTTTTTTTAATTCTCTATACTATACAAGTATGCCTGCTCCCAGAATTTTTTTTTTTTTTAAATTTTGACCATTTCATTGAAATGAGGTCTAAACTACCACAGTTCCCGTTCTAATATGCATGCCCACTGTGGATTTGATCTAAAACCTGCATTACAACTCATTTACTTTTCGAAGGTATTCTGCATTTTCGAATCAACAGATTCACAGACACACCTGCTCAGGAGTACCCCTGATGCCAAATTAAAGCCATATTCAACACTTCTATTTATTCACCAGAGCTCAAACTCTCTGCTACCGTAACCTCTAATTTTACATATACAATGTAACTTCATATGGCAACTTGTAATGCATTTAACCACGGAGCATGAAAATAAAATTACTTCACCAATAATTGCATAATTTTAACTTACTGTAGGTTCTCCAGATATCTTTTAACTTGGTGAGCTATCATCACTCCCCGATTTTCTCTTTTTCTCTTGTCTCCTACTATCACTAGATTTGGCATTTGCCAATTCTATGCCAATATGGCAAAGTCTTATTAAGTCACTACATTCTAGTTCCTTCTTCAACATCTTTTCCACTTTGGCAATGGACACGGACAAACTTTTTTCTAACCGGTTTTTTTAGTTTTAAAACACTTAAAGTCCTTAAATCCTCCTCCTCTTGAAAACTATTTAGTTCATCATAATGGATATCATTATTATACATCATAATAAGTTCTAAATACATTTCAGCCCTAAACTCTGATATTTCTTTGTCCAGCAGCATGATTATAAATATATATATATAGCAAGTAATTAATCTAAAGATAAACTATGCTGACTGACCAAAGCCTGTGATCAAACTGACACCAGTCCTGGGAAGTTCTTATCTATATAGGAACATGTGTTAATCATTTAGAATAGTGTAGACATGCCAAGAAATTGCCTCCGTTGAAATTCTGCAAATATCCCATAAAGCAAATTACAAGTATTATTTATATTGACTATTTGGTATATGGACGTGTTCTTTAAATAGCGAGACGTACATAAACATGATAAAGGTCATAAATTAATTTGTTGAATGAAATCAAATCTGTAACTACTAATGGGTGCCGCTAGGATTTCTTGGCATGATAAGATTTTATGCACAGTTTTGATAAAATGATTTGGCTGTGTATATTTGTTTGTTTTGGTTAAACACTTATAATGCCTTAAAAACAAAGTGTCCTTGCTGTATAAAGTCGAAGAGAGGTTATACACAGTAACATTTTGTGTTTAGTATAAGGAGTGTCATGAAATTTAATCTTTTGAAAGGGAGATTACAAAAAATTTACATAAATAGTTTTACGTGTTTGATTTATTGATGACTACCGAAACGTATATACGTATAATATATCTCTGACATATATACAACTCGTCTAAACATCAACCCAACAATGTATATATATATATATAAAGTCGTAAGTGATTGACAGTACTTTACTTATATCTTAACAGTATGGATCAGTATGGTACGGTACAATAAACATAATTATGAGCTATGACAAATATATATCGACCTTCTGCAAATAAATATCAATACATCTCAATAACTTATTTCGGGTTGAAAACAATCTTGATTCAAAGTCTTTCACTGTTTTCAAAATGAGTTTCCAACAAATCATGACAGAATTGCATAGTGTATGCTAGGGTTCATCATAGCTAATGTGTGCGGCTAGTTTACTGCAAACGTTTGCCACATGGCCTATTTTTTCGGAAATGGTTAAATGTCGAAATGCGTATCTTGTACGTTCAAAACATAAGTAATATATTTCGTTTTTTCGTTTATCATTTTCTGTGTCCACAAATTTTGAGATTATGTATTTATTTATTTTTTTGTGTCTTTTTTTTTTGTGCTATAAAACATACAAAAACGATAACACGAAACAGGAATATAAAAAAAATATTGGCCAGTGCCATGCAGAGATAACACCAAACATCTTCACCCGACTCCTCCGAAAAGAAAAGAGTATAATTCAACATGGACAACAAGCCCCGAGGCCACTGGAACAGATTTTCTGACTTGGTACCGGCACAAAATTTGCCTTTTCCGTTAGTTCTGCTTGTGTGTGTAGTTCTTTTTTAACGTGATACGCTCTGCTGAAGACACAAATGCTATATATATATGTGGTTTTTTTGTGTTTGTTTTTTGTTCCAAATGAACGAGAAATTCAAACTCAGAGAACTTGCGCATCTAATTGTATAGAAAAACAGGCAGAACTAAGGATTGACAAATAGAACAAAATTTAAGATGAAACTAGAATGTGGTGTAATATTCTCATAGCAATTCCACAGGGTAAAAAAGGGAAAGGTAAACCCAAAAAGCATAATGCTAATTGTTCACAAAAAGTCTGATTAGGGATATCGCCTGGCAACAAAACATGGTATCTTGATCAAACCAGTTCGAGGTTGCTAATTCCCTTTTCGGGGGTTTACTTTCAGATGTTTTTACTGAACACTTTATTTCTCTTAGGCGTTACGATAAAAATCTGATTCGATATGTGAAAGAAAAGTTTTTTTTAAATGTGGAAGTTGTGGTAAAAACAAATGTGAAGCATATTATTTTAATATATTGTGCCTAACATTTTAAAAATTAGGGGTTATCATTTTGATAAATTGTGCTTAACTTTTACAATTTGTGTTTATAAAGATGTTTTAATATGATCTTATAGAATAAATTATTTGACTTTTATTCATTTTCTTTATAAATAAAACTATTTCTTCATTTCAGTTATTACTAGATCACACCCGCGAAATCGCGGGCATTCAGAGCGTAGTTTAAAGTATGTAAAGTGTTGTTGGAAGAATTTTGTAAAATATTGAATGATTGGAGAATTTCAGCAAAAGTATCATAAGTCATAGGTTATTGGGGACAGGAAAATGGTTTTTTTTTATCCCTCCTCCTTTATTTCCAAAATTCCCAATTTTTGGTTTTCTATCAATTTCAATATGAACATACATTTAGTATAGGATTAAACACATTTTGTCTAGAGGTTATTGATGTGTAAACCGGGGCGATTAACTCACAAACTGAATAAAAGGCCGAAGGACTTTTGTGTTAAGTTTGTGAGTAAGAGTTTCGGAAACATGGTTTTATAGAAGTGTAAACCAAGAGAAAAATTATAATTGACCAATCCAATTCAAGTATTTATAGATATGCAAATGATACAAGAATTAGTATGTTATGAACATTTAAGTAAGGAGCCTGTAATTCAGTGGTTGTCGTTTGTTTATGTGTTACATACTTGTTTTTCGTTCATTTTTTGAACATAAATAAGGCCGCTAGTTTTCCCGTTTGAATTGTTTTACATTGTTATTTCGGGGCCTTTCAAAGCTGAGTATGCGGTATGGGCTTTGCTCGTTGTTGAAGGCCGTACGGTGACGTATAGTTGTTAATTTCTGTGTCATTTTGGTCTCATGTGGAGAGTTGTCAACATGGCAATCATACCACATCTTTTTTTTTGTAATCAATGAATTTTGTAAAAGATTTAATGACTGGAGAATTTCAGAAAAAGTATCAAAAGTTCACATGAATAATTTTAGCGCTTATCTGTATATTATGAACATTCATTACCGAGTTCATTACTATATAAATAAAGTATTCAATTCTAAGTTTTCTAATCGATCCATGGTGGTCATAGATATAGTAAACAGACCCTTAATAAACTCTGTGACCGCCGTGGATAGTAAACTTGAAAATGATAGCAGATAAAATTCTGAAAATACACTTTTTCGTTCAAAGCCTATACAGAAAAACGCAAACCGGAAGTCTAATCTGACTTAAAATTTTGTCCAATGACGGGACATTATCCGGATGCCTGTTATCTCGTTTTTTCTCCCAAAATAACTCAATCTGAATAGTCATATGAATGGATGACAAATGCGACTATGTACTGTACCTATAGGACACAGAGGCGTGTTGATTAATTTATTGTGGAAAGAAGAGAAGCGACACACAAAATGAGGTCTTCTCGTTTAATAGTATCTATGTATATAATCCCTGACGTGTATTCTAGTGATTATTCATAATCCCTGAACATTTTAGTGATTATATATAATTATATATATAATTATATATAATCCCTAAACTAGCCAGTGATTCTACATAATACCTGAAAATTTCAGGGATTCTACGTAATCACTGATTATACAACTTTACTGTAACATATACACTGGACGAGCTGTCTTAATAGTGTATATACAGTATATAGTGTTGGACTTCTATCATAACTGACAAGGATCGCCAGGTTTAATGTTTGTGCTCCTCTCTGTGAACTCTAACATACTTCACAAATAAAACAGGGCCGCCATGATATATAATAGCCAATAGTACAGAAGTGGCGCTAAACATCAACAATAAATACATAGATACATACAATTGTCGTTGGCATCCACAGTAGGAAATAACATTTTTGAAATCTGTATATCTTTTTTGTATATCTGTCAGATTTCAAAAGTTCCACGACAGTCGTTACGTCCATGGTGAGTTATTCAAGTGTAACACTTAGTATATGGTCACATGAGTATAGACATAAGTAGCGAACAGTCATAAATGAGGTCCTGGGTGAGGGTGAATTAATGTCTGTATTCTTTTTGTTAAATCCATGTTCTCTACTCTTTTCTAAAATATGAAAATAAGATGTGGTACGGTTGCTAATGAGATTACAATCCACCAGAGACCATATGACCATACCTGCTAACTGTCAATATTTGCGGGGAAATATTATGATAAAATGTTTTCCCGCATGAAAGCACTCAAATTCAAAGAACAATTACGTCCACAATTGAAAAACAAACAAACAAATAATTTGACATGGCTATAGAGTATGAAGAATAATAAAAAAAAAATGTGAAGCCCCATTTAAAGATTTTGAAGGACTAACAGCCACATTGCACATGAAAACCCCATGGGCATTTTGAAATATTGGCAGGTATGACTGACATAGAAGCTTACAAAGTTTGTCCATAATGCTCTATCCTTTTTATCAACCATTCAATTTTTCTCTATTCTATTAATATTATCCCTATCCCCAGTAATGTCTTGTGTAATAATTTATGATTGAAATATTAGTAATGGGAAAAGTCTAAAACAGCAGATGTATAGTTTGGTTTTAATTGTCCTCTTGGTTTTAATAACCAATGATCTAATATATGACTACTGCATGTGTGAACATAGTGATGAAAACGTCATTGAGCAAATTTTCTAGACAGAAATAAAACACAAAAAAGTACATCATGTATATACAAGTTGATATAAAGTATTTAATAAACAAGAGAAGAAAAAAAAAAGATTCAATATCACATTACATTTTTGCTAATTTTATGACATTGAAAATAACGTATAATTTTCTAAGTTTTATTTAAATGACTTGTCCATTTGTTGATTGTTTTGTTCATTGTTGAAGATATTACCCATAATGCTTTATATACTGAACCAGTCAGTTCCGATTGTTTTGATTTTCCATTCGTCAATCTCTCCTATGCACGATTGTTGGTCCATATTCTTCGTATTCCTGTTTTGTTATCCAGTACGATTGAAATGTGGATAAAGATCCTAAAATAGATCCACCAATCCACACTGAGGATTTACGTTCTGGGTAAGCTATCACTTTCACTTTCGTTGTTTTTGGAACAAACGATTCTATTCCTTTCCTAATTCTCTCAGGAAAACCTGATTATTAAATTAAGAAAAACACCAACATTTATTAAGTATTACATGTTCTTAAAGATATATATATATCTGCATGGACATTTGTGCGGAGTGTTCTCCAGTTTGGACCGAGACCACAATTATTTCGTAGTGCATTTCTTTAAGAACATAAATGCAAATTAAACAAGAATGTGTCAAAAGTACACGAATGCCCCACTCGCATTATCATTTTCCATGTTCAGTGGACCGTGAAATTGGGTAAAAAACCTAATTTGGCCTTTAAAGTAAAAAGATCAGCCAATAGGGAATATGTGTACTAAGTTTCAAGTTGATTGGACTTCAGCTTCATCAAAAACTACCTGGACCAAAAACTTTAACCTGAAATGGGACGAACGGACGGACAGACGAACGAACGGACAGACGAACGAACAGACGAACGTATAGACGGACGTACAGACCAGAAAACACAATGCCCCTCTACTATTGTAGGTGGGGCAGGAAGGACGCACAGACAAGAAAACATAATGCCCCTCTACTATCGTAGGTGGGGCATAAAAAATCCCACCGGCGCTTTCTCAATGGAATTTTTACAGTGTGTTGTACTACTTTTGGGACAGATTATATCAAAATTATAGAAAACGTCATCGGCTCTAACTCAAAATATGGACAATTTCATGTTTAGGGCTTCTTGAAGTCTTTTGAAGGCTTCCGAAGTGCTAATTTTTAACCTTTTTCAGCTGGACCAAATCACTACTTTCCTTTAAAATTCTGGACCCAATTTTTTTGCAATTTGATGCATTAAACATGGAGAAATAAATTTGGAAGGGGTATAAAAATTAATGGCAAGTAACCCACTGTCAACACTAGGGACTATATTAAAATCAAGGACAACGAAAATCAAGGGACGACAAGTGTGGTCTCGGACCGTTTGTTAACTTCAAAAGGGGGGGGGGGCAAGGGGTTTAACTGTTATGCTGTTATGGGGTAGTTTAATTCTTTGTTATCTGTTATTCTGAAAATGTATTTGCTGTTAGCTGTTATTGTCTGATTCCTTGTTAGCTGTTATAGGACTTTTATTTTTATTATTATCTGTTATTGTGAGATTGTATTTGCTGTTAACTGTTATTGAAAATTTAAATGTTAGCATTTTGATAGCCAGTCTTACGTAGAAATTGAAGATAAGTGAACATTGTGACTTGGATGGAAACTTGTCTCATTGGCACTCATACCGCATATTCTTATATCTATTGAGTCTTTCCACTGGTGATATGGAGGTCACGTATTTGCAGAAGCTTTCCAGTATAAACAAACATCACATAAACATAAATAAGTGAGGTCCAGGACCATTCCAGTACATATTAATATTATTCTCAAGTTGTAATAGATTCAATTATCTGCATGTGAACATGTTTTTAGATGTATACATATAATTTGTACAAAACATGTGTACGAATTATAGTTTGTATTTTGACTTTGTACACAGTTTTCCTACAAATTATATTTTGTATTTTGACTTTGTACAAAATTTGACTAAAATTCACATATAGCTTTTACAATAACTTATCTAACACATAATCAACCTTATGTTGTACTGTTATATAACTGTCCAAGTTGAGGGGAGGGTTGGGCGCTAACTAACATGTTTAACCCCTCCACATTCTGTATATGCCTGTCCCATGTGAGGAGAATGTAATTTAGTGGTTGTTGTTTGTAAGTTGCTAAGTTTTTTGTTAATAATTTTTAGATGAATTAGGCTGTAAGTTTTCTCGTTTCATTTTTTTATATCTGATTATGCGGTATGGGTTTGCTCATATGATGATTAGCTAAATTTATGTGTGTGGTTTTTTTTTTGGCTCTGTTGGAGAGTTGTATCATTGGCAATTATACCACATCTCCTTTCATATTTATTTACAAAATACAAAAATAGTTTCAGCATGTGAGTGAAATATTGCCTTTTGGAAATTACACAACATCTCTTGCTTTTATCATTTAGAAGTGATATTCCTCCTCTTTGTATATACATGAAAGAGAACCCTGACTACTAAAATTTTTTATAAACTTTTTAACTGCTTCACATAGTGAAGGTTGAAGCTCAAGAACCATTGCTGCAAAAAAAGATGTACGTGTCTTCAATTTAATTTCTTGACAAATATCCTTTTACAAATCTAACAGTAATGTTCCAATGCGGTACCCAAATTCCTCATATTCAATTATTTCTCATATAAGTACATGATTGGTGTTTCACTTGGTTTCATCCAAATTGTCACTCGGGCCAATTTCTATTATGCTATCAGAATAGTCACTTGAGCTAATTTCAATTTCTACTAGAACACAACCGCGAAATCGCGGGCATTTAGTACTTGGTTGAAAGTATGTAAACTGTTGTAGAATTTTTGTCAAAGATTTTATGTCTGGAGAATTTCAGAAAAGGTATCAAAAGTCATATAATAATTGGAGACAGGACAATTATTTTAAGCCCTCTCCCTCTTTTCCAATATCCATTAATTTATTTTTTTGTTTTCTGTTAAAATCCATGATTTTCGCACTTCTGTACACAGGGACTCGGTAAGTAGATCAAATTTTTTTTTATCTATGTTTTTTAAATCTCTTTTTCGTATTTCCTGTCTATGTGTATTACACATGTTACATTATTAACTTTTTTTAACGTTGGCATCAATATTTCTTTGTGTTCTTGCAATGTGCATTCAGTTTACTATCCATATCCGTAAAATAAAAAATCCTAGGATTTATGGATAGTAAACTGCACATTGCTAAAAAACAAAGAAGATCTACTAACCGAGTCCCTGTGAGAGAGTCCCCATATATCGGTAGGTCCATACAACCAGTTATATAATAAGATCTACTGTATTGGTCCTAGACCGACTGATTTTAAGATTTCATTTACTGTTATCTGTTATTATCCCTTTTCAATCCTTGTTATCTGTTTTAAGCCAAATCAATTTTCTGTTTTGCTGTTATTGGAACCCCCCTTGCCCCCCCTCTTCAAGGCGTTATTTTCCTTTATAAAATAATAAATTCAATATATTTCAATTCATGAATTACAACATGTACTAGTCATATCATTATTTGTCAGGGATCGCATGTTTTATACTGTCTTTTTGTTGATGCGCAGAATTTTCATTAATTACTTTGTTAGTTATTCAAGTTTCTTTACAATTTTCCACTATAATTTTATTTTTTTATATACAAGATGGCCTAAAGAATCACTTTTTGACAATACAAAAACAAATGACTTATTTTCAATTGATTGAAGCAATGTTCTTTTCTACTTTTTTCCTGGCATTATTTGAGTGTAAAAGATATCACTAAGTAATGGGGAAAAAATAAATACTTAGTGTTTAAAAATACCGTTGATAGATCATTATCTGATAATGTATCGCAAATTATCTACGAGTGTGCTTGTAATTCGCATTACCTTGGTTGCGTTCAATATAGTAGCGGCTACGTAGTACTACGTAGATTTATGACTATTGAACGAGTAGCTAGCTTATAGTTTCTACATAGATACTGATATCAGCTACGTAGCAGCTACGAAGCCGCTACGATATTGAACCCGACCCTGTTTTGATTTATAAGCTTAACTAGGTGTTTTTTTCGGTTGTTTTTTATAAACATTCATCGTTGATTAACAGATGACCTATGCTAGATTATATCTTATCAGATATCGATTATAAAAATAAGGTCAAAAATAGTTTACAAATGTTCGAATCCCGTAAATCCATAAAGAACATACGGGTTAAAAGAGTTGTCTCATTGGCAATCATACCACATCTTCTTATATCTCTATATACATATAAACTTAAAAGAATTGATGGAATCACGTGAACTCAAATACGATATAGTTTGCGTCGAAAGAGTGTATGTCTCCAGCTATGCATCGTTCAACTGCCATATTAATCTACACTGAGTCAAAATGTTTCAATGGGGAATAGTACACAACCTGCAGATTTAAAGATCAGACATCTTTGCTTTACATATAAAGATCAGGAACCCCGAAAACAGCTAGTGAGTTGCAAAATCGTATCTCAATAATACTATACGGAGAACTAGTTTTAAAAGTACATATATAACGCTGTTTTGAACTTACAATGACATTTTTTGGCAGGGAGTAAACAAAGACCTCATGTGAGTTGAGACGTCACATCTCAGCAATCCTATACAGAGAACAAGTGTTAGAAGTACATGTGTAACGTTGTTTTGAAATTACAATGCTATTTTTTGGCATGGAGTATACAAAGACCGCATGTGAGTTCAGACATCGTATTCCAGTTATTCTATACAGAGAAACAGTTTTCAAAAGTACATTTAGAGCGCTATTTTTAACTTAAAACGACATTTTTAGGCACGGCGTAAACATAGACCAAATGTGAGTTGAGACATGGTATCCCGGTTATCCTGTACAGGGAACAAGTTTAATTAAGAAGTACACATGTAACTCTGTTTTTGAACTTTCAATGGTATTTTTTTGGAAAGGAGTAAAATTATTTATATTTGCCCTGTCCTGAATATACAATTTGCTGTATGTACTTACCTGGGAACATAGTAGTTGCTCCTGACAAAATGACATTACATAATAAATCTTTCTTGCAGTCTACGTCTGTTGAATCCAAATTACTCTTCAACATATCCACTATACCTCCAGATCCTACACCTACAAAGATGCAAATGTTTACAGCAAATTTAAATTAACCGGCTAAATACAAATATGAAATGAACAAAATATTTGACGGTCTATCATAGCCTATGTGTATGTGCCCCCAATGGTGTCTGGGTCACGTGGTATTTTCCTGCTCGACAGTAAAGTGCTTGCCAAAGTGGGGCGTTCGTTTTGCTATGCGGGATGTAAAAGTTTGAAGCCACATCCGGTCAAATGGGGACATGAAATTCGATACCGCGTGTCCAAGTTTTCCCCTGCTACATCCCTCTATGGCCTCTATTACCAGACCTTTTGTATTTATTGTCCACCTTTTAACATTGAAGTGCATTAGTATGTAACGATAACGCAATGCAACCGTAGACTCAAATAGTATTGTTACATTCGTAATGAATCGGTTACTTACTTACTTACCCATCACTGCATTCCGGCAATTAGTCTCCAATGTAACAATAATTATTTTGTAACATTTTCAAGTAACCGTAGCCAGTGCCATCAATATATGTGTATGTTCATGGTCCAAAGATCGCAAGTATTCTTAAAACAGTTCAAATCATAATGAATTTACAAGAATATTCATTATATTGAATGAGGACAGTAATTTGAAGAAAAAGAAGAACATGCTTATGTGTCTTAATATTCCAAATGATTTGACAGAACCTTCATGATAAACCACCATTTTTACCTCATACGGGACAGTCAAACAACTGAACGAATTTGCATCCCAACTATCAGACGGACACACAAGCAATATGCCCATGCATACTATCAATCGGCAATCCTCGGGTGACTCCGCTACTCTTCGTCTATTATATGAAGGTACGGAATTGGCCGAGTTGTGACAAATGCCCATAATATCCTATGAATACATAAACTGTTTTGTTTATTTTACCAAAAATCTTTAAAACAAGCGATCGAAATACCGGAACTATTGAACCTGCTAAGACCAGCCGTCGTTTGAACCCCTAAATTGTGAGTACGTGCGAGGTAGAGAAGCCGGAACAAGTACAATGTATAGCCGACTACTATAGTATACGGTATGGGTTTTTTCTCATTGTTGACGGTCGTACAGTTGCATATAAATGCTTACACCCACTTCATTTGAACTTTGGTGGATAGTTATCTCATTGGCAATCATATCGAAATGAAATCTCCTTATATTAATATAGTAGTAAATATATCATTCAACCTTCTTTTCTGTCTTTAAATTTAGATCATGGTCGAAGGTTTGAACTGTGGCTTAACCTTTAAGCATTGACTAATCAATTTACAGTATTCTAACCCGGGATAGGTCCAAATAACGCTTCCGGGCACATAAACCTCTCTTTCCCGATTGTGATTACGTTTCCATCCGGAAGTTCAAATTTCTCATCGCGAACATTTCTGGCCTCTTGTTCACAATCTAAAGCTACATAACACAGCTTTTCTTTCATTTCTCTAACAATCTCCAATTCAGCTGCAAAAAAAAATAAGAAAATTAAATTTGCAAATATATTTGTCATTATTAAACGTTTTGACACTGAAACCTTGTTTCTAAGTATCAGTAGAACATATATGATAATCATTTAAGTAAATTAGTATACTTTTCATCATACTAAACATACTGTAACATGTATAATGATACTCTTTCCAGTCTAATTTTACATATAGGTTTGAAAGTACCATTTTAAAAAAATAATGTCAATGTTCCATGTATTAATTTGTTTCATTTACATAATTAAAATCTAACAAAGCAACATTCATCTTTTAAATAAGCTGTGCTGTCCGCTGTTCTAGATCGTTTGTTATTGTTTTTAATTGGGATTTGGTTTGGATTTTTTTCCTTGCTCTCACTTCCTTGTTATCATTTCTTTTGTTTCTTTTATCCCCTTTACTAATAAATTCGGATAAAAATAACTATTCATCGATGGTCCTATCAATATTGGCTCTCTGTTATGCTAGTATATTCCCCATTCTCCCTTTAACCCCATTACTTTACTTACAATTATTTACAAAATCATATCCTTTCTCGTGAAGCAACTTTTGCAGATTCAGTGTCAAATCCCGTCCGCCAAAATCAAGTCGTCTTGTAGCCGGCATGATACAGTGCCCTGAATATAACCAAAACTTTCTAGTTATGTGTAATCAGAAATTGCCACCCCTTTCCTTTGGCTGTAGTCCCTTTCATTAACGTCTGAATTTTTCAGCTAGTTGATGATATTTTTTTGAGAATTTTATGGACATGTTTTAAAACTATCAATAATCAACAAAGATTAAGACTCTATTCCTCATCAAATTTATAGTTGAAAGGTATTCTTGTCATTTCAAAGCTTTAAAAGCAATAAAAGGGTTGATAGATGAATACCATCCAGCGGCAAATATTCCTCACTTATCCAGAGCGAGAATATATGATTTTTGTCCTATAATGTGGTTCTTGCTTTGAACAAGGACGTATATTAGAAGGATAGGAAACTCCCGATACCGTCTTGATAAAATCCGAGAAATCTTGCTTTGAACAAGGACGCATATTTGTAGTAGTGAGTAAATACAAGGTAAATACAAGTCTCACGATTCGCGATATTTTAACGAGATACCGCGAGACACGAATCCTTTGAACTAGTCCGACACCAGGTGTTGGATAGTTGTCTCATTGGCAATTCTTCCACATCTACTCATCTAATATGAAATACTAGATCGTAATATAACAGTTTATTGGAAGTCATGCCACACTTACCTATCAAATATCCAGATTGTGGGAGCCGAACAGTGTTTCATATTTCATATAAAATGCATGCTGTTCGCTCAGCGGAGAATCAGTGTATATACATTTTCAAGACTTTTCTTTCGCCCCTCCTCTCCAAACCAAACAAATTTTATCGATTTACGGCAATCGTAGGACCAAAATTCAAAGCTTTCTAAAAATCCTAATTTCTTTTGATTCTTAAAAGCCGAACAGGATATTTCTTACCTTCATAAATCGTCAAAGCATATGAAACACCGTCTCCTACATCCACAGTGATACCTGAACCACGACCGGAAGCGTATAAGGCAAGTTTGGACGACAAGGCAAGAAAAAAGGCGCACGCATTCAATTTTTCAAACATCACTTGAACAGTCTTTTCTTTTTGCATTTTTGGATTAAATGGGGGTTCTGTCATAATTATCGGATGGTCCGCCGGGTCTACCCTCAGTTCGTCCTTAAAACAATGCTGCCAAATTTTCTCCATGTCGTCCCAATTCGTAATGATGCCATGTTCTATTGGATAATTCAAATTAAGCATTGAACGTCTGTGCTGAGCCTCGTCACCGACATAAAACTCCTTATGGTCCCCGTCAGATACCTATAAATGTAACTAGTATATAGAATAGAAAAACAATGATATATGATATAGGGTATTCATTATTACACAAAATCAGTTACATGCAAAAACGAAAATCAAGGGACAGCGTTTTTTTGTTTTTGTTATTCATATCTATAATACTAAAATTACGAGGTCTAATTTGTCAGCCGTCATCACGTAAAACCGATGAATCAAAGAATTCAACTTTATATATAACTAATATAGAGCAATGGTGTTGATTGAAAATTACACCACTCTAGGCCCATTTGTATTCCACGTAATTAATATTGCCAATAATTAAGAAGTTCCGGATCGAGTCCGACACTGATACCAATAGTATATTCACCTGTTACCTATTACCTTATCTGTACGTTCCGCATCTGACAGGCGCACCACCAAACAGTGTATTTAGAATTTTGCTGTATACTGTTGAGTAAAAAATACTCCATTCCAGGCCCTTTTGTTTTCCAAATTATTAATATTACCAATAATTTAAGGTTCCAGGTCGACGGATTTAAACAGAAAGATTTTGAAAGCAGAGAAAACTGGGGGGGGGGGGGGGGGTTCCGGGGGTTGGAACCCCCCTTTTTTGGACGATCAATGCATTTGAATGGGGACATGTAATTGGAACCCCTCCTTTGTCCTTTTTAAAATGGCTGGATCCGCCCCTGATCGGCATGACTTTATCAGATGACAATACCAATACTAAAATAAGGCATACGCATAGTTATATATCAGTCACGGACCCGCGATATCACGGTTGTGTTCTAGTACATACTAAATTAACCAAATAAGCTGCAGCCTTTGTGTCACTTCATAATCAGACAAAATTAATGGCAAAATATATCGACCCAGTGGTTGTAAATAAGGAGTGAATTCAAACCAAGTAAGAGGAACAAACAAGGTCCCTAATTTATAAAACAGTTTTTTGACTTAAGGACAGGGTTTCAGTACTCTTTGTTATTTGTGCATTAAAAGTTTGATCTAAGGACATGGTAACAGTACTCTTTGTTATTTATGATTCAACGTTTGCGTTAAGGACATACCGGGTACAAGTACTCTTTGTTACTTGTCAAATATAAAAAGAAGAGGTGGTATGATTGCGAACGAGACAACTCTCCACAAGTGACCAAAATGTCACAGTTTAACCTTCAACACGGAGAAAAAAATCAATGGCCCCTAACTAGCACCGATTTGAGTGGAATTGTTAGAAAATTGAAGATTACGCTACAACTGTGAATTGATAAAAAGCCTTCAAGGAAAAAATCAATTAAATAATCTGGCAAAGAAATCAAAAATTATCTGTATTAATTTAGCCTGACGAACTTTCTTTAAAATTTAGATTAATATAAAGAAGGCACAAAGAGAGCAATCGCAATAAATATTCGAAGAAAGACAGACACCACAATGACAAAAATACAGACAAAGAACAGAAAAAAACAGTACACTAAGTACTGTAAACATATAGTTTACATAGATGGAACAAGTTTGTTACGATATTTCTCCACTCGAGACAGCAAAATTTCAAAATTTAAAGCGTGAGGTATGATTAAAAAAATAAAATTAAACTCTTGCTAGTGGAGAAATATCGTAACACACAAGTTGTATAGGGGGAATCTGTTTCTCTAACTATTTGTATCCTTATTTTTCACAGATTTGAAGAAAGTTATGTTTAAAACTGATATTTTGCTATCGACGAGAAATATTTTTCACTCAAGAAAAATTAGAAAAATGCAATTTTCTGGTTGAACATGCATCAAGGAACAACCAGCTATATATATATATTGAGTTCGTGTGCACAAGACAGCAAGCAGTACGATTTCCTACACCACTATAAGCACCCGTCTTGTTGCCGGCATATAGATAGTAATAAAATTGAGAATGGAAATGGGGAATGTGTCAAAGAGACAACAACCCGACCAATTAAACAACAACAGCAGAGGGTCACCAACAGGTCTTCAATGTAGCGAGAAATTCCCGCACCCGGAGGCGTCCTTCAGCTGGCCCCTAAACAAATATATACTAGTCCAGTGATAATGAACGCCATACTAATTTCCAAATTGTACACAAGAAACTAAAATTAAACAAATACAAGACTAACAAAGGCCAGAGGCTCCTGACTTGGGACAGGCGCAAAAATGCGGCGGGGTTAAACATGTTTGTGAGATCTCAACCCTCCCCCTATACCTCTAACCAATGTAGAAAAGTAAACGCATAACAATACGCACATTAAAATTCAGTTCAAGAGAAGTCAGAGTCTGATGTCAGAAGATGTAACCAAAGAAAATAAACAAAATGACAATAATACATAAATAACAACAGACTACTAGCAGTTAACTGACATGCCAGCTCCAGACTTCAATTAAACTGACTGAAAGATTATGATTTCATCATATGAACATCAGGCACAATCCTTCCCGTTAGGGATTTAGTATCATCCCATCATAACATATATGAGAAGAACATAACCCGTGTCATGCCAACAACTGTTTTTAGAATAAATGTGTTTAGTTCCGATGCAAAGATCTTATCAGTGACTCAATATTAACGCCAAAATATGCAATCTTTAATGACTTGACAACAGTATCGTAATTATATCCCTTCTTAATAAGTCTATTCAAAGGTTTTGTAAGTTTCTGAGGTGAATACTGACACCTTTGTGCTTTATAAAGAATATTTCCATAAAAAATTGGATGTGAAATACCTGAACGTATTAGAAGTCTGCATGTTGAGCTATATTTACAAATGATGTCTTTATACCGATGATAAAATTTAGTAAATGTTTTGACTAGTTTGTGATATCGAAAACCCTGGTGTAATAATTTTTCAGTAATACATAAATTTCTCTCGTTAAAATCTAAAACTTTGTTACATACACGAGCGAATCGTACAAGTTGAGATATATAAACACCGTAAGATGGTGACAAGGGAACGTCACCATCTAAAAACGGATAATTAACTATAGGAAATGCAAAATCATCCCTTTTATCATAAATTTTAGCATTCAGCTTTCCATTAGTGATATAGATATCAAGATCGAGAAAAGGGCAGTGGTCATTGTTAGTATTAGCTTTATTTAAAGTAAGTTCAACAGGATAAATTTCATTAATATATATACTGAAGTCGTCATTATTGAGAGCCAAAATATCATCCAAATATCTAAAAGTATTATTAAATTTGTTTATCAGATGTTGTTTCGATGGGTCTTTGCTTATTTTTGTCATAAATTGTAACTCATAACAATACAAAAACAGGTCCGCAATAAGTGGTGCACAGTTAGTCCCCATTGGAATTCCGATAATCTGACGATATACGGAATCCCCAAAGCGAACAAAAATGTTATCTAGTAAAAATTCAAGGGCATATATAGTGTCAAAGCATGTCCAATTAACATAGTTTTTTTTTTTGTTAATTGCTACCTAAAAATGACCTAAAAGAGTTTGAACATATATATTCACATTCTGATTTTTTGTATGCCCATTTAATTAGGTGTGTGAATTTTTTCTTAATGAGAATGTGAGGCAATGTGGTATACAGTGTAGAAAAATCAAAACTTTTAACAGATTCAAAATCACCAATATAAGCATGCAATTTATCAAGTACTTCCAACGAGTTCTTGACACTCCAAAAGTAATTTATTCCACTATTTTCGAAGGCCTTATTTGAACAATTTATAATCAGGTTTTTAATTGTACCAAGTGTGCTGGTAAGAAGAATAGACAATTTAGTAGTTGAACAATGGCTTGAAGACGAAATAAATCTACATTTGTAAGGGGTTTTGTGTAGCTTCGGAAGCCAATACATAGTTGGGACTTTCATTGTATTTGGCTCTGCTTGTAAAGCGGTGGCTAAAAGTTTATGTTTGTTACAGATTTCGTTTTCTGAAAATGGAGTCAGTTGGAATGTTGGTGAATTGGTGATTTCCTTTTTAATAATGAATATTAAAAATCTAACAGTTTATTAATGGTTATTACAGTGCATGGAATCAAATTAGTTCGAAACAACTTTACACGATAATTCAATTTTAATGAAAGAACAACTTCCAACGAAACGAAACAGAATGAAATGAAAACATGCTGATACATAAAAGTTATTGTATAAAATAAAACCACAGGTACAGACAGTTCTATGAGGTGAAAAACAGGATGACAAAATAAATATTTCTCAAAAGAAGAGAATTAATTTTGAAACAAGACACACGGCTCTGATAATGACCATTTTACATGATAATTTACCCAACACTCATATTTTAGGAGTAACAGTAAAACTTGACCAACTCGCAATAGGTCAAATAGTATGGTTAGGTTGAGTATATATTTGTTTTCTGCTGGACTTTAAGCAATAAAATGGTTCAATACACCTTGTATTATCTCATTTGATTTCAACTTTTTCTGTTTTGCTCTACGAATTCTTACTTTCTGCAATCATGTCGGTAGATGAATAAAATTAATCTTTAACGATCATCTTTAACGTTTTAATCAAAAACAATTTCCTTTCTTTATTAATTGTTGGCCTTCGATATTAAGCTTTGAGCGTTCCTGATCCAGAAAAGCGCTTCGGTCGTGACTTTTAATGGGTTTTTTTATCGTTTGCATGACGATTGTATATTGCCTTGTATCAATGATTTCAGTTCTAAGTATTGGTACGGTAGGAAATTTGAATTCATGGTGTCCCAAAGAACGTTGTGCATTCTGGAATGTGGGAGGTTTTCGATATCTTTTTACGCCGAAATTAAGAGTAAATGAATTATTGGTAGCCTAGAGTCAGGAAATTTTTATAAGGTATCTAAATAAACTCTTCATAGATAGTTACCCGGGTGTAAATTTTGTATTTGCGCCTGACGCGCGTTTCGTCTACAAAAGACTAATCAAAGACGCTCGAATCAAATTAAGTTTTAAAAAAGCCAATAAAGTCAAATTAAATTAAAAAGGCAAAAAAAAAAAAAAAAATAAGAAACGTTAACATCCAACTTATCGTTCTGGTTTTGTAAAAGCTGAACACATTCATCATATTTATTATAAACGTACACCATAAACATTATTTCCAGGCTTCATATTTATGTAAAAGTGGCCGCTGTACATTATGCCCCCATCTATCCATTTGTAGGCGTCGGCATTTTGAAAATTAAAAAAATATTTTGAATAGCTTATATCAGCGATAAATGGTAATCTTATTTGGGAATCTGATATATAAATATTGTCACTAAGGTGACACTTTTGTTTTATTTTACTTGGATACATTCACGAGGGGCTTCAATAATGGTACATACAAATATTCTGAACCCCAGTTTGATGGGGAAAAATCTGTGCAAGCAGAGGACAAAACAAATATCGGAATCCAGATTTCCTCCATACCTTATAGTGTTAAATTTTGAACCAAATAATTTGATCATTAGCGATAAAAAAAAATTAATAAATTAAATTTTAAGCGCTTATCGCGATTTTTTTTTTTCTCACTTCAATAAAACAACTTTTCAAGTTAAATGGTTGTTTCCTTAGATAACGTATGGACTGATGCTTGAAAAAGTATATGCATTTATCATATACGTAGCTCCATTGGGGGTTCTTAATCAACCTATGTTTTTAAATAGCAAATAAAAGGGAAAGGTTTTTTTTGTATCAAGAGATATCATTTTTCCGTATTTGTTATTTATGCATTTTTAAGTTATCGAACGATAATCAACTTTGATCACAGTAAACGAACACACAGGTACGTCCATTCAGAACGGGACGTGTAAAGAGAGTGCCACGCTGTCAGCTGCATGATGGATTTTTCCATTTTTGACCATACATCAATGTTGCTCTCGGAAAACCAGTACATTGTAAAATGCTGAATTTCAAGTAAAGCATTCACTTACAGAACACTGAAAACTGAATATTTGAAAGTGAAGTATATATAAGAACCGAATCAATTGAAGAGGTGTTTCGGCAAAATGAAGTTAATCTGATGTACAGTGATTGTCTTCTGTTGATGTAGTTCATACGTGTTTCTCTTTTCTCGTTTTGATATAGATAAGACTGTTGGTTTTTTGAATGATTTACACTAGTAATTTTTGGGGCCCTTTATAGCTTGCTGTTCGGTGTGAGCCAACGCTCCGTGTTGAAGGCCTTATCTTAACCTATAATGGTTTACTTATATAAATTGTTATTTGGATGTCGAGTGTCACATTGGCACTCATACCACATCTTCCTATATCTATTAAACATATCAAAATCCATCCATAAGAGCTACTTTGCCCTAGCCAGCTGAATTCTAAGTTTCTTTGTAAAGAACCTATTTTGAATTATCGATTTTTGGTTGTCAGTGACAAATATTTCATGAATGATAGCAATAAATACAACAGGAAGGATTTGTGTGTGTTATTCATTTGATGAAGACATTATCTTTCAATTACTTTAATTGAGGTCTGGAGCTGGCTTTATATATATATATTGTAGTCCTTTGTTAATTTATTATCATTGTCATTTTGATTGGTTTCTTTTGTTTCCTATTCTGGCATAGGACTTGGATATCTTTTAAAGTGTGTTTAACTGTGTGAATGTTAGTTAATTCTACATTTTCTAGAGGTAGAAAGGGCGGGTAGTGATCTCACGAAACATGTTTAACCCAGTCGCATTTGTGGGCCTGCATCTGTCCCAATTCAGGAGCCACTGGCCTTTTTGATGCCGGTTTAAATAGGTGCCGTGTTTATATGTTTCCCTCTTTTCGTCCCTTTTCTATTTTTGATATTTTAATCAAAAATTTAAAATATCTAACTTTCAAAAAGTAAAATAATCAGAATAGCACGTTCAGTTCAGTATTTTTAAAGTTTGATCAAATTTCTAAACTATCAAATTTAAAAACGATATTCAGAATTTTAATATTCTAATTATTTGGTTAAAATTTCAAAATTTCAAAACTTTTACACAATTTGGAATTTTGATATTTTAAAACTTCCAAAAATCTAAAATTTCAAAACTTTTTAAAACTTTGAATTGATAAGTGTTACACGGACCCAAAATACAGTAACATTACCGTTCCCAGTTTAGGAAACTTGTTTATCAGGGCAATCCCGTCGCCATCATAATCAGACAAATGAATGCTTAACATCAATGTGCAATATTCGATATAATTAATATTTCAAAGGGGCATTACTCACTTCAAATATATCAGCACTTATTTTCAAAAGTGTAAAAAACAGTGCTGAACATTGCTTATATGAACCAATGATATCAGTGCTATAAAGTTCTGGAGAGATGGCCGTTACGACGGGGTCATAAAAAGCAAAACAAAAAATACTAGCACTGCAATGATTAAAAGTACAACACTTTTGCAGGGTCCCTGAATTATATATCTTAAAATCATGATATGGAATAGTCAGGGCTAACGTTAAATAGAATCTAATGATTTTAACTGAAAGCTTTAATGCAATACCTGATATGCTGGGCGACCAGGTCGTCCAACTACTGTCGAGAAAACAGATCTATGGCAATCATCTCCTGCAAACCCCGCCTTGATTTTATAAGAACCGTTGTCAATGACGACAGCAGCTACGTCATCATCTGTCATGGTATAGCTAGCTTGTGTCAATCAGCTTACATTGTTATTGTATTTGTATAATGCATTTGCCTGAAAGAAAACAAAATAATCATTGTTACATACTGCATTAGGGAGCTACCATTTGATTTTTATGGGGGAGGGGGGGGGGGGGAGGGGGGCTAGGATGAAATTTGAAAAAAATAGGCAGGACAGGAATTTTGAGTAAAAAAAATGGCAGGATCAGACACTTGCAAAAAAACAAAGTCAGGATGACAATTTAGGTAAAAAAAGTCAGGATAAACCTAAAAAAAAGACAGGACCGAATAGAGTTAAAAATAAAAAGGCAGGACAGAGATTACAACTAAAAAAAAAATGCCCCCCCCCCCCTAAAAATCAAATGGTAGCTCCCTTAATGTATGATGTCAGTATTCACCTCAGAATCTAACAAAAACTTTAAATAGACTTACTAAGGAGGGATATAGTTACGATACTATTGTCAGGTCCATAAATATTGCATATTTTGGCTTTAATATTGATTCACTTATAGGGTCTCTTCTTCTTCTCATATATGTTATGATGGTATGATACTAAACCCCTAACGGGAGGGATTGTGCCTGATATTCATATGATGAAGACATAATCATTCAATCAGTTTAATTGAGGTCTGGAGCTGGCATAACAATTAACTGCTAGTATTCTGGTGTTATTAATGTATTATTGCCATTTTGTTTATTTCTATTTTGTTACATCTTCAGACATCGGGACTCTCTTCAACTGAAATTTAATGTGCGTATTCTTATGCGTTTACTTTTCTACATTGGCTAGCTATATAGAGGTATACGGAAGGGTTGAGATCTCATAAACATGTTTAACCTGCCGCATTTTTGCGCCTGTCCCAAGTCAAGACCCTCTGGCCTTTGTTAGTCTTGTATTATTTTTAATTTTAGTTTCTTGTGTATAATTTGGAGTTTTAGTATGAAGTCCATTATCCCTGAACTAGTATAATATATTTGTTTAGGGGCCAGCTGAAGGACGCCTTTAGATGTGGAAATTTCTCGCTGCATCGAAGACCTATTGGTGACCTTCTGTTTTTGTCTGTTCTATGGTCGAGTTGTTGTCTCTTTGACACATTCCCCATTTCCATTCTCAATTTCATGATGGTCTGGGTAGTGATCGTTCATTTTTATATCCATTAATTTCTTGAGCCTTTTTCATCCTATAGTCCCCACCCTTCATAGCTCCATAATCTCTACAGAAATTAAAAGTCTGCAATATGAATAGTTTACCACATTAGTCACATAAACGTAACATTATAAATTATCCTTGTAAGTGAGGTCTTGCTCAGAAAAACACTGCCAGACAGGCATGAACAAACTTCAGTCACAACAAATGGTAGTTTAACGACCTTGACCGGCTATACAGCCCTTGCACGGTCGGCTTCAAACTTCAGTCATAGTATGCATCACATATATACTAAACCTACTGCTAGTGCTTATAGAATCCGCGAAAGATTACTACCATTCAGCATCTTTTCACTGGTCCGTGAACTAAGGCCGAGGTCAGGTACGAGAACCTCGTCTGGTGGACATGTAGACCTTGCAAGGATCTCATAAAGGATCCATATATAGACCAAATATAGTTATTCAATAACTTATAATAAGCTGGGACTAGTATAATAGTCCAGTAGTAAGTAAGTATTTTAAATGAAAAAGATACAATATTTTTTAAACATCCATTGAACCATGAAGTTGAGGTCAAGGACAAACGGCATATGAAAGAATATGAAAGACGGAAACATGTACATAAAGTCATCCACTTCAGGGTATGAAACATACAGTTCATCGATACTTATTTGAACCCTGACCCTCGAAAGATAATTCTCTCCAAATTTCGCAACATTCCATGAAAGTTTGACTTTATTGATGTCAAAAAAAAAAGAAATAACTCTTGACCGCAGATGAGGGATACAAAAAATCTCAGCATCCGTCATGATTACCTGGACTAGACGTACATGTTATAACCGTAAAAAAACACTTGTCTAGCAACTTCATCTTTAACATATAGTTATTAATGATAAATGTGGGGGATGTACTTCAAAATTAAATGTGCCGGGGATGTACTTAAAAAATTTTCTCGAGTTGTTTTCTCACTTTAATACTTAAACTTTTTTTAATTTCATAAAATTATTTGGAGAATATAAAATGTATTTGTACTCGCAACGAAACAAGGACAAGCCTCACTTTTCTCTTGCTGTCTCTAGATAAAAAAAAGCTCCATTCCTTCACTGTTAGAATATCGTATATTTATATTATAAAGTTTAGTTAAACTGCTTGTCGAAGAATCTAAAAAAATAAGGACAAATAAACTACATTTAAACAGGGACTATCATACAGTTTTACTTGTATATATCATCAGACATGTCACAGCCTTACTTGAGACGAAATTAATCGAAAATATTGTGTTAAACTGGCTTTCCATAATAAAAATAGTAGTATCAAGGAAACGAGACATTTCGATTTTCACTATAAATACAACAGAAAAAAGTATATAATACAATTAAATATATGTTGTTTAACAACTACGATGATCTAATATACCAATATCAAAATACAGTAACATTACCGTTCCCAGTTTAGGAAACTTGTTTATGAGGGCAATCCCGTCGCCATTACAATCCCATCAAGTTGTAAATAAATGTTATTTATGGTTATTTATAGATAAGAAACTCCAGGTATACTATTATGAGGGTCTGCATAGGGATAACAGAATTGAGAATAATGATCAATATATAAAATGGTCAAGCACATAATGAATCGAAAATGACATTGAAAAATAACAGAAATTTTCAAAAGAGAATAATGATAATGGGGAGTTAAAGTTTACGAATGTCTGTGTAATTAAATAGTTGATCATACAATACTAATTACTGATGACTTAGGGTAGTAATGCTCTTTACTGTCAGGCGTTGAACGGCCATTTTCGACTACCGTTAGCGTCAAATTGATTAAAATTTTACCGTGATTCGTTTAAATATCCTTCTCTAATTCTTCGTCAATTTATCCCTCTCTGCACCCATTGTATAAAAAATATTTAATCAACGTGTGGTTCGTTTGATCTCAGTTCTTCATTGGTTAAAATCCGATTGTGACGTCGAATTTTCTTGTTTTCCTCTGAATTTCCTATTGTGACGGCATGAACAAAGGCGAACATGCCTGATGACGTCACATAGTAAGAACACACTTTTTTGCCTCGCGTTTTAAATTTGAAAATTTAACTGTCTCGAGTGGATAAATATCGTATTTATTACACTCGATGCAGTGGTAGAATTTATATGTATCGTGATTCGTCAGAGGTCTCAAAAAATTATCGTTACCGTTATTTTTGGAGAAAAAAATTAACGTGATTCGTCAAAATCATTCCATTTGTTTGTCGTATAAAAGTTCATATTTTATCGTTAAGCACCAACAATTACCTGTAATGTCATTTGGCAAGAATTTTTACCGTTATTCGTCGTGTAAGGTACCCCATTACCACCCTCATGACTGCGGACATAAAGAAATGTATAAAGTCAAATAATTTTCACGATGTTTTACAGAATATGCGTTATTCCAACGACTAAAAAAATGCCATCTTCCCCCAAATTAAAAGAATTTATAGAAATGAAGAGGCCGAATAATTCGTGCAAAATAGCCTCATAGTTTTCCAACCACTCGCTGAACATCGAAAAAATGAATATGAATATGTATCATGACCGTTTACTTTTTTCTTATCTTTATAAACCTAATCCCACTAGTGATTTTATGTCTTGTATCATAATTTTAAAGTATTTTCAAAAATTCATTTTCACCAGTGTGTACATTGATGTAAAATATAACATGTAATAATACTCGCTACGAAAAACGGTAAAGCTCGATCAACAACCCCTTTCTCTCGCATTTAAATTAAAGTTTGTACAAATAAATTTTATTTATTCCGACAATGACTTAATTTTGTATTTGCAACTGACAACTTTAAGGGGATGTGTTTATAATTTAGTAGACTGTGTGAACGGCAAGCTACATCAATTATTCAATACGCCCCTGTCCTGAACATGCTTGAAATATTTGCCACTTGACGTTAAGCAACCAACAACCAAGCCAATACTCACGAATTGTTAATAATTCATTTAAAGGAAATATAGTATTTTGTGACACCTAAATAACCCTTTTAGCAATTATTACTAGTTCAGTTTTCTATAAATTTAGAAACAGTCACATGAAACTACCGGTAAAGTAAAAGCCTATCACATTATATGTTATATCATAGCAAACTAGATTTTGCAAAAAGACTTGTGTTTTTTTTTTATTATTAATGCCATTGAAACTTACTATATTAATCCATCGCTAGCGTGCTATACCATCGCACTTTAGCAAACAAACTACCTTCGTACTTTAGAGTGAAACACTATCGTACTTTAGCGTAGACCACCGCACTTTAGCATTACCATAGGCGGATCCAAAGGGGGGGGGTCCGGGGGTGGAACCCCCTTTTTTTACCGATCAATGCATTTGAATGGGGACATATAGTTGGAACCCATCCCCCTTTTGTCCTGGGTTGGGAACCCCCCCCCCCCCTTTTTAAATGGCTGGATCCGCCCCTGGTTACCATCGCACTTTAGAGTCCTATACATATATATAAAACTGTTCCCT
Source organism: Mytilus galloprovincialis (assembly GCF_965363235.1). Taxonomy (NCBI): domain Eukaryota; kingdom Metazoa; phylum Mollusca; class Bivalvia; order Mytilida; family Mytilidae; genus Mytilus; species Mytilus galloprovincialis. The sequence goes on along the minus strand of NC_134845.1, from coordinate 88,017,741 downwards.
ATTTTACTACACCTGATTCATCCCTTATACAGTAATAGCTTGGGAAAGTAAGTTCAGTTGATGCTGTAATTTTTGTCCAATCACACTGTTCAGATACATTTACCTAAGTAGGGTACACAAAAGAGCAACCTAAAATTCTGGAATGCAAATAGTACTGTCCTACCCCTAAACGCACGAATGATGTTCCCTTGAACTTATCTTTTTAGGGAAATGCATCGGCATAGTTGTCTATTGATAAGTTAAATGCATTAAACGTATTTGTAATTAAACCATAAAGTTAACGTACAATGTAGCTAGCTTTTAAATTTTTAAACTAATATTTTTACCTGACATAAATAAAATCATCAAAATCTGAAATAACAATTTCTCTCGATGATATAGTTAACTGTTAAATAGCCTAATTCCTATGCCACGGATTTGTAATACTTCAACATACATCGAGTCAGTGAGGCTTTCTGTAACGTGATTTAAAGTATAGGAATATTTGCATATCGTAAATTATATACATGGCAGGTAAGTCTCTGTTGAAAAAAATAGATGAAAACAATAGACATACAATTTACTTTTATAAAACAATTTATGTACGAAATTTAGAATTTAGAAACAGGACGTAGAGAATACAAATAACTTTATATTTTCACTGATGTACATATAAATATTGTTTTTATCTAGTAATTTTAGTAAAGCACAAGGTTTAGTTGTTTAAATCCAAATAGTTGTATCTGATTTTTCTATGAAAAAGCTATAGTTTAAACGCAGACTAAAAAGAGGACACCAAAATGTACTGTCACAAAATAAGAAATGTTCATATTTCTTCAATATACAAGTCGGGTAACCAGTAACAGGATACCTTATTTGTACACATATATACGCTGTGTATCGCAAACACCGACAATTTTGTACAAATAAGACTGCGAGAAATAGGATAAAACGTAAACTATGTAAGAATTTATTTAATTTAACCATTTTTACCGTTTTATTAGGTTGGTTATATATTTGAACATATAGCACTGTTACTTGAACTGGACGGCGTATAAAATAGTATAAAACAAGTAAGTTGTCATGCAGTTAAATACTGTTAATTCTATTATTAAAGGATGATTCACGTAGCGGATTGTTTTTTGGTTAATTCTTCTGGTGAAATATGATACCAAGCTTTCTTTTTTAAAGCCAGCACGTTATTTCCTGGAAACCGTCAGCTTTGCACACAAGAGAGTAACTTTTCATCAAGCAGTGAATTAGTACCTACTGGATACCAGGCAGAAGCTAGCGAACAATAGCTAGCGAACAATAAGCCAGCGAACAATAAGGCGATATATCGAGAAACCAAAAAACAGAATAAGACAACAACGGCCGTTAAATAAAAAAATATTCAAAAAGGCAGAAAATCAGTTAAAATATAGCAATTTTAACTCAATTTTGAAATGGTTTTTATCCAATCTATTGATTTAACAAGTCGAATAACTTTTTAGGCTAATATTCAGTACCACAATAACTCTGCATCTACCAACGGATTATTTGTAGGTGTAGGGCCACCTATGCACCATCTTCAATTTAGAACGTATGTAAAAGTAGTCCTACCCGTTAAAATATAGCACCTTTTATGTCATTGTTTAATCTAGAGCTCAAAATTTGAAAAAAATGTCAAAAAATTAGGGGGGTCGGCCTATTCCAGGGCTTCTAGAGAAAAATAATGAGGGGTGTCACGGGATATGACTATATAGGTCTTGTAGAGGAGAAACAGACGCTTCTTTTGCGCTAGGTATTGAAGGGCGCTATGTTCAAAAATCTGAAACTAGAGCTCAAAATTTGAAAAAAATATCAAAAAATTAGGGGGGTCGGCCTATTCTAGGACTTCTAGAGAAAAATAATGAGGGGTGTCACGGGATATGACTATATAGGTCTTTTAGAGGAGAAACAGACGCTTCTTTTGCGCTAGGTATTGAAGGGAGCTATGTTCAAAAATCTGAAACTAGAGCTCAAAATTTGAAAAAAATGTCAAAAAATTAGGGGGGTCGGCCTATTCTAGGACTTCTAGAGAAAAATAATGAGTAGTGTCACGGAGAATGACTATATAGGTCTTGTAGAGGAGAAAAAGGCGCTTCTTTTGCGCTAGGTATCGAAGGGCGCTATGTTCAAAAATCTGAAACTAGAGCTCAAAATTCGAAAAATTTGTCAAAAAAATGGGGGTAGGAACGGCCTATTCCAGGAGTTCTAGAGAAAAATAATTGGGGGTGTCACGGGGTATGACTATATAGGTCTTGTAGAGGAGAAACAGGCGCTTCTTTTGCGCTAGGTATCGAAGGGCGCTATGTTCAAAAATCTGAAACTAGAGCTCAAAATTTGAAAAAAAGGTCAAAAAATTAGGGGGGTCGGCCTATTCTAGGACTTCTAGAGAAAAATAATGAGGGGTGTCACGAGGTATGACTATACAGGTCTTGTATAGGAAAAACAGGCACTTCTTTTGCGCTAGGTATCGAAGGGCACTATGTTCAAAAATCTGAAACTAGAGCTCAAAATTCGAAAAATTTGTCCAAAAAATTGGGGTAGGTACGGCCTATTCCAGGAGTTCTAGAGAAAAATAATGGGGGGGGGGGGGGGGGTCACGGGATATGACTATACCTAACGCAAAAGAAGCGCCTGTTTCTCCTCTACAAGACCTATATAGTCATTCCCCGTGACACCCCTCATTATTTTTCTCTAGAAGCCCTGGAATAGGCCGACCCCCCTAATTTTTAGACCTTTTTTCAAATTTTGAGCTCTAGTTTCAGATTTTTGAACATAGCGCCCTTCGATACCTAGCGCAAAAGAAGCGCCTGTTTCTCCTCTACAAGACCTATATAGTCATTCCCCGTGACACCCCTCACTATTTTTCTCTAGAAGCCCTGGAATAGGCCGACCCCCCTAATTTTTTTACCTTTTTTTCAAATTTTGAGCTCTATTTTCAGATTTTTGAACATAGCGCCCTTCGATACCTAGCTCAAAAGAAGCGCCTATTTCTCCTCTACAAGACCTATATAGTCATACCCCGTGACACCCCCCATTATTTTTCTCTAGAACTCCTGGAATAGGCCGACCCTACCCCCATTTTTTTGACAAATTTTTCGAATTTTGAGCTCTAGTTTCAGATTTTTGAACATAGCGCCCTTCGATACCTAGCGCAAAAGAAGCGCTTATTTTTCTTCTACAAGACCTATATAGTCATATCCCGTGACACCCCCCATTATTTTTCTCTAGAACTCCTGGAATAGGCCGACCCTACCCCAATTTTTTGGACAAATTTTTCGAATTTTGAGCTCTAGTTTCAGATTTTTGAACATAGCGCCCTTCGATACCTAGCGCAAAAGAAGTGCCTGTTTTTCCTCTACAAGACCTGTATAGTCATACCCCGTGACACCCCTCATTATTTTTCTCTAGAAGTCCTAGAATAGGCCGACCCCCCTAATTTTTTGACCTTTTTTTCAAATTTTGAGATCTAGTTTCAGATTTTTGAACATAGCGCCCTTCGATATCTAGCGCAAAAGAAGCGCCTGTTTCCCCTCTACAAGACCTATATAGTCATTCCCCGTGACACCCCTCATTATTTTTCTCTAGAAGCCCTGGAATAGGCCGACCCCCCTAATTTTTTGACCTTTTTTCAAATTTTGAGCTCTAGTTTCAGATTTTTGAACATAGCGCCCTTCGATACCTAGCGCAAAAGAAGCGCCCATTTCTCCTCTACAAGACCTATATAGTCATATCCCGTGACACCCCCCATTATTTTTCTCTAGAACTCCTGGAATAGGCCGACCCTACCCCAATTTTTTGGACAAATTTTTCGAATTTTGAGCTCTAGTTTCAGATTTTTTAACATAGCGCCCTTCGATACCTAGCTCAAAAGAAGCGCCTATTTCTCCTCTACAAGACCTATATAGTCATACCCCGTGACACCCCCCATTATTTTTCTCTAGAACTCCTGGAATAGGCCGACCCTACCCCCATTTTTTTGACAAATTTTTCGAATTTTGAGCTCTAGTTTCAGATTTTTGAACATAGCGCCCTTCGATACCTAGCGCAAAAGAAGCGCTTATTTTTCCTCTACAAGACCTATATAGTCATATTCCGTGACACTCCCCATTATTTTTCTCTAGAACTCCTGGAATAGTCCGACCGTACCCCAATTTTTTGGACAAATTTTTCGAATTTTGAGCTCTAGTTTCAGATTTTTGAACATAGCGCCCTTCGATACCTAGCGCAAAAGAAGTGCCTGTTTTTCCTCTACAAGACCTGTATAGTCATACCCCGTGACACCCCTCATTATTTTTCTCTAGAAGTCCTAGAATAGGCCGACCCCCCTAATTTTTTGACCTTTTTTTCAAATTTTGAGATCTAGTTTAAGATTTTTGAACATAGCGCCCTTCGATACCTAGCGCAAAAGAAGCGCCTGTTTCCCCTCTACAAGACCTATATAGTCATACCCCGTGACACCCCTCATTATTTTTCTCTAGAAGCCCTGGAATAGGCCGACCCCCCTAATTTTTTGACCTTTTTTCAAATTTTTAGCTCTAGTTTCAGATTTTTGAACATAGCGCCCTTCGATACCTAGCGCAAAAGAAGCGCCCATTTCTCCTCTACAAGACCTATATAGTCATATCCCGTGACACCCCCCATTATTTTTCTCTAGAACTCCTGGAATAGGCCGACCCTACCCCAATTTTTTGACAAATTTTTCGAATTTTGAGCTCTAGTTTCAGATTTTTGAACATAGCGCCCTTCGATACCTAGCGCAAAAGAAGTGCCTGTTTTTCCTCTACAAGACCTGTATAGTCATACCCCGTGACACCCCTCATCATTTTTCTCTAGAAGTCCTAGAATAGGCCGACCCCCCTAATTTTTTGACCTTTTTTTCAAATTTTGAGCTCTTGTTTCAGATTTTTGAACATAGCGCCCTTCGATACCTAGCGCAAAAGAAGCGCCTGTTTCTCCTCTACAAGACCTATATAGTCATTCCCCGTGACACCCCTCATTATTTTTCTCTAGAAGCCCTGGAATAGGCCGACCCCCCTAATTTTTTTACCTTTTTTTCGAATTTTGAGCTCTAGTTTCAGATTTTTGAACATAGCGCCCTTCGATACCTAACGCAAAAGAAGCGCCTGTTTCTCCTCTACAAGACCTATAAAGTCATACCCCGTGACACTCCCCATTATTTTTCTCTAAAACTCCTGGAATAGGCCGACCCTACCCCCATTTTTTGACAAATTTTTCGAATTTTGAGCTCTAGTTTCAGATTTTTGAACATAGCGTCCTTCGATACTTAGCGCAAAAGAAGCGCTTATTTCTCCTCTACAAGACCTATATAGTCATATCCCGTGACACCCCCCCCCCCCCCCATTATTTTTCTCTAGAACTCCTGGAATAGGCCGACCCTTCCCCAATTTTTTGGACAAATTTTTCGAATTTTGAGCTCTAGTTTCAGATTTTTGAACATAGCGCCCTTCGATACCTAGCGCAAAAGAAGTGCCTGTTTTTCCTCTACAAGACCTGTATAGTCATACCCCGTGACACCCCTCATTATTTTTCTCTAAAAGTCCTAGAATAGGCCGACCCCCCTAATTTTTGACCTTTTTTCAAATTTTGAGCTCTAGTTTCAGATTTTTGAACATAGCGCCCTTCGATACCTAGCGCAAAAGAAGCGCCTGTTTCTCCTCTACAAGACCTATATAGTCATTCCCCGTGACACCCCTCATTATTTTTCTCTAGAAGCCCTGGAATAGGCCGACCCCCCTAATTTTTTGACATTTTTTTCAAATTTTGAGCTCTAAATTAAACAATGACATAAAAGGTGCTATAATATACAGGGTAGGACTACTTTTACATACGTTTTAAATTGAAGTGGGTACATTGGTGGCCCTACACCTACAAATAATTCGTTGATAGGTGCAAAGTTATTGTGGTACTGAATATTAGCCTAAAAAGTTATGCGACTTGTTAAATCAATGGATTGGATAAAAACCATTTCAAAATTGAGTTAAAATTGCTATATTTTAACTGATTTTCTGCCTTTTTGAATATTTTTTTATTTAACGGCCGTTGTTGTCTTATTCGGTTTTTTGGTTTCTCGATATATCGCCTTATTGTTCGCTGGCTTATTGTTCGCTAGCTATTGTTCGCTAGCTTCTGCCTGGTCAAGTATGAGCTGGGTAAAATATTTCAGAAAAGAAGATGGAAATGTGAAAGTTTCCGTGCGTCAGGTGCAACAGCATACGAACAGATAACATGCCTCGTCAGGTTGGAAGCTAAAAAGTCCACGGAAATTTGATTTAAAACCTTTATTCGTTCCAACAAAGTTATTGAGATTTTGTTGAGGATTTAACCATCTACGACAACAAGAATTTTTTTTTAGAATTTACAGCTCTTCTATAAATATATGCAAAGCAAACCATTGATCAAATTGCTTGCTATGATTGTTTGGATGTTTGTAAACGACAGGTAAGTAGTCTGTTTACTATATACTAGAATTTGTTTGTACAATACACATTAACTTCAATTCCTGTCAGTTTGTATTTGTCCAATCAAATCTCAGTATGTATTGAAACTCCGCCTACCTATTGTTTGAAAACTTCCAAGCAAACATAGCAAGCAAGTCAATCAAAGTTTTTTTTGCATGCTTTTATAGAAGAGCTGTACTATATAATGCAAAGAAGCGTTTAATTCTTTCGCCAAAAAATACTATCAATTTCTTTTTGTCCTATGTAAACTTCCGTACCATTTCCTTCCATTCATGATCATTAAATTGAACTGTAAAATATTTCTTGGTACCTTCTTAATTCCTTCTTTAAGTCTTATGTAAACATAATTATGACAATAACTGTTGTGAGCACAAGATTCACTGCACACTTTTAAAGTTCTGCTTAATATCAAACATTAAAATGTGAACTTAAGTTTTGAGACTTTTTTAATCGATACGATTGGGATTTTTGTATATGAGAACATGGTTTATCTATTAGTTGAAAATGCGGACCCTTTGAACTACTAGCTTTCAGTACCTGCGAGCATTCGTTGTTCAATAATGTGTGTCTTTGTGTTATTATTTTATGTGATAAATTGTTGTGCTGGTACACCACTGTAACAATGAAGGAGGAAATGAGGAGGATTGGTTGGGTGGAAGTGGGGAGGGTATGCGGAGCGCTAACAAACATGTCTATGCGGCATGGGCTTTGATCATTGTTGAAGCATCAATGTAAGGGGCATTTAATATCTTAATAAAACTATTCTTATGTTAGATACTATATATTGTTACCTGATATTGGACGAAAGATGTTGCCCTTTTATGTAATTATGTAATACAAGTAACGATCATTTGAAAACACATATTAAACAGCCAAATGAATGCACAAGAGCTAAAATAGGAGTCATAGATCCTATTGACAACAATTATCTGTCCAATTTTATTGATTTTGTAACATTTGTTTCAAATATGACCAACTTCTTATCCAAAATCACCAGCATCGCATCAGGACCCACCAGCACAATGACAGGACCCACCAGCACAGTATCAGGACATGAATAAATTGAGAAAATGCTAAATTTTAATAAATTGCAATGTTTTTTCACAAAATAGTTTTGTCGTGTGGATTGCGGTATAGAAAGCGGATTCTATGAGTATTTTTGTTTTATGTTTTCAGTTCTAGATTTTCTGAAAATGAGCATTTTTGTGTTACGCTTACTGAAACAGTTTAGAGGGTCAACTTTTAAATGGTTTACATATGAACCCATAAGAAACAAAATTGAAAAATCTCAACTGTTTTCTTCCATTTTTTATGAGTGAAAACGTCAAAAATCATCATTTTCGTCTTTGTTTACATTTTTTCATCGATCACCAGCACCCATCAGGACCGAATCACCAGCACAGAACGTTCTCTCGCAGGACAACCATACTTACCGTGACTATGGCAATAATGGCGGATCACTATCTCTATACATGCTTTTTTTTTCTATTTGAACCATTTGAAACACCAACCATCAAGGAAAATAACAATATCAAGTCAATAAAACTTTACTAGTTTAATAACAATTGTATACATATTATATAAAAAATAATGATAATTAATATCAACATGCAATGAATCAATGTAAATGAAATAACAAACATAATATATCACAGACGAATATATTTACATGAAAGCCCATTTTTCCAATATACAAAATGTATCACTTTATTATTGTATTGCACATAATTTCATAATGTAAAATTATCAACATCCAGATCAAAAGCACTTCCTGTGGACAATACTGGGTCCACATTCGTCGTATTCCTGTTTAGATATCCACATCTGTCCGAAAGTAGATAGTGATCCTAAAATAGATCCTCCAATCCACACCGAGTACTTCCGTTCTGGGGCAGCAATTATTTTGGTTTTCATCGTATTTGGGATGATTGCGTCCATTTCTTTTTTCAGCCTATCTGCAATTCCTGAAACAAAAACAAAACAAAAAAAATATAAAACTATATCAGCCATAGTTTTACATTCATAATTATTTAATTCTACCTGTATTTAAAAGCAACTGTGTATACTCTTTAATTTTTACTATTTATATTGGTTTTTTTCCAGGTTCTTAAAGAGATTTTTTTTTTTTTTTTTTTTTTTACATATTTGGTATTCTATACGCAAAAAGGAGTATCGAATTGCTATATACATCAAGAAAATGATTGCGATAACATTAAGCCCTGCCCGCATTACATTGCAATTGTTCAATAAACCATTAACAGTTAAGGTCTTAACTATTAATTAAATGGCATAGCATCTTAAATTCTATTAGCATACTGATAAAAAAAAACATCGTGTCAGCGCTTTTTTTTCTTTTTTAATTTCTTCTTTTTTTTTTTATTTTTCATTCATGTATGTATATCATGACATGAGCGTTGTTTTTTTAATTCTTGAGCGTCCGAGCACATACCCTTCTCCATATTCTTTAACGACCTCTCTGATTGGTTAAGTTACTAACCTGGATACATTGTAGAACCTCCAGACAGAACAATATTATTATACAGATCTCGTCTGATGTCAATATCTGTGGACGTGATTGAGTTATGTAACATCTCATGTATACCGGCAGCCTCCATTCCAGTAAAAGATGGTTGAAACAGGACTTCCGGACATCGGAATCGTTCATTTCCGATTGTGATGACACTACCATCTGGTAGCTCGTAGCTCGTTTCTATTTGAGATGATTTGGCAGATGCATCTAGTTCTTGTTCGAAATCAAGTGCAACATAACACATTTTCTCTTTGATATCTCGGACGATTTCACATTCAGCTAAAATAACAAAAAAAAAATAATTTAAAATCATGTCGAAATTTATAAATGTGGAAAAGTCAAATTGTTGCTTTACAGATTTATTTAATACACTTTGAAAAAACTTATCCCATGAGCCTTGATGTTTGGGTGTTTCTCCTGTTGATTAATATTTTAATTAGAAAAGTTACTTTATAATTTTCAACCCATCTATATAATATGTAGTTTTCCTTTGTATTCATAAAACATTTGCCACTGCACTTTAATCATAGAAAATAATTCTATAAATATACTAGAAAAGTAATTGTGTTTTTAACACATCAAATCAAAACTACTTACAGGAACTGTTGAAACAATATCCTCTTTCACGAAGGATCTTCTGAAGGTAGGCTGTCAAATCTCGTCCTGCGAGATCTAGTCTTTTAATGGCATGAGGTAAAGCGTATCCTAAAATAGAAACAACAAAACTCAGTAAACTGCTCCTGATGGGTGTTCAATTAGATTCAAACAATGCAATTGCTTTACTTTATTTAGTCTTAAAAAATTGAGGCAAGATGACAAATTCAATAATACAATTAGGTTGAAAAATAAAGAAATAAAAAAAGTAACTTGTATGGAATTTTCCTTAAAGAATGAATTCAAAGATAATTATTCAAAAAAATTAGATGGACTTTAATGTCAGGTTTTATTTGTAATAATACAAAATATTGAATAGATACTTGTTATAACATAATATATTATCCGATAAAACATTTATATAAAAGGAATATTTATGCAAAACGTTGTCAAATGATATTTTCAATTTGTTTACCTTCATATATAGGAACAACATGAGAAACTCCATCTCCTGCATCAAACACGATTCCTGTTGTTCGTCCTGATGCATACAGGGATAAAACAGCCTGGATACCGACGTAAAATGCTGGTGTGTTGAAAGTCTCAAACATTGTCTGAAATTAAAATATTGCATCATAAACAAAACGAATTTAATCGGAAAGCCACAACGGTTAAAAAATTTGCCGTAATTTAACGGTTTAAAGCTGGAAGGAAACAAATGATTTAAATTTAAAAAAAAAATGATATTAAACATTGCAAACGTCATTTATTGCAGAATTTTGCGATTTGATTAAGCATACAAAAATAAGATATGATTGCACATGTTTCTTTCAAAATCAAATACGATTGCGCATGTTTCTTGCAAAATCGAATGAGGACAACATCCTGTCATCCCCATAGAGATAGTTCGAAAACATTTTTACAGTATTAACTAAATCATATAATAATTTGTATTTAATGCCACTTTTAGAACTATAGGCTATTCTTGCAGGAGGTAGGACTGTCCAGAGACCAGAAAGAACCACTGACCTTCGGCAGGAAACAGACTTAGGGTTTATGTAATGTGTCTTACTTATTATTTTTCACAGAATAGAAAAAAAATATATCTTTGCCTAAACATTTTTTGTATATCAATGTAAAATGTAACTTATCAGATTTTTTTTAGATTTTTCGTCAGTCTCAATAATAGTGACTGTTGTACCTGTGTCATTCGTTCTCTGTTTGCCTTTGGATTCAACGGTGCTTCAGTCAACATAACCGGATGTTCCTCGGGTGCCACTCTCAGTTCGTTATAGAACGTATGATGCCAGATCTTCTCCATGTCGTCCCAATTAGTCACTATTCCATGTTCGATGGGGTATTTCATAGAAAGTATACCTCGCTTACTTTGTGCTTCGTCTCCAACATAACAATCTTTTCCTCCCATGCCCGCCATTACAATCTGACAAAATAAATAAGGTTGGTTTAATGTTCACGTTCTGTTTCAGGGATGGCATCGTTTCAAACAAATGTATACCAAGCAAAATTATTGCATCTAACATCATGCATTTGTTAATATTATATATTTTTAGAATAAGAAAGATAAAGCGGAAGCAGGGTCAAAACCAGCCATTTTTAAAGGGGCACCCAATCCAGAATAAGTGGGGGAAGGGGGAAAATTATCCACTATAGGTGCCGATTGAAATGCATTGATCGTCCATAAAAGGGGGTCTTAACCTCACCCCCCCCCCCCCCCAACTTTTTTTATCCGCGAAGAAAGTTCAAACAAATGACTTCAAAAAGTTTGGATGTTACCTTGTATGCTCCTATTATTCCTTACAAAACCAACTGTGAGAAGACTAACAAAGTTCACGTTTTATCCGAAAACACAAGTTTTAATTCACAGTGAAACTCACGTGTAAGATGTAAAATGAACTACACTTACTTGATATTTTGGTCTTCCAGTAACTGCGGGAAAAACGGATCTTGGTGCATCATCTCCGGCAAATCCAGCCTTAACCATTCCAGAACCGTTGTCAATTATTACTGCGCTGATGTCTTCGTTGAAACTCATTGTTACTTTTTAATAATCACGTGTGCTCTACAATTACAAAAAAAAAACGGTCTAACTTAAAGATGATAACAGATAGTTGTTTGCGAAGAAGGCTTCATTTCGCTATTGTGCTGCTGCATACAAAAATACGATTAGCAACCTTTGAAAGAAAGATGATATCAATTGACAATTGGCAATTACATGTCATTACATTGCACCGGACTTTAAGCATTTGCCAACATCTAACGAAAGTTGAGAAATTAAAAAGTCAAAAATTGCAACTGTTGCTTGTTCATTCTTAGACTTACAAAATAGCTGAGTGTACTTAGATAAAATATTTTTTACAACAAATTTCTTATTTTGGATTAAATATAAATCAAATTACTCTTTATGCACTGTATACAAAGGGAATAAAATGGAAAATTGTACTTACTTGTGCGATCTCTTTCGTGTTTAAATTTGTTATGATTATAATTTGAAAATTTGGTCATATTTATACCTAGGTTAGACTTTTTCCGAGAACTCAGATTAAATTAGAAGAAACACGTTAGTAAGCTTGTATTTAGTGTTAGTAATCGAAATCAAACGATACCAAAGGAGATTTCTCATCGGTTATGTACAAAAATAGATTAAGTTACACATTAACTATCGTTTAAAGGTACCTGTAATAGCTTAAAATAGACAATGATAAACCCAATAAAAATCCTATTTTTAGAAAGGACATTTAAATAATAGTCGAACTAGAATTACTCATAAGTTATATAGCAACCCTAATTAGGACGTCTGTCCAATGTTTTTTTTTTTATTCATTTTTGTGAGTTTATAACAAATGTCCTATAGCAAAAATGTATGAAGCATGAATGTTTGTGGTAATATACATTTGGCCCTGGTTTTCAAAATTGCTGCAGAGACATGTTCTTAGATAGTCTTTTGGCATATATTATAGGTCATATGTAATGTTTTTCAAAGCGTTAAGTTATGATAGTTCAAACTCAATTACTATTTCAAGAACCTCTTGATAACTGTGCAAAATGTTCATATCAAAATCGTTGATGTTTACAATTGAATTTTGAAGGGATAAATAAAAATACAAATATGTTATTGACACACACACAAATACGGTACATTATAATTGGCAAAGGGTCTATATTTCAGTAAATTATAACAATGAATACAGCGTAATTAAATATGTTGTAATTAAGAAGATAAATCTCATTTCTATATGTATATATAAGAACTTGTCACTTTTAGGACTTTTTAAGAATTGCAATAAACATGATAAATGCAACTTTTCATATTTAGCTGATTTTAGCTACACCCCCAAACTATTTGTATTAAGTTTGTTATCCTCAATTGATTTTTTTTATGTTGACCCTTATATACATTACAAACTCGTTCATCGGTGGGTAAACCTAAATTTCGCCCTTCTTTAATAGCAAGATTGTGTACTATCAATCTTATTTCTACACATAAGAATATTAGGTTTTCATTGATCTCCTATGGCAAATGTGAACGACATATTGGTTATATTTTTTAATAATTTTATTTCAAACATCTGAAAGTTTAACCACAGTAATGTTTATTTTGCATCATATACATATAGAATGATATAGGAAGATGTAGTATGAATGTCAATGAGACAACTCTACGTCCAAATAACAATTTATAAAGGTAAACCATTATAGGTCAATGTACGTCCTTAAACACGGGGCCTTGGTTCACACCGAACAACAAGCTATAAAGGGCCTCAAAATTACTAGCGTAAAACCATTCAAATGGGAAAACCAACGATCTAATCTTTATAAAAAAACGAGAAACGAGAAACACGTATAAATTACATAAACAAACGACAACTACTGTACATCAGATTCCTGACTTAGGACAGGTGCAAACATTTACACTGGGATTAAACGTTTTAATGCTACAAACATTTGAATATAGTATCTGCGCTTGTCTGGATATATATTTTGCTGGAAACAGTGACTGCAGGCAGAGACATATAATACTATTACACAATTACTGTCTTTTGATGAGGTAAATTTGTGGTGCTTTTATTGACCTTTGAAAAAGTCATATTTACTGAGGCCAACGAGAGGCATATAATACAATTTATTCCATATTGATAAAACTTTAGTAGGATTTTCTATATGAATGGGATTTTGAATGAATAAGTATATCCACCGGCGGAAAAAGTATGTTCACCACGCAAAACGTCGCGTGCTTTTACGTACATAATTTTGGTAAAAACAAAACGTTTGATGTACATATTTGTATTTGTAATTAATTGCCATTACATACACTTGGAATATGGAATACAATAATTACTGTCTTTTGATTTGATAAATGTGTGGTTTAATTGATATTTGAAAAACTGATAATCACTCTGTTTTTGTTAGATGTATTTCTATTTGTATCCATCTGATGAGTTAAGTTTTTTTCGACTGATTTCTATAGTTCATTCTTATGATGTACTGTTACACCACTGTCCCAGGTTAGGGGAGGGTTGGGATCCCGCTAACATGTTTAACCCCGCCACATGCTGTATGTACATGTACATGTATGTACCAACTCAGGAGCCTGTAATTCAGGGGTTGTCGCTTGTTCATGTGTTACATATCTATTTTCCTTCATTTCTTTGTATAAAAACTAGGCTCTTATTTCTCTCGTTGGAATTATTTTAAATTTGTCATTTTCGGGACATTTATAGCTGACTATGCGGTGTGGGCTTTGCTCATTCTTTGAAGGCCGTACGTGACCTACAGTGAATAGTTGTTAATTTCTGTGTCACTAAATTTTGATCTCTTGTGGAGAGATGACTCATCGGCAATCATATCACATCTTCTTTTTTTTGTATTAAGTTGTTTGCTGTTGACACACTTTTTTCAATTTTCCATAACATGATGATACAATGAACAAAATAATATAGTGTTGCCGTAAATAATGTTTTTTAGTGATTTGTGATCGTTTAGATTTTTTATAAAATGGCATTCCTATATTTTTTTATTTTTTATTAGTTGTTTGGACAATTTCGTAGTTCACAACCTTGTTTATATGAAACAGCTGGACAGATGTCCCAATTAGGGTTGCTACACAATTTATGCGTAATTCTGATTCTACTTTTTTTAAGTGTCCTTTCTAAAAATAGGATTTTGTATTTGATAAATCATTGTCTATTTTAAGCTATTACTTTTACAGGTCTCTTTAAACGACAGGTTATATTTATCTAAATCTATGTATATACATATGAACCGTTATTGAAATCTCCGTTGGTATTGTTTGATTTCGATGACTAACACTAAATACAAGCTTACTAACGTATTTCTTCTAATTTAATCTGAGTTCTAGGAAAAAGTTTTACCAAGGTATAAATATGACAAAATTTTGAAATTATAATCATAGCAAATTTAAACACGAAAGAGATCGTAAAAGGAATAAAAACAAGTAAGTTTCATTTTATTTTCTTTGTTTATTGAGTAATTCATTAACAAAGTTAACTTTCACAAAAATACGAATTACGAAAAATTAAAAAAAATATTTTCAGAATACTTAAGCTATAATATTAACATGTTGCATTTGTTGCCAAAAATAATTCCTCTGACTTTGTTAGTAGTTAGATGTTGGTAAATAATTTAAGTCCATTCAATATGCAAAGTAATTGCCTATAAGCACCAAACGTGTAAGTTTGTAATAATTTTTTTTGTCTTATCTTGTCCTATTGATATCCTCTTGCTTTGAGAGATTGCAAATCGCATGTTTTCATGTACAATAAAGCAGACATGAATCGTTCTTTGCAAAAAATATATATATATATACATTGAGAAATCATGGAATCACTTTCAAATTAATAAATAGCTGTTATCATAAAATTATTTTAAGTCTTTAAATTATCGTTTTTTTTTTTTTTCGTTTGTAGATCACAAGCGAGTGTCACAATGAGTTTCAACGAAGACATCAGCGCAGTAATTATTGACAACGGTTCTGGAATGGTTAAGGCTGGATTTGCCGCAGATGATGCACCAAGATCTGTTTTTCCCGCAGTTACGGGAAGACCAAAATATCAAGTAAGTGTAGTTCATTTTACGTCTTACATGAAAATTTCACAGTGTCTAAAAACATTTTTTTCTTCTAATAAAACGTCAAATGTGTGAGTCATCTCATAGCTGGTTTTGTAATTTAAAGATAAATGGATACAAGGATAGTTAAATGCAAAATTCAAACTGGTTAAAATTATTTGTTTTGCCTTTTATCTAATTTTCTAATTTAAAAAATTTCCAAATATAATTTTAACCAATGCGAGTTGTTAGATGCAATAATGTGGTTGTAATACTTCTGTTTGATACGATGTGCTTTCCCTTAAACTCAACGTGTTTATAAATCAAACCAACCATATTTAATTTGTCAGATTGTAATGGCGGGAATGGGAGGAAAAGACTGTTATGTTGGGGATGAGGCCCAAAGTAAACGAGGTATACTGTCTATGAAATATCCCATCGAACATGGAATAGTGACTAATTGGGATGACATGGAGAAGATCTGGCATCATACGTTCTATAATGAACTGAGAGTGGCACCCGAAGAACATCCGGTTATGTTGACTGAAGCACCGATGAATCCAAAGGCAAACAGAGAACGAATGACACAGGTACAGTAGAGCAAATAATTGTTTAAATCAACAGAGAAATAAAAAATCTTTAATTACATTTTGCTCATCGACATCCCAAAGTTATGATTCTTCTATTCTATAAGCAACTTTACGTATCAACAATGGTGTCCTTGAGTGAACTGTTGTTGTAACACATCAAGAAATGAAGTATGAAATACGAATAATGATGAACAAATGCGCTAAACGTATCATATGATTCAGAAGCTACTAGATATGTCTTTGGAACATTTTTTCAAACTTAAAAAACTGGAAACTATCGGCTGCCGTTTTTTTTTTATTTCATTTCTTTTTCCAAAAATACGCTCATTCGTATTTATTAAGTTTGTATCTTTCGGTTATAGTGACATTAAACACGCTTAACGGGATACAACTCAATTCAAATATGTGCTTTATGTTACTTATGTCGATTTAACGATGTGGGGCGACATTCGTAAATTTCTTTATTAAAACACGAATCAGTTTGATTTTGAATACCGATTTCAAAATATAATTGATATAAAAGAATCATAACGGAATTATAACTAATTGAAGATGATACAGAGAAATTCGTGTATTTTTAAATTTACTGATGATTTAATGAGATATATATTTTTTTTGATTTCAGACAATGTTTGAGACTTTCAACACACCAGCATTTTACGTCGGTATCCAGGCTGTTTTATCCCTGTATGCATCAGGACGAACAACAGGAATCGTGTTTGATGCTGGAGATGGAGTTTCTCATGTCGTACCTATATATGAAGGTAAACACATTGAAATATCATTGGACAATATTTTTGCTATTTTCCTTTATACAAACGTGTAAATATTTTTGATTGAATACTATAAAATGTCAGACACTCAATTCAATGAATTTTACTTAATCAAAATAAAACAATGTTTTATCATAATAAATTGCACGTAACGTTTGCGGAGTAAGTTTAATTGTGGCATCACACAGATAATCTATCAAATGACAATCTGTCATACTTGCCGGAAAAAATGTGATTCAACTAAGGTTCTCTTTTAATTATTGATTTTTATGCCTTCATTTTGATTCGTTGTCAATTTCCACATAAACTTTTCGACCACACAGAATGATTGCAGCTTGAATCAAATGAAGCAAAAAATCACATTTTCCTTAAAATCAATAACAATGTTACATAATGTTGTTGTTTATATTAAAGGATATGCTTTACCCCATGCCATTAAAAGACTAGATCTCGCGGGACGAGACTTGACAGCCTACTTACAGAGGATACTGCGTGAAAGAGGATACTGTTTTAGTAATTCTTGTAAGTAGTTTTAACATGATTTCTTATACAAAATGCTGCTTTAAAAGCAAACCACATAATTAATATACTAATATATACATTTGTATATAGGGAGGATGTCCAGTGGCAAACAGATTTATACAAATGAACGTCTTTGAATGTAGTCCAGTTGAAAATATTTTATGAAGATACTTGTATATATATAGAAAGAATGTCCAGTGGCAAGCAGATCAAGAAAATATAGGAAAATAGTTTTTTCTCGGATAAGCTTAACAGAAAATAGTTACTAGTAATATAGTTACAGTATATTTAAAAATAATCTTCCATACATAAAGTCCAGTTGCAAATATTTCATGAATATTCACGATCGGTTAGATATAAATGAAATACAACTATAATCAATGACCAACAGAAAACAAGAAGAAACACACTGTAATAACAGAAAAAAGAACTAAATATACTCATACAATCGGAAGTCTAAAAGTATTAAAACATCTGACTATTTGTTAATGTAACTTTGAATGACTTTGATTTAGACAATTTTTATTTCTTATTTTAGCTGAACGGGAAATTGTCCGAGATATCAAAGAGAAAATGTGCTATGTTGCTCTTGATTTCGATCAAGAACTAGATGCTTCTGCCAAATCTTCTCAAATAGAAAAGAGCTACGAACTTCCAGATGGTGGCGTAATCACTATTGGAAACGAAAGATTCAGATGTCCGGAAGTTTTGTTTCAGCCATCGTTTACTGGAATGGAGGCTGCCGGTATACACGAGATGCTCCATAACTCAATCACGTCAACAGATATTGACATCAGACGAGATCTATATAATAATATTGTATTGTCCGGTGGTTCAACAATGTATCCAGGTAAGTAGTTATACCAATCAAAGAGGGTCGCTAAAGAAGGTCGGGAAGGGGTATATGCTACTAAGAACTAGAATTCAAAAAAGAAAAAAAATCAAAAAATAATAGCCGATACATTCTTTTTTAACCCATTTGCACTAAAAAACAGTAAACTGACCTATAAACTGAACGGTCCATTGAACGATGAAATATTGCGAGCGGAGCAAGATGACATCGAACACACATATTGTTGTTTTAAATAGCAATTTTATAGCATTCTCGTAGAGATAAAGATAGAGTGAAAGAAATGTGTACAACATAACAGATATTTTTTTTAATAAAAAAAAAACCACAATAGAATAAGAAGTATATAATATGATTTTTTTTTATAAATACAGGTAGAATTAATTAGTTTTCAAAATGTAAAAATATGGGTAAATCATGTTAACTTTATGTTATTTGTTTGTTTCAGGAATTGCAGATAGGTTGAAAAAAGAAATGGATGCCATCATCCCGAATTCGATGAAAACCAAAATAATTGCCGCCCCAGAACGGAAGTACTCGGTATGGATTGGAGGATCTATTTTAGGATCACTATCAACTTTTGGACAGATGTGGATTTCTAAACAGGAATACGACGAATGTGGACCTAGTATTGTCCACAGGAAGTGCTTTTGATGTGGATGCAGATATATCTCGACAATATATAGTTTTATGTGCAATAACAATATCAAAGTGACACATTTTGTATATTGAAC
Source organism: Mytilus galloprovincialis (assembly GCF_965363235.1). Lineage (NCBI taxonomy): Eukaryota > Metazoa > Mollusca > Bivalvia > Mytilida > Mytilidae > Mytilus > Mytilus galloprovincialis. Next base: position 87,998,576 of record NC_134845.1, on the reverse strand, counting down.
AAATGGGCTTTCATGTAAATATTCTCGTCTTTGATACGTTATTTTTGTTATTTCAATCATGATTGTTTTTGATATCATTGTCATTTTTTATAATTGATAAACATTTGTTATTTATTTAGATAAAATATTTTTTGAATTCATTATTTGTTTTTTTTCTTGTGGCTGATATTTCAATTTAGACAGGAATTATATTCAAAAGTAATAAAACAAACTGGTATCTTACGAAAGAGGGATATAGGACTGCATTGATTGTGTAAAAGAATCTTCCTCGAATTGAGTACGTATTTATCTGTGTACTGTTACCCTATTACAGCACATTGAATATTCTGCTCAGGGCTTCGACTTAATACAAAGCAGGGTACATATTTATGTCGCTATTACATGTTCTTATCATAATCTGCATTAAGCATGTTATGTTCAAACGCTACTGTAGACGGAACCTTATAACGCTCAGCATAAGAGTAGGTAGTGACACCCTTGGGTAAGCTTTATATATCTATTTGTATATTTGAAGCACCACAGCTACATATATTGGGTTAAAATTTATTATATACGAAAAGGTAAGCAGTTACTTCACCTGCTCCGTTAGTGATGAACATCGTGTTGCTCATAAAAAAAAGCAGGTAAACAATCAAGTCATTAAATGTAGTCGATGATATTAGACGAGATCTATATAATAATATTGTATTGTCCGGTGGTTCAACAATGTATCCAGGTAAGTAGTTATACCAATCAAAGAGGGTCGCTAAAGAAGGTCGGGAAGGGGTATGTGCTACTAAGAACTAGAATTCAAAAAAGAAAAAAAATCAAAAAATAATAGCCGATACATTCTTTTTTAACCCATTTGCACTAAAAAACAGTAAACTGACCTATAAACTGAACGGTCCATTGAACGATGAAATATTGCGAGCGGAGCAAGATGACATCGAACACACATATTGTTGTTTTAAATAGCAATTTTATAGCATTCTCGTAGAGATAAAGATAGAGTGAAAGAAATGTGTACAACATAACAGATATTTTTTTTAATAAAAAAAAAACCACAATAGAATAATAAGTATATAATATGATTTTTTTTTATAAATACAGGTAGAATTAATTAGTTTTCAAAATGTAAAAATATGGGTAAATCATGTTAACTTTATGTTATTTGTTTGTTTCAGGAATTGCAGATAGGTTGAAAAAAGAAATGGATGCCATCATCCCGAATTCGATGAAAACCAAAATAATTGCCGCCCCAGAACGGAAGTACTCGGTATGGATAGGAGGATCTATTTTAGGATCACTATCAACTTTTGGACAGATGTGGATTTCTAAACAGGAATACGACGAATGTGGACCTAGTATTGTCCACAGGAAGTGCTTTTGATGTGGATGCAGATATATCTCGACAATATATAGTTTTATGTGCAATAACAATATCAAAGTGACACATTTTGTATATTGAACAAATGGGCTTTCATGTAAATATTCTCGTCTTTGATACGTTATTTTTGTTATTTCAATCATGATTGTTTTTGATATCATTGTCATTTTTTATAATTGATAAACATTTGTTATTTATTTAGATAAAATATTTTTTGAATTCATTATTTGTTTTTTTTCTTGTGGCTGATATTTCAATTTAGACAGGAATTATATTCAAAAGTAATAAAACAAACTGGTATCTTACGAGAGAGGGATATAGGACTGCATTGATTGTGTAAAAGAATCTTCCTCGAATTGAGTACGTATTTATCTGTGTACTGTTACCCTATTACAGCACATTGAATATTCTGCTCAGTGCTTCGACTTAATACAAAGCAGGGTACATATTTATGTCGCTATTACATGTTCTTATCATAATCTGCATTAAGCATGTTATGTTCAAACGCTACTGTAGACGGAACCTTATAACGCTCAGCATAAGAGTAGGTAGTGACACCCTTGGGTAAGCTTTATATATCTATTTGTATATTTGAAGCACCACAGCTACATATATTGGGTTAAAATTTATTATATACGAAAAGGTAAGCAGTTACTTCACCTGCTCCGTTAGTGATGAACATCGTGTTGCTCATAAAAAAAAAGCAGGTAAACAATCAAGTCATTAAATGTAGTCGATGATATTATAATTAACAAGAACTATCTTTAAAAAGATATCCGACGTATTTAAATTTGAGTATATATTTACAACTATCATTTCGATAACCTTGAGAAGCACAAAGATACCATTTAAATAACGTTTTCTCTGTTTGTGTTCAGTATTCTCGGTCCTCGTATCTTTCTTTTTACATTCACAAAAACCCCGCAGAAATCTCACATGCGTAGGTGCGTTCTAAAGTCATGTACGTTCGTACAACAAAGTTTACATTACAAAACATATAATTGTCCCGATTAAACAGCTGTCACGGATGCAAAGAGCTGTTTGAGAAACAATTATTTTAATAAAAATATAAATCTTTGTAATTAGATCTAGTTCAAATATTTATAGTCTTTCACTTGCTTTCCATCACGATATAATTAACGAGACGTTTTTTCAAAAACAACCAAATCACCCACCATGACAGCATTTTGTCCAATCAAAGAAAGGATGTTCGAGCATGCGTATTCTGTTGCCATAGTTAAGCGTCCTTAAGTTCAAAGGGCACAAACCGAAACTATACCGAAAAAACCATCAGGTTGTATCTCCAACAAGAAAAAGAGGACATATCCCTGGCCTTGTGTGACTAAGATGTACCATATGCAGATGAATATAATGTCGGGTACTTAGTTTGCTAATGAGCTGATACGATACATATGGGGTTATTTAATTCTAAATGGGATCAGAGAGCTCAAAAACAGTAATACTTATAGTACAGATGATCAAAAATCATTCATTTAAATATTACCAGTTTCTAGTCCGGCCGATCGGGAAAAAAATTGCTCAAATTATGAGGAAAGCACCAAATTTTGCATGATGGTACATTTTGGTGTGATAAGCAGTATTAGCTATGGACCCACCCTTAAAATTCAATATGGCGGCTAATTTCAAGATGGCCGCCATACATTCTAAAATATTTTCCAGTATTGCACAAACCACAGGGGATTTTATGCTGGAAGCACAAAATTCAACATATTTGAATGATTTGGTGTACTTTTGTTTTGATCTATCCTTGAAATTCAAAATGACGGCTATTTTCAAAATGGCCGCCTTGGAAAAAATGCAAAGATTCAGTATCAGTATTGAAAATTGACCTGAATTTAATCATTTCATTAAAGTATAGTGTCATTTGAATAAAAATTTTAATGCTGGTATCTAGAATGAGTTTATTGGTCTCTGTTCTAGCTCTGGCCTTTTACTTTTCCCTGACTTGTCATGTCATATACAAAGCAGTAGCTTTAATAAAAAACTGCAGTAGCAGTTTTCATTAAAAGCAGCAATATTTTTGTCTTAGGTCACACATAAAAGCTGTGATTTGAGATTTATCTGCCGTAAGATATTATTCAATACCTATCTTATTTCTTGGCTTGCAATATTTTGCACTCTGAGATATTATACTGTGATGTTAGAATTGTATAACCACAAATCAGTCAAATGGCAGGAATTGAGGATAAGAAGGACACACGAGTATTGAAATGGCAGAAACTGAATCACTTGGGGAAAGCTGAGGACAACTCAGAAATTACTTTTCAACAATTGTACCATTAATTTTTAGCAGATAAGAAATCTAATGCTCAAAGAACAGCCGAGATTGACCGCAATATAAAACAGAGCAAAGCGCGAATTGATAAAAAATGTTTTGGTCTCATAACGATGCAAGCTGAATAGAAAGAGGCAATGACAATTAATAATGATATGGGAGCAATAAATCAGAAACTTCAGCAATCTGAACAGATAATAGACGACAAGGCTAGTGGTAAGCGCTTGACAGAATTGACGGTCAGAGCAATGAAAAATTCAACGCTGTAGTAGACGAGCTGACAGCAACTGAGAAAGGAGACACAGTTCAATTTAAAAGTGCATTTGAACAGCAGGGTACTTTCCAAAAATGGCATCTGTTGTGAGTGAAGAAGCGAAATCAAGAAATAAAAATTCCTGCAATAAACACATCATCTAAGCCAAAATTTTACCTAAGCTAGTACAACGCAGGTACACTTAAAGTACAGAACAAACTCCCTGCCTTGGGTCTTTCCCCAATTATTTCTCATGACCATCAATCGCACCAACTCTGTTGAATGCAAATTTAGTGTCTTCACCTAAAGTCGGAAGTTCTATGTCAGGGCCATCTGCCCTGATGAGACAGTTCAAATTATTCAACAACAACCTCCATTTAAGAACAGAAACCTCTAGTACTGATCAAGGATACCAGGTTCAGAGTAGCACATCATTACAGAAACAATTGTCTGAAAGTGGATCTATCAAGTTTCTCCAATGCTGACTGCAGTGCCTACTAACAGTATCATTACTGTCGAGTCAATGGCAAATCCTCCTCCTCCCACATTTATTACTCCGATTATGACAACATCATCAGCTCCTTGAGCTCTAACAGGCTTGCCACAACAGCAAGCTGCCTACACTGACCGATCCAGGAAAGGACAAAGGAAACAAAAAGACAGTGGCATCAGATCTTCTTCAGATTCCTATGTGGAGAGAGAGTATACACGATGGCAAGAAAATTTGGTGCAAGGAACCACAGCCGAAGCCCACAGCTAAAAAAAAATTCAATGGAAGAGGATCCATGACTTAGATAAAGGCAACAGTAGTATACCGCTGTTCAAAATTGATCAATCGATAGAGAAAAAAAAAACAAATCGGGTTACAAACTAAAACGGACGTTCATTTACCAATTTGAACGGACTACCAGTAGACGCCAATGGGAAAACAGGAACAGATGTGAAGTCTCTTAATTGCCTGGCTGATGTTGCTAAACATATTTAACCCCGCCGCATTTTTGCGCCTGTCCCAAGTCAGGAGCCTCTGGCCTTTGTTAGTCTTGTATTATTTTAATTTTAGTTTCTTATGTACAATTTGGAAATTAGTATGGCGTTCATTATCACTGAACTAGTATATATTTGTTTAGGGGCTAGCTGAAGGACGCCTCCGGGTGCGGGAATTTCTCGCTACATTGAAGACCTGTTGGTGACCTTCTGCTGTTGTTTATTTTTATGGTCGGGTTTTTGTTTTTGGAGTACTCTCGCAAGGTAAACACAGATGATGATTCCAAGGCCTTAAGAAAAGCACTTCAAGAAAAAAGATATTCAGACCAGATTGGAACCGATGCATTCCTCCATAGGTAAAGTTAAAGATTCTGCAATGTATGTAAAAGAGAGGAACCCAAAAACGATCAACAAGGCGTTTAAACAATTGAAAACCTCAATATCCAACCAGATATATGAACCAAAAAATGCCACTTATGCCCATAGGCAAGTCTCCCATGCTGTTTGCGCAGTATCACTGACCGAAAAAGGGAATATGAGCAGTCCTTTGGAAAATGAAGTGCGTAACCTCACTCAAATTGTCACAAAACTAGCTGGTGCTACTAGTATGCTTTCAACTAATCAACGTAACCGTGGATTAGCCGATCAATATAACCCTGGGCCTTCTGATCAATGTAATCGTGGAATTATGCTTTCGACTAATCAGCGTAACTGTGGATTGGCCGATCTATATAACCTTGGGCCTTCTGATCAATGTAATCGTGGAAGATCACAAAATCAATGGTGGATCATCTGATAAATATACACGTGGAAGATCCCCATAGCACTATAATCGCGGTAGATCGCTAGATAAAAAAATATTCAAGTATAATGCCTATCGACCAGCAACAACCCAACCAAGCCAAAGATGACATAGTTCCTAAGGACAACGGTCGGCATCTCCACATAAAAACTCCAGAAGGCTCAGTTATTTCAGGCAACGGTCACCTTCACCAGGATACAGAGCAAATCAAAGCACAACCCCAACAACGGAGTTTTTTAACAACAACGGGTCGGACCAGAAGGCCAACGCTCGACTTCTAAGTTTATTTGCCATGAAACAACACCTCATGACAAAACCGAACAGAGGCCCATGTCCTCGTCCGATATTGTCATCAAGAATAACCAGTAGAAAAAGCCTAGCAGTACGAGGTATTATATATGACCAGAATGTGAGCATAAATGTGGACACTAGTACTGTTTCAATGATAACATTTAGTGAATGAGAAATTATTTCCAGTAGATATTGAAGATTAGGAGACCGTAGCGATATGTTGTTTAGATGAACAGCTGGTTACTGGGAAAATTATAAAGAACACCTCTCTCGACATTGATAGACTAAACATACACTGGGATGTAGGCAAAGCGCCCTTAACAGACAATGTTATACTTGGGCTAGATATTATGGACACACTGGGCCCGGTGATAAATCTGAGTACTCCCACACTTACCATTAACAACAAAGTGATAAATGCGGTATTTGTTAAGATCCGTTAATAGTGAAGGATAATTTGACGATATAGTGGGTACGACAGATGAAAACCTGATACAATTTAAGTGACGTAAGACGTGGCATTGAGGAGACACTTGACAAGGTGCCCCGACACTGCCTCAAAGTTACTGTCATAAGTTACTAAATATGCCACAACATTTAACCGACATATATCAATGCTCTTCAACTTCGTACTTTATTTGGCCCTTTTAACCTTTTTTTAATCGAGCGTCACTGATGAGTCTTTTGTAGACGAAACGCCTGTCTGGCGTATATATAAAATATTTATCCTGGTAGCTATGATGAGTTTATTTGCAACCACTTGGTCGATGCCACTGCTGGTGGAGATTTATTTCCCCGAGGGTATCACCAGCCAAGTAGTCAGCGCTTCTGTGTTGACTTGAGTTGTCATTGAAATGTTCATAATTATAAATTGACTGTTACCAAAACGCGCATCTTGTGTATATATCAAATTTAAAGCCTGGTATCTATGATGAGTTTAATTTCAATCGACTCACTTTATCTTATTTCATTCCAACCAATAACATGAATAAAACTGAAAACGATGAAAGAACAATTACAATAACATCTTACATATTGATTAACATTTTGATTTTCACTATTTGTTTTTGTATATGCAGCCAAATTTGCAAATGTATGCGTTCTAGAAATAACCAAACTATTATATTTATATTTAAAAATTAATAGCTAAAATCAAAGGGTATACTACCAAGAACTACTGTGCAAAGTTTCATGCTTTCCTCTTCAAGTGAGCAATTCTGCTCTTTATCTACACAATCGGCCGAGCTATTCCTAAAGCTGCTTGAATGATACTAAATATTATTTGAAAGTTGACAATTTAAACATTGGAGAAGGTCCGGTAAAGGGACTAGTGTCAGTGATTTTCATACGATGAAGACATAATATTCTGATAATTTTAGTCATGCTAATTGAGATATGGAGATAGCATTTCAGTAACTGTTAGTAGTCCTATATTAATCTATGCTGATCACTAGCATCTTGTTTAGTTTTTGCCTATTTTGCTGTGCGTGTGTAGATGTATAGGTTTTGGGGTCATTTGAAGTTTCGAGGTTAAATGTAGCGATCATTCGCTGTTAGTTTTCGTTATCGTTTTGGGGTCAGCTAAAGCCCGCCTCCGCCCCATTGGTGGCCTTTGGTTTTCCTGCTCGTTATATGGAATGTTGTTCATTTGCTTCATTCCCCAATTATCGATTATTCTTAAACGTAAAATGACAATAGAATAATGCCCGAAGAGTATATTGATCGCATATAGTAACACAAATCTATATGTTGGTTGCATGTTGGTTTTCGATTATCAGTTTAGCAAAATAATATGTTGTTTGGTTGAATATTTTCAATTTGTTAAAAAAAAAAAGACTTCTCAACCATGTTTGATATTTATTATTGGATCCACTCATTCCTAAATATAAACAAGCAATACAAAACCTATACAATTGATTTTTCGACAGACCATATTTTATTTTTTAGTCTAATTGTTCTATTGTTGAACAGGAAAGTATAACAAACATGCCATTGTTCCAATCATTTTGATATCCTGTAATACTTTGAACTATAAAAATGTTTCCTGCTGAAACCAATTAATCGTCAAAAAAATATTACTAGTATTACATTGACTTAACTATGGTAATACTACAGTTACTAAATCTGCTAGTTTTATCATATGGAGTAGGTTCGTATCCAACAGGACAATGTAAGAAAATACACAGGTAAACTATTATTTCTATAATAATTTCTAATAAATACATTAGATGTATGTTTCATTATAATATTTTATTCTGATTGGCTAACTGCACATCACGTGTTATTCCGTAAGCAGTTGCATTGCTCAATACAACTTTTCACTCATGATAACACGTGCTCCAACAATAAAGTGCACAGGTGAATTAAATAATAAAATATATAAAATACGTGTTTTCATGATCATAGCTAAAAAATGTAATTATAAGTATTGAATGCTTCTTTTTGTAACTTTATAGGGTTGTAAAAGCGTTGACCGTGCGTACATTTTTAGAATGAAGCGCTTCCGCGCTTCATACAAAATGTACTTCGGTCAACGCTTTTACACCCCAATAAATTTACAAAAAGAAGCATTCAATTCTTAAATACATTTAGTTCCATTTATAATTCTAATGCAACAAATTTGTAACGTTCATTTTGATTGGATAATGTCACATATTGACATGGCATCAATTGAAAATTGATGCTATGGGACGTCCGCGCAAGCGCAAACGGCATATGGCAAACGTTAAATACATGTTTTAACGTTGTTTTCAGTCAGTTTCCTTAGAATGGAGATAACAATATTGTATTTTAAGCTCCGACGGCATCTATTGGGATTTGATGGTCACAAATACCCGTTTATTGTCTCCGCTAACGAGTCGCCAGTAAACTTAATTTGCGACCATCAAATCCCCAATTGATGCCGTCGGAGCTTAAAATACAGTACAGTTATCTCCTAATTAGATAATTTTACACCGCATCTAGTTGTATAAAAAAGAAGCATAAGCATAAAGCATAAGCATAAAAGATTTATTTAAAGTCGGTTATACATATCACAATACAACAAAAGCTCTGTAGAGCTTTTATCCGACATACATATAAGACAAGCACAATACATAAAACACATAAAACATAAAGCACATTATGCAAAATAAATAATGTTATCAAGCACAGCAATTAATAGCACAATTAAAGCATATAAGCAAACATAAAATGCAGATAAACTAATATTCATGCAATAGCTATTATAAAGCACTAAAAGTAATTCAAGCATTAAGAACACAAATAAATAAATTAAAAAAAATATGCAGAATAATTTAAAAGCCAGAGTATACAAGATAAATAGATAAACTGATCTACAGCTCATTGAGATCTGCAGGAGGAACACTGACACGAACTGCCCTCCCAATTACCAACCAAACTTTTAAACTGACCCAATGGCATTTCTTCCCTCATCTTATTTTGCAGTTCGTTCCAGAGTTTGGCTCCTGCATATCTAAATGAGTGTAGCCCATGGGTAGCTGGCCTTACCCTTGGAACATCTGCTATGTTGTTATTTCTTAAAGAGTAATTACATTTTTTAATTTCAATAAGTTCATGTAGATATAATGGACTTTGTTTATTAATAATTTCATATACCTCTATTGCTATCATTCTAATTCTTCTGATGTCTAAGCTTGGTAATTTTGATTTAATTAACAGTTGTTGGTACTATAATATTCTTCATATATAAATCTTAGGGCACGCTCCTGTATTTTCTCTTTTTTTTTCTGGTGTTACAATCACCACAGAAGTGCCATATTATAGGACAATAATTAAAATTTGACATTATAAATGAATAATATATAGTAAGTCTACCTAATTTTGTTAAATGTTTCCCAATACGTTTAAGTACATGTAATTGTCTTGATGCCTTTTTACAAATGTTGGAAATATGGGCATCAAACTTAAGTTGATAATCAATTGTTACACCCAAAAATTTTACTTCTTTTTCACAATGTATGATATTACCATCTAAATTAAATGAAATGTTTTTATTTTCAGTTTTCTTGCCTATGGCTATTGCCTGAAATTTGTCAGGGTTAGCCTTCATATGATTTAGATTGAACCAATTTATTAGCTCTAAGCTTTCTTTTTCTAAAAACCTCAGTGTCTATATCAGAGTGTGAATATGACAAAGTATTTTCATCTGCATAATTATACAATGTACTGCTTGAAACAAAATGAAAAATGTCATTCAAGAAAATGTTGAAAAGTACAGGTCCTAATATAGAGCCTTGCGGCACACCTTTATATATATTTTCCCAGGTATTTATATCTATACCAACTTTTACACATTGTTTTCTTTTACTTAAATAGCTGTCTATCAAGCTTATAGCTGTTTCAGATAACCCATATGCCTTTAGTTTTAAAATTAATAAATTATGAGGAAGGCATTCAAAGGCTTTCGAGAGGTCCATCAACACAGCAGCAATATATTGATTATCAATAGCCTTCTTTCAATCCTCAATGATTTTCAAAAGTGCTGTCTGGCAGCCATATCCTGCTCTAAAGGCAGACAAATATGGGTGAAATATATTTTGAAAAAAATCAACTAGCTGCTTGAAAATGGCTCTCTCAAAAAACTTTGATACAACAGGTAAAATATTAACTGGCCTATAGTTGCCAACTTCCAGTTGACTATTCCTCTTGTGAAGTGGCACCACTTGAGCCTCTTTAAGTTTGTCTGGAAATACAGAGTGCTCAATAGATTTGTTTATTAATTTTGTTATTGGTGTCACAACTGCTGGTTTTGCCAACTTCAGTATTTTAACGGATAACCCGTCTTTACCTGTAGCCTTATTCATACCAAGTTTGTTTATTTGTTTTTCTACAAAGTTATCTTCTATACATTTAAAAATTAAATTACCTTCAGTTCTACAATTATTATATATAGCTTTTATACTAGGGTGGTTCTGATCTACAGTACAGTCTGATCCAATATCTTTTGCTACATTAACAAAAAATCATTAAACATATTAGCAACCTTTGACTGATCATTTATAATGTTATCATTGTCACATAAAATAATGTTGTTCTCAAAAGAACTACCTTTGTTTGTTAAGAAAGGTTTGATGGTGGGCCAAAAGTCTTTACTTTTTGGTCCCCCTACACAACGCTCTATAAAATAATTTCTAACTGATTTACGCTTGATCTTGTTTACAAAATTTCTCTGGGCTCTGTATTTTTCCCAGTTTTTCTTAGATTTTACTTTATTGTATTTATTGTACAACATCTTTTTCTTAAATATAAATTGCCTAAGCTCTTGATTCATAAATGGAGCAGGACTTTGTACATTTTTTCGCTGTTTCAATGGTATGTGTTTATTTACAGTATTTAGAAGATCAGATTCAAAGTCTTCATATGCTTTGTTGACATCACTGTTCTCATCAATTTTCTCGTTAAATTTACTTTGTTCAAGATCTCTCAAAAAGTGCTCATGATCAAATTTTTTGAAACTTCTACATGATTTATATTGAGGTTTAATTGCTGGCACATTGCTTTTAAATTGAAATGATATCATATTGTGTACATCACTTATTGCACAATTGAAATTGACTACATTTTGTATATTATGTTTTTTGTTAGTTAGTATACCATCATTTAATGTGGGTTCAGCGTGCTGTGTGAAGCAGGTGGCATCTTTCACTACATTCTCTAGGTCACATATATCACAGACTGACTCTAATGTATGTTTCTTCTCTTTAGAAAGTAGGTCATAATTTAGATCACCAAGAAATACAATGTTGTCATATTTTACTGATATCTTGTCATATGATTGTATAAAATTGTTTTTAAACTCATTATCTGTAATTGACTGTGGTCTATATAGACCGGCAATCAGCCACTTTTTAGCATTTATAACCACTTCTTCACATAAGGATTCTATCGTTTTAAACTCAAGATGTTTCTGTCTATCGCTCGCAAGATCAGATCTCATGTATGCGGCTAGACCTCCAGAAGATGTGGTATGATTGCCAATGAGACAAATATCCACAAAAGACCAAAATGACACAGACATTAACAACTATAGGTCACCGTACGGCCTTCAACAATGAGCAAAGCCCATACCGCATAGTCAGCTATAAAAGGTCCCGATAAGACAATGTAAAACAATTCAAACGAGAAAACTAACGGCCTTATTTATGTAAAAAAATGAACGAAAAACAAATATGTAACACATAAACAAACGACAACCACTGAATTACAGGCTCCTGTGTTTATTTTCTAAATATAGTAACACAGCTTTATGTTGTGAAATGTCAATTTAATCGTGGAACACTCTGTCCACAATCAGGAATTCATCAAGTGATAAACATAAATAAGTTTGACATTTGTGTTATGAATTAAAAAGATATCAATATATTACTTTCAGTTGCAGTATAAAAACAAAATTCATGATATTAGGTCAATTACATAAAATGATTTTTTGTATTCGGCGAAAACTTGAAACTGGGGAAGGCATAGGTTCCATTTCTCAGCCTCATACAAAAGAGTATTTTTCCATTGTTTTAAACATCTTGATTTTTTTTCCGTGTTTTCCAAAAAGAAAGGAAAATTGTCTTTATTGAAGTATATTACCGTTTCAACACTCAGTTAATTTTAACCTTTATAACCATTATAGTAAGTGTACCCTGCATCATTGACTTCTCAATATTAAGTGATGATAACACACTTATTAAGGACGCCTCAGAAAAAAACCCAACCTATTTTACTTATCATTAACAAATTTAGAGAACTTCAAGGATAATTAAAACAAGGCATGCAGCAACAAAATGTTTTTTTGGGATACGATTACTTTCAAGCAATCTGTAGACTTATACGATTTGCCCAGGGGCCATGCCCTCACGTCAACCGTTTCATTCTAAACATTAATGAACATCTCAAATTCTTATGATTGTCTTGGTTTAAAAGGTAAAAACAAACTAATGGATTCAACTTAAACAACTTTCCTATAATGTTCTTTTCATAATCTTCATGTTTGATATTTCCCTTGACTTATATGCATGTTTTTAACAACACGGAACATCAGAGTTAAGCAGTATTTATATTTAGTGTTTTTATAAATTTTGAAACACGTCAGAGAAAATTCCCCAGTTGTGATAAAAATGCGAGAGTTCTCTGAATTCCGATAAATCTATTTCTGTCATATAAGAACTGAAGTGGAGTTTCTCTTATATGTCTCTGTTATGAAACTGATATTTGATAATGTACTTCCATAAAGAAATAGAGAACCATCTAGGTCGTTTAATTAATGTACGTTCTTTCTCCAGGGTTTGTTTAGGTAATTATGCGCATGCGTATAGTTTTCTTGACTTCAAGGGGTATTAGATTGAATGGTTACTCTGAATTCCCCACTCAATTGATTAATTTACAACTAATGGGATCCTTTCTATGTATTTCTGCTATTGAGGGTTATTGTTGTTGCATGATTTTAAATCATATGCATCATTTAAATTAAATTAGTTAAAAGTAGTTTATTTAAATTAAAATAAATGTAGTCCACATCGTAAAAGTAGCTACAACACCCCTTCATGCGAAATGGAGTCTTCCATATTATGGTTTCGAGTTGTCTCCCTTACGGAAGTAACTTCCGTGAATTCTGAATCAAAACAAGACGTTGAGAAAAATTAACTCGTTCTGTCGATAAACGTCGTTTTATATAAAAACGATCGCAATTTAAACCGAGGAATGTGTACGGAAAGGAGTCACGATCACTGACCCAGAGGAAATTAAATATTTAAAGAGTTAGGAATGGGGTTCCTCCTAGAATTTACGTAGGCAAATAGGTGATACATGTAAGATACGAAGTGAAATACCTTCTTTCACTTGAGTCTCAGTGACTGCTAAGGAAAGTAAACTTAGAATTGATAGAACAAAATTAAAACCCTATAGGCCTCAGTATATTGTTCATACACTTTTATCCGGGATTGGCTATTTTGTAACTATTCAGATTACGTATATTACATTGCAGTTGAATTAGCTAAATGTATACATGTGTCAATGAAAACAATGGCAATCGTATCCCTCAGAGCAACATATCCAACTATATCGGTCATCACGTGACTTTTACACTTAAGTTGTATATCATTAATGGCCGATTGGTTTTCAATGAAAGTGAACGGGGTACATATATTAAACGGTCCTAACTTTTTTGTTATATTGTGCATTTTACCTCCCAACCCCGCGTTTTACAGTATACATATTTTTACGATTAAAAACGTTTTAAGTTTCAGTTCAGATATATGATTTCGTGCTTCGAAATAAGTTTGAAAATTGAGGTGACATGACCACACAGCCTCCGTTGACTTCTACGTTAAAACTCGATAAAATTACAATGGGACCTTTTTGTAAAAAGATCAACAACATATTCATATAAATGAAATCGAAAACCATATTAGTTTACATGTAGGTATCGAACTTTTTGCATCGAAATTTGATTGAAAAGTTCATATTTTGGCATTCGTTAGCATTATTTTCAAAATGGCGGTCACTGTTGGAAAGTTACAACGACACGACATGCCGGTATTCATTTAAGTATAAATCAAAAAAGTATTATGTCAAATATTTATCGGAGTGTGTCTTTTTGTATTTAAGAAATTTCCTTTTTCACATGTTCTTTAATATATTTATAAGAAACAATCTCTCACACTAAAATAAAGGTTTATATGCACGAACTATGTAGTTTACATTGATAGCTTGGGCCGACATGTGAATATATATTTTTAAAGATTTATACGATGAAAATCGAAAAAATGTTGGATGCATGTCTTTTCAATAATTGTCTTACCTTAAAGCAGCATAGAATTAAACATTGTTTCTCTCTGTTAAAGTGGATACATGCTATTTGTTTTGATAAAATTTCGGAGTTACATCAAACAAAATGGCGACCAAATAATTTTCAAACGTAGAAGATGTCCAACACTTATTTTGCCTATGCAAATAATTAATTTAACTGTTTATATTGCAATTAAAAATGACACGTTATTGTAACTTGTATAAAAATCAAGCTAGAATGTGGAGATACTAATTAAGTCATCAACGTGACCAAAGAAAACAAACATGGCAACATGGCCTAATCACGATGTTTTGACAAGACCTATACATATAATAGTTTTAATTGTACGATTGTTTATGAAGCATTGTATGATAATATTTTATATTAACAAAAGAAAACCTCGAATGGGTCATGGTATCAAAGATGAAATAATATCTATATATGTTTTCTTAAATCATCACACTGGTAACCAGTACATTTTACATAATCCTAACTAAACCAGTCAAATGCAGAGTTATCGAACGTAATTATGACTGGAATAGTTGCATATGTCTGCTCTTTGATTGAATAAATGCTACCCAAAAAATAAACCACCTTAGCCTGTATTTGTCAAAACAAAATTTTAGTCCTAAATGCTCACGAACTTTGTACTTTTATTTGCATTTTTCACTTTCTCAATCGAGCGTCCCTGATTGGTCCTTAGTAGACGAAACGAACGTCTAGCGTACATAAATTCTAAACTGTTATATATGATTGATATATAGCAGTTTACAAGCAGTAGTTACATGTATAACCGAGAGCCAGAAAATGAAAATACCAATTACTAACTTTGGTATGTCCGAAACTAAATATAGCACTCCACTGGCAGCGGTGTCGACCAATCACTTGATAAAATAACATTGTTCACGGTAGGTATAGTGTCCGGCTAGGATCGTGGTTTTTCGAGTGATTTGATTGGGCTTTTTCGAGTGTGACCACTTTTTTCGAGTGAATATGACTCAAAAATGTAAACAGACAGACTTCTTTTCTAACTAGACGTGGTATAGAACCTTGAGTTTGATAAACAAGGTTGTACATGATATGTTAGCATTTGAGATATAAAGATAGTACATGTATCATTCTGACATTGCTTTTCGTTTAAAAAGTTAAATTTAGCCTTACAATGCTTTTATTCTAAAATACCGAATAAAGCCATTTTCTTACACATACCAATGCAAATGTCGACGGAAATGCATACATGGAATCTATATATCCTTAGATATACAGACACTTTACAAAAACTATTGTTATTGCATTGAAAACGACATTTTGAGAGTAAATTCAGTTTTTCATGTCCGGGTTTTTTCGAGAGCAGTCCGGGCTTTTTCGAGTGTGTCCTTTTTTATCGAGTGATTATACACGTTTCGCATAGCTAAAAATATTATGTGTTTACGTTTAAAAACTATAAAATAAAAACACTTGCATTTTATCATGGAACAAGTATCGTTCATTTGTATATATTCTTTTTCTCACATCTTATAAATTGCATGTACAGTATATATCCATGATGTCAATAATCTTATGCGAGTGTTCCGGACCATGTAAGTATTTGGACCTCATGGGATGACTATTACTGAACAGCAAAATGTCGACTTGGAAGATGGCTTCCAAAAATGTCTTAATGAACTGTTTCACAAGAGTTCAACTGTTTTGCTAACTGACAACACCCAACTTAGACAATTAATTGAAAGACAATGGGTTTCAACTTGTAACTTGTGTTGTTTTGGGTAGCCTTTGAACTATAAAATTTATACATTTCATGTAACCGTTATTGTCATAGATAAGTTTATTGTTTTATTGAATCGTTTCTAATGTATAAAATTGAGAATGGAAATGGGGAATGTGTCAAAGAGACAACAACCCGACCATAGAACAGACAACAGCAGAAGGTCACCAACAGGTCTTCAGTGAAGCGAGAAATTCCCACACCCGGAGGCATCCTTCAGCTGGCCCCTAAACAAATATATATATACTAGGTCAGTGATAATGAACGCCATACTTAACTCCAAATTGTACACAAGAGACTAAAATTAAAAATAATACAAGACTAACAAAGGCCAGAGGCTCCTGACTTGGGACAGGCGCAAAAATGGGGTAAAACATGTTTATGAGACCTCAACCCTCCCCCTATACCTCTAGCCAATGTAGAAAAGTAAACGCATAACAATACTCACATTAAACATTTAGTTCAAGAGAAGTCCGAGTCTGATGTCAGAAGATGTAACCAAAGAAAATAAACAAAATTAAAATAATACATAAATAACAACAGACTACTAGCAGTTAACTGACATGCCGGTTCCAGACTCCAATTAAACTGATTGAAAGATAATGTCTTCATCATATGAATATCAGGCACACTCCTTCCCGTTAGTGGTTTAGTTTCATACCATCATAACATATATGAGAAGATATACCTATATGGTTCCAAATTTGGTTTACCCTTGGGCACTTATTTGTCGCCACCTCTTTCGCCACAACAATATATTTTTCGCCACTTTATTACGTGTTTCGCCAAGTAACATAACTATACCTTTCGTTTAATTTTTTTCTACCCCACCCCACCCCATAACCGTTAAATTTCCCGTTTGAATTGTTTTGAACTAGTTATTTAAGGGGCCCTTCATAGCTTGTTGCTGGGTGTGAGCCAAGGCCCCGTGTTGAAGGCCGTACCTTGGCCTATAATGGTTAACCTTTATAAACTGTTATTTGGATGATGAGTTGTCTCATCGGCACTCATACCACATCTTGCTATATCTATCATATGGTCCGACCATACGCGTGCAGTTTGACCATATGAAAATACGCATATGGTCGTGACCATATGCGTATGGTCCTAATACTCATATGGTCCGGAACATAAGCATAGACAATTCGAATTGAGACGTGCATACATATATTGTATAAGATGATGTTCTTAAAAGAGTATACATCTTAGATATTTCATGATCTGTTTGTCTTGTATCTTGTATTATTTATTTTATTGTTTAAGAAGTGGAAACCGAAAATAACTAAATGCTACAACTGTGAGTAGGAGTCTGATTATACAAATCTAATAATTGATCATGCAGCAACTAAACACCATGATAACTTCCTTGTTATAAAAGAAAAGTGTCTAAAAAGTGGAAAGTATGAATATTAATCAAGTCAGACATTAAAATGTTGTTCCTGGTGTCGTTCGATAACGCTCTCCAAACAGAATATTTGCATTAAATTGAAACAAGATTCATTTTGATGTGTTTTTGATGATTTATTGGGAATATATGATATTATCCTTCACTTAATTACAGTTATAAACTAGAAAAAAGTAATTTTTTAAAGCCGAAAATACCTTTAAATTTTCTGTACAAAAACCCGGACCATGTGTCTAAAAACCCGGACGAATTCACAGTTGCTCTCGAAAAAACCCGGACAATAACAAACACTGATATATTTAATAAATACAAGGAAATTGCGCTTCTTTGTTGATCAAAACATATATAGTATTCAATTTAAGATCGGTAGTAATGTTAAAAACTGTTATAATTACGAAATATCCCTTAATTGAACTTATCGCATGTTTTATCACTCGAAAAAGCCCGAACTACACTCGAAAAAATTGGATCAAATCACTCGAAAAACCACGATCCTTGCCGGACACTATACCTACCGTATTGTTTGCATCCCAAAAATATGCTGAATGTACTCTCATTAAGAATATTCTTTGTGTGTTTTATTCTCACATGTCTTTTTTTTTTTAATAAAAGCGACTTACAATTATAGAAGCTCAGAGCAAAATAAATAAATATTTGTAATTATAAACCACACGGAACAGTGTCATAAGGAATATTAGTGATCACATTCATTGTGTATGAAATAGAAGGACAGATATATAATATGTCAAATCGATCGATATTGTATTTGTTACATACATGACATATGACCGGTAAAATAGGAATGTCACAGGGCAAATCATTCTGCTCTCTAAACATAAATAAAATAAGAAAATGTCTAGTATGTGCCACCATAAGGTTTCTAGCATGCCTGATGTCAAATGTCTATTTCGAACATAAAATAAATAGCTTCTGATATAGATTTAAAAAATCTGTGTTAAACGTACGTCGCTTTTTGTATGCATGGTTCGATATATTAAATTCAAAGTCACAAAAATCATTATATATATACTGTGAACAAATTTTTTTTGTACTTTATATCATGTTTCGCAGCCATTTAATATCGCTATTTTCCTAATGTATTAAAATAGGGCAAAATCTAAGGTTAACATATCTTTCACGACTACAAAATACCATTTTTTACAAGCGAATCTCGAAAATTAGTTAGTTTACACATGTTACAGTACCTACACTAAATGTATTGAACATAAGAATTTTAACACCAAATTGTTATTAGAGACTTTTAACTGCGTCCTGGAAACACACTAGTTATTCCTTTTTTCGCGACGCGGGATGTTGTTGATGCTTCTCCAATGCAATTATGGTGTTGATCCAGGAAACACATTTTCTCACAATATTCAATATGCAAAAACTGCAATTCCAGCATATAAACCTCAAATCTTTTCAGAAGAAATAATCGTGTTTTTTTTTACCTTTATCCGAAAATTATAAAGATACAATGCACATACTCAATATTCTAAATTTGACATTATTATTTTTCTTATTAAAGACAACACATAACTTCGTCTTCAAGATGTCCAACAAACAATTTTCGAAAGTAAATAGAAGAAATTTTACAGATTCTCCAATCTGAATTGACTTTGATTGTCTGTTTTCCTACCGAAGGTCGGTGGGTTTCTCTGTGAAGTCTGGCTTCTTCCATGGTTTTTATGAGAATAAACTATCTATCTATCTTTCCAGCAATAAAACTGACCACCATGAAATAGAACAATAGTGTTGAAAATGGCACCGATAGCAAATGAATCAATCACTGATTAGTCTTTTGTAGACGAAACGCGCGTCTTGAATTGCGTCAATACAAAATTTAATCCTGGTTTATTTATTTACAGTAAAAAATGTACCCTTCAGAAATATTGTAATGCTTTTTATTTAAACAGCAATGCCACTCCAAATTGTAATCTTTAAAATTTTGCTGTCTTATGTGACTCTTAGAAATATTTCACGTCATCTAGCTGAGAAGGTGTTTTAATGATAATTATACTTACTACCAATTATAAGTTTCCTGATAAGTTTCAGGAGCATTGGAACATGAAGATCATACACTGTATACACATTATTATATTTTAGTTCTGGACAAAATACATGGTTTTGTTGTAATAACCATGAAGAGGTAAATGGCAAATGTTTCAGTAAGTTTAAATTTCTGTCTAAACTAATGTACCCTTAAACACATATGTAAGACTGGTTAATGGCAATGATGTGTCTTGTTCACCTAGAAATTTTACACTTTTTAATAAATTTACAGAAGTGAGGAAGAAGATGCAATCTTGATATGTAAAACGTATATCCCAAAGGTGAAGCAGTACAACAAAACATACAAAACACGGCAATTATCAGAAACTATACATAACAGTGTGATGAGACCTCAGTTCCATTCTCACAATTGTCATTCGCTGTATAATTCAATGTAGAATTGATTGTACATGTAGCATCATTCAAATTATTCATTATTTTTCGGGTACTACTTATGAAAGTACAAAGTGCTAACCATTTTCTAGAGCACCCGAAGTTACTAAAAGATGTAGGTTTTACCACATATATATTATCATGGATTTGTATAATTAAAAATACGAAGGTGTGGTATCATTTTTGTAATATTTTGAGTACTGTTCTGGTACGCCATTTAGAAATATGTTATTTGACTTGAGTGTTCCAACTTGACCGTTATTTCGACGATCATGAATATATAACACAATAACATGATACACTAGAAAATCACTTAATTTTCTGAGCTAGGTAATGTTCCTGCATGAAACTTTTGCAGACTGTTCATTTTTATTCTGCCTTTGCAAAGATTATTCGCTTCATAAATTGTGATAACAGAAGATCAAATACTCCTCATCTCACATTAATTTGCCTAAAACAAATTAAAAATTTAGCATTGCAATGTTATTCTATTTATTTGTATCATATACTTTTACAAGAGCTTTCAGTGTGTAAATTATTTAATTGTAGTTGAATAAAGAGTGGTAACTTTTTATAAAAGTAATAGCAACATAGACTTTAAGCTTAAAAACATACATTTCGGTTCAAATTAAAATTTCGTTTCTAACAGAATGTCCTGACGGATTTGAATCGTTTGATGGCAGTCCTTGCATGCCCTGTCCAGACGGATATTGGGGGAAAGACTGTGCACACATATGTCGTTGTACAAAATCCCAGATGTAAGTATATGAAAAAAAAGAAGTTGTTGTATGATTGCAGGTATTTCTACTTCATAACTTTCTCGTTTCCTTTGATTCTCATTTAATATATTGCTAGTTAGTCCACTCATATGACATGATAAAGTAGAAGTATAGTTTGTTATTAGATAAAATGTTACATTAGTAGTCCAATTATACTCTGCATATTCTATCATCTATTTTGCTATACTTTATTTCTCTGATTTATGGCATTTAACTTCTACCGTTACTGACAATAGACTTTATTTTTTAAGTAATCTTTTGTGTTATTGTGAACTATTTCATGTTTTCACAGATGCTGTTGCAATGTGTTTATGCTACTGAAGCTAACATCAAATCTGAATTTCAAATTTTCTGTAATATTTTTATTTTTTATAAGTCGATACTTTTCGTAGCCAATAACAAGATTTGCGTATTTTTAATTTTTTATATTTTCAGCTCATTGTGTGACGAAACGTATAAAGTGTTACATGCAAACTGTCTCCTTTTCTTTCATATGGTCTAAATTTCTTGATTACCTAATGTGTGTTAATAACTTGTGTATGAGATGTAATTACATAGCTGATCAATTGAATAAGGCAGGTATGTTAATGTTGTGGATTTCAGATAATAACAACTCATATTAACCCTAGAAATTAACAAAATGTCGAAAATGGTGGATTAAAAGCTGAATGTCTTACTTATATGACAGTTGCATACAGTTCCATTATATTTCACAAGGATGTGTGAACAAAACAAACAGACATAATAGATACATTTGTCAATAATAGAAATACAGGACCTGTAGTCAACTTTGTGTAATCATTTTAATCACTTAAAAACAAACAATGTCCCGAGCTCTGGCTTTGCTAGTCTTGTATGATTTTAAATTTCAGTTTCTTGCGTATAATTCGGAGTTAAGTATGACGTCCATTATCACTGAACTAGTATACATATTTGTTGGCCAGCTAAAGGACGCCTCCGGGTGCGGGAGTTTCTAGCTACATTGAAGATCCATTGGTGGCCTTCGGCTGTTGTCTGCTCTATTCTTATGTTGTTGTCGGTTTGACACATTCCCCATTTCCATTCCCAGTTTTAAATATATTAAGAAACATTAGCTCTAGCACAACGATTGAAAAAAGTCTTAACGAAGATCAGACTGGATATGTTAAAAATAGATTTATTGGTTTTAATCTTAGACAGATACAAGATATTATAGATTTTACTGATTTATACAAAATTGAGGGGGCTATAGTCTTTATTGATTTTTCTAAGGCGTTTGACTCTCTAGAATGGAATTTTATGTTTTCAGTTTTAAAACATTTTGGATTTAATGAATCTTTTATAAGATGGGTTAAGACTTTATATAGCGATATTCAAACATGTGTAATGAATAATGGTTGGATATCTGAGGTCTTTAAAAATACAAGAGGTATACGTCAAGGGTGTCCTTTATTTGCATTATTATTTGTTTTATTTGTGGAAATTGTGCAATTCTGATTTTAAAGGTATCAGAGTCAAATTAGATTGCAAAAATCATACTATAAAAATTTCGCAACTGGCAGATGATACTACTTTATTTTGTTGTTCTAAATATGATGTTCAAGTAGCTATGAATGAAATTGAAATTTTTGGTTCTTATTCAGGGCTGAAATTAAACAGAAACAAAACAGAGGGGTTATGGGTAGGAAAACTTAAATCTTGTAAAGACAAAATTGAGGGAATCAACTGGAGCAATGGACCAGTTAAAACTCTTGGCATTTACTTTGGGCATTGTACAGAGGAATGTGAAAAACTAAATTGGGAAAATAAGATTGAAAAGATGAATAAATTATTTTATTCTTGGCAAAAAAGAAATTTTACTATTTTTGGAAAAATTTTGATAATTAAAACATTAATTGTGCCCATTTTTACTTTCGTGGGATCTGCTTGCAGAGTTCCAGACAAATTTTTAAAAGAAAGAGAAAAAAAGTTGTTTTAAATTTATTTGGGATAATAAACCAGATAAAGTAAAAAGAAATTCAATTATTGGTCCATATGAAAAGGGGGGGTTTGAATATGATAGATATCAGAAGTTATTTCACTGCTTTAAAAGCTATGGGGGTAAAAAGACTAGTAAATGATTGTGAAGGAGGGGGGACAATTATACCTCAACACTATTTTTATAATTTTGGGTCAAACTGGTTAGTATTTCAAACAAACAGTGGAGATAAGAAAGACGAAAGCATTGAAAACATCCCAGATTTTTATAAAGATATTATTAAATGTTGGAAATTAACTGTTGGAGGTCTAACAAAAAAAAAACAGAAACATTTACAGATATAAGAAAACAAATATTATGGAACAATAAATTTATTAAATTTGAAAATAAAGCTATATTTTTTAAAATATTGGATTAAAAGCGATCTTATTTATGTAAATGATATCATAGATGAAAAAGGTTGTATTTCTCAAGACATCATTTTAAATAAACTAAAAAATAAATCAAACTGGATGGCTGAAATTAATTTAGTAAAGAAATCTATACCAAAAAACTGGGCAGCAATTTTAAAATCGGAAAAATTCTATAAAAAATATTGTTAATATAAAAAGAAACTAATTTATATTGGATGGTTTACCTATGAAATTAGAAGCATTAACAATAGTTCTTGTAATTTTTGTACACAAGAAGAAGATTATGATCACTTCTTTATACTGTGTCCGTATTTAAAACTTTTTTTTGGAATAAAATAAATGAAGTTTTAAAAAACAGTAAAATAACTTTTAAAATAAAACTAAGACACTTAGTATTTGGATATAAAACTTCTGAAGAAGAATATTTTGACTTAAACTATTTTTCAACAATTGTGGGGTTTTCAATTTACAAAGCCTACTACATATCTGATCAAAAGACAAACAAATGTCAATGTTTTCTCAATGAGTTCAATAGAAGAGTATGTGACTGTTTGAAAATTAAAAGTAATGTTTTAGCAACTATTAGAAAACATATGAATAGTCATATTATGTGATTAAGTGATATTATCTAATATATATATATGATGTAAAAAATGTAATATGTATTTTGCAACTAATCACTACCCTGAGTGATTAGTGGATTGTAACAGGGAAAATCAGGAGTAGCTTGGACTCCTGAATGATATTGTAACAAGCCAATATTTGAAATAAATATTTATTTATGTTTAAAAAAAAGAAGACATTAGCCAATTATGGGATGCATAAAGAACCACGTCATATATAAAAAAAAACACACATTAAAGCAGCCAGACAAAGCATATTAGCATATTTTATACAATAAGTATATCTGTTACAGATGTGATCATATATTAGGATGTGTCAACATTCATATAGGCAAGCCAGAAGAATCTACAGGTAATGGTATTGATGGACTTAAAACGTGTGTTTCTATTGATTGGTTCCAAATGGTCATCAAACTTTGAACCAAGATCAGTCAACTGCTGCGTGTTCATTATTTTTATTGAATTTTCATTGTATTCGTTCGTCTCCAATTTCGAGCAATGTCATTATTAGTATACCTTTCATACTGAAAGGTCGGCGAAGATAGATATATAATAAGTATGCATTATTAATGCATTGTTAAAGGTTCTTCATTGGTCAAACCGATATGAAATCATCCAAAGTATACAATGGTATAAACGATCCCAATTATACTTAGTTGTACACATGCAGTATGTTATTCGTCATCGCAGATAAAATATCTAGCACACACACTATTTTATGTAGCGGTATACATATTAAGAGAAATTAAACAACGATCTATCAAACACCAAAATAATGTATATTCAAGCAACAATAAACATAATCATGATCATAATGCCCTTCAACAAATCATTAAACATCTAGTTGGTATAGTAAGTTTATAACGTCTAGAGATTTTATATTTTCAATCAAAGTTAGTTGGGTGGAATAGCTATTATAATAGTTCACATATTAAAGAGGCTATGCCAATAACTCTGACTACCTTATTGGTAGCTGTTTGTATAAACTGCATGGCAAACACTTTAAAATGGAAATTTCATGTATTTCCCGATCTTGCTACAGAGTATAGATCCACAAAAAAAAAACACTTTCAAATTGCTTTAATGATATAATGGCAATAAATGTGCTCAGGGAAATTTATTCCTCACATCAATCATATTTCTACTTGTATATATCACCTGAGTATGTCAATTTACCGTATACATTTGACATAAAGGTCAAAGAATAACTGATATGCCCTAAAAATTAAACCGTTTTTTTATTTTATTTCACCAGACTGCAGTCTAATTCTAACGTATATTATTTAAAAACAAAAGCAGATATTGCGATTACATCCTTTAAACCGCATATGACTATTATAAAAAACTAGGTGACTTCTTTTGATATTGATTTGAAAATTTAGAAATATTAAGTTGACCTATATCAAAAAGCCAGTGTACACGCGTTTCTACACAATTCGGAAGATCTTATTCGAATCTTGATTAACAATCTTTACAATGTAGCAGTACTATTAAAATTTAGTTTTTTACACGCTCTAAAATACTGATTCGAATGATTCCTTTGCAATCTACTTATTTTTCACATTTAACAGAGTTTTTGGGAATGGGAATTGTAGATACAAATTCCTTGTTTTAACATGTTTTACTCTGTGTTTTTTTAATATCTAGCAGAGCTCATACAAAACCGTCTCAAACAGACAGACAACGCTATCTTCTAACGTTATTTTATTTATTATTATCAGATATATTTATTGATGATACATTGTCACTAAAAACCCGTAATTCAGTAGGTACTTGCATCTAATATTGACAGCTTAAAGATAGTATCATTGACAAACAGGAGGATTTCACATTTGACATGTATTACTTACTTAGGCCCGGGAAGCTTGAGACATTGTCGAAACTAAACCTTTCTTTTTGACGACTTTCCATATGTATCAGTAACCTTTGCCATCTAACAAAAAGTACAATCACAAAAATACTAAACTTAGAGGAAAATCTAATAGGAAAGTCCATAACCCCATGGCAAAATCAAATAACAAAACACTTCAAAAAAGAATGGACAAGAACTGCCAATGTTTTCATGGCTTAATTGGTACACTATATCCACTAAATGACTCTTAAAATTGTTGAAGGAAGAAGATCATTATTGGCACCATCACCAATCGATAGACAAATATGGTGTATATTTTGTTCAATCTACAATATTATGTAACCTGTAGATTTCAGAATACCCGGTAATATTATTCGGATCTATAAATTTTCCCATTGTATCCTTTCCCTGTTTGCGAATTTTGTAATGAAAGAGTATAAGTATGACCGGAACTGCATTCACATAGTTAGAATTGATTCTATCACAATGCATTATATCTTGTTCATTTTAGGCAATGCAATAACATAAAATTAATATTTTACTGTTAACCTTAATTTCTATCGCCCTTATGTATTTATCTTGATAAAGTATCTACATGATCAAGTTGTTTGCATAATAAATTGCACTGTTTAGCTAGAAGATTTCTATGTGCTCTTTTACGAATTGTTTAATACTCTAACTGTTCTGATACGAGTACATGTCAAATGAACGTGAACAGTCCATTGTCTCATATTCAACAAAATTCACAAGTTTCAGAAATAATAGAAACAGAAATGCGAACTTTACGCGAGCAAAAATATGAAATGTAATTTACGTAATTGTCAATTTTTTATCTGACAATTTCAGAACACACAGATAGATTGAAGTATACATCATTTGTGTCTAATACGATCGAACCATCAACGCTCAGAAGAAAACACTCAATTTTACAGGTAACAACAATAGGAACAACAACCACAGCTTCAAAGTCAGAAACAGACTATTTAGGTAAAAGTCTATAAAAAATTGAAAACAACACGTTTAATAATTTCTTGCGTCCGAAGCGTTTTTCTGGATTTACTATCATCAGGAACGCTCAAAGCCAAACATTTGAAAACCGAAGATGGATAAGTACCGAAACCGTTGAGGAGCTATATGTCAAAAATACCTAAAATAAATAACCAAAGGATACATATACAAGACAAGCTATATGATCAAAGATAACGATGACATAACCGATATTTAAAAAAAGGATATTGCTAAATAGCGAATAAGCCATATGTCGATAAAACAAATGTCCATAGATGTGAAAAATACAACAACTTAAAAACTGTAAACAAGGACAAAACTCATTCAGCATGGTAAACTATATATTTTCCCCAGAATGAACCAGTTTATACAATCGAAAATATTATATACACGATCTGATTACTACAATAACAATAAGCTTGACAGAGAGCAACTGAATGGTTCATTGATAGAAACTGACAAACATTAAACGTAGAATGTATGGTCAACTTTTTTAAGTCGATTAAAATTAAGTGTTTTGTGTAATTGGAGTATATTCAATAAACATGATAGATGTATGAAGTGAATCATGTCTGTGACTGAGCTTCTATTACCCCCGATACAAAAGTTTCCTCATTAGAATTGAATTATTCAATATTTTGATATTCGGATTCAATCATGTGGTGAATATTATGATAAATAAGTAAGATTCAATAATTAAAACTCATCATCCTTGGCAGTTTCAAATCATTAAATGGCCGATAAAATTGTTTCTTAAGAGGTCTCAATTTTAATTCATATCACAGCTGTTATCCGTTTTAACGATTTCAAAAGAGTTTATCTTAATATATGAATACGGTTATTTCTTGTCATTTACCTTAATCCTTTTAATTGCTGTACAATCCTTGCTTATGTATTGCTATGCGCACTAGCTAGTTTTCATTTACAGCCGGTCAGAATCGGGACGTAACTTCTAACGCCTGTTTTATGACACATATCACGTTCCGTGCATGATAAACAATAATATCAACACGCTTTGATAGTTTCCATAATGAAATTATTCATAGATTTTAATAGATTTCTTGGGTATATTTACTTGTGGACGTTGATTTCGTTGGTATACTGAACCACGAATACAAATATTTCAACAAAAAATGTAGTTCTCTTTTAGCTTGTTTGCAGTCTCTAAATAAACAACGAGATAAAATATCCCCGAACATACATTTTTACCAATATGCAACCATTGGTACCCAAGAAAATAAATGAATCCGTTTGAACTACTCCCGGGTATAAACAATGGAAACACCTTAACAAAAATGCATTTATAATGGTCAATAGATCATCGTTTTTTTAGATATAATTGATATTTCGTTTCTGTTTATTTTATTTACTTCGTATACGTTGAATTGCAGGATTTAGTAAAAGAGAAATAGTTGCCTATTCTATTTGCTTCTTTCTGCTTGCTGTCTTAATAATGATGTGTATTGTATGTCAGCGCCGGTATAAACAGATATATAGCGCTTTCAGAATTTATCAGACAAGATATAGAGGAAGACATATTACAGATAACTTAGTTTCCGCAATTCCTCTGACAGAAACGCAAGTGATATATGAATTGATAGATGAATCGAATATGATAGAAAACATTGAGAACATTGGAAATAGCAATATCTCAACTACCGACACTAATGAAAGTTATGCTCAACCTGAAAGCAACGGTTACCTAACGCCGTATCAACCTGTTAATGAATATACAAATACTGAAAACTCATCCGACAATAAATCAGAATATTCAGTGTCATCAATTGCAGATGATCACACCGCAAACGATTGCCTATCAAATTCGTCCTCCTCAGACACAGAAGGGAGACCATCTAGCTATCTCAACCCGTATCAACCAATTGTTTATTCATTAGATATTCATGAATATTCATCTACTCACAACACTTAGGATACCGTTTTGTTTGCATCTGAATAATTGACGCAGGAATCTTGTTGGTTTTGATCGGAAGCACACATTGATGGCTATCAGGGATTAACATGAATATCATAGCATTTGTGTGTGTTCAGATAGACCCGCCTTCTCGTCAGAGAAATGGGAGTTGAATGTTGACATTTGTTTTGTACATTTAAGGAATGATTGTAATATGTTTTCTGTCTATGAAAAAATAACATAAAAAAATTGGTGCACACTGAATAACGCGCGTAGCGGGTTATTTAACAGTGTGCACCACATTTTTTATGTTATTTCGAATAGACAGAAAAAATATTACAGTCATTTCTTATAATTCAATTCTAAATTCCATTTTAAACCGTAGAAAACCTTGAAAAAACGTTGATGACGTCACGGTCACACGACTTGATTAGGTCTATGGTCTGATAACAAAATAACGTCAGCCAATCAGAAGACGCGTTACATCCAAAATTAAATTATTGTGTGTTACAATTATTTAGTAATTCAAATAATACAAGCACATTAGTTTTGGAAAAAAACCCAGTTAGTCCTCTATTCACTTTTAAAAAGTAATAAAATTATTTTTTATTTTATTTTTATTTCAAAGCATCGACATGAATGTTCGCATTTACTTATTAGATACATTGTACTTTGTCCAATTGTATTCGTTTAAAATAATATAGAAATCAGAAATTCTTTCTACAGCAAAATCTACCCTCAGCGGCAATGATTTGTTGTATATATGAACATTAGTAAACAAATATTTAAACAATTTCTAATTTCTCTTACACAATTTGATGGGATAAATTAATAGATGAACATTTTCAAAAGAATCACACGAAATAAATAAAAGCTACCATAAAGTACAATTGAATATAAGACTGAATATCCTGAAAAACAAAGGTTGACATCTGTTGACTTTTAACGGGGCATTAGTGAACTCCGTCGTAATGACTGATGATTGACGTTAAGATGTTTTTACCTATATGAGGTAATTATTTGTTTAACAGATAAGACTTCTTTATGTGCTTTTAACAATCAAACAACAAAAATACATGCATAAGAATAAAAAAACAATGTTCGCAATATAAAAAAAAGTATTCGTCATACTACACATACAAAGAGGGCTGAATAAAACACATGCACATTTTACTAAAGCATACGCAATATACACCGATACATTTTCTAATTAAAAAAAAGTACTTTACCTGGAACGGTGAGAAATTATATTGGAATAAACATAAGGTATACGAAAAAAGTAAAATCACAAAAATACTGATTTCCGAGGAAAATACAAAACGGAAAGTCCCTAATAAATTGTTAAACCAAATGATAAAACACATCAAATGAATGGACAACTGTCATATTCGTGAAATGGTGCAGACATTTTTAAATGTAGAAAATTGTGAATTGAACCTGTGTTTAAAGCGCTAAACCTGTCACTTGTACGACCGTTGCATCAAATTCCATTACATTGACAAAAATGCGTAAAAAAAATGTCGCAAATAAGGGTACAACATCAACAGAAACTCCATCAAAACTGGGATTGATTTCGGGTTCGCCGGAAGGGTAACCAGATCCTGCTCCACATGTGGCACACGTCGTATTTCTCAAGCCGATTATACAAATTTCAACCGAACAATGCCAAGATATATTAAAAGTATATTGTTATCGAAGCAACATCCTGTTTAATTGCTTTTTTATAACATTTATCCAGTTCTAAATTCTAATTATTGAACAAAGAACGATAAGACAAGGACTATTTCTATAATATTTCATGCTCTTTTTCTTCGTGCTATATTTGTTCTTTAAAAAAATTTATTCCAGCGTCTCTGTCTAGGCTTTTGAAGACGAAACGAATGTCCTGCGAAGCCAACTTTAATCCTGGTATCTATAATGAGGTTTCGATGCTCATGTGTAGTCGAAAACTTTTTGTTTTATTAAATACCAATCAAACTTCAATTATTAAAGTAATATACAATGTTTGAGATTCGACTTCTTCGATTCTTCAGTTGTCGAAGACATGAGTTGATATTGATTGGATTGTTTTTCTTGTTTAAATTTTTGGCATCAAGAAAAGTTTCGTAGTCCAAACCTTTTATCGAAAGAAGCAACTGAGCATTGACCACTTGTTCTCGCTGCTTTTAAGATAGTAAATGATAAAATTAAGACTTGAATTAATCATCTCCATTTGTCGAAATTATATAATGTGGATTTATTTATTTTCATGGGTATAAAATTGTGTGGATCAAGGACAACTTAATCGTGGATATCTAGTTTCAGGGTTTTGCCAAAGTCGGCATATAAGCTTATAGTAAATTTGTTATTCGTTGCACATTTTAACTCGTTGTTCATCTGTTCCCACGAAATTCACATATATTGGTATCCAACGAATCACAATGAATCAACCGTACATCTTAAAAACATTATTGGTGTATAGGTTACTCTGCTTCAATCCAAATTAATACAACCATGGTTGGTATTGCTCTCGGTAACGGGCAACTTGAAATCAACTCTTAGATACAGTCCTAAATCTACAGGTTTCATTTCAAAAACACTAAAATAATAACGTATGATCAAACATCAAGAATATTAGAGTCAAGAACGTAAGCTGTTATTAAATAACCCATTAGAAAAGGAGAACAAAAAAAAAACCTATTCCAATCGTTGACCTATTTACATTTTATATTTTTTTTTTACCTTAAACTTACCTTGTGGGTCGACTGTAATGATACTGTGAACAACAATGGTGTGATGTTTAGTCATTTGATTGGTCAACAGTTCGAATGTGTTCTGTCGTCATTCGTCTAGTTGCTATGACCTGTTAAACGATGTTCGCTTACATCTATTTACTATCATAACTATTTACCTTTAACCGGGTAAATACCGTGAGAAATAATATCTCCATTTATAATATAATATTAAACCCAATAATCAGATCTTAGCAATCGTTGTAAACTTAAGTATACATCGTCCTTATAAATAAACTATGCACGATTTTGATTCAAATTATTTTACAATTTTTAATTTAAAGAGTAGTTGTGTAGAAATTTCAATTCCTTGATCAATTTATTTTAGTTCTTTTATGAGATTTAACAATTACGCACCAAGGTTATACGAATCAATTAGTATAAAATATAAAGTATTTACTATTATAACTATAAATAACCAAGTGCATACCGTGTGAACCACACCATTCATAAGTATATAGTCACGTGAAATCAGAAATTTGAAATATAAATGTATTGGCTATTTATAGATAACATGGTCAATAAAAATAGCACCCCGACACTCCGAACAAATATTTCATACGAAAAATTTAATGAGTAGGAAATGTTTAATAAATCAATGATTAATCAAAAATCAAATTATGCTGGTAACGTTTTGGAAGATTGTGTGCTCATTTCTTGTTTTGTCGGCACGCCTAATATTTATTGGTCACGCTCATGCTATATTTATGTTATTTCTATTTCTAATGCAAATATAAACTATTGAAAGTTCCATCATTCCATTTGTAATTCAGGATCTTGTTGATTTTCTGTTTATTAAGCTATCGAATCAGTTCGTTTTTTGCTGAATTCTTATATGCAAACACTACAAAAAGTTACAGAATTAACTGAGAGAATTCACAGCATTTCTTAGAGGGGAAATAGTGAATTAAAAAATGATAATTGAAATTATTTGTTGATAGAAAATTTTTAGACATACTTCTAAAATAGTGATCATGTGTTCTTTCTTAAAAACTGTTTCTCGTATTATAAACTCATAGAAATACAAATGTAATTCCTACCGAAAAGGATTGTGCATATAAAATCATTGATAAATACATGCATAACCGTTGCATTTCATATAGTTGGTAATACGAGAAAATATTTAAAAAGACATGAAAGATAAAAATATAGTTTTACTGCATGCTAAGGAATGACTGTAATATTTTTTCTGTCTATTCGAAATAACATCAGAAATGTGGTGCACACTGATGAACCCGCGTAGCGTTTTATTTTAAAGTGTGCACCACATTTTTTATTAACAAAAAAAATTATACTTATTATAAAAAAAAAACAACAGTTTGTTTCCCTTAATTTCTTGTTCACATCATTATAATAAAATAAACTGAAAACTAAACTACCATGGAAAATGACCTTCAAATGATAAAAATTGCAGATTTACGAAGGGAACAATTTTGATGATACATTGACAGCATAGAAGTTGCTATTCAACCATGTTATGTTTTAACTTTTATCTTTATCTGTAGACAGCTTTCACATGGTTATATTTTCTGTGATACAGCTAAGTAAAAATAAGGAAATGAAAAAAATAATAATAAAAAGTATTCAGCCAGCTTTATTCTATAGATCTGTATTCACGAGTATAACTTTAATTTAGTTCCATATGTAAAATACAACATTTCATAAATTTAGTTGTTTAGCGTGCTTTCATTGGCATACGACACGAAGTTTTCCTGAATGAACATCAGACATGTGTTTGTGGTCAGAATTCAAACAAGAATATTAAAACGCTTATATTTCTACCATTGAAAACAGTCATTAATATAGTTACTTAGACTCTGTCCAAAATATGCTTAAATCAAGTTACTTTATCTTTTTTTTTCTTACATTCCACCAAAAAAATATCAACAATAAAAATAACGTCATTCAAAGTCAAACCACGGTTACAAGTTATTGGATACAGCTTATAAGTAGTGTAAACATATGAGGAAACCAACAGTGTTTTATTTAGTAAGTTTCGTAGATATGTTTTATTGAAATCTTTGATACAGACTAATGTTGAGATACCGCCTAATCTTTTAATGCATATGCTTATTTGAATTTAAAGGCTGATAGTGTCATAATGACATAGGAACACATTTAAATATAATATTTATAAAGCTACAATGCATATATCTGGTCTTTATACACAATATCCTAAATTGACCTTATTATTTTTCTAATTAGCTGGGTCTAAAATATGTTCATCAAAGAGTTTCCTATAGTTAATAGAAGAAATCTATTTTACAGATATTCCAATCTTCATTTCTCTGTTTTCCGTATAATTTCTCTGTGGATTCTGGATACCTTCACCATTAAAACTGACCATCACAAAATAGCTCAATGGTGTTGTAAATGGCGTTTATAGCAAATCGATCAAACATTTTACTGTTAAGAAAAGTACCCTTCAAAAATATAGTAATGATATATATTTAACCAGCAATGCCGCTCAAAAGTGTTGTCTTTTAAATGTTGTTGTCTAATGTGACTCTTTGAAATATTTCACATAACCTACATGTTCTAGTTAAGAATATGCATAACTTTTTTTAAATGTATCATATTATAAACTACCTATTACGAGATAGTAATAACTACCAATTATACGTTTACTGCTATGTTTCAGAGGCATTGTAACATTGACTTTAAGCAGAGTAGGCTAAACTGGTTATATATTATTGTAATTTTTTTAATAGATTTGGACGAGTGAAATGGTTTTGATTTGGTAAGCATGAAGAGGTTAATGGCAATTGTATCAGTAAGTTTAAAATTCTATCTAAACTAATGTAACCTTAAAACACATTTAATTAAAGTGTCTTGTTTACCTGAACACAAATTTTGAATAACTTTACAGAAAAGAAGAAGATACAATCTTGGTATTTAAAAAGTATATATTAAAGATAAAATAGTGCAGCAAATTCTACAAAAACAGGGCAATCATCAGAAAACTGCGCAGAACAGATGGATTGTTGGGAGAAGACTGCAACAACGTATGTAGTTGTACAAATTTCTAGATGTCAGTATATGAAAATAAGAAAATGTTATATGATTGCGAGTTATTTCAACTTCATAACTTTCCCGTTTCCTATAGATTATCATTCAATATATTGCTAGTTAGTTCAGTCATATGACTTAATGAAGTAGAAATAGTTAATCATTATATATAATGTTTCCTTAGTAGTCCAATTATACTCTGCATATTCTATCATCTATTTTGCTATACTTTATTTCTGTGATTTGTGGCATTTAACTTCTACCGTTACTGACAATAGACTTTATTTTTTACGTAATCTTTTGTGTTATTGTGAACTATTTCATGTTTTCACAGATGCTGTTGCAATGTGTTTATGCTACTGAAGCTAACATCAAATCTGAATTTCAAATTTTCAAAACTGTAATATTTCTATTTTTTATGAGTCGATACTTTTCGTGGCCAATAACAAGATTTGCATATTATTAATTTTTTTCATATTTTCAACTTATTGTGTGAAGAAACGTATAAAGTGTTACATGCAAACTGTCTCCTTTTACTTTCATATGGCTTAATATCTTGATTACCTAATGTGTGTAAATAACTTTTGTATGCGATGTAATTACATAGCAGATCAATTGAATTAGGCAGGTATGTTAACGTTGTGACACCGATGGATTTCAGATAATAACAACTCATATTAGGTACCAGTCATATTATCAACACTTTTGTTAGGATATTTTTCACTGAGTTTTCAATACATAAATATGTCTACACCATTCCTGCACAAAAGAATTTCGTCAGGTTCGGGTTGCCTTTTCTCAAGATCAATCATTTGGAACTGTTATGAAAGATTTCTTTACTCAATTATGTTTCTGTTTAAAGTTACAATCAATTGATCAATACTCAATATATGTATTTATGGAGCAGTAACTTTACTAAAATACCGCATGATCGCTGCCGACCACACGAACCACTATTCGTAACAGTTAAGGTTGACCAATTTCTTGACTTAACCCTAGAAATTAACAAAATGTAGAAAATGGTGGATTAAAAGCTAAATTTCTTACTAACATGACAGTTGCATACAGTTCCATTATATTTCACAAGGATGTGTGAACAAAACATACAGACACAATAGATAAAATTGTCAACAATAGAAATACAGGACCTGGAGTCAACTTTATGTAATAATTTTTATCACTTAGAAATAAACAATGTCCCGAGCTCTGGCCTTTGCTAGTCTATGATGATCTTAAAGTTTGTTTCTTGCGTATAATTCAGAGTTTAGTATGACGTCCATTATCATTGAACTAGTATACAGATTTGTTTAGGGGCCAGCTAAAGGACGCCTCCGGGTGCGGGAGTTTCTAGCTACATTGAAGATCCATTGGTGGCCTTCGGCTGTTGTCTGCTCTATTGTCGGGTTGTTGTCGGTTTGACACATTTCCCATTTCCATTCCCAATTTTAAATATATTAAGAAACATTAGCCAATTATGGGATGCATAAATACAGATCCACGTCATATATAAGAAAGAAACGCAAAAAGGCAACTAGACAAAGCAGATTAGCAAAAATGAAAGACAATGATACAAAAACTATCAAAGTATAATATCACAATTACGGGATGTATAAGTATAAGTATAGAGCCAAGTCAAATTGATACCACCATAAACAGATTCAACTGTAAAAATAATATTAATCAGGACAAATAAAAGAAAACTGTAACACGTTATTAAGATGATAAACAACATCAGTTCCTATAATCTATATCTAAAAACCATTGTGTATTATTTGTGAAGTTGATAACGGATGTTTCTTAACTAGGTCTTGGTACCTTCTGATGAACGTTTTTACTTCTTACCGGTTTATTCTTACATGAGCAAAACAAACGGACGAAACGTGATACATGATCTGCTTTACCTTCTGGAACACATTATGTCATGCATTATGTGATTGGATGGAGAGTAGTCTTATTGGCACTCATACCACATCTTATCTATTAAAATGGTCAGTCTTTTTTTTTTTTCTTCTAAGTTTTGTGTATTTTTGGTACTATCATAGTCTTTTGGATTTTTCGTTTTTATTGAAATAGATTAACCTGTTTTGTTTTCAAATAATGAGTTTGAATATCCCTTTGTCATATTTCGTTTTGATCCTCGTTTACGTCTCAATTACGCAAACATGTTGAACCAGTCGTAATTTCGCACTTCAAACTTGACCGTTATCGTTTCAAAGTTGACTAGTTTTAAGCTTGAAGTTAATGTTTCATAGTTCGAAAGTCAAAAGAAAATTGATAACTTTTGAAAACATAATGTTTTCAACAGTATTTCGAACATTCCACTGGAAAGTGTAAAGACCTCAGTAACAACCAAAACTTAATTCATATACAATAAGTATATCTGTGAAAAATGTGATCATACTGAAAGGTCGCTGGAAGTAATTAGTATTCATTTTTATCATATATTTAGCATTAATATGATAGCTTTTGCATATGTGTAATGAGCGGAAGTACACAGGCCATAACCTATATCATGGGCATCTCGTGCACAAAACCCATAACAGTGCCTCTCGTGCAAGTTAGTTCCGGTATTTCCGGTATCGGTTGTTTACTTTTCCATTGTGACGTCAGATATTTCTTATGACGACGTCAAAATTTACGGGAACTTTAGTGGGGATAGTTTAGTACTTGCTAACAAATACCATTAACAATTATGAATCATTTTATAGTACAGCAAACATGAAGTAATAATGATCATAAAACTCTTCCAAATTTTCAATGTTTCAAAATGCCTCTATAGGAAATAGGAACATAAATGAATATGGAGGTAGTGATGTGTATTTGTTGGATTATATAAATTTTTTGAATGTTTTAGTTATTTCATTTGTTAATTTGCCATACATAAATCAACTGTCGGAAGTATATGATAAAGAGATTAATACATGGCCTTTTCCATATCGACCCGGGTATCATCCCTCGACCCATATCAGCACATCGACTACATCTCGGGCTTATATGGGGGTCTCGGGATGATACCTGGGCCGATATGGAAAAGGCCATGTATTAATCTCTATTTAATGCACTGTCAAAGTTTCTTTATTTGTCAAACCGATATGAAATCATCCAAAGTACACAATGGTATACACGATCCTAATTATACTTAGTTGTACACATGCAGTATGTTATTCGTCACAGCAGATAACATATCTAGCGCACACACCATTGTACGTAGTGGTATACATATTAAGTGATTAATTCAATTAAACAACGATCTATCAAACACCAAAATAATGTATATTCAAGCAACAATAAACATAATGCCCTTCAACAAATCATAAAACATCTAGTTGGTATAGTAAGTTTATTACGTCTAGCGATTTTATATATTCAATCAAAGTGAGTTGGGTAGAATAGCTATTATAATAGTTCACATATTAAAGAGGTTATGCCAATAACTCTGGCTATTTTATTGGTAGCTGTTTGTATAAACTGCATGGCAAACACTTTAAAATGGAAATTTCATGTATTTCCCGATCTTGCTACAGAGTATAGATCCACAAAAAAACATACTTTCAAATTGCTATAATGATATAATGGCAATAAATGTCCTCAGGGAAATACATTCCTCACATTACGCTATCAATCATATTTCTACTTGTATATATCACCTGATTACAAAAGAAATCAAGGTCAAAGAATAACTGATATGCCCTAAAAATTAAACCATTTTTGATTTTATTCACCAGGCTGCAGTCTAATTCTAACGTATATTATTTTTAAAAAAAAACAGATATTGCGAATACATCCTTTAAACCGCATATGACTATTATAAAAAAAACTAGATGACTTCTTTTGATATTGATTTGAAAATTTAGAAATATTAAGTACACCTATATCAAAAAGCCGGTGTACACGAGTTGCAGTTTCTACACAATTCGAAAGATCTTATCCGAATCTTGAATAACAATCTTTACAATGTAGCAGTACTATTAAACTTTTTTGTTTTTTACACGCTCTAAAATACTGATTCGAATAATTCCTTTGCGATCTACTAATTTTTCACATTTAACAGAGTCTTTTGGAATGGGAATTGTAGATACAAATTCCTTGTTTTGACATGTTTTACTCTGTGTTTTTTTAATATCAAACAGAGCTCATACAAAACCGTCTCAAACATACTGACAACGATATCTGCTAACGTTATTTTATTTATGATTATCAGATATATTTATTGATGATGCATTGTCACTAAAAACCCGTAATTCAGTAGGTACTTGTATCTAATATTGACAGCTTAAAGATAGTATCATTGACAAACAGGAGGATTTCACATTTGACATGTATTACTTACTTAGGCCCGGGAAGCTTGAGACATTGTCGAAACTAAACCTTTCTTTTTGACGACTTTCCATATGTATCAGTAACCTTTGCCATCTAACAAAAAGTACAATCACAAAAATACTAAACTTAGAGGAAAATCTAATAGGAAAGTCCATAACCCCATGGCAAAATCAAATAACAAAACACTTCAAAAAAGAATGGACAAGAACTGCCAATGTTTTCATGGCTTAATTGGTACACTATATCCACTAAATGACTCTTAAAATTGTTGAAGGAAGAAGATCATTATTGGCACCATCACCAATCGATAGACAAATATGGTGTATATTTTGTTCAATCTACAATATTATGTAACCTGTAGATTTCAGAATACCCGGTAATATTATTCGGATCTATAAATTTTCCCATTGTATCCTTTCCCTATTTGCGAATTTTGTAATGAAAAAGTATAAGTATGACCAGAACTGCATTCACATAGTTAGAATTGATTCTATCACAATGCATTATATCTTGTTCATTTTAGGCAATGCAATAACATAAAATTAATATTTTACTGTTAACCTTAATTTCTATCGCCCTTATGTATTTATCTTGATAAAGTATCTACATGATCAAGTTGTTTGCATAATAAATTGCACTGTTTAGCTAGAAGATTTTTATGTGCTCTTTTACGAATTGTTTAATACTCTAACTGTTCTGATACGAGTACATGTCAAATGAACGTGAACAGTCCATTGTCTCATATTCAACAAAATTCACAAGTTTCAGAAATAATAGAAACAGAAATGCGAACTTTACGCGAGCAAAAATATGAAATGTAATTTACGTAATTGTCAATTTTTTATCTGACAATTTCAGAACACACAGATAGATTGAAGTATACATCATTTGTGTCTAATACGATCGAACCATCAACGCTCAGAAGAAAACACTCAATTTTACAGGTAACAACAATAGGAACAACAACCACAGCTTCAAAGTCAGAAACAGACTATTTACTAG
Source organism: Mytilus galloprovincialis (assembly GCF_965363235.1). NCBI lineage: Eukaryota > Metazoa > Mollusca > Bivalvia > Mytilida > Mytilidae > Mytilus > Mytilus galloprovincialis. Next base: position 87,958,526 of record NC_134845.1, on the reverse strand, counting down.
GTAAAAGTCTATAAAAAATTGAAAACAACACGTTTAATAATTTCTTGCGTCCGAAGCGTTTTTCTGGATTCACTATCATCAGGAACGCTCAAAGCCAAACATTTGAAAACCGAAGATGGATAAGTACCGAAACCGTTGAGGAGCTATATGTCAAAAATACCTAAAATAAATAACCAAAGGATACATATACAAGACAAGCTATATGATCAAAGATAACGATGACATAACCGATATTTAAAAAAAGGATATTGCTAAATAGCGAATAAGCCATATGTCGATAAAACAAATGTCCATAGATGTGAAAAATACAACAACTTAAAAACTGTAAACAAGGACAAAACTCATTCAGCATGGTAAACTATATATTTCCCCCAGAATGAACCATTTTATACAATCGAAAATAATATATACACGATCTGATTACTACAATAACAATAAGCTTGACAGAGAGCAACTGAATGGTTCATTGATAGAAACTGACAAACATTAAACGTAGAATGTATGGTCAACTTTTTTAAGTCGATTAAAATTAAGTGTTTTGTGACTTCTTTTATGTAATTGGAGTATATTCAATAAACATGATAGATGTATGAAGTGAATCATGTCTGTGAATGAGCTTCTATTACCCCCGATACAAAAGTTTCCTCATTAGAATTGAATTATTCAATATTTTGATATTCGGATTCAATCATGTGGTGAATATTATGATAAATAAGTAAGATTCAATAATTAAAACTCATCATCCTTGGCAGTTTCAAATCATTAAATGGCCGATAAAATTGTTTCTTAAGAGGTCTCAATTTTAATTCATATCACAGCTGTTATCCGTTTTAACGATTTCAAAAGAGTTTATCTTAATATATGAATACGGCTATTTCTTGTCATTTACCTTAATCCTTTTAATTGCTGTACAATCCTTGCTTATGTATTGCTATGCGCACTAGCTAGTTTTCATTTACAGCCGGTTAGAATCGGGGCGTAACTTCTAAACGCCTGTTTTATGACACATATCACGTTCCGTGCAAGATAAACAATAATATTAACACGCTTTGATAGTTTCCATAATGAAATTATTCATAGATTTTAATAGATTTCTTGGGTATATTTACTTGTGGACGTTGATTTCGTTGGTATACTGAACCACGAATACAAATATTTCAACAAAAAATGTAGTTCTCTTTTAGCTTGTTTGCAGTCTCTAAATAAACAACGAGATAAAATATCCCCGAACATACATTTTTACCAATATGCAACCATTGGTACCCAAGAAAATAAATGAATCCGTTTGAACTACTCCCGGGTATAAACAACGGAAACACCTTAACAAAAATGCATTTATAATGGTCAATAGATCAACGTTTTTTTTAAATATAATTGATATTTCTTTTCTATTTATTTGGTTTATTTCGTATACGTTGAATTGCAGGATTTAGTAAAAGAGAAATAGTTGCCTATTCTATTTGCTTCTTTCTGCTTGCTGTCTTAATAATGATGTGTATTGTATGTCAGCGCCGGTATAAACAGATATATAGCGCTTTCAGAATTTATCAGACAAGATATAGAGGAAGACATATTACAGATAACTTAGTTTCCGCAATTCCTCTGACAGAAACGCAAGTGATATATGAATTGATAGATGAATCGAATATGATAGAAAACATTGAGAACATTGGAAATAGCAATATCTCAACTACCGACACTAATGAAAGTTATGTTCAACCTGAAAGCAACGGTTACCTAACGCCGTATCAACCTGTTAATGAATATACAAATACTGAAAACTCATCCGACAATAAATCAGGATATTCAGTGTCATCAATTGCAGATGATCACACCGCAAACGATTGCCTATCAAATTCGTCCTCCTCAGACACAGAAGGGAGACCATCTAGCTATCTCAACCCGTATCAACCAATTGTTTATTCATTAGATATTCATGAATATTCATCCACTCACAACACTTAGGATACCGTTTCGTTTGCATCTGAATAATTGACGCAGGAATCTTGTTGGTTTTGATCGGAAGCACACATTGATGGCCATCAGGGATTAACATGAATATCATAGCATTTGTGTGTGTTCAGATAGACCCGCCTTCTCGTTAGAGAAATGGGAGTTGAAAGTTGACATTTGTTTTGTACATTTAAGGAATGATTGTAATATTTTTTCTGTCTATGAAGAAATAACATAAAAAAATTGGTGCACACTGAATAACGCGCATAGCGGGTTATTTAACAGTGTGCACCACATTTTTTATGTTATTTCGAATAGACAGAAAAAATATTACAGTCATTTCTTATAATTCAATTCTAAATTTCATTTTAAACCGTAGAAAACCTTGAAAAAACGTTGATGACGTCACGGTCACACAACTTAATTATGTCTATGGTCTGATAACAAAATAACGTCAGCCAATCAGAAGACGCGTTACATCCAAAATTAAATTATTTTGTGTTACAATAATTTAGTAATTCAAAAAATACAAGCACATTAGTTTGGAGAAAAAACCAAGTTATTCCTCTATTCACTTTTAAAAAGTAATAAAATGATTTTTTATTTTATTTTTATTTCAAAGCATCGACATGAATGTTCGCATTTACTTATTAGATACATTGTACTTTGTCCAATTGTATTCGCTTAAAATAATATAGAAATCAGAAATTCTTTCTACAGCAAAATCTACCCTCAGCGGCAATGATTTGTTGTATATATGAACATTAGTAAACAAATATTTAAACAATTTCTAATTTCTCTTACACAATTTGATGGGATAAATTAATAGATGAACATTTTCAAAAGAATCACATGAAATAAATAAAAGCTAACATAGAGTACAATCGAATATAAGACTGAATATCCTGAACAACAGAGGTTGACATCTGTTGACTTTTAACGGTGCATTAGTAAACTCCGTCGTAATGACTGATGATTGACGTTAAGATGTCTTTACCTATATGAGGTAATTATTTGTTTAACAGATAAGACTTCTTTATGTGCATTTAACTATTAAACAACAAAAATACATGCATAAGAATAAAAAACAATGTTAGCAATATAAAAAACCATTTCGTCATACTACAACAAACAAAGAGGGCTGAATAAAACACATGCACAATTTACTAAATCATACGCAATATACACCGATCTTAATTGAACAAAAGCACTTTACTTGGAACGGTGAGAAATTATATTGGAATACACATAAAGTATAAGAAAAAAAGTAAAATCACAAAAATACTGAACTCCGAGAAAAATTCAAAACGGAAAGTTCCTAATAAAAGTCAAATTTAAATGATAAAACACATCAACCGAATGGACAACACCTGTCATATTCGTAATTTGGAACAGGCATTTTCAAATGTAGAAAATGGTAGATTGAACGTGGTTTTGAAGCGCTAAACCTCTCACGTGTACGACAGTCGCATCAAATTCTATAATTTTGACAAATATGCGTGAAAAAATGTCACAAATAGGTGTATAACATCAACACAAACCCCACCAAAACTGAGGTTGATTTCGGGTTCTCCGGAAGGAAAGCAGATCTTGCTCCAGATGTGGCATACGTGGTGTTTCTAATATTATTACAAAGCCGATTGTACAAATTCCAATTGAACAATGCCGAGATATATTAAAAGTATATTGTCATCGATCCAACATCTTGTTTAATTGCTTTTTTTAAACATTTAACTAGTTTGGAATTCTAATTATTGAACAAAAAACGACAAGACAAAGACTAATTCTGTCATAATTCATGCTTTCAGAAGCCTGTAATTCAGTGGTTGTCGTTTATGTATTTGTTACATATTTGCTTTTCGTTAATTTTTATATATAAATAAGGCCGTTAGTTTTCTTGTTTGAATTGTTCAACATGGTCATTCCGGGGCCTTTAAAGGCTGACTTTGCGATATGGCATTTGCGCATTGTTGTTGAAGGCCATGTGGTGACCTATAGTTAGTTTTTTGTGTCATTTTGGTCTCTTGTTGAGGGTTGTCTCATTGGCATTCATACCACATCTTTCTTTTATCTTTAACTTTGTACTATATTTGGTCTTTGTAATATTTTATTCGAGCGCCTCTGTCGAGTCTCTTGTAGACGAAGCGAATGCCATGCGAAGCAAACTTCAATCCTGGTATCTATGATGAGTTTTTGATGCTCATTCGTAGTCCAAAAACTTTTGTTTCATTTGATACCAATCAGACTCTATTTATTATAGTGAAAAACGTATATATAAAATTGAGTCCTGGTATCTAGGATGAGTTTGTTTACAACCACTGGGTCGATGCCACTGCTGGTGGAGATTTATTTCCCCGAGGGTATCACAAGCCCATTAGTCAGCACTTTTTGTGCTGACATGAATTGTCATTGATATGGTTATATTTATAAATTTACTGTTTACGAAATTTTGAATTTTTGAAATTCTATGGTTTTTCTACGTCAGGCATAGATTACCTTAGCTGTATTTGGCAACACTTTTAAAATTTTGGTCCTCAATGCTCTTCAACTTCGTACTTTATTTGGCCTTTTTAACTTTTGGGATTCGAGCGTCACTGATGAGTCTTTTGTAGACGAAACGCGCGTCTGGCGTATATACAAAATTTAGTCCTGGTATCTATGATGAGTTTATTTATATTCAATGTTTTGGATTCGACTTCTTTGATTCTTTAGTTTGCGAAGACATGGGTTGATATTTTTTGGATTGCTTTAATAGCTTCAAGTTTTGGCACCAAGAAAAAAAGTAAAATTACAAAAAAATTGAACTCCGAGGAAAATGTGATGTGTTTGAGCTGTTGATTTTGTCATTTAATAAGGGACTTTCCGTTTCGAATTTTCCTCGAAGTATTTTTTTTTTACTTTTGAATGTTTAAATATGCAAAATATCTCTTCAGACATTAAGAAGGTCAAATTCCGCCAATGCAATGAGACAATAATTCCGAATGCAATTCATTGTGTTTCCTATCGCTTGAAACATTAACTGAATATTTTATCACTACCTACATGTATTCATCATAAATATTCTTAATCAATTTTGAAGTGGCAGATTAGTTGATATATATATATATATATATATATATATATATATATATATATATATATATATTTCTAAATAAATCGTTCAAGTATTTTCTTCTTTACACACAGGTTGTTGGGTTTAACCTCACATGTTAAATCGAAAATAAAAATGAATATAAATAAACATGTAAATAAACACACCGCTTTTTGGTCGGACCACAAAAAAGGTTCATGCACCAGTTAAATATGGTCTAATGAAAAACATATGATTTCATGCTTTATTCAGACAACATCTGTGATTTCATTTAATACTGATACATTCTCTTTAAATTGCTGTTCCTATTACGAGCAAGCAGTCCAGTGGTTGGCGTTGGTTGTTGTCTAGTGTAATTGTATTTCGTTAAACGGCACCATCTTAATGTAACAAGGACGAAAAATACCAAAGGGACAGTCAAACTCATAAATCTAAAGCAAACTGACAATGCCATGGCTAAAAATGAAAAAGACAAACAGACAAAGCTGTTTGTTCTTTCTGTTGTGCTGTTGTACATGTTCCTATCCTTGTTATTGATTAGATTCCTACACGTAATAATCTACTGCTCAATGTTGAAAGCTCTACGGTGATCTGCATTTGTTTTCATCTTGTTATTTAGTCTATGATCCTTGTTTTTATTTTCAGTATTTTTTACATATTAATGATTTATCGTCCTGATATGCATGTGATATTGGCTTTTATTATACTTAACTTTAAAATGCAAGATTTTGATTTGCTTATACGAGGAAACCAATTTACCCTATCCGATGGCTTAGCGGGAGACACTTTTTTTTAATGTCACCCTTTCAGACATACCAATCAAAAATTGATAATTTAAAGGACAATAAATTTAATTTTCATCAAATAGCCGAGAGGGTGACAGAACATATTTGTACCCTTCGAAAAAGCATTGCAACCTTTCAGCTATGTGTTTTTTAAATACTGAACTGTTAACACCCATCCAACATCACCATCCACATTAAAACTATAAAAAAAAGACATGTTGATTAACATCTATACGTTTCTCTCTACACAGAAATAATATTGAGGATTGCTTTCTCCCAAACCGAAGCCTAATTTTCTCATAGTTTCAACAACTACGGCAACATAAGCATGTTTCTCGAAAGATATTTGTATAAGGATATTGTCGCTGTTGGATTGAATATTTTTTATTTGTACCATATGATATTGCGTGTGCTTCGATGTTGACCATAATGTTTTCGTATACATCAATATAATACAAAAGTCCATGATAAACTTCTGCATAATCTCCAAAAGAAATTAATGCACTTTTTGCATTATTAAGCTATGAGCCAATCACTGAAGTCGTTGTTTGAATCATGCAACGTTTTATGATTGGATGGTATGGTACTAAGTCAATCCCTACCCTGCGTTCAGGAAATAAAGATGCTGATGTATGTTGAAAAGACAGTAGCGCCTCAGTTTTTTTGTCTCTTTAAAAGTTCAATATCTGACGTGGTAATTATGGAAAATGTCTCGTTCGATGCGACTAAGTTTCTTCTATTAATGTAAAATTCTGTAAAAGCCTGTGGAATGAAATATTCACAAATTGTATTACACATTGAAGTTAGTGTACTTTCATACACAGATTTCAGATGTATATTAAAAGATAGTGACTGTGTATCATTAATACATTTTTAAAACAAATGAAAAAGAAGCAACCGATAAATAAGTAAACTCATCATAGATACCAGGACTAAATTTAGTATATACGCCAGACGCGCGTTTCGTCTACAAAAGACTCATCACTGACGCTCGAATCCAAAAAAGTTAAAAAGGCCAAATAAAGTACGAAGTTGAAGTTAATAGATCTTTATGGTTCATTATAAATGCCATCATAGAAACAGAAACAGGTTACCCATGTTTATCATACGAGTTTACTACATATATTTGGTTGCAGTTGAGTATGCGTTGTCAATCTTTATTTTTTTGTGTAGTGCCTTGTTCATATGTTATAGTGTATTATCCGTGTCTATGTCTTTCATATTAACGAATAACAATTGACTATCTTCTGCCTTTAAATGCATAACATCAAACGTAACAAACCTGTTAATAACTTAAAATGGACCCTCTCTGTATTAGCAATGAATAAAAGTTGCAGACTTGTTATGAAATGAGCCAGGGAAATCGATTTTGAACAAGTCAGTGTAGCGTACCACTGATATTTTGCAGAACCAAGATTATGTTTAATATATATAGGAGTTGCATCCTGGTGAAAACCTATTTAATTGCCATGATAAAGAATGACCCGAATTCAAGTTGAATTCGAATGTTGAACCCGCAGATCACAATACACGAGAACAAATTGCCCAGGCTTATTTTTAAAAAAAATATTCGAAGAATTGTATGGCGAATCCTAAAAGTAAAGTCATTGACCAGAACGCTGCTGTTGCGTTTTGGAGTATTGCAAGGAAGCTTCTTAAAAAGAATTGTTATAATTAACGATACATGGTTTGTTCACATGCGTTTTGGCTGGTAGTGTCTCCGTAGCAATAGGCATAACATGTAAGATAGGGATGCCGATACAAATAATGAGCCAGGGAATCTGATTTATTCCTGTCATACAATTTGTTTTAACTATGGAATTGTAAAGACAAAAATGGTATCTATTGCAAAATCACTCCATGTAAATTTATTCATCACTAGTTCGAATGCAAGCACAAGGAACCTTCCAAAGCATGTCCTTATATTTCAGAACTAAGGTAGCATAAAAGATCAAATATACTACTGGTATTGATTTGCCTCTGTCATGTCAGTTACAGTAATACAGTAATAGTCAAGTTTTGTTATTGCCATTTGAAAATAATTCAGTATACATTCATGTTGAATATATGTGTGATAAATACGCGTAAAGGAAAGGGAGTGTATCTATGAAATTAAGAAGATGTGGTATGTTTGCAAATGAGATAGATCTCACTCACAGATCAAGTGAAATAGAAATTTCAACTAAAATTCATCGTACAGCTTCCAAAATGAGCAAACCCCGTACGGCATAGTCAACTATAAACGGTCCCAAAATGACAAACGTGTACCATTTCAAACAAGAAAACTAACGGCCTGCTTTATGTTTAAAACAATGAAGGAAAACAAATGTGATATTCAGCAACAAACGATAACAAACGAATTACATAAAATTGAGAATGGAAATGGGGAATGTGTCAAAGAGACAACAACCCGACCATAGAAAAAACAACAGCAGAAGGTCACCAACAGGTCTACAATGTAGCGAGACATTCCCGCACCCGGAGGCGTCCTTCAGCTGGCCCCTAAACAAATATATACTAGTTCAGTGATAATGAACGCCATACTAATTTCCGAATTGTACACAAGAAACAAAAATTAAAAAAAATACAAGACTAACAAAGGCCAGAGGCTCCTGACTTGGGACAGGCGCAAAAATGCGGCGGGGTTAAACATGTTTATGAGATCTCAACCATCCCCCTATACCTCTAGCGAATGTAGAAAAGTAAATGCATAACAATACGCACATTTAAAATTCAATTCAAGAGAAGTCCGAATCTGATGTCAGAAGATGTAACCACAGAAAATAAACAAAATGACAATAATACATAAATAACAACAGACTACTAGCAGTTAACTGACATGCCAGCTCCAGACTTCAATTAAACTGATTGAAAGATTATGATTTCATCATATGAATATCAGGCACAATCCTTCCCGTTAGGGGTTTAGTATCATACCATCATAACATATATGAGAAGAACATAACCCGTGTCATGCCAACAACTGGTTTTTTAATAAATGTGTTTAGTTCCGATGCAAAGACCCTATAAGTGAATCAATATTAACGCCAAAATAAGCAATCTTTAGTGTCCTGACAACAGTATCGTAACTATACCCCTTCTTGATAAGTCTATTTAAAGGTTTTGTTAGTTTTTGAGGTGAATACTGACATTTTTGTGCTTTATAAAGAATATTTCCATAAAAAATTGGATGTGAAATACCTGAACGTATAAGAAGTCTGCATGTTGAGCTATATTTACGAATTATGTCCTTATACCAATGATAGATGTTCCTTTCTTTGGACAAGTGCATATAGATGTGGCCCGGTTAAATAATTTAGCGAGGACAAACCCTGCAATTTAACCTGGGACAGCGATGTACAAGCACAAATATCAAACTCGGTTAAACATAGGCTTAATTCATCAAACCATTACAACAGTACAACGCAGTATAACAGTAACAAAAACTCAAACCGAAAGTTGAAGGGTATTTATCCCCAAAACAAAAAAAAAACACTATTTACAGATCAAACAATACCAGTATTAACTGACAGTTAGTTCGAAGCCAAAAATGGATAAATAAATTATCTAAAACTAAAATATCAATCATGACACATATGTCATGCCCATAATTGATAGCTTTAAATTAAAGACGTCATAAAATAAACTCATTATAGATACGATGATTTCTATTGTATATTGTATTGTCATATTGGTGGAATGGTTACAGAAAATTGATTGAGTACATTGTTATGTGTATAACGGTTTCGAAAAATTGCATTGATGGTGATGTAGACATGGACCACAATTCTTCATATGTCTAATATTTTACTCCAACAGCTGCATTTGAATTGGTACAAAACAATTCACGGGTGATATGTTGATTCGAAAAAAAAATCAATTGCTAACAAGTATTGATTTATTTTATTAGTAGCATTTGTATTCTTGAATTATATTACAGTGCGTCGCTACATGCCCAGCATTCGCTTAATCGTTCAGCACCAGGACAACAAACGCATACAAAATACTGTCTACCATTGACGTGCCTATGTTCGCATCCTTTATAATCTCTTGTACTATCCGAACTTAATTGCCTGAAAAAAATATTTATAAAGATATAGATGAGTTAGTTTTGGGTGTAAAGTTTTGTTTGCCCACAAGTCTTGTTTTCAAATAAATATTTAGTTATACCAATTATTACTTATAATAAATATTCAACTGTTGATATTTCCTGCAGCAATACTTTAACGTGTTAAAATTAGTTTAATGATAAAAACTTTACAATAATATGTTAGTATAGGTGATTATTTTTCAATGTTGAATCTGGTTTAATCATGTAATGTATTCAATTTACAGAATGCAAAAGAGTTGCGGTTATCAATTTTATAATAAAATAGTTAGCAAATCGGTATTGATGGCAATTCTTAGATTTTTTTTTTGGTTTATGTTCGTCCCAGCTTGTAATTATAGCATGGGTTGTTGTACAGGTACATGTTAACTGTTGAATATCTTTAAGATGTCTTTTTTATAAGTTTGTTTATATTGTTGTCTCGTCGACGTGCATCTTAAATCTCACTTTCCCCCCATTAAAATAAGAAACAACAAAAATGTCTATACATCCTTGTGTGTCCTTCATGGTTTATAATAAAATTGTAATGTGTAAAAATAGTAAGAGAATTTACACTATTAGGACGGAATTTACAATATCTATGCATGCAACGTGTAACTTAACACATTATTTTTTTTTTCAAATTGATATTGTCTTAATCTGTAAATAGTTGTGTGTTTTATTTTATTTCAATTTTATTTAACATCAACATTCGTTTTCACGGAGTGTCTTATACATGTCGTTAGATGGCAGTAAAATGTTTTTGTTTTAACTCAATACTCAACACTTCCACACATAAATGCAACATTCTAATGCAACAACGTTTGTAACGTTCATTTTGATTGGATAACGTCGTTTTTACATGGCATCAATTGGCAACTTGATGCTATGGGACGTACGCGCAACCGCAAACTACATATGACAGATTTTAATTACATGTTTTAACGTTGTTTTCTGTCAGTTTCATTAGAATGGAGATAACAATATTGTTTTTAAGCTCCGACGGTATCAATTGGGGATTTGATGGTCGCAAATACCCGTTTACTGTCTCCGCTAACGCGTCGCCAGTAAACTTAATTTGCGACCATCAAATCCCCAATTGATGCCGTCGGAGCTTAAAATACAATACAGTTATCTCCTAAGTAGTATACCACTGTTCACAAGTCATAAAATTAAAATTAAGAGAAAACAAATCCGGGTTACATTTAAAAATCGAACGAAACACATCAGTTATAAGAGGAAACAACCGAACAACATAATCACTAAACTGCAACAAAAGCTAACCCTGATATACATCTGCCATATTCTTGACTTGATACAGGACAATTAAGACAAAATGGCGAGTTGAACCTGGTTATGCTATTGATTGGGTTAATATATTTTAAATGCGTCAATAGAGATAGTGATTTTCTAAATTTTAAGCGTTAAATCTATTGCACCGCATACATATTATATATAACCATGCATTTTCCATATTAATAAACTCATCATAGATACTGAATTTACAGTATGATGTATACTAGAAGTAATTGTAATTTAAAATGAATCATAGAAACGTCACAACATTGCTGTACACCATGGCAATGACGTTTGAAAATAACAACATGGTCATAGAATTATAATTTTCATTGGAAACATATCTAATATAATTGGCTTTAATTTAATAATAACGTTTAATTACAATGTTTCTTGTATATCAATCCATTGTGTCTAGCCATTAGGAGTAGAAAGTAACTAATAATTACTAAATAAAAGTTTTCAGAAAAAAATAATCTTTCGGGATGTCGTCTTTGGATATTTACTTAAAATAAATTATAGAAACGTCATAACATTGTTGTACACCAAGACCAGTGACGTTTACAATTTACACCATGGCTATGATAAAAATTGGTGAACTATGGTGACCTTTATATGTTGCTGTTCAGTGTAGGCCAAGTATTCTTGTTGAAGACCGTACTTTGACCTATAATGGTTTACTTTTACAAATTGTAACTTGTACATGTTGGATTGAGAGTTGTGTCATTCATATCACATCTTCTTATATCTATGTGTTAATGGAGTAGCTATTGCTTAATAAAAACTATAAAATAATATAACCATAAGCACATTACTATGTTTAATAACAAAATATGTCAAGAATAACCTCAAAACATAAAAAAACAATCACCCAAAAAAGTTTGACTTTCATTCGATTGAATTAAAAAACAACATGAACAATGATTTTGGTGTTAAACTATTGCAAAAACATTACTCATAAAAAAGAAGCTTAATACATAGGTTTATGTAATTCAGATACAAAAAAAGGAACAATACTATCATAATGTATCTTCCCTGCGGAGTAATTTGTTTGTCTTTGAGTTGAAATATTTGTTTATGCTTTCATTTTTTTAAACTTTATAATAGTTTAGTACTTCATATTATAATTGCGTAATACTTGTGGTGATCTTAATTTATAGAGCACCATGTTCAATGTTGACGATTAGATTCACTTATCGTAAATATACTTACGTGCAAAAGTATAGATAATCACATCTCCCTGTTGTGTACGCATATTGCCTTGTACCACTACTGCCATCCCGACACTGATGAGCCGCTGGGAACCTTCTATTTCTAATTGACGTCAAATCGCCTTCAAAATAAAAAGTATTAGTCATAAACAACTAATAGTTAATACGTCAATATAACTTAACAAAAAACGACAGCTGTAACATTGTGTTGTGGTCATACCATGATTAAATGAATCCGAATGAGAAACTTAGCACTCAGGTTATAATACATTTTGTATTATATTTCTCATAAAGATAAATAGCTTAATTCGGAAGGTCACATTCATGAAAGGAAAGGGGATTGTAGTTACGACGTTCGGAAAATATCCGATATTATCTGTTAAACGGGGTTTCCATAACGGTCAACCAACTCGCAATGGTGTCCGCAAAATTTACAAAGGGATGATTTCAACTTGGAGCTTTGGTTTAATATCTTCCTTTTGAGCAGACACCCTCTATCAAGAAAATCACGATAGGAAGTACAAGCACTGGAATATCGTATCAATTGGGAGATATATAGCTCGTATGCAGGTGCTGCTGGAATGTTGCTATTTAGATATGGAAAGTTCACAATTAGAAATCTGAAATCATCTATTTTGTCGTAAAATTTTGTTTTCAACCGACCCTCATTGTCAATTTCTATATGTTAGTCAAGATATGAGGGCGATTTAACTGTATCTGTTGTATCCTTTATCTCTAGTTCGATTGAATAGATGCGTTCAACATAGTCACCAAATTTTGAATGATTTAGAAGGAGAACATCATCTATAGAGCGAAAAATAAAGTTAAAGGATATTGCTAACTTCTGATCTTTCCTCCTAAGATGTTTCTTTATGAAGTCAGCATCATAATGATAAAGAAACAAGTCGACAAAAAGAGAGGCACAATTGGTTCCCATAGGAATGCCGACAGTCTGTTGAAAAACACGTCCTCCGAACATAACAAATATGTTGTCAATAAAGAAATCAAGCATCTTGATAATGTCAAATTCAGAGATTCTTTGTTTAAATCAAAGTGATCCTTTACAAAGTAGGATTTATCCCTCCCTAAGATACAAGACAAGATACTTATATCTATGTTTGCCATTCTTTTTAATGAAACAAAGCAATTCCAACTCTTCCAATTTGTCTTTTAGTTTGGAACGTGGCATACTTGTGTAAAGTGTAGAAAAGTCAAATGTTTTATTCTATTGCAAGATGAAAGAGAGTTAGATTGTATGTACTCTAAAAGATCTTAAGCTCATAAGTCGAAAAAACACCAACAGAAAACGGCATGGCTAAAAAAGAAAAAGACAAACAGACAGACACTAGTACACATAACACATGAAAGAGATATAAAGGCTGACCAAAGACCAACCAAAAATATTTAAACTTACCCGTTAAGACTTTCGAGTTTGTTTGAACTTCTGTCACTGGATAGAGTGGGAAATTAAAACCAGTCACAAATTGTCTCAGACTTTGATGAAGATAAACAAGATCTTTTATTTCTGTTCCATTAATGATCCAATTCTGGTAAATCTTCGTTGTATTCCTATAATCAATGCTGTTTATTCCGTGGTTCTTCAAAATATAAATGAAGATGCTTATTAATGGATGTTAATTCATGTTCCTTACACATTGAAATTGAGATACAAATAACTGAGTACATATGTCTCCGTTTAATTTTCACTAGTATGATATCACAATTTGAGTTGTTATATATCTAACATATGTTTTGCCTTATACTAAGATAAGATAAGATAAGATAAGATAAGATAAGATTTATTCTATTAAAGTGTCACTATCCATTACAATATCAATATATATATATATATATATATATATATATACACATAAAGCCATAAGAACCTAACATTTAAGTAAAAGGAAGCCAGCCGAAAACGACTTATGAGACACTATCATTAAAACAAACATCTAATACATACATAAAAGGACAGCTTTGTTACATTTAAAAGTATTTCGTAGATAAAAATATAAAAAAACATATATAATTTCTAGTCGACATGTTTTCGTCGATAAAACATATGATAAAGGGAAATAGCTAAAAGAGGAACCATATTCTCATAACACATAAGATAACGAAGTTTTTCAATATCGCATAAATTCTCATAATCAACATTTGAAATACAGGCCTTGGCATATATGTCATGTCTGATATCAGAGTAAAAACAACAATTTAAAAGAAAGTGTTTTTCATCTTCAATTTGTCAACTATCACAAAAAATACATAACCGGTCTTGTAGAGGTTCTGGTGGTCTAGCATATCGACCTGTTTCAATTTCAAGTTGTAACGAACCAGCTCTGAATAGTGACAAAATACGTCGGTGGTATCTATTATTAACTACCTCTACATAAGGCTCCGTACCAATTCAAGTTTTAAACAATCTATAAAATCTTAATTTATTACCATTGACATTATTTTTATCATTCCATACTTCATGGTGCCAAGATTCTTTTTGTTATACTATAAGTAATCATTTTGGTACAGTATTTGAAATTGTTTTTGCTATTGTTAATTTGTTGTATTTGTTACTAAAACAAAACAAGTTTAGAACGAACATATTATCATGATGTATTAAACAATATCAGTTTCAACTCAAATAAGAATTATTTTTATGAAAATATTTGAACGAGTACATTGAAGGATATGCTTTTAAGTAACTTTAAAACAACACCACTTTAATCCGTTTGCATATACGACATATTTTAATTCGGAACCATTACATTTGTCATGTTTATAAGTCCCCTTTACCATTTATATATAGCTACATATATTGCTTAATTACAAATATATATCTGCAATACATCAGCGTAGTTTTTAATTTGATAACCAATTGAGATAAAGCAATTAATATAACAGAAATAGATTCTTTTAATTATGGCTTCAGAGTATCTGTATTTCTTAAATAATGGGTTTAGATTTCTCCTTTTGATGTGTAAACTCATGATATCCAATCAAATTCTGTAGGTCTTTTCTAAGCAGAAGCCTCATAATTTATATCACAAACAAGAGATATAAAAAAACATTTAAATTAAAATAATTTTACAAGATGTAACGATACCTGTATAAGATCAAGATAAAATATAGTTTTGGGAGAATAACTCGTTTTCCATGCAACTGGAAAACATATGTAAAAGGATAAACCAGAAACCATGCATTGACGAAGAAGAGAAATAAATATACCAAAAATGAAACGAAAAATGAAAGTAAAACACCATTCCATATAAAACCGTTCTCAGAGAAAACAAATACAGAGTGTTATAAACCAAATTGAGAGATGGGTTGTGTGTCAATAAGCAGCAGAAAAAATAACACAAAGTTATAAAGATTTCCAAAATGCAAAATAACACTTGATGCATTTTGCCAAAAAAACTGCTACAAGTTTTACCTTAACCAGAAATAAATGCTAGAAAGCCAGATTTTTACAGGATCGTAGGTATGTTAGGACCTATCTGACCATATGAAATATCAAAAGAATAGCCAATTTCATATACGATAAACTATGTCATAGTCCATCTCCAAAGAACACAAATTCTACAAACAAATTGTTGATACATGTAAAGGACCTACAATCCCATCCACTTTCCCAAATGTGACCAACTTGTGACTTATTGCACTAACAATAGCAACACGATGGGTGCCACAATTTTGTACCCTTCCGGAGCACCTAACATAACAACCAGTTTTTTAGTTTTAAGTTTTCTATGTTGTGTTTTGTGTTCTGTTGTGTGTCTGTTGGTCTTACTTTGTTTACGCCATAATGATGTCACCTTATTTTCGACTTATGAGTTTAAATGTCATTGATGTATCATGTGCTCCTCTTTTTCAAGCCTAAAAAGCATATTACGAAATCCATATACATTTGGGTGCTTTACAACAGAAACAACTTAAAAAAAACAGATCTGGCCTTGCATTTCCTATTATACAATCTCTCAAATAACAAAAAGAAAAATAAACATAAATATGTAAGGCATTCATTTTCATCAGGTTGATAACTTCCAAAACGCAGATGTGTGAAACTGATAACTTAAAGATGAATTATTTGAATTTCTTCGTTCTTAAACATTTAAAGAATGATTTCTTTTTTAAATTTGTATTTACCTTTAACTTATCGTTTTTGAATTTTGTTTGGCTACTCATATCATTTAAAAGAATAAAATATAACCTTATAATATATTAACAAAAATCCAGTTGGAACTAAACATATCTGGTTAATTACCTTCCCTCGAAAATAAGTATTAGATACAACACAAAGGTAACACAGAAACAGGCCGGTAACAACCGTTGCCGGATAGTTTTTCTGCACGAGTAGTCAGGTCCTTGACCTGACTAAAAGTGCAGAAAAACTATACGACAGGTTGTTTCCGGCCTGGTTTTTTTTTTGTTATTTTTGTTTTGTATCTGACTTGTACGACGTTTCAAGGAAGAAGTATTACATTTTGCCAGACTGAACATTTGAGAAACTTAAATGGCCCCAAAGCAGTAAATTAAAGTTATAGTATAAAGTTAACGCATTCTTTTTTATTTCCCTTCAACCGAGTTTTTTTTTTAGAAAAAAAATCAGGAATCCAATAGTTTGATAGAAAAAAAAAGAACCATTTCAAGTAAAAGATAAATGTTATCACATTTGAGACTTAAAATGCAACTTCGTAAAAAAGTAATATACTTAAGAAATAGTTAAGTATCAAATAAGATATCGTTTGGTTTTTATGGGTGAAACGGAAAGCGGGGAAAGGGGGGGGGGACTAAATTGATTTGAAGTAAACAGGCTGTGATCTTTATTTTGATGAAAAAATGAAGGTTGTGCCATCTCATCACCCCCTTTCATTCCCCCTTTAAAAAAAATGTTAAAATCGCACGTTTGCTGCCATATACATGAATTTAATATTCAGTTGGGGGGGGGATCCGGGGTTGGAACCCCATTTTTTGGACGATCAATGTATTTAAAAGGGGACATATAGTTGGACCCCATTTTTCCTTGGTTGGGAACCCCTTTCTTAAAATGGCTGGTTTCGCCACTGATAGATTTGATGGCGGCTTAAATATAAATTAAATACTAATATAAATATATCAAAAGAATGAATTTTCTACTTCATTAGTGAATGAAATGTTATGGATTTTGTCTTGTTATTGTACATGTATATTAAGACAACCACTTGATATATTTTTTTTTAAATTCATGCTCGTCTCTGAAAGTGTTGATCACGATTAATAAAACATGTGTTACTATATGATCCAATCGCAACCTACCGTACAAAATTGAGGACATGATAAGTTGAACGATTTTCTTCTTATTGCTGCTTATTTTGACATTTATTACACGAATACTTTTTATTTATGGGATCAATAGTGAATTGGTGAGTTGATAGGGATTTTATCTTTTGATGAGATTTGATTTTTGTTTACATATTTCCTGTATTTTTTAATTGATATATAAACGTCGGTATCATCATTTCTTTACTTCAGCATTGTCCAAAATACTATTCATGTCCAGGTATTGAAGAAAATACGTTAATTGACCGATTATTTTGCTCCATAAAAGGGGGTGTATGTTCTCTTCTGATTTTATTAACAAGTTACCTTTACAACGCCATCACCCAATATATATATATATATATATATATATATATATATATATATATATATATTTTAAATCAGCAATATTATATATATACAGTATTCGAAAAATCAGGAATCATGCAGATCAATAATTTGTTATCTGCTTTACCATAGTAATTTTTTTCCTCATTAAAATTGGGATCCAAATATGTTTTGGTTATTAGGAGAAAAACATACCCCCTTTCTTTATTTAAATTGAATGTCGAATCCCGTAGTGTACTGATATGAATAGTATTGTACTGGAAAGGTTTTAAAAAAAATATATATATTAATGCTAACGTAAATATTTTATTTAAAAAAAAAAGACCGGAAATATGTCGGTTAACCAAAAAGTTCAAATCTAATTAAAAAATAAAGTGTATCGTTTAAACAGAGTCCGTGTAACACCCGTTTTTGTACTGTTTTTCTATAGCTCTGCGGGGGGGGGGGGGGCGGGGGCAAAGTCTTACAAGCTTAAGTGCTAGATTGAATATATGTGTCCAATATGATTGTAAACCAGTTTCCGTTCGAAATGAAAGTGCACGAAACAGAGCTCAAAAAATGTTAAGTAAACATCTCATTGTTCTCATTATTCATTGGTACGTTAGAATACCTATTGCCGATAACAAAATAATCAGAATTTGAAAATTGATGTAGAAAGTAAAATCACAAAAATACTGAAATCTAAGGACAATTCAAAACGGAAAGTCCTTAATCGAATAGCAAAATCAAAAACTCAAACATATCAAACGAATGGATAACAGCTGCCATATTGCTGATTTGATACAGGCATTTTGTTATGTAGAAAATAGTGTATTAAACCTCAGCTAAGTAAGCAACCTCAAAGTAATATATTTATAAACTTTTAGATGTTTGAACAATTCATATATTGGGGTTAAGTCATGACGGCAAAGCTTGAATGTTTATCCAGATCATTATATTTACATTACTAAATGGTTTTGTTTTTCAATGCACAGTTGTTGCGTGATCGTCAGTATCTGAGGAATTCACCTCAAACCGGGAGTTATTGCTTTGCATGTACTGATTTTGTGTCATGGATGAACACCCCTTATCCTTATTTTTTTCTATTTTAACAATGGCAAAATAAAAAAGGGTTTCCCTAATAAACGTTATCATGAGGAAGTTATCAACATGATCAATATCAATTTGTGTTAATTTGTTATCAAATTTTAAAAAAATCGAAAAAATTCAGAAACTTGACTACTCATGTACTTTTCAAAATGTGTAAAGGAGTAGGTCCGGTAAGGGCCGATTTTTGCCTCAATTTTCAAGTTCATCTGACGAAATATTTAGACACTTTTTAAACACTTAAGTGTCTATTTCAATTGATTTAATTAGTTTTTGTGAAAGATTTTAAATGACTAAGTCATTAAAAACGCTCCGATTCAAGCTTAGATATGAAAAATCTATCAAATTTGCCAAAAATCGTCACTTTTTTAGAAAGTTTTTGTCAAAAATGAAAGTGGCCGCATCCGTGTTCATCCTCAACCTTTACATATATTATGTATTATCGTCAAATTCAACTTGCATTTTAATATTATGAATGAACACGAATGCGGCCACTTTCATTTTAGACAGAAACCGTCTAAAATTAAACTAAAATGCTTATTTTGTGAAGATTTCAGTAATTTAGCATGACTTTATGATGCTAGTACCCGATATTTGTGCATTGTATTGTCAAAAACAGCCCATATTTATGTAGCAGAATCATTCTACTTTCCAATAAATAGCTTCATGATTACAATTTCACATTTTTGTAAAACTGCTATATTTTGGGGCCAAAAAGGGGTCTTACTGAACCTACTCCTTTAAAGTAAAAGAAAATTGTTCTATCATGTTTATTGTGAAATATTTTGTCATCTTTTCAAAAGCTTGCCCAAAAAACGTAATACATACGCAATTATCAAGCTTTGTAGTAAACACAATAATTTTCTTGATTATGCTTTTTTTTCACCATTGGAAAACAAGCTTTATTGTATTTGAATAAAGTACTTTTACATATATTATTTGTGAGCTATTTTGATATGTATAAATATAAATGTAAAAGAAGCTGGTGTAATTAGTTGCTAATTCATTTCAACTTATTTTGCTTTTACAAATCTTTGACAACACTAGGATGTATTTACCTTAATTGAACTAATCATTTACGAAGATATGTTGCCAAAATAGATTGTTCTTATGACAAGTAAAATATTCCTCATGGGGACCTTAATTTGCAACCTTGTTTGATAGAATACGCCACAAGTCTGAGTTGGAATACTGTAGATTATGTTAAACACACGTTTGTCTTAATTATACATATCTGATACTACATAACCGATATTCTTTAGATTTAAAACCACTTTACATACTTCTTTAAAGTCTCAATACAGGTAATAATAATGTTTTTCTTTAATATCTTTTGATAATATTTTGAAAAAAGATCCCAATTTCATTTTTTCAATTTTATTATATTTAGAATTCTCAATATGCTATATAATGAACATTCTTAAGGTTTTTCCCATATTTTATATTTCAATAAAAGACTTTTGTAGACAAAATATTGCATCTATAAAAGAGAGACGGAGGATACCAAAGGGACATTCAAATTCACAATTTGAAAATAATTTATGCTCAAGGATAGCATTTTTCAGCTCTAATTTTAAAACAACATTGGAAAATGCTTTGTCCTTCAATTTTTTATTTTAAATTGAAGTTGAAAAAAAATGTACTTCATCCATTCAAACTATCTGATGTCTGATTTAATTTTCCATTACATTCAGCTGTATACACTTGGACATATAGCAGTTTTGTGCGGGTCGTATCTCAGACTTCACAACTTGACTTTTATTGATTTATTGAATCACATTGAATGAAATACATTCCAGTGACCGAAGACATCTTTTTTTCATTTAATTTTTAAAGAAATCCAACACGTAACATTTGGATACCAAAAAAACTACCTAGAAACTTTAAGAGTTTAAGGACAAATAGGGACATAATAATTGCTTCTGATTTAGCTTAAGGGATTGTTTTTAAGGGAATCGGAAACTATGTTTTAAAAAGAATGTCTTAAAATATCATGTCTTTGAAATCATTTTAGTAAGAAAGATCTGTCCACTGAGCTTGTCGTACAGTGCGTAGCTTAAACCTTAGTTTCTTAATATTTCTGATTTAATCTCTGAATAGGAAAGTTTGAATGTATGTTAAAAAATCAAATCAGACACATGCACTGATTAATAAGTTGGTGATACCCTTACGGACCAGCATTCTAACTTAGTTATCGACAATAAATAATAAAATGAAAATAATATTTTTAAATTCTATTGTAATTCGGAATAATTTGTGATTTTTTTTTACTTTTTACAACACTTTTATCAAAGTCAAAAATTGACCAAAAAAAATTATTTATACCAGTTACATTAAGGAAGTATTCTTCTGACTTTTCTGTCTCGTTCAGTCTCGTTGAAATCTCGTTCTTGCATTATTTCCAAAACATGTGATAGAAGTGGAAAATATCAAAGAATTTTAAAAATGTTATAAGCAAACATAAATCTGTGAAAAAATTGTGTATTTACAATGAATGGTTTTTGCGTAATCCAGTTTTCAAATTCTACGACCAATCAAGTCAGTATTTTTAGTCAAATTTTTGAGAAAATTGGTGAGGGATACAAAAAATGATTTTACAAGAATAATGTACATCCCACATCATTTTGGTCTTTTCAAATTTCTTAGATACGTCTTTTTTTTTCATTCATTTATAACAAAAAAGTTGAAATAATATGCATTTTGTTCTGAAAACTGAGAAAAATCACAAAAATACAAAATTGACAACATGGTAAATTTTACACAAAAAAGCGTCAAAATATGATAAAACATTCTTATATTAACACCTACCTATAGTTTTTGTAAGTAACATTTATTCAGATTGGTCCACTTCATCTTTATAGAAAGTAAGAGAAAAAGTTTAATTGTGGAACTGTGATTTGTTTCATGATAATAGCCCAAAAATAGGTAAAAATCGATGAAAAAATGGAAAATCATCAAAATTGGGCATTTTCAAAGGGCCGTAGCAAAAAAAGAAGTGCACCACCATATGATTTTTTTTTCACCAATTATTTTGTTACAGTCTTATAAACCCAAAAATCAGATTAAGAAAAAAAGTTTAATTCTAGAAATGTTTAGCTCCTCAGAGGTGTACATCCTTAAATGACAGGGTAGAAAGCTTCAAATTGTCATAAAATTTTAATTAAATAACAATTATTTTCCATTGTAAGTCTTATTTTTATAGACACATAGCACGGTTACTAAGGTTTTATATGGTGATTTTGCAAAGATCTCATATAGCTTTATTTCTTAAAAATGGCCTCTCTACATAATACCAACTAACATTCATCACTTTTGGTTACTATATGCACGAATATTCCCCAAAGGAATGAATATTCTATACAACCTAGTATGCATGTACATGCTATATAGGCAAACATACTTCTTGTTCCAGGACGCTGATCTATTGTATTGGGTGTATATACTAATTGATCTACAAATTCTGATATCAGAGTATTACAAAAATATATAGTACATGTTGTGTATTGATTGAAGTATCCCCTCGTCAAAAGTTGGTTTTAAAAAAGGGATCAAATCCACAACAAAACAAAATATAGCGGCAAAAAATCAGTAGACTGAAATTGAGTGGTTCTGGATTTTCATTTATTGTTTTGCCGTTGTTTTGTTGGTTTGAATTGTTACATATTTTGTCATATTGGACCTTTTGTTAACTGACTAAACGGTATTTTGTTATCATTGTTGAAGGCCTTACAATGAAATGTTGTAGGTTGCATCCACATTATTGGGGCTGTTTGGTGTTTGAGAATTCTGACAAATCGCTATGGAACGCCACAGCTGTCTTATGTGGTTCTCTGATATTACTTTATGTTGTTTTATCATTACTTAATAATAGTTTGTCTTTATTTGATATGGTTTTGACATTACGTAATGATGTTTTAATATAACTCAATATGGAATAGTCATTACTTAATGATATTTCGATATTATACGATATGGTTTCGTATTGACTTGATATAGTTTTGTTATTACTCAATATGGTTTTGTCATTACTCGATGTGGTTTCACCATTATTTAATATGGTTGTGTCATTAGTCAATGTGGTTTTAACATTACTTGATGTGTATGTGACTTGACGTAATGTAATTGTTTCATTACTTGATGTGATTTTGTTATTTCGTAATGATGATTTGTCTATTCTTTTTATGGTTTTAACATTACGTAATGATGTTTCAAAATTTGACTATTTTAAACTACTTGATGTGCTTGTTTCATTATTTGATGTGGTTTTGTCATTCTTCGATGTGGTCCTGTCATTCTTTGATGTGGTTATCCCATTACAAGTTTGATGAGGTAAAACCACGTGACCAATTCGGAAAAACCTGTTCTATTTTTAAATAGATTTTTATGTTGTATGACTGTGCCTTTAATGAATTAGGCCATCCATCTAATTAGTATTCAAACTAAAGTTCGGGTTACTGTTTAAGTTAAACTTTGAGTGAGTTTTCGAATGAAAGTCATACTTATAATTAAAGTTCTAGTTAGAATTGATTTTCGAATTGGACTTCGAGTTTGAGTCAGATTCAAAGGCAGAGTTCTAGTTACAACTTTGAGTTTTAGTCACTTCTTGAGGTAGAGTTTGAGTTGGATTCGAATTTAAGTCTCATTTAGAAATTATTAAAATTTTGAGTTGAAATTCAAGCTATTTTATATGTCTTTTTGAGTTCGTAATTAAATTTTCTATCGCGGAACAAGGGCTTTTGCTTGGGCTTCCGAAAAGAGGGCTCCGGGATATGCGTACTAAATAAACAATGTTGCAGTATACAAAACACAACATAGGAAGGAGTTGAAATAAAGTTAGATGTGGTGTGATTGCCAATGAGAGAACTATCCACCAGAGTTTATATGCAGTGGATGTAAGAAATCATATATCGGCAACCGTTCAGCCTTCAAAAATCCGTATAGTCAGCTATAAAAAGGCCACCATGCACTATGTGAAAAAGATTCAAACGAAAAAACTAACGGTCTATTTTACAAAAAAACAAATTTGACACATATGTATACAACGACAAAAATTGAACTTCATGCTCTTGACTTGGGTCAGGTACATAAAGAAAGTGCACGTGGTGGAGTTTAACATGTATGTGAGAGAACATCGAACTGTAACAGTAGTGTAACAGCACAACACGAGAAAAAATGTAAACTAGACAAATCGATGCCCCCGCACTCCACTCATTGAACCGCTTGTACCCCAAAAAGGACAAAGTTCATTATTTTTATCCCATAAGAGGAAAAATAATGAAAAGAAAAACCCTGACCACATGCACACCATCAATACATGTACAAACAGCTAGCAGAGTGATAAATTCCTAGCATTCAATTTGTAGGAGGAGTTATCTGGAAACGCCCTACTAACTAAATTTACAAAATTTCCCAAAAATAACAAAGTTCAACTTTCTCCCGAAGAGCATATATTAATAAAAATTAAACCCTGACCACATACAGCACACCTTCAACATATATGTATAAACAGACAGTAAGGAGAAAACTTACTAGGATTCAAACTGTTGGAGGAGTTATGGAGAATAACTACATGTATATACCCATAATGGGACGGAAAGACGGACGGACAAATGTTAAACACTATGCCCCCAACTTTCAGTTGCTGTAAAGTTGCGGTGGCTTAAAAAACATTTCAATTGGCTGGCTCAATAGATCGGTATGACTGGGTAATTTAAATCCATCGGGGTGATCTCGGGTTCCCTAGAAAGGTAAGGAGAGTCTGCTCAACGTGTGGCAACCGTCGTGTTATTTGCGAAATTACAAACCGAGTGATGTGGTCTTATTTGGAAGTTCACATTCGAGTAAAAGATGAAGGAGCATGTTCGCCGTCACATGTGAAACAGATATTAAAAAAAGTTTATTTTTCAATCCGTGCGAGGTAGATCAGAGAATTCAATTTATTAAAAGTAAAAAGATTGATATTCGTATATATGTTCAAATGATCATTATTTTTTTTAGAGAATTCTTATTTCATAGTATTGATGCTTTGTCGTTTAGTCCGAGCCCCCCTCCTCCGATTTTACTGTGTCTTAAGTGTGATTTGATTTTTTTTTAACGAAAACGTATTAGTCTTTTGATTTGTGTCGAGCCTGCGACATAAATGTAGCGGCAGTGAGACACAACAACGTCATCGAAAGTGGCGTCATTTCGGGACCTTTTATAGCTTACCATGGGTTATGGGTTTTGCTCATTGTTGAAAACCATACAGTTTTGTTTTAGTAAAATAAAACCGAATTAAACTGTTTTGACCTGATAAATTTATTACCTCCATGAAGTGTTTTAAAACTTGTATAGGAGTTTTTCTTCAATATCTAGAAAAAGCATCTACAGAAAAACATTTTTTTATATTTTTTGACCGATGAATGTACAGCTCATCAACATTACGCTTTTACACTGAAAGCAGCAATATCAGGCGAGACACAGCGTTTCGTGGACTTTTTTACAAATTTATTATAATACTGCTTCTATTTGAAAACTTATAGATCAAATAACAGGACCAAGTGGTTTGGGGATATCCCAATTATGTCCGAAATACTGTAAAAATTTTAGGATTTTATTTTTTTTATTATTGTCTGCCGTTTTCATACCAAATAACTCTGAACAACCACTCGAACTTTAATTTGATTTTTAACTTTGGCGATACCCATCCAAAGCACATTAAACAAACGACATATTGAAATCTGTTAAAAAATAGATTTTTTCACATTGTGCATGGTGGCCTTTTGTAGCTGACTATACGGAGTATTGCAGGCTGAACGGTTGCCGATATAAGATTTCTTACATCCACTGCATTTAAGTGAAACTCTGGTGGATAGTTGTCTCATTAGCAATCACACCATATCTAACTTTATTTCAACTCCTATGTTGCGTATTGAATACTGCAACATTGTTTATTTAGTACGCATATCCCGGAGCACTCTTTTCGGAAGCCCGAGCAAAAGCCCTTGTTCCCGGCGATAGAAAATTTAATTACGAACTCAAAAAGACATATAAAATAGCTCGAATTTCAGCTCGAAATCTTAATAAAAATTAGACTTAAATTCTAATCCTACTCAAACTCTACCTCAAGAAGTAACTCAAATTCAAAGTTGTAACTAGAACTCTGCCTTTACATGTGACTCGAACTCGAAGTCCAACTCGAAACTCAATGCTAACTAGAACTTTAATTATAAGTATGTATTGACTTGAATTCGTAAACTAACTAAAAGTTTAACTCAAACAGTAACCCGAACTTTAATTTGAATACTAATTAGATGAATGGCCAAACGCATTCAAGGCACATACAATATGGAAATCTAACTAAAAATATAACAGGTTTTTCCGAATTGGTCACGTGGTTTTACCTCATCAAGTAATGGGATAACCACATCAAAGAATGACAGGACCACATCAAAGAATGACAAGACCACATCAAATAATGAACCAAACACATCAAGAAGTGTAAAATAGTCAAATTTTGAAACATTATTACGTAATGTTAAAACCATATAAAGAATAGACAAATCATCATTACGAAATAACAAAACCACATCATGTAATGAAACAACTACATTGCGTTAAGTCACATACACATCAAGTAATGGTAAAACCACATTGACTTATGACACAACCATATTAAATAATGATGAAACCACATCGAGTAATGACAAAACCATATTGAGAAATGACAAAACTATATCAAGTCAATATGAAATCATATCGTGTAATATCGAAATATCATTAAGTAATGACTATTCATATTGAGTTATATTAAAACATCATTACGTAATGTCAAAACCATATCAAATAAAGACAAACTATTAATAAGTAATGATAAAACAACATAAAGTAATATCAGAGTATCACTTAAGACAGCTGTGGCGTTCCATAAATCGCCTTTTTCTATGCTCAATTTACTTGAATATGTATTCATGAATATCCCCTAACAATGATACATTTTTTAGATAATTACCATACATTTACAGGTTTGTTCTTTTAGTTGTCATGCATTCAGTCTTTGAATAATTACATACCCACATGTGAGCAATGTTTTCAATTGTACTTGGAGCATCGGGATATATTGATTTGTCCAGATGTCCGATCAAACACTGTTGTGTTTCAGGCATGCACGATATGTAATGTCCCTGTAATGGAATAACAAAACTAAGATAAAGTTTAATATGAAATTAGCAATCAAAAGTAGATAACAAATTCAATCTCCTGTACAACGCCAACATTACTGCCGTACACATGATTAACACTCAATACACATGCATTTCAATCACGTTGTACAAAGGAAGTTTAAATGTGACTCATCATAAAAAGTACTTAGAAGACACAAAAAGAATTCATCTTCAAGTAGAATTTCACATATGTAAATACATCGATATTTCAAAACTATTTGAAACAATATGACTCTTGTTTTAATTCCTTTTGGTATTGTTGAAACTAGAATTCAAATGGTTCTGAAAGTATTTGAATAAGATTAGTCGTCCAGATACATGTATAAGTCGGAATTGCAGTTTCAATTTTTATATTGAATTGATACATCGGTTTTGGCCAACTTGACATCAACATTTATGTAGCTGTCCTGTAGCATGGCTCCTACTTGAAGTTACATTTTCATTCGTGCTTGTTCATTTTGTCTTACATTCTCCTTAATAAGATTCAGATAGTGTTTGGTGTTTTGTGGTGCCATTTTGGTTTTAATAATACCCCTTATTTCATATGGAATGGCTCGTTCTTTTTGTGCGTACACGATGATATTTCTTTTCAGACACACATGCAATGGAGTATGGAGACTTATTCGAATTGAGCAATACATATCTTAATTAATACTTGAAAAAAAAAACACAAAATAGTGTACTTGTTTATCTTACCTTATTAAAATCCTGCATTGTATGTGATTCAAGTATGTTGTTGTGTTTTGGATTGTGATAATGCACAATGTTTTCGTATATGTTACTCTTTATTCGCTGCACAAAACGGGCTTGGCCTTCAGTCACTCTGATGTTTATGTCCTACAATTATTTTTGAAATGAATATCAATACTTACAACAGACTAAACACGAATGTTATACAATTGTCCTTAAGATATTAACAACATGAAATTAAAGATACAAAATTACAAGCCTGGTACCGTTGATGATTTTTTTAAAAGGAGAACTTAAAGTATACTCTATTCTTTATTCCTTTCGAAAAAAGAATAGGCAATCGATTCTAAACTGCGATATTTGATTCAGACGTATCAAATGTAAACATTTATTTATTTGTTCTATATAAAAAAAGTCTACTAAATGGCCTATTGATATAGCCTCAACAATGAATGCATATCAATTTTACAAAGATGTCAATATTCTATTTTAAGAGAGAGAGAAGCTATCCGAACACATAAATTATAAAAAAAAAGTGGCGAAAAATGTTGGAAGTTACCACTGCTCATGTCTACCAGTTTTTATTAACATCAGCAATATGAAGGGTGCCACGGATCTTCTTACCCTTCCAGAACACCTGAAACCAGCCCGGGTTTTTGATGTGGTTCGTGTTGCTTAGTCCTTAGTTTTCTATGTTGTTTCTTGTGTACTATTATTTGTCTAGTTGGCTTTTCTTGTTTTGCCATGACGTTGCCGGTTTATTTCCGATCTATGAGTTTGACTGCCTCTCTGATATATTTCTCCCTTCTTTTAGTGTAATAGCACTAGTTTGCTGGAAATCAATCTTAATTATAATGGCACATACTGATAGTGGGTGATTATCTCATAATGCATTGTGCTTTTTTAGTTCGTTTTGTTTTGTCATGATTTAGCAGCAGCATTTTGAATCAAGAATTTATGAACTTAGCATTTAGAGTGGTATACCAAATTGCCTTCAAATATAACTCCATTGCACGTACTGGAAGGCCAATACACTGGCTCTTAACACTTTTGACTGTGACTCTTCTAATTAACTTAAGGATGTAACGTCATGTTTTTGATTTATTTTATTTATTTAAGCTATTATGAAACGTATTCATTTACATTTTTTTAATTGAATAACGGCTAATGAAAACACGATGGAACTGGGACTCATACCAATTTTTTTTTAAATAGTAATTTCGTCTGTCATTCAATATGTTCAAAGGAGTTGCAATATTTAAAAAAATCAATTTTGTATATCACTCTTAATGATAAATGCTGATCATATGTTGGCAAAAAATATGAAAATACAGATTTTGTAAATTTCAATTCAATAGCGCACGGATGACCTTTATCAATCATGTAAAATATGTGATATCTATGATACATTATATTTCATCATTTTATTATTTTAAATTTTCATATGAATCAAAACCATAAAGAACATTTCGTTGTCTACAAATGTTATTACCAATTTTCCAGTGTCATGGTTTTCACATGACACAACAGCAAATGATAAAAATACTGCAAGTAAAAAGTAAGCATCCATTCTGTTGGTCGTTTGGATTAACCTAAATTAAAAGAAAATTATATCATTTTGAACTTCACTTCATACTGATTAAATGAACTACCAATATCTGTCATTAAGGACGTAGTTTTTTCGAAGAAAACATGTCACGCCAGCAGAAGTACGTTTAATAGGCTGAATTAAATATAGAAAAATAGTTTCAAGTTAATGTATAATATGCAATGTAAGTAGTCATTATTTCTAACCCGTATTGCTCTAAATATATTTCTAATTCTTGATTGGTCATTCTTCAATAAGAACAGTTTTTCTCCCAGAAAGAATAACATCGTTATGCTTTTGTTAGGTATAATGAGTAAACTGTTTGTCAATCAATGCATACTAATAGGGATTGCAACGAGTACTCTAGTACTCAATTACTTACTCGGAAGGCTGAGTAATCGAGTACAATTTTACAACCCAGATACTCGTTTGCATTTTATAAATCTTGAAACATTTCTCTGTACATTTCCCCTCACTTTCGTTCCCTTTGAAATATATTTCGTAAATGAATGAATTAATAATATCTATGAACAATGTAAATACGTTTATCCCTAGACTAACATGTGTTATAATTTAGTCTCAGGTTTATCTGTTATGGCCTATAAAGGATGGTGTAAACTTTCCAAAACATGTATGGTGTAATGGTGTATGGCATATGGTGCAGTGGTATAAGTTGTATGGTGCTATAGTGCTATAGTGTATGGTGTAAGGGGAATGATGTAAGGGTGTACGAGGAATGGTGTGATTGTGTAATGTGTATATAATACGTAGAGATTATAAAAATTTTATATTTTCAATAATCTGGTTTAATTCAATCAAATATTTGTGTGGGTACGTGGGTGTTGTAGTCTGTAGCTCATTGCCATATTCGGCATGGCCATAGATGGCGCTCGCAGCTTGAATCAGAATTTTGGAATTCCCGTATCAGCTTGAATCAGAATTTTGGAATTCCCGTATCGGGCACTTGTTAATTTACTGTCGACTAGAAAGCAGGTGTTACACAAATAAGTTTAACTTTTTAAAAGAAAAAGAAAAGATGCCAAACAAAAGTAATGCCATAGATCAATATGTCTCTACCATACTAAATCTCCAACTTGGACTTGATAAGTTACTGTTCCGAGTTTATGAGCGATAACTCCTTGTATCCACTTGTTATTGTCTCTATAGTCTCTTTAAGATTTGGACTCCCTACTGGATGCAAAAAGTTTTTTTTTTACCATCTTGTCATTTTATTATTTTTCACTGTGGAGCTAATGAGTTTACAGATTTACAATTGACAGGGAAGGGTTTAATTGAAAATGTAAAATGGTCTACCCTACGTTACCAGGCTTAATTTAAAAAGGTTATTATAATATGGTCTTCAATGCTACAGCGCGATACTGGCATTTTGCACCCTTGAATGCGGGTACCATAACAGAGCAGAACAGAAAAAGGGTGTATTCAGTGGTCAAAGACTTTGTTATAGAAAATGGGGGGAAAGCTATATTACATGAGAACATTAGGGCAAGTGAAGTGTCTTTATACAGAACAGATGGAACTCATTTGTCACAAACTGGAAATCAGGTTTTCTTAAATAATATACAAAGGGGGTGTCTTTCCAACGCACAACAAATTCAACTTTTCGAAAGATTCAATAATAAAAAAATTGTGGAGGTGAAAACCCAAGTCAGATTTGGTAGCTGACTTGGGCTCTCATGTGGCGGTCCAGGGAGACTGGTAGTGACTGGGGGATTATTTCATTCGGTCCTTGCTCTGGGCCTGACAAGTTCTAAAATTTGCAGGTTAGTGGTAACGGTGGGGTCTACAGATTGGTGACTCTGGGAGGACCTCCTCCACCTCATCTTATAGAGAGGAGGCCTACACCTGCCAACAGGTGGGGCACTAATAACTCGAGCATTGTAATACGAGTGTTTCCCCAGTCACTCCCCATGGTAGGTGGTGGTGTAACCGTGTTTAACTACCAGGGGTTTTATGACACTATGTCAACTACATGGTATAGGTAATCGGTAGCCACCCTGGCGCCTCAACTAAATATTAGAGAATACTCTGTAGCCAAAGTAATGCCACAAAGTAAAAATGTATATTCTAGTCATGAAAATGTAAAAAAGGTTGGTGTAATAAAATGTATGTTTAAATCAAAGGATTGTTTTTGTATACGTTGTAAATGAAAAACAGAGGATGGAACCTTTACCCAAATGAGTATAATATACAGAAAGTCTGTAGTATTTTAATTTTGGTATTTATGAACTACAATTAACAACAGACAAAGAGAGACAACTATAGATTAATTTTATAATCACTTTGTGATTAAAGGAAGGACTTCAACATAGTTAGAAAATACGTCAACAACTCTTGATCGTTGTTCTTCATATCATTGTTATTCGTTCAGTAATGATATAGGGTCTTCTTCTATGAGTATTGCAATTAATAGAGATTATAAAAAAATGATATTTTCAATAACCTGGTTTAATTCAAGCAAATATTTGTGTGGGTGCGTGGGTGTTGCAGTCTGTAGCTTATTGCCATAATCGGCATGGCCATAGATGGCGCTCGCAGCTTGAATCAGAATTTTGGAATTTCCGTATCAGCTTGAATCAGAATTTTGGAATTCCCGTATCGGGCACTTGTTAAATTGCTGTCGACTAGAAAGCAGGTGTTACACAAACAAGTTTACATTTTTAAAACACGCCCACCCTCCCTATGAAAATATGTGCTGCTGTTAAATTACACTGTTTGCAAATGTATGAATTATTTTAAATATTAAGGGTGTTCTTATCCCAGGTAGTACACCTGAGCCGTATAAGGCACAACTTTTTGGAACTTTTTGTCCTCAATGCTCTTTAATTTTGTACTTGTTTTAGCTTTCGAACTTTTATTTTCTGAGTGTTACTGGTAAATAAAGGCAACAGTAGTATACCGATGTTCAAATAAGTCTTGTGAAGACGAAACGCGCGTCTGACGTATTGAATTATAAACCGAATACCTTTTGATAGCTATTATTCGTTTGTTTCTCTATCTTATATGATCTCCCATTTAGTTGTATTGTAGTCCTGTCATGTAGTGTTATCATTTTAATGTTATATTTAACATTTCTATAAAAGCCGAATGTTTGGCTAGCCACAAAACAAGATTCAAGTCAATATTTTTTTCTTATAATGTCCTGTACCAATTCATGAAAATGGCCATTGTAACATTATAGTTCGTTAATGTGTGTGTTACACTTTAGTGTTGTAATTTTGTTGTGTCGTAGTTCTCCTCTTATATTAATGATGTGTTTCCCTCGGATTCAGTTTGTGGTCCGGATTTGATTTTTCTCAATCGATTTATGAATTTCGAAAAGCGGTTTACTACTGTTGCCTTTATTTGTTGTCGCACGCTTTCTTTGAAATTAATTGAATAATGGATAATTTCGGATGGGATGGTGTAGATAAAATGTGAAAGGTGTAATGTTCACAAATGTAACGTTTATGGTGTAATGTCACAGGGTGTCTGATGTAATGGTGTATGGAATTAGTGGGAAGTTAACACAATCTGAGAACTGTAGGTAATTATTTAGAAACGGTGGTTCGTTATTCATTATTATGTTGACACATAAAGAGGACTAGCGATATACCAATAGCAAAGGAAGTTTTATTGTGTTTGAGTTCTGCACCAATACACAGGTAAAAAATGCTTACATGAATTTCATATGAATCTCACGTGAAAATCACATGACAAATTTCACGTGAGATTCACCTCAAACGAGCTTACACATGAAACTCACGTGAAAATTTTCATGTGAATTTCATGTGAATTGAGATTCAGACGAATCTGATGGGAATTTTTTCGCATGAATTTCACTTTACTAAGAAAAATAGTTTGTAATTTGCCAGTAAACATATTTGAAGGTTGTTGACAGATAATTTTTGGTAATTCTTTAATCTTTTTCAGACAAGAAATGTCTGCAGTATTGGTAACTGATATGCTAATTAAAGGTCAATCATGATACCAAGTCTGAAAACGAACACTTCATTTTTTTAACATAAATAAGGCCGTTAGTTTTCTCGTTTGAATTGTTTTACATTGTCTGATCGGGGTCTATTATAGCTGACTATGCGGTATTGGCTTTGCTCATTGTTGAAGGCCGTACGGTGACCTATAGTTGTTAATGTCTGTGTCATTTTGGTCTATTGTGAATAGTTGTCTCATTGGCAATCATACAGCATCTTCTTTTTTATACTTACACGTTTAAAGGACATTTTAAAGTAAAAAACTTAAAAGACGCTTTCACATCAACTCATGACGTCAGTTCTAAAAGGAAGATATATCATACACCATGTACACGGCAAACGAACTTGGACTGAGTTATGTGCATTTACTTGAATTAAGTTTACAAGCATACTATACTGATGATGTTCTATCATAATATCAACTATCAAATAGTGATGTATTGGCATTGTGATCGCCGTTTGACATGTCCATTCAAACAATAAAGGTAAATTGCACGTGCAAAGCTGATGAACGTTGATTCTATCATTTCTGCAAGTATGACTTGATTTAAGAAATGATTTCCATCATAGAGTTCAGAATAATGGTTAGAAGCTTTGAAAAGAGTCCGCTTTAAAGCTCCCTTGCATGTGTAACATCATTAAGAAAGTTTTTTTGAAATGCAATGTTATCGAATCACACGTAAAATTTCCATTACGGAAACGTACGGTAGAATTGTATTCTGCAATGATTTGTTCATTTTCGGATGGGATGGTGTAGATGAAATGTGTAAGGAGTATGGTTCAAAACAATGTAACGTTTATGAAGTAAAGGCAGAAGGTGTATGGTGTATGGTGTAAATAAACTCATCATAGATACAAGGACTAAATTGTGTATATACGCCAGACGCAATGTGTATGGTGTTATTGCGAAATAAACACAATCCGAGAACTTTAGTTAATTATTTAGAAAAGGTGGATCGTTATTCATTGTTTTGTTGAAACAAACAGAGGACTAGCGATACACATAACCAAGGAACAGGTTATATTGTGTTCGATTTCTGCCCCAATACTGTCTTTTTTTAGGTTGTCAATCCATTCATCATATTATAATCAGGGTAAGGAAAGGTATTAACCAACATACCTCAACCCAACACTAATCAAAACTGTTCACTGGACGTTTACGATTTATCTTCCATACGATATGTTACACATATTATATTACTAGTACATTTTTCTATCGCACCGTGGGTAACATATCACGTTGTGGTTAATTTAAAAATTAACGCCGTCACATGGTTACCCCTATGTAGCCGTAGTAGTTATCAAAATTCATAGGGGTTCATGACGTCACATTGACTGTCAGTGGTGACGTCATCTATCAATGTTGTTGTGTTTTATTGTTAATTCTTCTACAAAACACTGGAGAAAAAGTTGCACGAGCAATACATTTGTTAAAGGTACATTACTGACCTCAATACGGACTATAGAGGTTAAAATAAATCCGTAGGGAATTCGGGATGGAACATTTAAAAATTAAAATTCTTTTTTGAAAATGACAAATTACACAAAGATTGCCAACCATTAGTCTTATTTGTATCATTTTCTGGTGAACATAAATAAATTCAATACACACACATTACAAACGTAATAAATACTTATAACTCATAGTGGTCAATGTTTACAGTACGTTTCTGTACAGTTTACAATTAAGGGATAAAACATTTACACTTTGCATAAAGATTACCAAAACGTAATATAGATAACTATAGCACATTTAAATTTTTTGACAATACAACTAAAGATTATTCATATGCAATCAACTTCATAAGTTGATTAAAAAAAACTTTTAAAAAAACTTCATATTTGACAATTGAATTTTAAAAGAAAAGAAATATATAGTTGTGGCCTGAAACAATCAATCATTACTATTATACTATACGTAAACCTTGTGATCTGCTGTTATCTTTATGAAAAGTCCTGCTTTTTCTAAATTATCATATTATTGGTCTTTCCTTTCAATGCATTAAAGAGTCATAAAAGAATATATGTATACTCCTATTTAAATGCTTGAAAATGTAAAATATGAATAATGAGGTTCTTACCGTAAAGTTAAAATGTGCTCTACTGCAGTAAGTGCAGATATGAACATAAGGAGAGGGAAGTTAGTGTGTCCTTATATAATTATCAAGGTTTGCTTATCGGTTTTATTGTCCAATCAATTTGCGACTTAAATCAGCTAATGACCATGAAGAGCATTATGTAATACAAGGAAATGTACTGCACGTCAAAATATTTTGCCACGTTCTCTCACAAATAAAAGTACAATCAGTACTCTAAGAGAGCTAATGTAAACGAATCACAAAACAGCATATACATATATAAAAGATATGTAAACAATAACACAAAAATAATAATTTACAATTTTAGATCGTTACTTTAATTAATGTGGAACTCTAGTTAGTTATACAAAGGGAAGGATAAAATAGATAATATAAAAAGTGCTTGAGCGAGTTAACCATTAAACAACAGGAATATGTTTATCTTATGTATACCATCATCATAAATGTACATACATGACTATACAATATAACAATTTAAGTATTAAAAAAACAATAAAACTTAAAAAAACATATTTTTATTGATCAATAATTGAAAATATATGCTGGCGTGTTTTATAAAAAGTAGTGTGTTCAGTTAGAATTCCTGGTGCATTTTAGTCTACACTGTTGTCCCCCCTTAAACTTATTGTTTATAAAAATATATCTGCATGCTCTACTATTTTAAATCATCTATATAACAACTATATATTACTAAACCAATAAATACATTTCTTTTATCTGTTTCACATTAATCTGTTTGTAATTTTTTCAGTACAGTCAAGCAATGTTTGTATAGAGAATTTCTGTTCAGCAACCTATTCATATGTCAGTTTGAATCCATTCGTTTGAGGTGATTTTAGCTTTTGAGTTTTTCATTTGATAAGGAACTTTACATTTTTCATGAAGTTCAATATTTTAAGTATTCACTCTTTTCTCTTTTGGTAGGTCAGAATTTTCTGTTACAAGTCAGGCAATGTCGTTCGGATTCGAGTCACTTTACTAAGAATAATAGTTTGCAATTTGCCAGTGAGCATATTTGAAGGTTGCTAACAAAGATTTTTAGTAATTCTTTAATCTATTTTAGACCACAAATGTTTGAGGTATCGGTAACTGATGTATTAGTTAAAAACCATTCATGATAGCAAGTTTGAAAACGAACGCTCAATCGTTTAATGGACATGGTGACTTAAAAAACGTCAAAGAGCTTTCACACTAAATCATGACGTCAGTTCTAAAAAGGAAGATATATCTTAAACGGCATACGAACTTGAATTGAGTTGAACTAGATTAATTAAGTTTACTTGCGTACTATACTGATGATGTTCTATTATAATCGTTATACATTGTATCAACTATTATGATTGATGAATTTCGAACAGAGGTATACTACTGTTGTCTTTATTAAACAGTGATATATTGGCATTTCGATCGCCGCTTGACTTTAATAATGTCCATTGAAACAATTAAGGTAAATTGCAAGTGCAAAGCTGATGTACGTTGATTTAACTGTTGTTTTATCATTTTTGCAAGTATGACTTGATTTAATTTGAGTTCGGAATAATGAGAAGAATCCTTGAAAAGAATCCGTTTTAAAGTTCCATTACGAGTCTTCCAGCGTTTAGATGGTGGCTTTAAAAGGTAATTTATTCGAGTCACATGTGATTATGTAGGACTACCAATGCGAAAACGCACGCTTGAATTTTATTCCGCAATAGTATGTTTATTTTCCGTCAAAACCTATACATTATAATAGATATAGGATGATGTGGTGTGAGTACCAATGAGATAACTCTCCATCGAAATAACAATTTAAAAAAAAGTATAGCATTATAGGTCAATGTACGGCCTTCAACACGAAGCCTTGGCTTACACCGAACGACAAGCTATAAAGGGCCCAAAATTACTAGTATAAAACCATTCAAACGGGAAAACCAACGGACTAATCTATATAAAAAAAACGAGAAACGAGAAACACGTATAAATAACATAAACAAACGACAGACACCTGACTTAGGGCAGTTGCAAGTATACAAAACAAAAGTGCATATGTTTTTTGATTGAGTTAAGCAATTTCAATTGATCTTTATAGTGTGTAGTTCTTTGTTGTGTTAGTACACTATTGTTTCATATAAGAGGGAAGGTTGCTACCTATTAAAATATTTTAACCCGCTTGATTTGTTTGCACCTATTAAACGTCGACAGGAATTTGATGCTCAGTAGTTGTTGTTTGTTGATGTGGTTCATAAGTTTTTTTCGTTTCTCATTTATATATAATTCATACCGTTGGTTTTCCCGTTTGAATGGTTTTACACTTGTCAATTTGGGGATCTTTTATAGCTTGTTATTCGATGTGTCCCCTGGCTCTAGGTTGAAGACCTTACGTTGACCTATAATGGTTTACATTTAAAAATTGGTGACTTGTATGTAAATTTTTCTCATTGGCACTTATACCAAATTTTGCAGATGTTCTATCAAAAACGAACCTCGCCCGATAAATTGAAGCTTTTAATCTCAGTTAATTTAATACATACAAAAGTGATTTATTATTTTACCGATTATATCGCTACGTGCTATGTTATTAATTTCAGATTTTAATCTACAATGAACTTTGTTCTTGACATTTTCAATATGTTGTTTCACATTCAATTTCGTGACTGATAATACTTTGGTGCAGGAAAACACTGTTACACAATTTAATGTTCAAATGATAATCTTTGCACCATTACAGACAAGCAGCAACAAACGTTTATTTCGTACATTACCCCTGGTTTTCAAGTAGTAACTTTATGCTAGTTAAACTTCCATATTCTTCATTAAACCGTATATTTACGCATATTTGATCAGCAAACCAACACCAACATGACAAATTTCATACTATTTGGGTGATATGATATCAGAATTCGATGTGTATTTTATAATACAGTAGTCACAATAGGCCATGGTCGCACTACAGTCTTTGAAAAAAGTACAAATTTTTACGATCGTAGTACGATCGTGCTGATTGCAGCCCTAAGGTCAGAGAACGGTCATGGTCTTGATGATCGTGATGAGCATTGCCAACTTTAAACATCATTGAATCATGGTGCAGTCGTGGCAAAATCAGATCGTAGTAGAAGCGTAGTGAGACCAAAGTAAGGTTGTTGTAAGATCGCAAATGTACTGGTAAGATCGCAAAGGTCGCTTTACCATCGCAGCCACAGCGTAGCGAAAGCGCGATTTTAGTCAAGAAGACTGCTCAACGATCTTGCAGTGACGTTACTACAAACATCACATATTACCGCGATCCATGCACGCTTCAACTACGACTATACCTCGTTTATACATAGCTTTTCAAGACCATTATACGATTTTAGCACGCCCATGCCGTCCTCATCACGCTCTTCTTACGACCTGACTACGTTGTTCATACTACGACCATTGTCATTGTCATATAAAATATACAAAAGCTTTCAGGGTTTTGTTTGTCTGTATATAATTTGGACCTCTTGTCCTTTTTCTTCAACATTTCAACCATGCTCGGTGTCATTTCTACTAAGTATAGTTCACTTTAGCAGTGTCATTTGATCTTAAGGGCAACCCATATGCTGTGATTCTGGTTAGATTGCTTGGTCTGACATATTCTACTGGATCATGTTTATCAGATCTCCGTCTGCCTCTACCTCATCCCCTACCACCAAGCCCACGAGTTCTGGTAGATAATAGTTGCATTTTTACGGTTTTGTTTCGGAGAAACTCTACGTATCAGTGAGGAATAGAAGGAATGAAACAGTATTTATAATGTCCACAATGTTGACAATGTTGATGTACTGAGAGCGTAGTAGGATCACGGTATGAACGTGGTACGATCGTAGTATAGTCGAGGTAAGAGCGTGCTATAGTCGCAGTAGAAGTGAGTTAAAATCGTTTGCAATCGGATAAATCGTGGTATGGTCGTTGTGAGGCCATGATGAGCATAGCAAAATCGTTATAATCGTAATGAGGTCGCAGAATTAACGTGGTGATAACGTGATAAAATCGTAGCGGGAGCGTTGTTGAATCGTGATGAGGACGTAGTAACATCGTGAAAACAACGAACATCAACATTTTCATATCGCTCAAACCGCGACCTCACTGAGATCTAAATTTATTTTCGATCGCGGTTAGCGTGTTGCGATCCTGGTGAAGTGAGTCTGGGGCATAAACCTTTGAAATTACACACGACATTTTTAATTAATTACTTTTGTGCAATTGCTAAAAAAAACCCTCTCTTTTCAATTATATTCCTCATTTTAAACCTCAAAGACAGATTGAAATTATCATTTTGTTCAACTTTAAAAACAAGAATGGACATCGAAGATACAAAATATACTGTTTAGGTAATGAATAAATCATAATGCGTCTTCCTTTTCTCTAATTGCAGATAATTCACATATTAGTGTTTCAATGCTTTTTCGAACAATCAAGGGAGACATCATGCCATAGAACGTAGCTATTAATCAGATGGAATTACTAGTTCTACGTAATAATGCATGAAGTAACCCATCAATAGTGAGTTATTGTGATAAGTGAAATGCAGTG
Source organism: Mytilus galloprovincialis (assembly GCF_965363235.1). Lineage (NCBI taxonomy): Eukaryota > Metazoa > Mollusca > Bivalvia > Mytilida > Mytilidae > Mytilus > Mytilus galloprovincialis. The sequence continues at coordinate 87,918,274 of NC_134845.1, read as the reverse complement.
CTGGAAGGAGACCATGTATATTTAGGCCAAATATTTTTCATTTTAAACTGACAAAATATATTTGAAAATTGCACTACAGATTTCACAGTTAATTGTTTTGAAACATGTCACAAAATTCTTTTGAAGTCACCTTTGAAAAATCATTTTCTTAATGAAATGTGACATTTATTTTGGTTCTCAATGCTCTTCAACTTCGTATTTTATTTGGCCTTTTTTGGATTCGAGTGTCACTAATGAGTCTTTTGTAGACGAAACACGCGTCTGGCGTATATACTAAATTTAGTCCTGGTACAATGTATCTATGATGAGTTTATTATTATATTTTTTGCGATTACAATTTTTGATTTCACAAGGATATTAAAAAAAGAATAAGTTTGTTTTCTAAATGATTTACTTTATCAAAAGTTTGAATAAATTACAACCTTTGCATTTGCTTGTTTTAGAAAATAAGCATATTTTAATTTTATTCTAAAAGCAAATATTGAAATCGCTGACCTTCAGCATTTTTCATTTTGATTTGAAATATTGAAAAATGAAAAATGCTCCAAGATGGGGGCATTTTTCATTTTGACATTATAAATTGAAAAATGAAAAATGCTTCAACGTATCTTTCAAATTTTTCACGGTTACCTTTTTCTGTTTCCTTGTTTTAAGTTAAATATCTCGAAGAAATGATGTAAACGTGTGAAATTTCTAGCTATATGGTAGACTCATTGGTGGCCTTCGGCTGTTTTATACTGTTTGGTCGCGTTGTTGTGTCTTTTTTTAACAGTCTCCATTTCCATTCTCAAAGTTATCATATATATGTTCCAGACCATATGAGTATTTGGACCGTACGCGTACGGTCCGGACCGTATACGTATACTCGTACGGTCCGACCATACGCGTACGGTCGGACCGTATGAGTATACGCGTATGGTCCAGAACGAGCTGACCATACATGTGATTGGATCATATGGGTTATATTTAAACAATTTATCACAATCTTTATTTTTAGTTTTACAAATTGTTATTATTATTATAACAATTAGATTGATAAACTGAACAAACGAACAATTGAAATTAAACATTTGTTTAATTGTATATCTGAATCCTATTTTGGCAATCTTGCCCAAGGTGACACTTGCTACAACAAGTAACGTAATATTTGTTACATTTAAAAATTTACATGTTTGCAGTTCATACATGTTCCTTTGCATTTGCATTATTTTTGGTAAAGTTGCTAAACATTCTTAAACAACTGTCCTCCCATATTATGTTTACTTCAGATATCTTCAATTTCAGTGATCATAATTTAATTAATGTATAACTGTTCGACGTGCTAAATACAAGAGATTAGCAGAGTTGATTAGCGTGATTTTTTTAAATAGTTAGAATATAAAGTTTGTATTTCAATTACAATTCAACTGTTTTTATATTAATTTGACTGTTAAGTTATGTTGATCTGTAATATGCATTTGTATCTACTAACACTTTCTTAATAGTAGTCAGACCGTACGCGTACGGTCCGACCGTATGAGTATTTTGAAAAAGTACGCATACGGTCCAGACTGTACGCGTACGGTCCAAATACTCATACGGTCTGGAACATATATAAACGGGTATTTGACATGTTCCACACACATGTAGGTATTCAGTCGTGTGTTCTGTGCGTAAAGTACTTAATAACAATTCGCATATTTTTGGTCATTATGCTGCTTTTCACTATACTACCGATGTTCGGAATTAGTTGATACCACACACAGTGCACATGTATCCATCTTTAACAAGTTTATCAAGAGATTTTCGGTTAAACAATGGAAAAAAATACCAAAAAACAAAAGTAGTGAAATATTTAAAATTGGTGTCGAATTTGAAACTTTAAAACACCTATTTCTTGAAACAAATTTCATTAAACATTACTAAACATGATGCAGATTATATCATTTTTCAAATTTGTATATTGCAAAGAAAAATGAAAAAATCTGTACGTTAAAGCATTTTTCATTTTTCAATTTACAATGTAAACATGAAAAATGAAAAATGAAATATGTTCTTTATTTGAGCATTTTTCAATTTTCAATTATCAATGTCAATTGGAAAATGCTCCATGTTGTAGCATATTTTATTTTTCAATTTTGATATTCAATTTGAAATATGCATAAGGTCAGCAATTTTCAATATTTGGTTTTTACAATGCAATTAGAATATAATTTTTTTTCTAAAACAAGCAAATGGGATTGTTTTAATTTATTTATTTTATATTCAATCTGTTGAAAAATGAAATCATTTTTAACACCAACTTGTTTTTATTTTTTTCAATAATCTCGTCAAATTTAATCTCATGTCAATTACAAATTTCAAATCTCATTAATAAATAAATGTTTATAAATTGACTTCGAAAGCTTTCTGTTACATTTTTCACACCAATTCAGTTCAAAAGTTGTAGAGCATTTTCCAAAATCTGTTTTTCATTTTAAAATGATAAATGTTTGGCGTTAATGTACACGGACTTTAAGGTATATGAGATATAAATTTGGCGGAAATATTATTGGTCTTTTTATAAGTAGTAAACGGTTAAAATGAACCAAAAAAAAAAATGAGGAACAAATCATGGTAACCATTGATAAACAAATCGTATGATTTCTATGTGATTTGAAAGTAATAAAATTTTACATGCAAATGAGCTAACAAATCACAATAACAAATCACGAACAAATTGCTTACAATTCATAAGCAAATCATAAACTAATGGTGAAGAAATTGTTTTGAAATCATTAACTAATCAGCAGTAATTGCTTTCCTTTTTCAAGCAAATCACAAACAAATTGTGTTTGAATTGTAAAGACATTGTTATCAAATCTTTAATAAATCTTTAACAAATCAGAATTAAATCATATTCCTACCTAAAGCAAATCATAAACAAAATGTTTTTAAATTATGAAGAAATTATAAACCAATGTTATCAAATCTTTAACAAATCAGGAGTAAATCATATATGCCTTCACCAATCAAAACAGATAAGAAACAACACGAACTCCACTAAAACCCGGGAGTGAAATCAGGTGCTCTGGAAGGGTAAGCATTTCCTGCACCGTTTACGGAACCCGTTGTGTTATTTCTTTGTTCAGTTCGGTAATGATGGAAGGTTATTATGACTGAGATATGATTTCTGACACACTTATGTCATAATGGCAAATCAGCTAATGATGTCGATCGTAAACTTTCTTGAGTGATGACCTTAATATGATTGATTCATAGCCCTGTCTTAACAACTTTTGAGAAAGCAGTATTCCTCGTTCATCAAAATCAACGTACTTTGAGTTAGCTCTAGATTAACGTATCAATTGAGACACAAATACTGCATAAGGTGGTGCCGTTGGGATGTTGCTACACAGAAAGGTGAAATTAAAAGACCTAGCTAATTTCTTTTCTCCTTTCTGTACAAGCCCTTGAATAAATTCTGCTTCAAAGGAATACAAAAACAAATCTGCAAGTAGAGAAGCGCAATTGGTACCCATTGAGATTCCAATAGTCTGTTAGAAGACCAGACCTTCAAATTCAACAAATATGTTGTAAATTAAAAATCCAAGCATGACAGTGATATCCTCTTCGCTGTAATGTTTCTTTGACTATGTATGATTTTTCACAAAGTAAGCTTAAAAATAGATATTTAAAGCGTCTAGTACCCTTTTTGTTAAAGAAACATAAGCTGACGATTTCTTTCAGTCGAGCTTTAAGTTTAGTAGGTGCACTTTGTAAAAACAGCTGTTTCTGAAACCACGCCTCTTTTAGGGAGATTTAGATATTCATAGAAAATTAATTTTCTTTATATACTGGTTCCCAGTTATGCTCTCTGTGTTTCATCTCATAGAGACATAATTTGGGAACGTTACCAGTAAATATACATGTGCACATTGTTTACATTGAAATCTGTAGTAAACCTTCATTCGAGGTAGGGGTAGTTAAGAAAATTAGTGTTAGTTTAAACTCTGAAAAGTTCAGGGCATATAAACGTTGAAAATATGCCGCATAGCCCTATATTTTGACCTTTGAAAAAAAATTGTAGTGCATATGAACTTTAAATTCTAGTATAAGATTTTTTTCAAAACTTCATAGTAAAAGTGGTACAGTTTTAACCATAAAAGGAGTTCCTATGGGAAATTGCATTGTCAATATTTGCAGATATGCAACCTATATAGGGTGAAAACAGAGAACATTCTGATTTTAACCAAATTTGCATTATCTCACAAATTTTGAAGAAATTAACTAAAATATGAAGTTTGATAAATATTTCATGAAGATTAATAGGATCCGGAGCCATAAATTCACAGTTTACAGTATGCATAGTTTACTTTACAAAAATAAATTCATAATATTTGCATATATGTAAGTTAAATTGTTAAGAAGTTTTTATTTTTACTCTTCGCAGTCATTGAAAGTCATCGATCCTTCCTGAATATTATGTATGGGGTGTTTGTGTCCTGTTGATAACCCTAAAGTAAGCCGTAACACCTAAATCTGCTTTTTTGTCACCACGGCATAAAAAATACAAGCTAAATAGTGTGTTCTATCCTGAAAATGTACTAAATATTCCAAATTGCTAGAAACAGCAGAATAATTCAGGACATTTGAGGCCCCAGGGGCAAAAAACATAGAAAATTGCCTACCCCCTCGGTCATAAATCAAATAATTTAACTAGTAAATGCCATGATGTTATGGTTTTTAAGTTCTTGATATAGAAAGCAATAACTATGCTTGGAAGTTATGCTAAATTCAGATGTTAGCAGTCATCTCTAAAACATTTTAAGTGAATTCATATCTTAGACTGGTATCTGCATACATACAACTATTGCAAATATGGCTTTGTTTGAACACTTCTAGTATATTTATTAGGTAAATTGTGTTAGATATATGGTTCCAGATGATATTGTTGTGACAAGGATTCTAAATTGACCATTTGAGGTAGAAAATGTGAACTTTAATTGACAAATAGGCATACAGTAAGATGTGGACTGGAGACAGACACAGGATTGGATACTTAATTTATATAATCTTGAATGTTGTAATGATTGACTGCTAAACATTACATTTATATTATTAACTAACTAAGTGCATTATTGCCAAAAGTGACTGTTTATTAAAAATAACATATTTTCTGGAATGGCCCTGTTTTTTCTGTAATGGCCCTGTTTTTCTGTAATGGCCCTGTTTTTTCTGTAATGGCCCTGTTTTTCTGTAATGGCACTGTATTAATGCCTAGTTTGTCTGTATTAAGCCCTGTTAGGGTTTTTAATAAAGTTAATAACACTAAGTTGTAAAGAGTATAATACTTTTTTGTATTTTATTTAGTTTAGTAACCAGCAACCCACATTAAAGAACCATATAAAGGAATCACTGTTCATCCTGTTTTTAACACATATCTCTTTCAACTTAATATCTTGGATATTTGGTATCTTTACAGATTTTTAATTGTGAAGTACAAATTATTTTGTTCAAACTAAACTGTCATTAAAAGAGTAAGACAGTACATCAAGTTAGCAGCAACACATACACTTTTGTTCAGTTGGTTAATAAATGTTTTAAGAAATGGGTGTTTTTATAATGGCCCTGTTATATGTCCTCGGTCAGTAATAATGGCCTCGGGTGTCTGTAATAGCCCTCGGCGTTGCCTCGGGCCATTACAGACTTCCTCGACCATTATTACAGACCTTGGACATATAACAGGGCCATTATAAAAACACCCATTCATTAATACTATAGTATTCTGATATGCTTTCGATATGTTATCAAAACAGTTTTAAACAGGTTCTAGGCATTTTATATAAAAAAATATGCAAATAGGGTAATTGGCAATAATTAAAGACTTGTTTTCAAATTCTTTTAAAAATTAAAACAGGGGAGGGGTATAAAATGTTCAGTAAAAAAAAACTTAGAGTATACACAGTGATTTCTCTCGGTCTATAATTCTGATAAATGAGTATTAATTTGAGAAAAACATTTTTAAAGAGTTTTCTATTTGATTAAATGTTTGTATAATGTGGAATAATGGTATAAAGAGTTGAAAAATCAAATGATTTAATGATGGTACTATGTTTTAATGATTAAGATCGTAAATTCACCAATAACTCTATTGAATTTTTAGTATCCACATCTGATTAACACCACTTCTTGAATATGCCGATCAGAAAATAGCTGAAGTACTTCTTTGACTGCAGTGAGTATGGCAGTAAGAACTTAAGAAAGGAACTTTAAAAAGGGGTTTAGTGAAACACTATGAAGAACCTGCAATATACCTTTCCTTATAAGGTTTCTTGTGAAGCTTAGGAATCCAATATAATGATGGAAGATACTGGTCTTCATCCTTTGGATTAACACCAAAGGAGATTAGAACCGATTTGTGGTTTTCCAGGATCACCTGCTTCGTAAGCGTTCTTAGTGTATATGTAGGATTTCCAAGTGTGTTATTTATCCCAAGTTCCTTAATCAGACAGTCAATGTAGTGTTTCTTGCAAATAAAAACAATATTGTTTTAGGCTTTGTCAGCTGAAACGACAGCATATGTGTTGATCTCTCTGACCTGAGGGTCTTTAAAGATAGAAGGAGCTTTGGTGCTCATTGACCCTTTAAGCTTACTTACCTTTATCTGAATCAATGACCTCACTGATTTTATCCACTCCGAAAAAGTGTCAACCTCAACCTTTTCTCTTTTTGTCCAGTCTTTTGCATAACCCTCAACAGAATCCATTAGTAGTTTGAAGTTCTGCTTCCAATTGATTGGCTGTGGCTCTCTGTATTTCGGACCCTTGAAAAAAAAGTTGTCTCAAATTGTAGTTATTGACTATGTTAAGGTCTCTAGAAATAACATGGCCAGCAGGATTATACACGAAATGGGATTGAACAGGTACAATCAGGTGGTTTAGCTTTGAGACCATCAATATTTAGATTCTGCAACACTTTTTTGTGATTGAAAATTTTAGATGCTACAGGGTTTGTGTAGGAATGTGATACTATAGAAGTACAGTGATCTTTAAAGTTAGAAGGAATGTTGCTTTTTACTCTTTTATGGTGAAGTATATTATTTATTTTTATAGCATCATTACCCTTGTTTGTGAACTTCAAATTAAAGACTGAACGTTTTTGCAGTTCCTCCGAATGTTCAAAAGCGGGGATAAATAATCTATGGGTAGCAATATCCATCACCATGGCAACTATTTTATACTTCGTAGATCGACTATCTGTAGTGTGGCATTCTTCACACGCTTTCAATAGAGAGTTCAGTCTAGAAAGCGGAAGTGCGTACAGTTTAGAGCGAATGTGATGAATTCCAAGAGGTTTATTGATATGGTCGACAAGGCAAACTATAGAAACATCATGCATATCAGGTGAATTATAGCAATGATGTCCATGGCTTCTCGGCCGACGAAGAGATCTTTTGAATAAATCCATCACATTCACTGAACTACAGATAGGGCTACTCAATTTACCTACAGTATCTATTTTATCGTTACATCCAGGTGTTGCAGTACCTAATTCTCTGATCCAGTACTCTTCTCTTTGTTTGTGAAACGGTGTACTTAATGTTGAATATTTGTGTGGTGATCAATTTTTTTCTAAAATGCGAGTTTTAATAGAGTTTCTTGAATGCACAGTTTCTGAATTTTAAAGGTTACAATTAATTAACGTTTGAATAGTATTAGTTGAATATGTGAAATAAGAAATAAACAACTGAAATTCCTTTCCACCGTCATCTTTCATCAACTGTATAAAACTCCTCATCTTGCAACCTGCTGTGTTCAGTTAATATAGAACAGTATTTGAAATTTGAATTTGATCTCAACCGGAAGTCGGAGCGATAGATAAACAAATAAAATTTGAATGCATTTACATTTTATTCATTGTTACAAATCATCAATGAATCACACCAATATAGCTAACAAGGTTAACAAATCTCTTTCAAATCATTTCATACAATATTCTAAGTAAACAAATCATACAGAAATCACACAAAAACAGAAACAAATTGCTTACAAATCATACAATAGAAAGAAATGGCAAAGAAATCAGGGAATTTGGAAAAATCTGATGTGTCTGTGATTTGTTTCATGAACCGCAATCAGATGGTACTAATAAATTGCAGAATCACGATTTGAAAGAGATTTGAATACGATTTGAAAGCAATTTGTTTATTTATTTTTCTGTTTGGGGAAGTTAGAAGGAATGTTGAGAGCACTAGGTTTTCCTTTTGATTTTGAAAATCTTGAAGTAATATTAATCTATCATAATACATCATTCAGATGCTTTGAACACACTAATCTGTCGGAAATAAGTATTATTGTCTTTGAAATGTGCCTTACAACATACACATATACCTTTTTGCCAAATTGTTTTCAGAAACAAGCAAAAACTTCATTGATCACATATGTACATACAGTGCATACTTTTGAAATCTCAGGGTCCACTTATTGACTTTAAAATTGGAAAGAACATGTTATCATTTTCTGATAAATATCAGGAAATGTAGTATGATTGCCAATGAGACAACATCACACGAGATCCACATATATTTCATCAATTATAGGAAACTGTATGGCCTTCAATAACTATAAAATGCCATATCGTATAGTCACTATTTAGTGTTCCTTCATGACAACTTTGAAACAAAATCATTGAAATAATAAACATCCTAAGTTATAATATATATATATATATATATAATAAAACAAATTATAAAAATATAACATAACAGTAATGCACCAACGAGAACCACTGAAATGCAATATTCTGACTTCCAAATGACACAGACAAGACGTATATGCAATGATATTGTCAAAGGAGTAGGAATTTGATCCTGACTGCAATGGTGTTAATGTAATGGGTTTATTTAAAACTACATTTAGACAACACTGTTGTCATTGGCAACACGTTTCCAGCGGTCTAATGTAAAACGTCTTCCAAATCTAGATTGCCCTTTTGGAGCTTTGATGAATTTCTTTCACATCTTCACATCCACTATGGTAACATTACATTATAATTTTTCTTTTTTCGCTTCCTGATAATTCTTTTAAATTTTGTTGAGAGATTATGCACTGGACAAACGATGCATCAATACATTTTCGCCAACATAAAAATGGTAGCATACACTTCAAGGTGGTATGGGAGTCTAAAATAAAAATGATAGAATTTGTTCATACTTTGCCACAACGTTGTATCTATTGATACATGTTGAAAAATATAATAAAAATGATTAGTCACCGCGCATTTTCTCAAGCTACAGGACGGGACAAAATGACACATTTTGTATGGATTATACAGGAAAAAACACCATTTTGTGATTAGAAACTAAACAAAATGATAGAATTGTTAAATACTTCAGGAAAAGGTAGCTTTCAGACACTGCTTTGAGAATATCAAAAGAAAAGATAGGGTCACCGTACGTTTTTTCCGGCTAAAATACAAAATAGGAAGATTCCATACAGAATCCTTCAGAAAATGCACTTTTTTAGAGTTACCTCCCCTTAAAATGCCAATTTAAAAAAAAAAAAAAAAACAACCAAAAATAATTAACATTTACAAAAATATCAAGATTTAGAAGTTATATTCTTATAAATTGGTACTTTTAAATGAAAATGTACATTAAACATCTGCATTCCTGCATCAAATTTTGCTAACTTGATGGAAAATCTGGACCTGATTCTCTGTTTTTTACAATCCAAGATGGAGGAAGACACCCATACTACCTTAAGTTTATTACTTTGTGATATAATAAGGCATATTTTGATAATAGTGAACAAAAGGGTAAAACATGCTACATGGAAGAATAAGTGATCAGTATGCTGGAGTTTCTTATTTTAAACATATGTGTTGATTGTGGAGGTAGACTTTCAGTAAATTGTCAGCATTCTTGTGGGAACGAACTGTGTGCCTCTCCTTGTCGACCTCTTTTTATTTTCATATTAATCGCAGTTCCTTCAGACACTTGTCAAAAACAAAAAGACCAATTTATCATAAAATGTACATACAGTGCATATTTTTGAAATCTCATGGATTCTAATTCCTTCACACATTCAACTCTATTTTAGCATTGAAAGTTATTAATTCAGAGACTTGTTTGTTTAAATTAAACATCCAAATCATTATGTCAAGTCTTAAAATAATCAACTGACAAGGTATGATAAGGGGCATTTTTGGCCCTCTCTTCAAATGACTTCATATTCAATCCATCGTTAGTCTATGCATGTTGACTTCACAACATGTTGAACATTTTATTAGTATGTGACTATTTGATTGTCTAGCAACGAGTTTTATAAAAATGAACTATAATATCCATCTTTAGTGCCTTTGCCCTAGGAAAAGACTTCTGAATCTTTTAAAATTAAAGGTAATGTGTTACCAAACACTTGAATATTTATTATTGTTGGATCTGTCATTCTCATAAATTCTAAATAGCAACTTAGCAACCACAATGTTGCCTAGTAACCACACAAAAGGACTTTTTCTTATCCAATGTTATCTATAAAAAAAACCTGAAAAATTAAAATATTTTAATACAACTCATATCAAGTCGACTCCTATATTAATACATTTAGTAACAATGTTTGCATGAAAAAACAATTTGATTTTGTATCTACAGAACCCGTCAGATCAACCCAAGTTTTCCTTATCAACGCATAGTTAGTTTTGAATTAACAGTTGAAGAACATTTCAAAAAATGTTTTAGCATCACTGAGTGTAATATTTAAGCTTGAAACGTGGAAAGGAGAGGATAGTTATCAGTACCTTTAGTGCAGATGTGCAATCATAATATACTTCTTAATTCAATGTTTCCATCGTAACAGAGAAACGTTTCCATGATATAATATCTTGCTAAGCAACCATCGAAAATCAGATAAATTAATACTAATTTCAATCTAAGCATGTATTTTCATATAAAAGAGAGACAGCAGATACCTATTATTTAGTTTTGCATACTGTATAATAATCTATGATTCTTTGCTGCGAACAACAACCTTATGACATGTATACCCCCTTTCCCCCCTTTGTGGACAATGTTGATGATTTTCTCTATTGAAAAAAATTGTGCATGATCTGATGAATAAACAATGTAATTCATGGCAATAAGGTTTCAATTAATTTCCTTTGTTTTTTAAAGTCCACAGATTGAGTTATTTAACTTAAATAGATTGCGAATGTGTCCATATGGACACAGTTGATATCCCCGCTAACATATAAAATTATAGAGAGACATATCTCAAGAACTTTATAAGTGACGCTACAAACATTTGAACTTAAACTAAGTTGTGTGACAATAATCATTATATATGTATTTCATAACATACAAATTTAAGTTAGAGATCGGAAACAATCTTTGTTTATAAGTTTCATAACATTTGGTTAAAGCAAACTTAAGTTAGAAAACGGAAACAAACACATCAGAAATTTTCATTTTAGTAAAGGGGCATGACACTTGAACTGGAACAGTTGCGCCAACAAAATTCAAACTCTATCTGTTTTTTTAGGTAATGAGCAATATATAAGTTTCATATCATTTGGTAAAGACAAACTGAAGTTAAAAAACGGAAACGAAAAATTCAGCATTTTTTTTCCTTTTGTAAAGTAGCATAACTCTAGGGTGGTAAGAGTCACGCAATCAAAATCGAACTTGACCTTTGTTTTGTGGTAATAAAAATTGTGTACATGCATAAATTTCATAACATTCCGTTGAGGCAAATGAAGTTTAACATCGGAAACTAATTTTTGGAACGTACAGACGGTCTGACGGACAGACGGATGGACGAACGTATGTATAGACGGACAAAGGTACAACTTAATGCCAGGTTCCGCTTCAGAAGGGGCATACAAATCAGAGGACGGATGCATTCCCTTCACCTCTGACACAGGGCACAACAACATAGTTGAGAATAATTAGAAATTACTGAAGTGTAAAATTGGCAGAAAAAGAATATCCAGTGAAACCTGTCCAAATCGAACACCCACGGGACTGTGCGTTTTGTTCGGTTTTAACAGGTGTTCGGAATGAAGAGGTAAACGGAAGTCGACACCAAACAAATTTTGGCACTTACTGACAAGGGACGATAGGTGACACACAGACGACAATTTATTTTTATGATGATTTAGATGTAAATGTAAAAATCTAGGTAGATGAAGATAGACGTGTTGTTCCTTTTTTGATATAAATCAAACACCTCTCCGTCAATCACGCTCATCGATGGGTAAAGGTATTAATCGTTCAATGATGTCCGACGTGGAGCGATTTTGTTTAATATAAATATTTTCTCATCCGTTAATTCACTAACCAATTCAGATTCTCAGTCAATGTCAAATGACGATTCCGTAGTTGAATCGAGATCGTCATTTTCAATTATCTGTACACACGAGTTATCGGACTAAACTGGTCACCCGCTGATCGATACTTTGCCACAAGATAAGAGCGAAACAACAGCAGGGGTCCAGTTTATTCTCGGACTTTGTCATTGATAAATATAGCTAAAGGAAGTCTGCAGGAGCTTCTGAATATTATATATAGGGCCTCTAAAAGGGAATCCGGCATCCCGTAAATATAATTTGAAAGTCATTTACCTTGTTGTGTTGCACGACTTCTTAATCCAGTGAAACGCTTCAAAATTTTTATTCAACTAAACAGTTTAGCTACTGAATGGCAGTAACGAGTTTGTGGCCGTAAATCTTTGAGTAACGTGCATTTAATTGATCTAAGAGAAAGTTCAATTCTTGTCCTTTTCTGCGGTAGGGGCAGCGGACCAGTTTAACGTTTCTTTACAAAAAAAATCATTTGCTCACTGAATACATAGACATAAACATGCTAATTAGTTTCGTAATTACAACTCACAAGTTCATTAAACCTCAAATACTCTCGGGGATACTTAACCATCCTGTGTTTGTTTAATTAAATCATGCAAATAATTAAAAAACCCCGCCACATTATGTATGTATGTGCCTGTCCCAAGTCAGGAGCCTGTAATTGAGTGGTTGTCGTTTGTGTGAATGTTACATATTTGTTTATGTTCATTGTTTATATAAATTAGGCCGTTAGTTTTCTCGTTTGAATTGTTTGACATTGTTATTTCGGGACCTTTTAAAGCTGACTATGCAGTATGGCTCGCCCATTGTTGAAGGCCGTACGGTGACCTATAGTTTTTAATTTATGTGTTAGTTTGGTCTTTTGTGGAGAAGTGTCTCATTGGAAATCATAGCACATCTTCTTTTTTTTTATAATAAATGCATTTAACAAAATGACTAAAACCACTAGACTCCTATCATTTTCAGGATTGCCTAAAGAAAAAACCGAACACTGTCAACACCGAATTTAAAAATTACCTGTCAAAATCGATCGATAGCAATCAAAACAAAAAAATATTTTTAATTATTTGCATGATTTGATTAAACAAACACAGGATGGTTAAGTATCCCCGAGAGTATTTGAGGTTTAATGAACGCAAACTGGTTTTATTTAATGACGGGATTCATTTTAAAAAGTCTTTATTTTTTTTAGATTACAAAATCACATTTTATATCAATTTTTCATCAAATGTATTCGTTTCAAAGAATTCACTCATAGCTCATAATTAGGAATGTCAACTTGTTATCGAATACTCGAGTATCGCTCGGTAATACCGATATCGATTGCCAAATGATAGTCGACTAATCGGTTTCATATTAAAATGGTCTTGCTTTCTTCAGCTAAACAAAACATATTTGTATTGAGAGCTGCTCACAGAAAATTTAATATTAATCAAAATTAATTTCCATTCGAGTGTTTTCGTTTAACTGTCATTTAAATTTCCTCTAAAAAGATATTGGATATATGAAGAAGAGTACTTTTCAAAGGCTTACAAAGTTTACACTTTTTATTGTATTTGTCGAAGAAAATATACTACTGTCGAAGCACGCAAAAAATCTGCTAACATAAACCATGGCGAGCACATGCATAGAAACGGACTATTTGATAAACACTGCCATATTCTCGACTTGGTACAGAACGTGTTAAATGTAGGGAAAATGGTGGGATGAACCTGGTTTAATAGATAACCATGATGAAAGCGAGAAGTCTAGCTATGTTAAAAGAAATCGATAGAATGACTACACTTATTGACAGGGAAACAGTTCAAACAAACGCACAGAGAAACGCAAAAAATAAACAATACATTGTAATATGATAGAACATTAAAATGGGTAAACTACAGAATACTATGAACATCTTCCTTTAACGATATCATAGGACACAATAAAAAGTGACGTATATGTAATTTTGAAATTCATACAGTTATATGGAACGAGTTTTGACAATTTACAATATTAGTCCAAACAACTACCATAATTATAACGGTATTGAAATGCTATTTTGAGTTAATTCTGTGACCACGTCATGATAATTTGACAATCAATAATTTATAAAATTACTATATAAATATAATACATATGTTATAATATACATAATAAGTTAACTCGAGAATAAGTCATATGTGAAATGTACAGAATTATCGATGTTCATGATTGTAGACAAAAAAACTAATTTTTGGCTGTATATTTATCAAATATAAAACAATTGCACTATCGACGTTTTCATGCAAAGTGGTAGACATAATCTAAATACCTAATCAAATTAAATGTCGTTTCAAAAAAGAGGGGTCTTTAAACTCGTTTTCAAGTTGAATCAGTTTGAATAATACAATCGGTTGAAAACTGCAACTTTTCCCGATAGGTCACAGTTTGACGTCGCGAAAATAACAGTACGATAGCAACGTCATTACCTCCACTAAAACTTAATCGTATGCCCTTAAGTAGCAAAAGAAAGATAATTCGGTCATATTGATCTTAACATAATCAGGAATGATTTAATAATACATTTTCAAGTAATGATCAGCCTGTCAATCAATTTTCAGATTACTTGCCGTCGATAGGTTTGGAACTGTTCAGATGTCTTGCTTGGACAGAACTGATTAGGCCACAATGGATAATTTTGAAACTTGATCAGTTTATTTTCAATAGGAAATAAAATCATGTGAATTGTAAATACCACCCTCTGTTTGTGATCCAAGTGAGAAACATCTCAGGAAAAGTTATTACGAACTAGTGATTTGTTTTTACCATATATCGGATGCCATTAACTGTTCACAAAACTTCACCGTCTTGAAATACTTACTAGGTTTTTCTACTTCAGGAATACATTACCTAAGCTGTACTTTGCCAAACTTTTAGGAATAAATGATTCTCATTTCTCTTCAACTCCGAACGTTATTTTGCCTTTTGACTTTTTTTATTCGATCGGCACTGATGACTCTTTTGAAGACGAAACACGCATCTGGCGCGAATACAAAACTTCAACTCTGGTATGAATAATGAGTTTATTCAATTGAAAAACTGAAACTGACTAAATAAAGATTGGTTTGGATATGTAGGAACAGTTTAGATCCAATTTACCTCTCTTACTAAACATTTTTTGCTAGATGTAATGCCACCAAATAATAGTACATCCTATCTGCTTCCATACAAAAAAGTACGAAAAGTACAAAAAGTTACATGGTTATTAAAGCTTATGCAAAGAAAAAACACGTATGTAAGTTTTATATGTATACTTCCCGTCTTGGTTATTTTCAAGGACAGATAAGGTAAACGCAATAGTGTGATAACACATGTAAGTGTACGTCTATTTTATATGTGTATGCTGTTTTTATTGAAATATTGACCACTATGTTATATTATTTTGATTAACTTATAATATTTTTCAGATACTGATACAGTTGATTTTGGACGGAAAAGGCATTCGCTTGAAGACACAAATAAATCGACACACAATTCAATTGGCGCTGAGAGAAGTTCAAAGACAATTTCAATCGGTGTCGGAATAGGCGTTGGTTTATTTGTCATATTGATAACCGTTCTGGTGTTCGTTAAGAGAAGCACCATCATACAAAGAATAAGACATAAATAACTTTATTGAAAAATTGAACTTACCTTTATCAAATCAATGACAATACAATAATTTTTCAAATAAAAGCAACCTTTATATTTCAGACATTCTAGATAAAAAGTTGTGTTACCTGTACATTAATCTGACATCAGCATTAAGTTGTTACAGCCCACCATGTAATAGTCCCCTTCGAAAAAGGGAATTCGAGAAGTTATTTACCAAAGGAGTAGGTCCAGTAAGGACCGATTTTGGTCTCAAATTTCAGGTTCATCTGACGAAAGATTTTGACCACTTTTTAAACACTTAAGTGTCTATTTCATTTGATTCAATTAATTTATGTGAAAGAATTTAACTAATTTTGTCATTAAAAACGATCCGATTCAAGCTCAGATATGAAAGACATTTTTCAGCTGGTTTTTGTCAAAAATAAAAGTGGCCTCATCCGTGTTCATCCTTAACCTTTGTATATGTTATGTATTATCATCAAATACAACTTACATTTCAATATTTATGATGACCACGAATGCGACCACTTTCGATTTACACAGACACCGTCTAAAATTTAACTCAAATGCTATAATTCTGAAGATTTCAGTAATTTAGCATGATTTAATGGTGCTAGTATCCGATATATGTGCATTGTATTGTAAAAAAAAAACAGCCCATATTTATGTATCAGAAGCATTCGTCTATCCAATAAATAACTAAAAGTTTACATTTTAACAATTTTGTAAAACTGCTATATTTTTTGGCCAAAATGGAGTCTTACCGGACGACCTACTCCTAAATGGTTTTTATTCCATTTCTTAATATCTGTATATGGAGTTTTTTTTCTCTAAGAACGATATGTCTTTCTATTGACGATATATATACAATATAAGATCAATGTCAGGAAAATATAGTCTTTTTTACATTATTCTGAGAAACTGGAGAAGGGCGAAGTTTTACCGAGTCCTTCCCCAGTTTTGCGCCGAATAAAAAAAAAAATTATATAAAATTATAATCCTGGTAATTTTGATAACTATTTACACCACTGGGCCGATGCCACTGCCGGTGGACGTTTCGTCCCCGAGGGTATCACCAGCCCAGTAGTCAGCACTTCGGTGTTGACATGAAAATCAATTATATGGTCATTTTTATAAATTTTCTGTTTACAAAACCATGAATTTTTCGAAAAACTAAGGATTTTCTTACCCCAGGAGTAGATTACCTTAGCCGTATTTGGCTCAACTTTTTGGAATTTTGGATCCTCAATGCTCTTCAACTTTGTATTGATTTGGCTTTTTAACTATTTTGATCTGAGCGTCACTGATGAGTCTTTTGTAGACGAAACGCGCGTCTGGCGTATAAAATTATAATCCTGGTAATTTTGATAACTATTTACACCACTGGGCCGATGCCACTGCTGGTGGACGTTTCGTCCCCGAGGGTATCACCAGCCCAGTAGTCAGCATTTCGGTGTTGACATGAAAATCAATTATATGGTCATTTTTATAAATTTTCTGTTTACAAAACCTTGAATTTTTCGAAAAACTAAGGATTTTCTTACCCCAGGAGTAGATTACCTTAGCCGTACTTGGCACAACTTTTTGGAATTTTGGATTCTCAATGCTTTTCAACTTTGTATTGATTTGGCTTTTTAACTATTTTGATCTGAGCGTCACTGATGAGTCTTTTGTAGACGAAACGCGCGTCTGGCGTATAAAATTATAATCCTGGTAATTTTGATAACTATTTACACCACTGGGCCGATGCCACTGCTGGTGGACGTTTCGTCCCCGAGGGTATCACCAGCCCAGTAGTCAGCACTTCGGTGTTGACATGAAAATCAATTATATGGTCATTTTTATAAATTTTCTGTTTACAAAACCTTGAATTTTTCGAAAAACTAAGGATTTTCTTACCCCAGGATTATTACCTTAGCCGTATTAGGCACAACTTTTTAGAATTTTGGATTCTCAATGCTCTTCAACTTTGTATTGATTTGGCTTATTAACTATTTTGATCTGAGCGTCACTGATGAGTCTTTTGTAGACGAAACGCGCGTCTGGCGTATAAAATTATAATCCTGGTAATTTTGATAACTATTTACACCACTGGGCCGATGCCACTACTGGTGGACGTTTCGTCCCCGAGGGTATCACCAGCCCAGTAGTCAGCACTTCGGTGTTGACATGAAAATCAATTATATGGTCATTTTTATAAATTTTCTGTTTACAAAACCTTGAATTTTTCGAAAAACTAAGGATTTTCTTACCCCAGGAGTAGATTACCTTAGCCGTACTTGGCACAACTTTTTGGAATTTTGGATCCTCAATGCTCTTCAACTTTGTATTGATTTGGCTTTTTAACTATTTTGATCTGAGCGTCACTGATGAGTCTTTTGTAGACGAAACGCGCGTCTGGCGTATAAAATTATAATCCTGGTAATTTTGATAACTATTTACATCACTGGGCCGATGCCACTGCTGGTGGACGTTTCGTCCCCGAGGGTATCACCAGCCCAGTAGTCAGCACTTCGGTGTTGACATGAAAATCAATTATATGGTCATTTTTATAAATTTTCTGTTTACAAAACCTTGAATTTTTCGAAAAACTAAGGATTTTCTTACCCCAGGAGTAGATTACCTTAGCCGTATTTGGCACAACTTTTTAGAATTTTGGATCCTCAATGCTCTTCAACTTTGTATTGATTTGGCTTATTAACTATTTTGATCTGAGCGTCACTGATGAGTCTTTTGTAGACGAAACGCGCGTCTGGCGTATAAAATTATAATCCTGGTAATTTTGATAACTATTTACACCACTGGGCCGATGCCACTGCTGGTGGACGTTTCGTCCCCGAGGGTATCACCAGCCCAGTAGTCAGCACTTCGGTGTTGACATGAAAATCAATTATATGGTCATTTTTATAAATTTTCTGTTTACAAAACCTTGAATTTTTCGAAAAACTAAGGATTTTCTTATCCCAGGAGTAGATTACCTTAGCTGTATTTGGCACAACTTTTTGGAATTTTGGATCCTCAATGCTCTTCAACTTTGTATTGATTTGGCTTTTTAACTATTTTGATCTGAGCGTCACTGATGAGTCTTTTGTAGACGAAACGCGCGTCTGGCGTATAAAATTATAATCCTGGGAATTTTGATAACTATATACCTTTATGACATTGACCTAATATTGTTTTTATACTACAACTTAAGTTAATACATTGATAGCTTTTTTAAATCGCAACACAACTTTCAAACTTATTGTCATGCCTTGATGTACCCCTGTTTGTGGATTAAGGGTTTCATGATGAAATTGACTATATGCAAAATATAGCTGTGTAACTTATTTATAAGGAAATAAACACAGTTAGTTGCAGTGTAAATTTGATCTATGATACAATCTAAATACAAAACCAATAAAATCAGAAGTGAATAACTAAAAGACCAACAGTAGTATACTGCTGTGAAATGTTAAAATTTCTCAAAAGAACAATAACCTTGGACAAAAAGCCGCAAAATACTAATAATATACACAGGTTAATGAAAATAACTTTGTTGTAAGGTTGAATTTGAGACGGAAATATGTTATACCAAATAAATAACTGTTCGTCGTACGAATAAGTGAACATTTATAGTTATACCAAACACTTGTCAAGGCTGTTTTATAGACGTGATATAACTTTGAATTAGTAAACATGAAATAACAAAGAAGCATTACAAATAGTATCAACAAGTCAAATTTACAAGGAAGTACGTTTTGAGAGTACTCGCAGTTATGACAGCTAGTTTAAATTTTAAAAAATCATGCATCAGAGACTTAAATCAACTAAAAGACATCCCAGGGATTTAGTATGCTAACCTCATCGTCATTCAAAGAAGCCATGACTTGTGCAATTCCAAAATTTAATGTTGCAAGAATTAGAAGAATGGTTAGGAGTAAATTTCTTTAAAGAAAAACATGAATGTGAATGTGTTTTTATATCTTTCGTTTGAAAGAATAACAATTTAGTTATGTTTTAATATTTGATAACAAAAACGATATTTGTAGCAATGCAAACAGTATTCAAAGATATAATTACAACATTGGTAATATAACCTTTACTAATAATTCTATTTAAAATTTCAATGAGTTTACACGGATCACAAAGTGATGCATTGATCATATACCGCATAGAGCAAAAGGAATATCGCCGTCTAAAAAAAGGTAGATAACAGTTCAGTGCAGACCAAGCATTACTTAAAGTTGACGCACGTTATCGTCTCGTGCACATATTTCGTACGTTAACTTCAATTTTCCGTTTACTACTAAATGTGCGTTTCCTTGAATTACTTTATCGCGGTCAGAATGGAAATTTCTAATGTTTACCCGAGTAAACGCACGTTTTTTCTGTGAACGTTTACACAGTATTAAGCGGGCGTTTATTTCAGATTTCATAAGTGATCTTTACTAGTAAACGCCAATTTCCCTGATTAGGTTATCGTGGTCAGAATTGAAATTTCTAATGTCTACCCGAGTATACGCACGTTTATTCTGTGTGCATTTAGACATTGGTAAACAGGCGTTTATTTAATAATTCACAAGTTTATTTTTACGTGCACTTAAGAGTAAACGGGCTTTTACCTCAGATTTTTACGTGCACTTGACAGTTAAAGCGCATTTACTTTTCGCGTTAACTGATTGTTTAAATTATTAAATATACTTCCTTTACATTTTGAACATTTACTTTATTTTGTTAAAACAACGTTTATCTTATCATTTTACGTCTATTTGTTGAAAACCGTAACCGTGAATTCAAAGACACTTTTAATACAACATATAAATTTTATTTATTGCAAACAAGCAGTTCCAATAACTTTAAGTCGCGGAATTTCTATATTTTTCTTTTCAAACGTAACATGTACAAATATCGACTCACAAAAATATTGCCATACAAGTTACTATACTCGTTAGACTGTATAGATATTATATACATACAAAATATCTTTTTCATTTCATATTATTATAAAAAATTAAACACTTAGTAATAGCTTTGATCGACGAATATAAATGCGCCTGTCCCAAGTCGGGAGCCTCTGGCCTTTGTTAGTCTGGTATGATTTTTAATTTTAGTTTCTTGTGTTTTATTCTGAGTTAAGTATGACGTCCATAATCACTGAATTTGTATGCATATTTGCTAAGGAGCTAGATAAAGGACGCCTACTGATGCGGGAGTTTCTCGCTACATTGAAGATCCATGTCAATGTAATTCACACTCTGGTTTGCCTTGGATTTTGATTCTGTTTTTGCCAATTGTTTAAACAAAAATTGTACAGTGTAGGGATATATAAGGTGTTGTATAATTATGAACCATCCGTCAATTTAGTCAGACTTATCCTTACGAATTTTAAATAACAACTGGGACGTCCAAAAAATATACTCGTACATCTGAACATGAATTAAATATTTACCCCTGGACGTTAAGCTACAAACAAAATCAATCAATCGAGATAATATACTAACAGTATAGTATTAGTATTCCAAGAAGAGAACTTCTCAAAGTATTCATTGTGAAGTACAAATGAAGTCATGCAGTCATGTTACTGTTGGATGATCCGTGTTATAGTTTTATGTTGAATAAAATCCATTCCAAACTACTGACTTTAGTAACGGTTCATTATCATGGATATACAGATGAAATACTGGTCCTCCTAATTGGTGCGGACAAAATTTTGTAGTCATTGTGTTCCAATATTACTGTCAATTGTATAATACAATCCATCCTGACACAGAAAAAAATTACTTCACTATACGACTATATAGATTTACATAATAAAATGCAAATATGGTCAGTTTGCGATATCAAAATTACAGAATATCTTTTTACTCAAAATTGAAACAGACAAACTTTTGTTGTCGTTGTGTTAAAATATTACTGTCATTTTATTATACAGTTTATTCTGAAATAGAAATATTACTGGTTTACTATGAGGCTACAGTAGGGAATAACAAATTGTAATTTTAGTATCGATTTTCCCCTTAGAAGTTATAATATGAAATATAGAAAAGGACAACTACTGCTGTTTATATTAGATTAAGTAAAAGTAAGTTCCTTTGGATAAACGTAGGTTGCATATTAAGAGAACTCTAGATTAGTCAACGAAAATATATCATCAAGATAACGGTTAGTATTGTTGAATGTATCAATGACGTGTCTTTACTGAGTTTTGTCATAAACCGAGATTCATAGCAATACATGACTACATCCGCGAAGTAAGTGCCCTTCAGAATGACAACTACCAGTCGATAAACTTTATCGCCGATACGTACACATATGGTATCCAGAAGCAAATTTACAGCTTCAAACATATCTTCACATTTCCAGTAAGTGTATCTAGAATACCTTCCCCTTTCGTTACAGAAAAAGGTTGTAAATGAGTTACTGCAAATGAATTTGAAATGAGATTTTTTCAAAAACCATTTAATTAAATATGAAAACTTTTGCTAGTGAAGATAGTGTGGAAGTGTAGTGTTGAGAGTAGAAGAATCATAACTCTAAACAGAATTAAGGACAATTAAATATATGTATGTTATCTTAAACATCTAAATAATTTTTAACACTTCAAAAATAATTAATACCATTATTTTAAGATATGTTACAAAACTTAAGAAGTAGTTCTTGATAATAGTAAGGGACGTTGTTAGAAGCACTGTTAGATTAGTAGTGGAACACTTACTAGATGCAGAGATGAAACGAATTTAAATGTTTTTTGGTCACTTTAGGTAACGAGTACATAAGAAGGATAATTGTAGGACTGTTTTTACCATACTTTCAAATAATGTAAAATCTTGAAACCAAACACATTTAAAATTAAAAGTAAAAATGTTCTAGGAAAAAAACTAAAAAGATACAACAATACAAACAGAGCTAACCCCTGGGTTTTACTTTAACATAAAACAGTATATTGCATCTGTAATATTAGTATGTCGGATCTGTTGCCCTACATCCCTTCGAGTAATATAAGTCGAATGTACAATTGATTACATTGTAATAGTATGTGCTTTTCAGTAATGACAGTTTCACATCATATTGTAACACCAAACCTGCAATTTGCTTTATCCAGAATGTAAGTACCCTTAGAGAAAAAAATTCACCTCACAACCTCTGAAGAGGTTAAATGTCCTGTAACATAATTTGTAAACCGAAATTGGGACAAATAAGCATTTTACAACCATCTACTCCTCTGAAACTACTCATCCAAATGTACACAAAATTAGCCAAAATCATTCCTAAGGTTATTAGTTTAAATTAATTTTCGATGAAATCGTCTGCGATCTAAGATGGATGGCATGACAAAAAAATAGTTAATTTTGGCTTATATTTCTGAAGCAAAAAGCATTTACAGCAAATGTAACACGCGTTAACATGTTCATCACACAAGATGTGTATGGCTTTCTAGGCGAATTAAACACACGTTATTGGGTTAATGCTCTGCGTTGGTAATTTAAAGGAGAGAGAACTGGAACAGTCATAACCTGTACAAAAATTAACTTGAAGCAGACTGTTTGAACGCTTTTCAAGTTACCTCGAGAAATTTTAAATATGTATTATATAAATAAAGGCAACAGTAGTATACCGCTGTTCGAAATTCATAAATCGCTTGAGAAAAAAACAAATCCGGGTTTCATACTAAAACTGAGGAAAACACATCAAATATAAGAGGAGATCTACGACACAACAGAAACACAACAATAAAATGTAACACGCACAACAGGAATTTTAATATAACAATGGCCACTTTCCTGACTTAATAAAGGTCATTTTAAGAAATAAATAATTGGTTGAACCTGGTTTGGTGGCTAGCCAAAACTCGCACTTTTATGGCAAAGTTAAATCTAACACAAAACTGTACAGGACAATTTTTCTGAAAAAAATGGTGGGTTGAACCTTGTTTTGTGGTTAGCCAAACCTCACGCTTGTATGGCAATGTTAAATTTAACATTAAATGACAACTCTACATGACAGGACTACAATACAAATAAATGGGAGAACATATGGGACAGAAAAACACACGAATAATAGCTAACAAAAGGTACCAGGTTTAAAATTTAGTACGTAAGACGCACGTTTCGTCCACAAAGGACTAATTAGTGTCGCTCAGATAACAAAAAGTTCGAAAGCCAAAACAATTACAACCCACCATTTTTTTCTGAAAAATTGTCCTGTACAGTCAGGGAAATGGCAATTGTTTTCGTATAGTTTGTTTCTGTGTGTTGTATCGTCGGTTTTTTTTTCACTTTCTGTTGTTTCGTTGTCTTAGTTTACTATATTGTAATCTTTATTTGCTTTATTCTCTGTCCTGAATGTTGTTGCATTAATTTGTACTGTATTACTTCCATGTACTGGTGTCATTTTTGTGTTAGATTTAACTTTGCCATAAAAGTGCGAGTTTTGGCTAGCCACCAAACCAGGTTCAACCAATTATTTATTTCTTAAAATGACCTTTATTAAGTCAGGAAAGTGGCCATTGTTATATTAAAATTCGTGTTTGTGCGTGTTACATTTTATTGTTGTGTTTCTGTTGTGTCGTAGATCTCCTCTTATATTTGATGTGTTTTCCTCAGTTTTAGTATGAAACCCGGATTTGTTTTTTTCTCAAGCGATTTATGAATTTCGAACAGCGGTATACTACTGTTGCCTTTATTTATATAATACATATTTAAAATTTCTCGAGGTAACTTGAAAAGCGTTCAAACAGTCTGCTTCAAGTTAATTTTTGTACAGGTTATGACTGTTCCAGTTCTCTCTCCTTTAAATTACCAACACAGAGCATTTACCCAATAACGTGTGTTTAATTCGCCTAGAAAGCCATACACATCTTGTGTGATGAACATGTTAACGCGTGTTACATTTGCTGTAAATGCTTTTTGCTTCAGAAATATAAGCCAAAATTAACTATTTTTTTTGTCATGCCATCCATCTTAGATCGCAGACGATTTCATCGAAAATTAATTTAAACTAATAACCTTAGGAATGATTTTGGCTAATTTTGTGTACATTTGGATGAGTAGTTTCAGAGGAGTAGATGGTTGTAAAATGCTTATTTGTCCCAATTTCGGTTTACAAATTATGTTACAGGACATTTAACCTCTTCAGAGGTTGTGAGGTGAATTTTTTTCTCTAAGGGTACTTACATTCTGGATAAAGCAAATTGCAGGTTTGGTGTTACAATATGATGTGAAACTGTCATTACTGAAAAGCACATACTATTACAATGTAATCAATTGTATATTCGACTTATATTACTCGAAGGGATGTAGGGCAACAGATCCGACATACTAATATTACAGATGCAATATACTGTTTTATGTTAAAGTAAAACCCAGGGGTTAGCTCTGTTTGTATTGTTGTATCTTTTTAGTTTTTTTCCTAGAACATTTTTACTTTTAATTTTAAATGTGTTTGGTTTCAAGATTTTACATTATTTGAAAGTATGGTAAAAACAGTCCTACAATTATCCTTCTTATGTACTCGTTACCTAAAGTGACCAAAAAACATTTAAATCCGTTTCATCTCTGCATCTAGTAAGTGTTCCACTACTAATCTAACAGTGCTTCTAACAACGTCCCTTACTATTATCAAGAACTACTTCTTAAGTTTTGTAACATATCTTAAAATAATGGTATTAATTATTTTTGAAGTGTTAAAAATTCTTTAGATGATTAAGATAACATACATATATTTAATTGTCCTTAATTCTGTTTAGAGTTATGATTCTTCTACTCTCAACACTACACTTCCACACTATCTTCACTAGCAAAAGTTTTCATATTTAATTAAATGGTTTTTGAAAAAATCTCATTTCAAATTCATTTGCAGTAACTCATTTACAACCTTTTTCTGTAACGAAAGGGGAAGGTATTCTAGATACACTTACTGGAAATGTGAAGATATGTTTGAAGCTGTAAATTTGCTTCTGGATACCATATGTGTACGTATCGGCGATAAAGTTTATCGACTGGTAGTTGTCATTCTGAAGGGCACTTACTTCGCGGATGTAGTCATGTATTGCTATGAATCTCGGTTTATGACAAAACTCAGTAAAGACACGTCATTGATACATTCAACAATACTAACCGTTATCTTGATGATATATTTTCGTTGACTAATCTAGAGTTCTCTTAATATGCAACCTACGTTTATCCAAAGGAACTTACTTTTACTTAATCTAATATAAACAGCAGTAGTTGTCCTTTTCTATATTTCATATTATAACTTCTAAGGGGAAAATCGATACTAAAATTACAATTTGTTATTCCCTACTGTAGCCTCATAGTAAACCAGTAATATTTCTATTTCAGAATAAACTGTATAATAAAATGACAGTAATATTTTAACACAACGACAACAAAAGTTTGTCTGTTTCAATTTTGAGTAAAAAGATATTCTGTAATTTTCATATCGCAAACTGACCATATTTGCATTTTATTATGTAAATCTATATAGTCGTATAGTGAAGTAATTTTTTTCTGTGTCAGGATGGATTGTATTATACAATTGACAGTAATATTGGAACACAATGACTACAAAATTTTGTCCGCACCAATTAGGAGGACCAGTATTTCATCTGTATATCCATGATAATGAACCGTTACTAAAGTCAGTAGTTTGGAATGGATTTTATTCAACATAAAACTATAACACGGATCATCCAACAGTAACATGACTGCATGACTTCATTTGTACTTCACAATGAATACTTTGAGAAGTTCTCTTCTTGGAATACTAATACTATACTGTTAGTATATTATCTCGATTGATTGATTTTGTTTGTAGCTTAACGTCCAGGGGTAAATATTTAATTCATGTTCAGATGTATGAGTATATTTTTTGGACGTCCCAGTTGTTATTTAAAATTCGTAAGGATAAGTCTGACTAAATTGACGGATGGTTCATAATTATACAACACCTTATATATCCCTACACTGTACAATTTTTGTTTAAACAATTGGCAAAAACAGAATCAAAATCCAAGGCAAACCAGAGTGTGAATTACATTGACATGGATCTTCAATGTAGCGAGAAACTCCCGCATCAGTAGGCGTCCTTTATCTAGCTCCTTAGCAAATATGCATACAAATTCAGTGATTATGGACGTCATACTTAACTCAGAATAAAACACAAGAAACTAAAATTAAAAATCATACCAGACTAACAAAGGCCAGAGGCTCCCGACTTGGGACAGGCGCATTTATATTCGTCGATCAAAGCTATTACTAAGTGTTTAATTTTTTATAATAATATGAAATGAAAAAGATATTTTGTATGTATATAATATCTATACAGTCTAACGAGTATAGTAACTTGTATGGCAATATTTTTGTGAGTCGATATTTGTACATGTTACGTTTGAAAAGAAAAATATAGAAATTCCGCGACTTAAAGTTATTGGAACTGCTTGTTTGCAATAAATAAAATTTATATGTTGTATTAAAAGTGTCTTTGAATTCACGGTAACCGTTACGGTTTTCAACAAATAGACGTAAAATGATAAGATAAACGTTGTTTTAACAAAATAAAGTAAATGTTCAAAATGTAAAGGAAGTATATTTAATAATTTAAACAATCAGTTAACGCGAAAAGTAAATGCGCTTTAACTGTCAAGTGCACGTAAAAATCTGAGGTAAAAGCCCGTTTACTCTTAAGTGCACGTAAAAATAAACTTGTGAATTATTAAATAAACGCCTGTTTACCAATGTCTAAATGCACACAGAATAAACGTGCGTATACTCGGGTAGACATTAGAAATTTCAATTCTGATCACGATAACCTAATCAGGGAAATTGGCGTTTACTAGTAAAGATCACTTATGAAATCTGAAATAAACGCCCGCTTAATACTGTGTAAACGTTCACAGAAAAAACGTGCGTTTACTCGGGTAAACATTAGAAATTTCCATTCTGACCGCGATAAAGTAATTCAAGGAAACGCACATTTAGTAGTAAACGGAAAATTGAAGTTAACGTACGAAATATGTGCACGAGACGATAACGTGCGTCAACTTTAAGTAATGCTTGGTCTGCACTGAACTGTTATCTACCTTTTTTTAGACGGCGATATTCCTTTTGCTCTATGCGGTATATGATCAATGCATCACTTTGTGATCCGTGTAAACTCATTGAAATTTTAAATAGAATTATTAGTAAAGGTTATATTACCAATGTTGTAATTATATCTTTGAATACTGTTTGCATTGCTACAAATATCGTTTTTGTTATCAAATATTAAAACATAACTAAATTGTTATTCTTTCAAACGAAAGATATAAAAACACATTCACATTCATGTTTTTCTTTAAAGAAATTTACTCCTAACCATTCTTCTAATTCTTGCAACATTCAATTTTGGAATTGCACAAGTCATGGCTTCTTTGAATGACGATGAGGTTAGCATACTAAGTCCCTGGGATGTCTTTTAGTTGATTTAAGTCTCTGATGCATGATTTTTTAAAATTTAAACTAGCTGTCATAACTGCGAGTACTCTCAAAACGTACTTCCTTGTAAATTTGACTTGTTGATACTATTTGTAATGCTTCTTTGTTATTTCATGTTTACTAATTCAAAGTTATATCACGTCTATAAAACAGCCTTGACAAGTGTTTGGTATAACTATAAATGTTCACTTATTCGTACGACGAACAGTTATTTATTTGGTATAACATATTTCCGTCTCAAATTCAACCTTACAACAAAGTTATTTTCATTAACCTGTGTATATTATTAGTATTTTGCGGCTTTTTGTCCAAGGTTATTGTTCTTTTGAGAAATTTTAACATTTCACAGCAGTATACTACTGTTGGTCTTTTAGTTATTCACTTCTGATTTTATTGGTTTTGTATTTAAATTGTATCATAGATCAAATTTACACTGCAACTAGCTGTGTTTATTTCCTTATAAATAAGTTACACAGCTATATTTTGTATATAGTCAATTTCATCATGAAACCCTTTCTCCACAAACAGGGGTACATCAAGGCATGAAAATAAGTTTGAAAGTTGTGTTGCGATTTAAAAAAGCTATCAATGTATTAACTTAAGTTGTAGTATAAAAACAATATTAGGTCAATGTCATAAAGGTATATAGTTATCAAAATTCCCAGGATTATAATTTTATAACGCCAGACGCGCGTTTCGTCTACAAAAGACTCATCAGTGACGCTCAGATCAAAATAGTTAAAAAGCCAAATCAATACAAAGTTGAAGAGCATTGAGGATCCAAAATTCCAAAAAGTTGTGCCAAATACAGCTAAGGTAATCTACTCCTGGGGTAAGAAAATCCTTAGTTTTTCGAAAAATTCAAGGTTTTGTAAACAGAAAATTTATAAAAATGACCATATAATTGATTTTCATGTCAACACCGAAGTGCTGACTACTGGGCTGGTGATACCCTCGGGGACGAAACGTCCACCAGCAGTGGCATCGGCCCAGTGGTGTAAATAGTTATCAAAATTACCAGGATTATAATTTTATACGCCAGACGCGCGTTTCGTCTACAAAAGACTCATCAGTGACGCTCAGATCAAAATAGTTAATAAGCCAAATCAATACAAAGTTGAAGAGCATTGAGGATCCAAAATTCTAAAAAGTTGTGCCAAATACGGCTAAGGTAATCTACTCCTGGGGTAAGAAAATCCTTAGTTTTTCGAAAAATTCAAGGTTTTGTAAACAGAAAATTTATAAAAATGACCATATAATTGATTTTCATGTCAACACCGAAGTGCTGACTACTGGGCTGGTGATACTCTCGGGGACGAAACGTCCACCAGCAGTGGCATCGGCCCAGTGATGTAAATAGTTATCAAAATTACCAGGATTATAATTTTATACGCCAGACGCGCGTTTCGTCTACAAAAGACTCATCAGTGACGCTCAGATCAAAATAGTTAAAAAGCCAAATCAATACAAAGTTGAAGAGCATTGAGGATCCAAAATTCCAAAAAGTTGTGCCAAGTACGGCTAAGGTAATCTACTCCTGGGGTAAGAAAATCCTTAGTATTCGAAAAATTCAAGGTTTCGTAAACAGAAAATTTATAAAAATGATTATATAATTGATTTTCATGTCAACACCGAAGTGCTGACTACTGGGCTGGTGATACCCTCGGGGACGAAACGTCCACCAGTAGTGGCATCGGCCCAGTGGTGTAAATAGTTATCAAAATTACCAGGATTATAATTTTATACGCCAGACGCGCGTTTCGTCTACAAAAGACTCATCAGTGACGCTCAGATCAAAATAGTTAATAAGCCAAATCAATACAAAGTTGAAGAGCATTGAGAATCCAAAATTCTAAAAAGTTGTGCCAAATACGGCTAAGGTAATAATCCTGGGGTAAGAAAATCCTTAGTTTTTCGAAAAATTCAAGGTTTTGTAAACAGAAAATTTATAAAAATGACCATATAATTGATTTTCATGTCAACACCGAAGTGCTGACTACTGGGCTGGTGATACCCTCGGGGACGAAACGTCCACCAGCAGTGGCATCGGCCCAGTGGTGTAAATAGTTATCAAAATTACCAGGATTATAATTTTATACGCCAGACGCGCGTTTCGTCTACAAAAGACTCATCAGTGACGCTCAGATCAAAATAGCTAAAAAGCCAAATCAATACAAAGTTGAAAAGCATTGAGAATCCAAAATTCCAAAAAGTTGTGCTAAGTACGGCTAAGGTAATCTACTCCTGGGGTAAGAAAATCCTTAGTTTTTCGAAAAATTCAAGGTTTTGTAAACAGAAAATTTATAAAAATGACCATATAATTGATTTTCATGTCAACACCGAAGTGCTGACTACTGGGCTGGTGATACTCTCGGGGACGAAACGTCCACCAGCAGTGGCATCGGCCCAGTGATGTAAATAGTTATCAAAATTACCAGGATTATAATTTTATACGCCAGACGCGCGTTTCGTCTACAAAAGACTCATCAGTGACGCTCAGATCAAAATAGTTAAAAAGCCAAATCAATACAAAGTTGAAGAGCATTGAGGATCCAAAATTCCAAAAAGTTGTGCCAAGTACGGCTAAGGTAATCTACTCCTGGGGTAAGAAAATCCTTAGTATTCGAAAAATTCAAGGTTTCGTAAACAGAAAATTTATAAAAATGATTATATAATTGATTTTCATGTCAACACCGAAGTGCTGACTACTGGGCTGGTGATACCCTCGGGGACGAAACGTCCACCAGTAGTGGCATCGGCCCAGTGGTGTAAATAGTTATCAAAATTACCAGGATTATAATTTTATACGCCAGACGCGCGTTTCGTCTACAAAAGACTCATCAGTGACGCTCAGATCAAAATAGTTAATAAGCCAAATCAATACAAAGTTGAAGAGCATTGAGAATCCAAAATTCTAAAAAGTTGTGCCAAATACGGCTAAGGTAATAATCCTGGGGTAAGAAAATCCTTAGTTTTTCGAAAAATTCAAGGTTTTGTAAACAGAAAATTTATAAAAATGACCATATAATTGATTTTCATGTCAACACCGAAGTGCTGACTACTGGGCTGGTGATACCCTCGGGGACGAAACGTCCACCAGCAGTGGCATCGGCCCAGTGGTGTAAATAGTTATCAAAATTACCAGGATTATAATTTTATACGCCAGACGCGCGTTTCGTCTACAAAAGACTCATCAGTGACGCTCAGATCAAAATAGTTAAAAAGCCAAATCAATACAAAGTTGAAAAGCATTGAGAATCCAAAATTCCAAAAAGTTGTGCTAAGTACGGCTAAGGTAATCTACTCCTGGGGTAAGAAAATCCTTAGTTTTTCGAAAAATTCAAGGTTTTGTAAACAGAAAATTTATAAAAATGACCATATAATTGATTTTCATGTCAACACCGAAATGCTGACGACTGGGCTGGTGATACCCTCGGGGACGAAACGTCCACCAGCAGTGGCATCGGCCCAGTGATGTAAATAGTTATCAAAATTACCAGGATTATAATTTTATACGCCAGACGCGCGTTTCGTCTACAAAAGACTCATCAGTGACGCTCAGATCAAAATAGTTAAAAAGCCAAATCAATACAAAGTTGAAGAGCATTGAGGATCCAAAATTCCAAAAAGTTGTGCCAAGTACGGCTAAGGTAATCTACTCCTGGGGTAAGAAAATCCTTAGTATTCGAAAAATTCAAGGTTTCGTAAACAGAAAATTTATAAAAATGATTATATAATTGATTTTCATGTCAACACCGAAGTGCTGACTACTGGGCTGGTGATACCCTCGGGGACGAAACGTCCACCAGTAGTGGCATCGGCCCAGTGGTGTAAATAGTTATCAAAATTACCAGGATTATAATTTTATACGCCAGACGCGCGTTTCGTCTACAAAAGACTCATCAGTGACGCTCAGATCAAAATAGTTAATAAGCCAAATCAATACAAAGTTGAAGAGCATTGAGAATCCAAAATTCTAAAAAGTTGTGCCAAATACGGCTAAGGTAATAATCCTGGGGTAAGAAAATCCTTAGTTTTTCGAAAAATTCAAGGTTTTGTAAACAGAAAATTTATAAAAATGACCATATAATTGATTTTCATGTCAACACCGAAGTGCTGACTACTGGGCTGGTGATACCCTCGGGGACGAAACGTCCACCAGCAGTGGCATCGGCCCAGTGGTGTAAATAGTTATCAAAATTACCAGGATTATAATTTTATACGCCAGACGCGCGTTTCGTCTACAAAAGACTC
Source organism: Mytilus galloprovincialis (assembly GCF_965363235.1). NCBI lineage: Eukaryota > Metazoa > Mollusca > Bivalvia > Mytilida > Mytilidae > Mytilus > Mytilus galloprovincialis. Next base: position 87,885,632 of record NC_134845.1, on the reverse strand, counting down.
ATCAGTGACGCTCAGATCAAAATAGTTAAAAAGCCAAATCAATACAAAGTTGAAGAGCATTGAGGATCCAAAATTCCAAAAAGTTGAGCCAAATACGGCGAAGGTAATCTACTCCTGGGGTAAGAAAATCCTTAGTTTTTCGAAAAATTCAAGGTTTTGTAAACAGAAAATTTATAAAAATGACCATATAATTGATTTTCATGTCAACACCGAAGTGCTGACTACTGGGCTGGTGATACCCTCGGGGACGAAACGTCCACCAGCAGTGGCATCGGCCCAGTGGTGTAAATAGTTATCAAAATTACCAGGATTATAATTTTATATAATTTTTTTTTTATTCGGCGCAAAACTGGGGAAGGACTCGGTAAAACTTCGCCCTTCTCCAGTTTCTCAGAATAATGTAAAAAAGACTATATTTTCCTGACATTGATCTTATATTGTATATATATCGTCAATAGAAAGACATATCGTTCTTAGAGAAAAAAAACTCCATATACAGATATTAAGAAATGGAATAAAAACCATTTAGGAGTAGGTCGTCCGGTAAGACTCCATTTTGGCCAAAAAATATAGCAGTTTTACAAAATTGTTAAAATGTAAACTTTTAGTTATTTATTGGATAGACGAATGCTTCTGATACATAAATATGGGCTGTTTTTTTTTACAATACAATGCACATATATCGGATATTAGCACCATTAAATCATGCTAAATTACTGAAATCTTCAGAATTATAGCATTTGAGTTAAATTTTAGACGGTGTCTGTGTAAATCGAAAGTGGTCGCATTCGTGGTCATCATAAATATTGAAATGTAAGTTGTATTTGATGATAATACATAACATATACAAAGGTTAAGGATGAACACGGATGAGGCCACTTTTATTTTTGACAAAAACCAGCTGAAAAATGTCTTTCATATCTGAGCTTGAATCGGATCGTTTTTAATGACAAAATTAGTTAAATTCTTTCACATAAATTAATTGAATCAAATGAAATAGACACTTAAGTGTTTAAAAAGTGGTCAAAATCTTTCGTCAGATGAACCTGAAATTTGAGACCAAAATCGGTCCTTACTGGACCTACTCCTTTGGTAAATAACTTCTCGAATTCCTTTTCTCGAAGGGGACTATTACATGGTGGGCTGTAACAACTTAATGCTGATGTCAGATTAATGTACAGGTAACACAACTTTTTATCTAGAATGTCTGAAATATAAAGGTTGCTTTTATTTGAAAAATTATTGTATTGTCATTGATTTGATAAAGGTAAGTTCAATTTTTCAATAAAGTTATTTATGTCTTATTCTTTGTATGATGGTGCTTCTCTTAACGAACACCAGAACGGTTATCAATATGACAAATAAACCAACGCCTATTCCGACACCGATTGAAATTGTCTTTGAACTTCTCTCAGCGCCAATTGAATTGTGTGTCGATTTATTTGTGTCTTCAAGCGAATGCCTTTTCCGTCCAAAATCAACTGTATCAGTATCTGAAAAATATTATAAGTTAATCAAAATAATATAACATAGTGGTCAATATTTCAATAAAAACAGCATACACATATAAAATAGACGTACACTTACATGTGTTATCACACTATTGCGTTTACCTTATCTGTCCTTGAAAATAACCAAGACGGGAAGTATACATATAAAACTTACATACGTGTTTTTTCTTTGCATAAGCTTTAATAACCATGTAACTTTTTGTACTTTTCGTACTTTTTTGTATGGAAGCAGATAGGATGTACTATTATTTGGTGGCATTACATCTAGCAAAAAATGTTTAGTAAGAGAGGTAAATTGGATCTAAACTGTTCCTACATATCTAAACCAATCTTTATTTAGTCAGTTTCAGTTTTTCAATTGAATAAACTCATTATTCATACCAGAGTTGAAGTTTTGTATTCGCGCCAGATGCGTGTTTCGTCTTCAAAAGAGTCATCAGTGCCGATCGAATAAAAAAAGTCAAAAGGCAAAATAACGTTCGGAGTTGAAGAGAAATGAGGATCATTTATTCCTAAAAGTTTGGCAAAGTACAGCTTAGGTAATGTATTCCTGAAGTAGAAAAACCTAGTAAGTATTTCAAGACGGTGACGTTTTGTGAACAGTTAATGGCATCCGATATATGGTAAAAACAAATCACTAGTCCGTAATAACTTTTCCTGAGATGTTTCTCACTTGGATCACAAACAGAGGGTGGTATTTACAATTCACATGATTTTATTTCCTATTGAAAATAAACTGATCAAGTTTCAAAATTATCCATTGTGGCCTAATCAGTTCTGTCCAAGCAAGACATCTGAACAGTTCCAAACCTATCGACGGCAAGTAATCTGAAAATTGATTGACAGGCTGATCATTACTTGAAAATGTATTATTAAATCATTCCTGATTATGTTAAGATCAATATGACCGAATTATCTTTCTTTTGCTACTTAAGGGCATACGATTAAGTTTTAGTGGAGGTAATGACGTTGCTATCGTACTGTTATTTTCGCGACGTCAAACTGTGACCTATCGGGAAAAGTTGCAGTTTTCAACCGATTGTATTATTCAAACTGATTCAACTTGAAAACGAGTTTAAAGACCCCTCTTTTTTGAAACGACATTTAATTTGATTAGGTATTTAGATTATGTCTACCACTTTGCATGAAAACGTCGATAGTGCAATTGTTTTATATTTGATAAATATACAGCCAAAAATTAGTTTTTTTGTCTACAATCATGAACATCGATAATTCTGTACATTTCACATATGACTTATTCTCGAGTTAACTTATTATGTATATTATAACATATGTATTATATTTATATAGTAATTTTATAAATTATTGATTGTCAAATTATCATGACGTGGTCACAGAATTAACTCAAAATAGCATTTCAATACCGTTATAATTATGGTAGTTGTTTGGACTAATATTGTAAATTGTCAAAACTCGTTCCATATAACTATGAATTTCAAAATTACATATACGTCACTTTTTATTGTGTCCTATGATATCGTTAAAGGAAGATGTTCATAGTATTCTGTAGTTTACCCGTTTTAATGTTCTATCATATTACAATGTATTGTTTATTTTTTGCGTTTCTCTGTGCGTTTGTTTGAACTGTTTCCCTGTCAATAAGTGTAGTCATTCTATCGATTTCTTTTAACATAGCTAGACTTCTCGCTTTCATCATGGTTATCTATTAAACCAGGTTCATCCCACCATTTTCCCTACATTTAACACGTTCTGTACCAAGTCGAGAATATGGCAGTGTTTATCAAATAGTCCGTTTCTATGCATGTGCTCGCCATGGTTTATGTTAGCAGATTTTTTGCGTGCTTCGACAGTAGTATATTTTCTTCGACAAATACAATAAAAAGTGTAAACTCTATGAACGCAAACTGGTTTTATTTAATGACGGGATTCATTTTAAAAAGTCTTTATTTTTTTTAGATTACAAAATCACATTTTATATCAATTTTTCATCAAATGTATTCGTTTCAAAGAATTCACTCATAGCTCATAATTAGGAATGTCAACTTGTTATCGAATACTCGAGTATCGCTCGGTAATACCGATATCGATTGCCAAATGATAGTCGACTAATCGGTTTCATATTAAAATGGTCTTGCTTTCTTCAGCTAAACAAAACATATTTGTATTGAGAGCGGCTCACAGAAAATTTAATATTAATCAAAATTAATTTCCATTCGAGTGTTTTCGTTTAACTGTCATTTAAATTTCCTCTAAAAAGATATTGGATATATGAAGAAGAGTACTTTTCAAAGGCTTACAATTTTCCCTATCTCTGTACCGTTAGAGCATACATTTTCATTAGCAGGACTGTAAACACCTTACAAAGTTGAGATATCGCCTCTTCCTAGAAAAAACTAACACGATCTTTTTCAAACAATGATGAGTCATCATAAGTTTTTACCTAGCGAGTACTTGAGTATCGCTCGGTAAATCCAACGAATAATCGATTAGTAAATGTTAACCGAGTTGAAATTTCCTACTTAAAATATATTAAAAGATTATAAAATTTTAGATGGGTTTATGGAAAACACAGTCAGCGTAAAATGAAGTGAAAAGGTTATCTAATGTGACAGGGAAAACGATATTTTTATACCTTTGTAGTATTACAGGATAATATTCAGATATGATATATTTGGTAAAGTCGTGTTACACAATGAACATGTCGGAATATGAAGTGAATGTCAACCCGGGTATCAAACAAATCAAGCATAACAATGAATTATAAACTATCGATATATTAATTTTCAATCGAAGGCGAGAGCATCTCATTTGTTTTGTTTCATAGAAATATTGATGTTAATGCAAGTCAGTATGCAAAACTAAAACAGTAAAATGCATAACAAATTCAACTTAAAATAGACAAGAAGAAGCTCTTAAGTCACGGATAACATGAATTGCAATTATGATGTAGAACATAGTAAACAAAGAAGAGACGGTTTATATATATTTTCCAAACTTGTATCTGAATCCCATATTTGAATTTCTTGTAATATTGTAATAGACTATTGTTGTCATTTTTGTCGGGCCATTGTCGACTTTTGCAGAAAAAGCTAGACATAGTTTTCCTACATTCCGTCGTCGACTACATAGTTTGCGACGTAGTTGGCATCGGCCACAAAAATTCACTCTGTTGTTAATTTTTTTTAAATTTTAATAACTTTCTTAAACTATCCTTGATTTCTAACAAACTTGGACAGAAGCTTGTTTATGATCAAATGATAGTATCCAGAAATAAGTTTTGTAAAAAACAAGAATGTGTCTTAAGTACACGGATGACCAATCCGCACTATCATTTTCTATGTTCATTGGACCGTAAAAATGGGGTAAAATCTCTAATTTGCCATTAAAATTAGAAAGATCATATCATTGGGAACATATATACTAAGTTTCAAGTCGATTGGACTTCAACTTCACCAATAACTACCTCGACCAAAAACTTAAACCTACCTCAACCAAAAACTGTAACCTGAAGCGGGACGAACGGATGGAAGGACGGACGGACGAACAAACAGGGGGACGCACAAAGCAGAAAACATAATGCCCATAAATGGGGCATAAAAATCTGTTTTTTCAGTATTTTACTTATAAATGGAGTTTGTTTTTCTTCCAGGAAACACTATATTCACTAAGGTTAAAGGTTTTTAAAATTTTAATATCTTTTTTAAACTTTTTTGGATTTTTACTAAACTTGACCAGAAGCTTGTTTATAAACATAAGATAGTATCCAAATATAAATATAGATATAAATAAATCGAACTCGTGCTATTGCAATTTTCTAGGTCTGTTTAATTTTATATTATTTGATTAAAACAATGTGTTTATCATCGTTTTTACCTGTTTAAGAATGATTTTTTTTTATGGATCGAATCAGTTTATCACATTTTTTTACCTTTGTTTTACTTCAATATTGACATTCTTTGAATCAAAATGTGTTTATCAATTGATGTAAGCTCCCTTTCGATTTTTACAAATTTCAGATTTTTCGTTTCCATGTTGTAAATTTCTATGCTAAAAAAAGGGTGGATTTTCCAGTTTTCGGACAATCACTCATTAACACTTTCACAAAATTTTATGAAACTTTGGTGACTTATTTATATCTGTTGACTTTAGCTACCTTTCAATTTTGATAAATTTCAGATTTTACGATTTTCAGTCATGTATTTTTATACTTAAAAAGGGGAATTTTTCCAGTTTTAGACAATAACTCAAAACCACTTTCACTAATTTTGACTTTGGTGAATTGTTTATATGTATTGATGTAAGATCCCTTTTGATTTGTATAAATTTTAAATGTTACATATTTGGTGTAATGCAATGTTATTCTTAAAAAAAATGAGAATTTTTTCCCACTCAGATTTGATGCTGTACAGATGTGGAATATTTCTTCTTGAAAAAAAATGTCGGAAACGGCCAAAGAAATGTATTTGTTGAAATCATTTTCAGATAATAAATCAAAAATGCTTTCAGCAGTTTATGATGCAACTATGGTGACTTGTTTATAGCTATTGAACTAAGTACCCTTTTGTTTTTTTATATAATTTCTGATTTGATGTTGTACAGTATTGGAATTTTTTCTTCTTGAAAAAAAATGTCGGAAACGGCCAAGGAAATTTTTGTGTTGAAAAACATCATTTAAAGCACATAGACAAGCTACAAAAGGGCAACGGGCGTATCATACGCTTATAACGAAGCTCTTTAATTATTTATCTCGTAGTTTGTGCCCCTTTGAGTAACATTAATTGCTGAGAAGCCTGGAATAAAAATTATCATATACACCGTTTTATACATTTGTTTAATTAAATCACTGTAAGTTGTGTGAATATATTTCAAAATACAATATACTAGCAATTAAACAATACTACATACATATTCTCAAATATAACTGTTTAAATACCTTTATAGTTTCGATTTGTTTCTGTACAATGCTCTCTTAACGGACGCTTTGGGGGATAGACCAAACCATGGAAAATAATTTTGGCGCTTTGTACTGTACCTATTTAAGAAGAAAAATATAACCGTCTGTCATGTCTGTATACAATTCAACATATATCAACTTTAATTCCGGTTCGAACAAACGGAATAAGAGCAAACAAATATTGAACTTTTCAACCTTTAGCAGAAGGAAATATTTTACCAAGGTCATAGAATATTGATCAAGAAAGTATTACAAATGCAAGTGTGTCTGAACGTGAAATTCATAAGAGATATGATTAATTCCTAGAAAATGATAGTTAATAATAAATTTCAGAATCGCAATGAGTTTAAATAAAAGAACACATTATGATATGCGCACTAGGATACATGTAGCTACATATCTTGTCAATGAACTATCAAAACTAACCGGTTTGAAGTAATTAAGTGCAATGGCAATTTTATAAAAAAAAAAATGGAACAAAAAAGTTTATTGGATTCCTGATGTCATAATCAATGAATGAAGGAGTTCCGATGTAAAAAAATCTTGAGAGTAATAGTTTTATTATTTTGTATTACATAAACTTAGGTTGACGTATTAGTTTTCTAACTGATTTTGTCATCAGGATATTTCAATGAATTCATTCAAAAGGCTAATGTATGTATCTAATGAGTGGATATGTATATAAGTCGTACGGAAAGAAAACAAAGCAGAAATGTGTTAGATATTGTATTGACTTGAAACTAAGGTGCTTAACAAACAAAAAACAGTAGACATATGTCCACATATTTCAGAAAAAAAACTGATAAAGATGAAAATATGTTGTATTGTATACATATGATGCATGATTGTTTTTATTTGTTGTTTTTCATGTTATTGGCTTTGGACTAGCTGTAAATACTGCGAGTATTCTTAGATCTTTAACTAGTATTTCAATTTCAAGTGGATGTATAAGCACCCGTCCAAGTTCATTTTGAGTTGGTTTTTGTTAGATGTATTTGTATCCATCTGTTAAGTTCAGCCTTTTTCAATTTATTTTACAACGTACTCTTATCTTGAACTGTTAAACCGCTTTCACAGGTTAGCTCCACCCTTTTCGTATTTACAAATGTATATTGCCATATAAACTGTAAAAAGTAATTTCGTGACAAGTTCAAATGCATATTTCCAAGAATGTGTTAAAAAAAGGTAAACCAAACGCATATTTCTTTTGACTACACATGTTTTAGATTGAGATTAGACAAAAAAGAATCGAATTTCAGTTATAAACTTTTCAAAAAAGATAAAGTGATATTTTTATATTAATATAAGTGCTTTGTGGTATGAGCTTAGCTGGGCATATTTGCTGCTTTTTTATCAAAATTATTTAATCTTGATTTTATAATGTATAACACATGTGAAAGCTGAAACTGAATAAACAAAAAGTTCTTTTGTAAATTGCTCTAAACAAATGTTGCGTGATTCAGCGCTTTAATAACTGCAATACATGTGTATCACTGTAACATTTATAGTTGTAAAAATGTTGAAATACTGTTTCAAGAAGAATTACTACACGATGCATCATTTCCATGTTTGAACTCAACATGCATCTCAATAGTAGTATCGAGTGTTGGTGTATAAAAGCTAAGGTATTTAAAAAATTAACTTAACATTCTGGACTCCAAAACAAAACAAATAAGATAAAGATAAGTATTGTACAACTGTTTACTTTATTCAAATATGCCTTTTTTATTAGACGATCTTTGTTTCTTGCACTTAATTTATGATGACATATGTTTATATATTATGTAAATTATTTTGTTTATGCTTTTCAGATTATACTATATAATATCCAGGAACGTGTCATCGAATACCCGAAAGATTGGGCATATTAAGAGATCAAACATGTTACATGTAAAACTTACCACAGTATGGAATATTGCAAGACTCAAACAATCTATATTGAACATTTGTATAGCACCATGGACCCCGTGAGTCATTATTATGATTACGGCAATAATTATGAAATTGATCATATTGATATCGGGGTGGCCAAAGCTGACATCTGCGACCTGTCTTCGTTGTACTAACTGATCCATTGTAGTTGACACCGTATTTATCAAGTGTACAATTGTATCCTTTAAAGTAAAATACAAAAAAAAAAGTATATATACTATTTTAATTCGACAAATACATGAATAATGATTCATTGATTGATGAAAGTTTGCTTTATGTGCATCAATGCATGTAAAGGATGAAATGATAATTGACAACATGTCATATAAATAAAAAGATTCAGTATGATAGCGAATGAGGTAATATCCACAAGAGATCAAATGACACAGAAATTATTAACTATAGCTGACTGTACGGCCTCCAACAATGAGGAACGCCCATATCGCAAAGTCAGCAATAAACGACTCCGAATGACAATTGTAAAAAAATTCAAATGATAAAACTAACGGCTTAATTTATGTACAAAAAATGAACGAAAAACACATATGTAACACATAAACAAACGAAAACCACTAGATTACAGACTCATGACTCGGGACAGGTACATACATACGGAATAAACATTTTAGTTAGATCCCAACCCTCACCTTATCTGGGACATTTGTGTAACAGTGCAACATAAGAACGAACATTTTAATTATGACCATCTGAATAATGTATGAAATTAACAGCAATGCATACAAGTTAAAGAACATGACTAAAATTAATAATACTATTTCCTCTTTCGACTAAAGGGCACCGATGGTAGTGTATATGTTACACGATCAAAGGGATACATGTATTCATTTAGTTATACAAAACAATAACTTACTTTAAAGAAAGAAAATAGATAAAAAAAAATGAACTAAAGAAGATTTTTTTAAGATGTTTTCTCTTTGTTAAAGAAAAACTATTTCGACATAAGAATTGCAGCAAGCACTGTTTTGAAGTAGACCAAGCAAATTCAGTTTTGTGTTTGTTTTATACATGTAAATCACAGCCATAAAACACTCTGAGTTTCACTTAACTACCTGCACGCACAGGTCAGAAAAAGTGTCGAAACAAATATTGAACAGTGATAATGTCAAAATCAGGTAAACCGGTCATAATTTATTATGGTGATTATTACTAGTTGATACTCTAATTTGTGGGAATTTAATGTAATAACAAGCTTGTTGTTATATTTGATGCGAAATATACACCTAGTTTACTAAGAAAACAACGTAAATAAAGGCAACAGTAGTATACCGCTGTTCAAAACTCGTAAATCCATTGACAAGAAACAAAATCAGGGTAACAAACTTAAACTGAGGGAAACGCATTAAATATAAGAGGAGAACAACGACGCAACATTAAAATCTAACACACACAGAAACGGACTAAGCATTAGACAAAATACGATGAGAATAACAAATACAACATCTAAACCAAATGCACGAATTTGGGATAGAAAAGTTCCGTGACACGTCTTATAGTAATGTGAATTCACACTCAAACACAAGAGAAAACAAATGACACAACGGAAACACAACGTTAAAATGTATCACACCCAGAAACGAACTACAATATAACAATGGCTATATTCCTGACTTGGCACAGGACATTTTTAAAGAAAAAAATGGCGGGTTGAACCTGGTTTTGTGGCATGCCGAACCTCGAACTTTAATGGCACATAATATAACAGGACTAAAATACAAATAAATAGGAGAACATATTAGACAAAGAAACACAAGAATAATTGAAAACAAAAGGCATTAGTTTAAAAATTCAATACGCCAGAAACGCGCCTCGTCCACACAAGACTTACCAGTGACGCCCAAATATAAAAGTTCGAAAGGCAAAACAAGTACAAAGTTGAACCGCACTGAGGATCAAAAGTTCAAAAAAGTTGTGCCAAATAGGGTTTTCTGCTTGGGATAAGAACATCCTTATTGTTAAGAACAATTTATGCTATTGCAAACAGTCAAATTTACATCTACTAACCTCTATCAAATGAATATAAAAGATATAAAACTGAAGTATTAACTAATTACAGAAAACAAAACCCGGATACATTACATAAACCAACACAAAAAAATGGACGCATCCGACTTAGTCAAGGCCTCAACGCAAAAAGTTAAAAATAAAAGTGACGTCACACACGAAGAAATGAAAAGGCACAAATGTTACGTCACATTTGAAATTCTGAAACAGCACAAAAATGACGTCACATTAGAATGACTAAAACTATATCTCAAAAATAAGATAGAATTAGGATTGATTTAAGATTATATTTGAACTAAATACTGATATTACATTTAATAACAATACACATTGCTATACTTATCAATAGCAAACTAAGGTAGCAATTAACTATATTATATAGCTATGTCCGGTTTGTTTTGAATCTAACTTCAAACGTGAAACATCGTACAGATTACGTTGAACAAAATCAAATCTAAAAAATGAAGCGGTGATTAATTTCCTTTACCATAACGCATGAATATAATAGAAAAGACGTCAACACATTTGACAAAATCTGATGAGAATTTCAAATATAACATCAAACTAAATACATGAATTTGGGATAGATGAGTACCGTAACAAGTCTTATAGTAATGCGAATTCACACTCAGCAAAATAGTCACAATAAAAAATTCCAGCATTTTGGTAATATCATCTTCAATATATTTTCTTGAAGATTCAGTGTTATTATTCACAATATATAATATGTTGTAACCCAAATCAAGAAATGTGTATCTACGATTCCCATTTTTATAGAAAAGACTAAGATGGTGAAGTCGATCTTTCAACTGAGCATGGGGAATAGTAGTGTATAGCGTAGAAAAATCACCAGTCTTTATGTTGCTTCAAAATTGCAAAGATTGTGATAGAAGATTAAGCTGTAGATCTTTCGAAATTTTGAGAATCCACTTCTGGTTAACAGCACTGGTAGAATATATCTCATCACAATAGTTTTGAAGCCCATCTTTAACTGTAGAGAGAATAGTTGTCAGTACTTTAGAAAGATGTTTAGTCGAACATTTTGAAGACCCAGCTATGTATCGTTCTTTATATGGAGTTTTGTGTAATTTAGGTATCCAGTATAATGAAGGTAAATTTTCTTCATTTTCTTTGATGTTGATACCAAAAGAAAGAAGGACAGATTTATGATTTAAAATTATTTTAGACATACTCGTATCGATAGACTTCTACTAAAAAGATTGAAAGACTTAAACATAAAGTACTGATAAAAAGTGGGCGTTTATATTTGCTTCTGATAAGTCACAAGCTGTACCTTTTTTGGTCTAAAAACACAATCAGATATTAAGGCAATACATTCTTAAAACAAATCATATTTTCATGGCATAAAATCAAATTTAAAAGTGTAATCGTCAACGCCTATAGATACAATCATTACCCGCCATACAAATTCACACTTAATCAAATGTTTCACTAGATAAAAAGCCATAATTGATAATCTTAAAGATAAGACGACTATTCTAAGACAGCAAAAACAGTTTACATCATGTCATCTCACAATATGAATTTCTCATATATGTGCTACATAAACGGTAACTTTTAATGTATATTTGCTACACAACAATTTACGGTCATGATTTCTAAATCGGTTTATCTAAAGACGGCATGACTTGTGATAGTTCACGCACATGGCAATATAAAGTGCATGTATTAATTCGGTTACAAGGCATATTTATCTTAGCAACAATAGCACTCCTAACAATATTAAAAATGCACGATCTGGTAAATATTAACGGAATATTTATAAGGTCAGATTGTTTATTTTCGATACTGCTGTTTTATGTTTTAATTTACAGATTTCTGATTGTCTCTCATTTAAACTCTTCGTCAGTTTATACATACAATTAGTACACAGTGCGACGTCATTGTTCACCGATAATTATTGTTATGATAGTCTTCTAGCAGAAATTATCACTAGATCGAACTCTAGGCTGCACCAGTACCGATGAACTTGATTTGTCACTATATTATTATTTAATTTACAAAATAAATTCATGTAATCTTCATTTCCACCTCAAACGTAGTTTCTCATATTGATTTAGGATATCCGTTGCCAGGTTGCAATTCAACATAACATAATTCTAAACAAGTTTTAATTTGCATTTTTTATTTATAGTATCTTTTTAATTTTAATGATTGATTTGCGTCTATTTTCCGGTGCACAGAGACCCTTATTTCATTGGTCGATTATGACAGAACCCAGAATCTTGCTTTGTCCATTATACATGTACATTTTGACTTCAATTACCGTCTTCTCCCTTATAATTGAATTTCTTAACTAGACAAACAGTTAAATTTATATCTTACCGGGTACATATGCTTTCCTGTTAGTTTCAAATTTCCAGTTACCATGTGGGTTTTGCCCCCAGAACTGAACACTAACAACGGTTATGTTTAGCAAGTCAGAATCATCAAGTATTCTTCCTGGAATAATTTTAGATTTGAAGTTTGTTGGCGGTGATAACATGTTAATTGTAGAATGACCAATGCCAGGAGCATCAATAATCAATGTTACTTCAACATGCTCCAAATATGTTATATCACAGTCTCCTTTGACTTGAAATACAATTTGAAGAAAACGCGGTAACCTGTGAAAAAAAATATTGATTTACGATATTCCTTTTTAGTGGTATGCATTAATATTCAGCAAACATTTTTTTTCGGCTAGCGTATGTACAAATGTTTAATGCCGTGTTAACTTCAAACAGTAAGTTTTAACAAGTTCATATGCATATTTCTAGAATGTGTTTAAAATAAATAAACCAAAAGCATATTTCTTCTGTAATCTGAGTGAACATGTTACAGATAGAGATTGAACAAACTAGAATTAAATTTACAGTTATCCAATCTCTTCAATTACGATAAAGTGATATTTTACATTAAATTATACATTCAGTGCCTTAACTAAGATATGTATATACGTGTTTTTTGCCTCATACTGTAAAGATATGAATGGCAGATGTCTTTTGCAAAGTATACACTGGTATTGGAAATCGGGTACATTGAAATATTTTTTGTTTATAGCATGTGAATTTAATTGGTTTATACTTATAGGAATTTTTGTTGGCATTATATGCGAATAGCAGTATTTACTCTGTTAATGAAACAAAATGGTGGACATTGGTACTGTCTAATACTAAGTACTAAGTGTTTATATTCACAAAGGAAAGGAAAAAGAATAATATCAGCTTTGTGTTGGCTTGCATTTAAGTTTAAGGATGTTTGCTCCTCTATTTTTTGAATTTTTGCCAATTTTTTGGAATTCTCTGGTTTTATCCATGTTTTGCCATTAAAAGTTTTGCCCACTAACCCCTGCCTTCCTTTTCATAATTTTATTACAAAAAGTTTAAAAAGCCATATTTCAAAATCTTAGAGAATCCTTTTTTTTTCATAGTTTTGTTTTTGAAACAATGTTAAATGTATGAAAAATCTGAAAGAATTATTTCCCGCCAATTTTCAATGGCTTATATCTCGAAAAAAGCAACATCATCAAAGATGCATATGAAGGAGACAGTCAAAGCTACATGTATACGTAAATAAAATGACAACACCATGACTAAAATGAAAAAGACAAACAAACAAATCTGACTGTTTTAATTTACACTAAATCCATCGGATGTTGGTTTGTACGGATTGATAATTTAGTCTTAGATGCTTGATTTTTTTATTAGTTGTTATTGGCTTTGAACTAGCTGTCAGTTAACTGCGAGTACTTTCATATATGTTCCTAGTATCTTTTAAATGTTGGGATGTACAAGTGCCTGTCCAGGTCCACTTGTATTTTTGTCCATCTGATGAGTTAAGCTTTTTTCAACTGATTTTTATGTTGTGCTGTTATACCACTGTCCCAGGTCAGGAAGTGGGTCGGATTCCCGCTAACATGTTTTACCAAGTCAGAAGCCTGCAACTCAGTGGTTGTCGTTTGTTTATGTGTTGCATATTTGTTTTTTGTTCATTTTTTGTACATAAATAAGTCGTTAGTTTTTTCGTTTGAATTATTTTAAAGTGTCATTTCGGGGCCTTTTACACCTGACTTTCTTGTTTATAATTAGTATACAAAACACAGCATTGAAAACTAAAGACTGAGCAATTGTCGAAACTACCAAAAACAAGGAGTTAATTAAGGTGATCCTGCTCCACATGTGAAGTGTCGGTTATGTAAGTACAGGCTATCGTTTTACAAAGAATCGTACGATTTACGTTTACGATTAAACTAACGTTAAGCGTAAGATTTTACCTACGAGTGTTTCACAAAGATGCATACTCAAGAGACAACCTACCGTGCGCTGCCTATCTATCTATACTATTAAACGAGAAGACCTCATTTTGTGTGTCGCTTCTCTTAATTTCACGATGAATTAATCATCATGCCTCTGTGTTCTATAGGTAACTTGCATAGTCGTATTTGTCATCCATTCTTAAGATTAATCAGATTGAGTTATTTTTGGAATAAAACGACAAAAAATGAGTCCGGATATTGATTCCGTCATCAGACTGACTTTTAGTCATAGATAAAACTTCCGGTTTTAAACATGCATAAGAACAACCAATCGTATGATAGATAACAAAAATAAAAAATAAATGAGCCAATCAGAGCATTCTCCATATCATGGTGTTTAGATCGCAAGAACCACAACTATTATACCTCCTTATAAGAGAGGATACAAGAATGTGTTCAAATTAGTACACGGATGCCACATCGGCACTATATTTACTAAGTTTCGAGTTGATTGGACTTCAACTTCATTAAAAACTACCTCGACCAAAAACTTTAATCTGAAGAGGGACAGACGGACGGACGAACGAACGAACGAGTGCACGGATGCACAGACTAGAAAACATAATGCCCATAAATGGGGTATACAAATTTATTGTTGACAGTGAAAGTAGTGATTTGAGGCAAGACCTTTTTCGGGACGTCGGGATCAGGTGTTTTTAAGCTCGGGATTTGAAGATTGATCCTTACGGGATGCGGGAATATATTTTTCGATTTCGGTATTTCGGGATATGAATTTCTTTAAATTCTGAATCTTGGGAATTCATGTTTTTAAGCTCGGGATTTCGGGATCCTGACCCCTCCGACCACACCTCAGATTAGCCTTGGTCGGTCTTACTCATTTATACAAAATTGATATCCTAGCATTGCCATGTTAATAAGGCGCTTAAAAGAAAAAGCACTGATGGATTGTCATAGAAGCATATTTTATTACACTAATAATGGTCTATGTATAAGCAGTTACATTTATTTCAGCGGTGCAAATTTTTAAGTTAAATTTAACTTTAAGCAAAAGATGCATTGTAGCAAAGGAGAAGACTTATTGTGGTCTGAGGCCAGAAACACGAAAACAATTGAATTTAACAGAAAGGAAACAAATATCACACTTCTAAATTTAATCATTGTCAAATTGATCCCTATTGTAGTATTTTAATCAGTAAGACTTTCTAAGATAACAATACGAATACTAAAAATCTGGACTTGAAATAAGGCGTAAAGGTACAGTTTTCAATTTGTTAGCGGGCATGACGTAAAACAGCGAATCAAAGAATTCAACTTTATTTATAACTAATATAGGACAATGCTGTTGATTAAAAAATACTCCATTCTAGGACCTTGTGTTTTTCAATTAATTAATTTTACCAATAAGTTCCATGTCGACGGGTTCACACAGAACGAATTTGAAAGCAGAGAAAACTGTATCTTATAATCGGCATGACTTTATCAGATGACAATACCAATACTCAAATAAGGCTTACGCATAGTTATATTTATATACTTTAATTCAGTAACGGACCCGCGATATCACGGGTGTGTTCTAGTACAATAAAAAAATTGTAATATTTTGACACATAGAAAATGTTTTCGCTCGGCATAGCCAGAAATTAGTAGTGCTTTTGCTAATTAATATTCATAATATGTAAATGAGAATTGTACCACGTGCTAAAAGTTTGAACTGGACAGGCTTGATATCATTAATTTTTTTAAAACACGGATATTTTAAGTTGCCCGTCACAGGGTCATTATTTACTCTTTTATATCACTCTGACATTTTCGTAAAGTTGTCAGGCTGTCAAAATCAAAACAATGAACGCGAATTAAGTGAATTTTTCGAGTTTTCGTGAGTTTATAATATAAATAGGCGCATTTTAACTTTACGTGGGAACCTAGAGTTCAACAACTACACATACAAGGTTTGGACTAGCTTATTCTTTGGACATTTAAGTTTCAAATGTCACCCCAGCAACCTGTTTTTCTAATGGACTTGTTAGCCAATTTTCAACACAAAGTTTGCAAATTTGACGTTTCAGCCGTTTAAGCCTGTATTTTACAATCCAATGGTAAAAGCCTCTCGCTTCGATTTTTAAAATAGCTCAGAAACCTTGATTTTTGAAACAATAGTCATTATGTTTCGTTTAAATGGTGTATATTGTTGTGTATATTTATTTTCTGCCCCGGCAACCTGTCTATCAAGATTAAAACAGACATTTTTTCAAAATTCCTGATCATTTTAATATAGTTTCCGTGACCCGTATATCCCACTTCTTTAATATATTATTCAAATAAGCAAAGTGGCGTTGATTTTTGGATATGGGCTCATTTCTTAATTAAGATCCCAAATTCTAACTTTCAACAAGATCTTGACTTCGAGGAGATTACATGCATCTGAAGCTGAAATGGAGTGAAGGTAATCGTCAATGAGACATAATAATAATTTTGTATTTTGAATGAGAGTTGAATTTATTTTCTTTCATCAAGGTGGGAACTTAAAAAAATAAAGAAATTCCAATGTTTACTCCCATCCACTTAAAGGCTTAAAAATAAGAATCTCGTCTTCTTAAAAAAAAAAATAGAAAATGAATAAACATATTTAGGATTGGAAAATTTAGGATTTTTATGCCTACAATATTCTAAATTTGAAAATGTATATTTATAGACATAAACAATCCCATAATGGCAAAGTGAATAATCATAGTTTTCAAACCTGCAATTATTAGAAAGATCCAAGCAGGTATTGAGTACGGGGTTTAAGCATACATTTTATACCTAAAAAAATGCGAACCTGGTAGAGTAAATAAGTAAATTATATTGAAACTATGGGTTCATACCAATACATTCATGTATTTATAAATGATTGTTTCTCAATTTTTGAACTGTTATTTGTTTTAAAATAATCGTAATATATATACGAAAATGTCTATCAACAAAGAGCATCGTCCTCCGCTGTAGTGTATTACCGCAGGACATGCATTTATAGATGAGAAAAGGGGGAGGGGGTCTTTATAAGGATTGTAATTTAAAAGCTTGACAGTTACATGTATGTATTTATTGTTATCTTCATAAAGTCCGTGTAAAACATGAGCGATAAATGCTGAAGAACTAGTAAATAAGCTTATATAATTTTCTTTTTTTGCTGAGTATTTAGTACACAGTTATGTACAAGCACCGTGATATGACGTACCGACTCCCCTCCTTATCCGGGCTGTGCTAGCTCACTCATTTCTATGTTTTTATGGTCAAATATTTGGACTATTAGAAGCAAGATGCTGCGTTAAATTAAGGGAAAATCAAGTCAAATGTACTGAGAAATACGATTATTTCAGGAATTTAAAGTTTCAGCTACTTATGATTTGGACAATATTACATAAATACATGTATTCTAATGATCCAATGACACTTTTTTTTCTTAAACATAATGTTATGTTGTTGATTTTAACAAATTGTCGACAGGTTAAATCACTACGATTTGACTAACGACAGCTTGTTAACAATCGTAAGTTTACAATCAAACTTACGATAAAATTGTACTTACGATTGTTTGTGAAACGGTCAAAAACTTACGATTTGACGTACGACCGACGTACGATCTAAGATGGTGGTACGATTCTTTGTGAAACGATGGCCAGACCCGTTAATAAGTCTTATTCGGTAGGTCAAAGGAAAAGGAAACGATTGTCTACGTTATTAAAAGATATGATTGGTTTTTAAAGGTCACAGGCTGATAATTTACTACGCCAGACGCGCGTTTCGTCTACATAAGACTCATCAGTGACGATCAGATCGAAATACTTACGAAGCCAAAACTAGGACACAGTTAAAGAACAGTGAGGACTCAAAATTCCAATATGAGTGTTAAATCTATCTTTGTTGTACATTTACAGGTTTTGAAATCTGCACCAAACATTACCTTCTGTATTAATTATAAAAAAAAGAAGATGTGGTATGATTGCTTATGAGACAACTCTCTACAAGAGACCAAATGACACAGACATTAACAACTATATATCATTATACTGCTTAGTCAGCTATAGACGGTCCCGAAATAACAATGTAAAACAATTGAAACGAGAATACTAACGGCCTTATGTATGTACAATACATAAACGATAAAACAAATATGTAACACAGTATACACACGAAAACCACTGAATTACAGGCTCCTGACTTGGGACAGCTACATACATCCAGAATGTGGCGGGGTTGAATATGTTGGCGGGATCCAAACCCTCCCTATTACCTGTGACAGTGGTATCATAGTACAACATTAGAACGAACTATACAAATCAGTTGAAAGGGCTTTACTCATCAGATGGATACAAATTCAAATATTACAAATACAAGTGGACGTGGCCTGGTACTTGTACATCCCAACAACAAAAAGACCCTAAGTAAAGATCTGAGAGTACTTGCAGTTACTGACAGCTAGTTGAAAGCACGGTTAAAGTTATAAACAGTTACCTATGTCCTCGTCGGCACTTTTTAAAGACTCCAATATTTATTTACTATTTAGGATAAGCATTTTTTAGCAGAACATAAAGTTCTTTTGGCAATAGAGTTGTACTTCATTGTTTTGCTATTTTCCTTTTATAGTTGATGGGTTTCCCTTGGTTACAGTTTCTAACCTGGATTATATATTAACCGAGTACGAAGTCTAATGTTCAATATAATCTTACAGTGAAATATATAATGTATGACTGAGTGAAAGTTATTAATTTTTATATAACATATGTACATCAAAGCGTAAAACGATATTGACTCGATGCTACTATATTACGAAATGATATAGATGCTATGTTATTACTTTTAGTAACATGCTGTCAGTATCATTTCTAACTTAAAGTTAATATGTCAAAATAGTGAAAAAATGCAAAATATATTTTGGAAAACACGTGACCAAATAAACTAATTAGAAAAAAGAACAATCAAAGCAAATGTAATACAAAATATTAGGCACCTTAAATAGTGTTACAATTCCAATTTTTTATGATAATATTCTTTATAAAGCACAAAGGTGTCAGTATTCAACTCAGAAACTTACAAAACCTTTGAATAGACTTATTAAGAAGGGATATAATTACGATACTGTTGTCAAGTCATTAAAGATTGCATATTTTGGCGTTAATATTGAGTCATTGATAAGGTCTTTGCATCGGAACTAAACACATTTATTCTGAAAACAGTTGTTGGCATGACACGGGTTATGTTCTTCTCATATATGTTATGATGGTATGATACTAAACCCCTAACGGGAAGGATTGTGCCTGATGTTCATATGATGAAATCATAATCTTTCAGTCAGTTTAGTTGAAGTCTGGAGCTGGCATGTCAGTTAACTGCTAGTAGTCTGTTGTTATTTATGTATTATTGTCATTTTGTTTATTTTCTTTGGTTACATCTTCTGACATCAGACTCGGATTTCTCTTGAACTGAATTTTAATGTGCGTATTGTTATGCGTTTACTTTACTACATTGGTTAGAGGTATAGGGGGAGGGTTGAGATCTCACAAACATGTTTAACCCCGCCGCATTTTTGCGCCTGTCCCAAGTCAGGAGCCTCTGGCCTTTGTTAGTCTTGTATTATTTTAATTTTAGTTTCTTGTGTACAATTTGGAAATTAGTATGGCGTTCATTATCACTGGACTAGTATATATTTGTTATGGGGCCAGCTGAAGGACGCCTCCGGGTGTGGGAATTTCTCGCTACATTGAAGACCTGTTGGTGACCCTCTGCTGTTGTTTTTTATTTGGGCGGGTTGTTGTCTCTTTGACACATTCCCCATTTCCATTCTCAATTTTATTACAAGCACAGGTACAAAATGTACACGATATTTGTTTTTTTTCAAAATGAAGAAAACAAATATCATTATAATATGTACAATATCATAAAGTAAAAGCTTTGAAAACTGCTATACAGTCCATTCAATGCTAATACGATGCAGGAAAGAATTTCAACGATGACATGTACTCAAATGCATATTTGCATGCTGCAGAATGCACAAAGTATGGACTAAGTCAATATTGATGTGTCACAATAACAATTATAGATTAAAACAGAAATAGTATAGAAGTTTTCAAAATGAATGAAAAGACGGTTAGGTTGTTTGCAAATACTCCAAATAATATAAGATTCTGAAATTTCGGTCACCATCGAATTTATTTAAGTAAAATTATATGTATCATCATGCAGAGTCATTTGAAAATATTTGTACCAAATTTAAGTTTGTGTTTACAGTGTATCTGTAAAAATGTGCGTTTGATTCCTGATTATTCATTTTATTATACTTCACGTAAAAATGCCATACTTTGATTGACTAATAAGGGATGTTTACTCTATCACATGAGTTAGCGGGGGACAATTATTTTTAATGTCACCCTCTCGTCCAGACAAATCAAAGGACAAAGAATTGAATTTACATCAAGTAATTAAAGACAATGCTTAATTAATGTTGTCTCATTGGCAATCATACCACATCTTTTTTATATTAAGTTCAACGTTTTTGACTCAGATTCTGTTATTTGACAGTGAAAATAAAAAAAATAAAACATTTTGCCTCATTACTGTTGATGTTTCAAATACCCGTAACATTGTCATGTACGCGACGTGAAAGAAAACACTTTTAAATACAATTCATCTGTAAAAGATAATAATGGTACGAAATTCAGTATAAAAAATTTAAAGACACATAGATGTGAGGGTGATAGAGCAGATTAATAAACCTCGAAAAAGAATTTTCAATCTTGGCTTCCCTGCGGTTGACAATATTTTTTCTCGGGGTATCAATCTGCTCTCTGAGATATGTGTTATTTACATAATATTGCACCTTTTCACAATTGGTATTAAATCTAAAGCAACTCATTATTGGGCATTGAACTTTCTTTTGAACTTATACGTGATGCAAGAAAAGGTTATTATAAAGATAAGAGGGTATTTTGTCAAACCTAAAAAAAAAAAATATTAATAATTTTTGGACTTAATTTGAAGCCATAGTTACCACTCGATACTGTTATATTATTTCCTTCAGGTAGCTCCTCAGGTGTTTTTTTTATACCCGCTGATTTCAAGTGGTAAGACGGTTGATGAAGTTATGGTGAAAGCAAGCAATTAACATGATTAAGGAAGATAAATTCAAATGATTGAATTAGATTTTATAGGGTGCTTTTTTGTAATGAAGAAAAAAACTTGATGCATAGGAAAACAGATTATTACTTACGAAGCATGGTTAACAGGTAAATCCAACTGACATATTATTTTCTTTCCCACACTTTTCCATTGAATTGCTCTTTCTACCATGGCGTTAACATCTATGAGGCCGAATCCATACTGTGACGAGACTGTTGTATGGAGAAAAGAACAGTATGAACGAATCGATCCTCGTAAATCTATTTAATATCGCCCTGTGACTCTTTCATGTCCTTAAAAACATTCTACTAGTAAAATGTTTATAAAGGTGTTTTATACAAACTAATGAATTGATAAAACAACATAATAAACAAATTTGAAAATACGTGTCAAATACGACACATAGGGACACATTACTATTAAGTAATTTTAAAATACTCGTTCTGCATTCTATCAAGCAAGCTGTATCGTGTTTTTCATTCATATATTTAACTAACGCCCTCTGTTGTTCTTCAACTCTGATGTTAATCAATTAATTCTTGTTGTATTCTAGATTTCTTAGTTCACAGCAATTTGTTTTGATAAGTTTAAGAATAATGAGATAATAAAGGGCGTATATTTTAAGCATACCTTTGAACCCTGCTTCATTACATCGAAAGGGTTCAGCAATATTTTTGAAAGGAAGTGAAGAATTGGCTGTCTGTGAAATTATATGCATGACATCTCTGTATGAAAGAGTTTGACTAAAAAATAAAACAATATGTTAGTCTTATTTTGTATTTGTATTCATATTACCAGTCTGAGTATGGTTATAAGTTCATTACATTAAGTTATATAAATATAAATATATATATATATATGTTAATGTAAGGTTAAATACAGGTATTTGTTCATCATGGTCATGTTATGTCCCTTCATCCTCCAACCCTAACGGAAAGCGGATATCATTCCTGGATTGGTGTGTTGTACAAGTAAAGATTAAACTAATTCAAATGTGATTTTTTTTAAAAAGCTGTCTACATATTTGTTGGAATACTTGTTGTCTATACTAAATTAAGGTAAAATTTTGGTTAAAAAAAAAAACGAAGCCTCGCACCCGTAAAAAGAAAATATACATTGCTCGTCATTTGTTTTAAATCTACATAGCTTAAAAATTGACTTAATCTTCAGTGGCACTTTAAATGATCATATATATGTGCTATACATTTTATTTTGCTGCTTATCGAGAACAATGTTACAATCATATAGTGCAATTCATAAGAATAATTACAAACATTATTGAATATGTAAAAAAGAAGATGTGGTATGATTGCCAATGAGACAACTGTCAACAAGAGACCAAAATGACACAGACCTTAACAACTATAGGTCACCGTACGGCCTTCAACAATGACCAAAGCCCATACTGCATATTTAGCTATACAAGGCCCCGATAAGACAATGTAAAACAATTCAAACGAGAAAACTAACTGCCTTATTTATATAAAAGAATGAAAGAATCGAAGTATATTTCAGTGAATCGTACTCAATATTGATATTTAGGAGCAATAGTAATTTGCTAAAAACTAGTGCACGCATGTTGCAGGTTTTTTGTTTACTGAATTAAGCATAGTTGTTTCGATTATATATATATTGCTTGTCCATACACATTTTTTCCTTTCGCACAAGCAATTACTTGCATATTATACAAAATTGGATTTTGCATTTACCACTACAATCTGGTTAACTGACATTATAGTTAAGCTTATAGCAAGTGAAATGTTATTAGTACAAAGCAAGTGCAATCAGTACAAAAAAAAGCATTCTAACAAACTAATAAATCTAAACTGGACATCTATCATAAAAGTAATAATTTTCAAACAAAGCTAGAAACACATTGCATTAGTTGATATTGTCCTCATATACTTTCAAAATGAATAGAGAACAGTATCTTTCAAATATTTACAGTACTGAAATCCATTATTGTGAATAATGTGTCTCGAAATAGATATCAATTGCAATGTTAATCATGTATTCATCTTCATAGATATATAGAGCATGTACAATTGTATTAAATGTTTATGAAATGTATTGTATCACCTAATAGTTTCAGTACACGCTGTTGCTGATCAGGGGTCGTCCTTTGAAATGTAACATTTTGAAAAACTCTCAGTCTCACAGTTTATATTTCTTTTCAATAATTTCGGAAAGATATTAAACCATCCCCTTTGAAAGAACAGCCCGAACCTAAATGATTGTAAGATTTGACAAGGTATAAGCAAGGCTATATTTAAATATTTGCGTTATGTATTTACTTAGCACTTAGTGTTACTGCTATTGAGCCAGATACGACGGCAGTTGCTGCGGAGTTCATTCCAAAATTTCCAGTTACGTTCATTCCCGCTGTTGTTATCTGCAAGTATTGAGAAATTGTGCATTGACACATTTTTTTAACATTTTACAAGGATATGAAAGTTATCAGTTGTATTTATTAAATGATAATTGTTATTTATATTAAAAAAGATGAGACTATTAATGATTATTGAAGGTTTCTTCGACTGTTCTAATATTTTAATACCCAAGACTGTGAAATTTGTCGCTTGTGAATTGTGATGCACACATATCGCTTTGATAAACCAATGTCAGATATTAGGTATTATATACATTTGTATTTCATTCCCTTTTCTTTCTTATAACTGTCTTTGAAGAGCTTATATGTAGTGTATGTGTAAGCACATGTATACAAAGTAAATATAAACGGGAGTAACGTTTCAATACGACAGTTCCGGGATACGGATTTTAGATGATTCTGTCATGTGACGTCCTTCACCACGTGACGGAAATGAATGCATCGTCAATTCCAACACATGTTGAGCAAACAGGTGAAAAAGTTTGATTTCATACTGCACATAATATTTGGGAAATTATAATCTAACAAGATGGTCACCCTCCCTCAGTCATACAGGAATCACAGATTACGTACTTAAACATAAGTTATTTATATACTACCTTACATAATGACGATTATGAAAGTGCTTGGATATTTTAACATAGCAGGGATACGGGCGAGCTTCTATCTTGTAAATGACGTCATTATGGCTTGCAAAATTGAAGAGCTTTTCCGGTGAAATACATGATTTTATAAACGATGTATTGAGATATGTTCATATAAACGTCATGAGAGATATGGTATATTACTGTTGAGAAACTTGAAATTGTGTAAGCTATTTCAAAAATCTTCTTCTCTAAAACTCCTTGGTCAAATACCTTCCAATTTTAACTAAATGTCCCTTAGGTTCTCTAGTCTAAACTGTATCCGAAGTTTTGATCCATCGACAAGCATGGCCGTCATGGCTAAACATAGAACATAGGGGTCAAATGTATTTTTTGGCTTATATCTCAAAAACTAAAGCAAATAGCAAGTCTGACATGGAATACAGTTGTTTAATTGGTCAAGATCTATCAACACTGAAATTTCCAATCGAATCAAATTGTTAGGTTGCTGTCACGATATTGGTAGCTGCCACGATATTGGTAGTTTTTAGGAAATTTTTCAGTTTTTTGTTATCATCTTCAATATTATTATAGATAGATATAAACGGTAAACAGCAATAATGTTCAACAAAGTAAGATCTAAAAAAAAAAGAAAAAAATGACCAAAAAAGTCAATCGACCTCTTAAGAGGTTAATATTGTCTTTTAAAAACAACTTGACACATGTTTTCATCAAGTTTGCTAACATTTTAAAATCTTCCTCTGAAACTATAGTGCTTAATGCTTCTTAACTTTAAAGGAACGTTCTTTTAGGAATCTAGTTGATGAATTCTAACCGAATATTTGGTTCATAAACAAACATGGGCGTCATGGCTAAAAATAGAACAAAGGGGTCAAATGCAGTTTGTGGCTTTTATCTCAGAAACTAAAGCATTTAGAGCAAATCTAACACAATGTTTAAAAGGTCAAGATCTATCAGCCCTGAAATTTTCAGACAAACCAAACAACCAATTATTCATTTGCTGCCACTAAATTTGTTATTTTAAGGAAATTTTGCAGTTTTTGGTTATTATCTTGAATATTATTGGGGAAAAAGACAAACTCTAAACAGCAAAAATGTTCAACACAGTAAGATCTACAATACAGTATGCCCAAAATTGTTAAATTACCCCTTATGGAGTTATTGACCTTTATGGACAATTTTACATACGTTGTTTGTGGTTTTTTAACTTTAAAAATATTCTCAAATGAATCTAGTATAAATCTTTTATCTTATTTCATTGGAAAGAAACATAAACACTATGGCTAAAATGGAACATATTGGTAAAATGCATTTATTTGCTTTTGAAGAAAATATGACAGATACTATGAACATTAAAAAGCATTTTTAGCCACTTATTATTATATAGTAAAAAGCAAAAATAATCATTGATGAAAGATTGAGCAAAACAATAACAGGTGAGCGATTCAGTCTCTACCTCTTGTTTAATGACAGGATGTAGGCATAAAGAAAATAGGTGTAGGGTATATTCGTATATCAGTAATTTAACAGTGTGGTTGTACTCCTGTCATGATATACGATTTAACCATGATAACCAGAAGATGCATAGATATTCACCATTTCAGGACGAACGTTGAAACCAAGGGTCCTGGTTGGTGCTGTAACCATCATTGCGCTACATTTTTCACCTGTTTGTAGTGCATTTAATTGATGGTCTATACCTAAAAATACATTTCAAGACGTGATTTGAATTAAAAAATAGCAATCTGTGTTTGAAAGAATTCAAGACAACTTTCATCAGGTAATTGAACTGATCGCAAGTATCATTAGTCTATCTCCGCGGGACAATATCCATGCCGTGAGTCTGTCTATGCTACAATCTTGTAAATGGAGTTAAAATAGATAATCTAACAAAAAAAGCAGCGATGCTGGATTCGTCCGAAGAGTATTATCCAAGAATTTTCCATAACATATGCCATATATATTTACTTTCATTTGAAATGGTACCAATGATAATAGGATGCCTGAAGTTTTTTCTGATCGTCATGATACATGACTTAGTTGTTTCATGTCCATAACTGTTTCCCTAGATTCCTAGCCTGTTTTCATGTGATTTTTTAAATATCATTTATTATTTTTGTGAAATGATCCTTATATTAAAAAAAAAATACTGGACAAACACAAATGTAATTGGTTTATGGTTTTAACCTTTCTTTAACAATTATGTTTAGCTTTAGTATTAGCAGTAGAAGTATTTGAGAATATACGGAAAACGGGAGAAAACAGCATACTGTATAATCTATTACAGGTAATACTACATTTGAACTTTATGAATGAATGACCTAACTGTATAAGATTAAGCAGAAGAGATAAGATTAACAATGGGACAAGGTAAAATGTACTGTTCAAGATGTTTACTTTTGCTTTTTATGTATCGAGTGTACTTTGAAAATATTCATGTAGTTACGACATGTTTTCTAATGTCGGAATGAGATATGTGTTCGACGAGAGTTCGATATCTTGTTAGTTTATAAATTGATTGCAACTACTGCAATTGTTAACGAAATTTCAAAATGTCATAAATATTAGATCTCATAATATATTTTACCAATATGTACAGCTAAACATGCTTCTTTCATAAAATCAACATACAAAATACATTAAAAAAATAAAAAATGGCTAAAAGAATGCATTTCAATATATTTTTGATAATTCAATAGGTTTTTAAAACACTGAATACAGGTCTTTTTATGCAGAAAATGTTTGCATACGTTAACACCGAAACTGCAGATGAGAATGAATGGAATGTAATAAAAAAAAATTATTAAAATAACAAAATAATCAATGACCCAGATAGAACTTTTTGAAAAAAAAACATGCATACGGCATTTGTTAACATTATTTTTAAGTTTCAATTTTTGAATCTAATGGTCGGCGATTTATAAAAGATTAATATGATTATATGAAAAAAGGTAATAATAGAGCAATATTAATGATTGAACAATACCTGCAACGAGGATAACATACACATTGTTCATGAATCCCTGGTATGCACAGCTGTCAGGAACAAAAGAAGATCCACCATTTCCACTAGATACAACGTAAATTGATCCTCTTTGTCGGCGTCCCTACAAACGTATATATTTAGATGTTATCTTTCAAAATTTTAATAGCCTGCTTGATTTTATGAACTTTTATTTAAATTCTTACAAATTAGTGGCTGATGAAATATTTAGTCAGATAATAGTTTACTTTTATTAATCGAATTGTCATGTTTTTAATTTATTGTATTGCAAAATTTATTTGTTATTACAATAAATTAGTTAGGCGTGATTCTAAAGATCATGTTTTCAACGAAATGTTCAAATGTTCTAGTGTCTGTATATTTAAGGCTTTGTTCAATTTAATGAAGCACTTTTGAACTTTTGTAGGAAAAGGTAAAAATGTTATGCAAATTATATCTAAATATCTAGACTACCGAATTGTTTGATTTTGGCTTAGTACTTTGGATAAAAGGGGTCAATTGTCAGTTATTGTATTAATCAATCCATTCTAGGTTACTACATTTTCGAATCTATGATTTTGGCATACGTTTTGTCATTATAAAGAAGAAATGTGGCCATTGTTGATTGGATTTGGCAGAACAGTGATCGTGAATGGGCATTGAATCTAGTGTAATGAAAGCATGTCAACAGGACGAATTTCATAAAAACAGACTTTGTTCTTGTTTCATTAATGAAATAGTAAACAGGCTTGTCTGTTCCGAAATTTCTAAGAGAACATTAAAAAAACAAAAGATTTTCTGCTCATAGTTAAATATTATTCAGTTACATGAACATGACCGCACCAATATGGAGGTTTCTTATCTTGAACAATATGTTTGATATTTACCAATAGTATTCGGTACCATCCGTGTTTACTGAAAATTGATTGATGAATTTGTGGTACATCTGACTTGCATGTACAACATGTATTCATAAGTTTTCGACAGTTTCATATTCAATTATTCCACTTTTTTATATATATCTATACGATATGTATTACCATGTTGAATGGTATCTTTGATATGTTTATATGCTACTATAGAAGTATGACTCATTTTTGCCTATCTTTTTGGATACTTAAATACAATAATGATGTCATCAAGATAAGGGTTGTGGTTGCATTGGTGTCAGATCATTATTAGAAAAGTAAATTATTGCTCTGGATAGCATATCTATACTATTAAATGCGAAGACCTCAATGTGTCTGTCGCTTCTTTTCCTTCCATAATCAATTAATTATTATGACTCTGTGTCCTATGCATTTTAGCATTTATCATCTTTGCTTATGGTTATTCATTTTGGGTTATTTTGGGAGGAAAACAAAAACAGGCATCCGGATATTGTTTCCGTCATCGAACTGACTTGTGAGTCATATAAAAGACAGTTTTAAAATTGCACATACATTTTATTAACTCGAAAGATTTAGCGCCCTCTATCGATCAGTGTCCATCAAAAGTGACACGTGATATAACGAATGGATTATTCGGTTTATATTTTCAGAAGTACTTGGGGTCATATCAATTATTTTCGCGTTTTTCTGTATACTATGATCATACATATACTATAAATAAAGTGAATTTGCTTTTTACTAGAAATTCCAATAGTTTCCACGGCGTTCACTAACATTTATTATTTAGATAGTCTCTTGTAATTTATCAGTGACCGTTACTAGTATTTATAGTATATGTATGAACATAGTTTACAGAAAAACAAAAACTATCGGTCTTTAAAAAGGGGTAGGGCTTAAAACAAATTATCCGGCAAGTACAGGTACAACAGACCTTATCTACCATCAACATCAATCTCTTCCGCAAGAAACAACAGGTTCTGAAGAGCCGGAATCGCTCATCTGATTTGCTCTAAATGGTAAAGCTTCTGAGATATAAGTCAAAAACGGCTTTTTCCCTTATATTCTATTACTAGCCATGGCGGCAAGGTTTCTTGACGGATCAAAAATTTTAATACAATTCATAAACAAGATTCCAGGAACATTCATTCAAAGTGAAGAAGTTTTAGGTACACTGGTTTCACATGAGAATATTTTAAATGTTCTTTAAATGGCAATGGCAGCCATGTTTCTCGTTGAATCAACACTTCGTATACAATTTACAAACAAGATACCATTAGGAACATTTATTTGTTTAAAGGTATTTGACCCAGTAGTTAACAGAGTAAAAATATATTTTAAAAAAGTTTACGACGCTTGACGACGACAGACGACGACGGATGCCAAGTGACGGCATAAGCTCACATGGGGCTGTTTGGGCCTCGATGAACTAAAAACATCAATAAAAATAAACAACAAACAACAAACAATACATGAACCGATCATATGACTTGTTACAGGCACAATAAATTGTGGGGTTGAATGAAGTTGATTATAAAATGTAGTTTACCGATGTTGAATTCTCATAAATAAGACAAATCAAAGTAGAAACAAAGTAAACGAGGTGATGGAATTATATAAAAGTAGCGAAACCATTTGTGACGGCATGGTGAATGTCTCTTAACATGAATGCATCACCCGCCATGAGATTCCACACCGATTCAAAATGTCGTCATAGGAAAATATACGGTCAAATTACACATTAAACGACAATCCTGGTGTTGTCGCCATTGTGATTAAAAACCATAGACGTATTCATAATTATGATAGATTATTGAATTACCTTCTCTTTTTTTTAAACCGTCTCATTTACATGTTGTGTTGTAATTTAGGGTTTACCCATTTTGATTTCAGAAAACAAACAGCATTTCTTTGTACACACAAGACATACAATTGTAGGTAACTTTAAGTGCCAACGTTTGTTAAGTAAATACCAGACCACGGTAAGTTGTACTATTCATGCGAATTTAAATTTTGGACAG
The DNA here is from genome assembly GCF_965363235.1 of Mytilus galloprovincialis. Classification (NCBI taxonomy): domain Eukaryota; kingdom Metazoa; phylum Mollusca; class Bivalvia; order Mytilida; family Mytilidae; genus Mytilus; species Mytilus galloprovincialis. The sequence continues at coordinate 87,854,912 of NC_134845.1, read as the reverse complement.
ATTTTGCTGTCATATATAGAACATCTTAAATTTTATGCATTGAAATAATGACAAACAAATACACCAGTTCTAAAATGAGATGAGGCGTCCTTTTCATATTTGTGTCTGTAAATAAGATTCACGACTTTTTTTAATAAGCGGTGTTCACCAATAAAAAGACAAAACTAGCATATACTAGAAAAAAATATTTTATATGTGCACAGTTTGCATTAGTCGTTAAAACCACTTTATCACACATATACAGTATATGAATCAATTTTGAACATACATTACTTGTCCCACTTCTCAATGCCTGTCTGACATCAGATTCTAATGGATAGGTGGTGACGCTGTCTGAAAATCTTGCAAAACTGCATGAGTATATGTCAATCTTTTCATTTTTCCATGTAAACGCTGTTGCTGGTACTGCATTATCTATAACTGGACTGACAAATTGTAAATCTGAAATATTGATAAACCAAACGATAATGTGAACCTTTTGTTAATTTAAGAAAGAAATTATTTGTAGATTCAAATTTTGAATACATTATTTTTTTCAAAGTTATCGTTTATATAATCCCAAATAATTTAACGAATTTCATTATTTTTTTTTTGTATTTCTTTACCAGTATCCATTGATTATGAAGGTTAATCCGTGAACGAACAATACGAAACTGAGATCTGTTACAGGTATGAATTCCGTGCAATCAACACTAAATGCAATGTGCGGATTTCTAAAACTGGAGGCTTCAAGGAGACTGTGTCGCTCAAATGATATTTTCTATTTTCAATTGAAATAATGCAACCGTGATACTTTTACTTAAGGTTCAGAGATACAAGCTAAAATGTGCATTTCACCACTATGTTATATTTTAAGCTATGTCGGCCATGTTGATTGGCTGTTGGGTTCATCGGACACATCTTTTAAACTAGAAACCCTCATGATGATTGTGATTAAGTTCGGGGAAAATGATCTAAGTAGTTTTATAGAAGATTTTGAAAAATTACAACAATTAAAAAAAAAATATTAAACATTTACAAAAAGGAATAATTACTCCCTAATTTGTCAATTTACCGTTTTGTTCATGATTACTTATTTGCAGATCTTACTTTTACTGAACATAATTGCTGTTTAAAGCTAATCACTTTCTATAATAATTTTCAAGATAAGAACCAAAAACTAAATTTTGTTAAAAATAAGCAATTCCGGGGCAGCAACCCAACAACAAATAGTCTGATTTGTCTTAACTTTTTAGGACGGATAGATATTGATCTAATGAACCATATTTGCTCTAAATGCCTTGGTTTCAGCCTACAATTTTACATTTTACTCCTATATTTTTTTTTAGCTATAACGGCCAGTTGGTTAGCCGGATCATCGGACACATTTTTGTTAACTAGATACCCCAATGATAACACGTTTGGTGAAATTTGGCCCAGTAGTTTCAGAAGAGAAGATTTTTGTAAAAGTTAACAGACGACGAACGACGGACGAGCTAAACAGGTTGCTTTGGTGGACAAGTTTCGCAAAGAGATCAATACTGAGGTTGTATGGTTTAACACTGAATGCGGCATGTGCGTGCTATTTCGATCTTTCTTTTTCGCGGATTGCACATATTCCTGCCGAATGTCTCTGGCTCTCTTTAGCGTCATCAGCCAATTGTAACTGAACGCCAGAATATAGTCGAAAATACTGAAAGTGTCTTTATACCTCAACACAATAGAACAATATTAAGGTAGCACAATACAAAGATTTTTTTTACTTCCGATCTCCAACCTTTACAATGCTGTTCTTTTCCCAAGACTGCATATACATTAATAAAAAGAGGTATTTATAGATAGATAAAAGCGTAATCTTTTAAATGAATGCAATATTTTAGTTATGCAATCATTATGTAATTAATTATTATGAAATAATGGCAAAATCTTGGTCAGTTCACTTAAATGAATTTAGCTCTATCATCTCTATAACTATACTGGAAATTTAAACGAAATCGTTATCAAACCAACAGGGTCTACAAAAGCATTTCTCAAATTATGGCTGTCGTATTACATTCTCCCAATAATCTGTAATTAGTGTAAACATAAACGTAGATATTGATTTATTAAGTGTAAAATTTGATCTACAAATTCTATGCAAAATCTAAGACACAGTTTTGTAGATTATGGCTCTAGGAACAGCATATATTATAAAATCAACCCTCTCGGGATATCCATGAGGAAGCTCATTTCAATTGGAAGTGGACATTTCTTGTAAAATTTTGTAGACACAGTTAACATAATAACAGATTACACAACTGTTGTATAATACTAACATTGTATTACTTTGACAGAGAAATCTGTTAGCTATCTATAAATACCACTAATATAAATGTTCATGCATTGTAAAGAAAGTTACAGTATTTTAAAACTGGGGAAGTGAAGGTATAAAATCTGTGTATTGTGCTAGCTTAAGGAGTCTTCATTTAGAATAATAAGAAATTCAAGAAAAAAGAAAGCATGGATAAACAATAATATACCAAACATTAATTGTTGAATAATTATCACCAGAAAATATTTAAAGCAGTTTTATTTATGCAAACTTCGTAATAAGTTTTTATAAGAATTCCTATACTTCACGTTAAACTGCAAGATTTTAATTGGCCTATACAAGGGAGACAATTTACTCTATCCAAGGCTGAACGGGAGACAATTTTTTTTAATGTCATCCTCTCGCACATACCAAAGAAAAAACGATATCTTAAAGGAAAATGATTGAATTCACATCAAATGATTAATTGCAATGCTCCAGTTCTAAGTTTTGGCTCAGAATTTTTTTCCTAGAACATGGAGAATTTAAAAAAACAAACTTACTACTATTTATTTTTCTTATATCTGTAACATTGTATAGACAATAATAATAGGACATTCAGTATAACTAATCAATTAACATATAGCTAAGAGGATGATAGAGCAGATTGCTCAACCTCAGTTAATAACTTATATCGAGATATCAATAAATATAATGCCATATCCCCCAACTTGTAAAGGTAATTTAGAATTAGATTAATCGTTTTCTGGACTTGTCTTAACAAAAAGAGTATAAAGGCGATAAGGCAACCAATACAATTATAAAGTAGACGGACAGAAACTGTTAAAAGCATGGTTTATATTGACCATCCATATTAGTTGACCGATACGACAGAGAAGAATTTACTGACATTAATAGTAAGATACTAACGTAATTGCCTAATTCGTTGATAAATGCACAACAGGAGGTAAACTTACATTTTTTGGTAATTATTTGAAAATTTACAGCATGCATGACTCTTTGCAGATTTTAATATTACATTCGTGGATTAAACTGAACCTTAATATAAACTTTTGAAAAATCAAAAAAATCAATGTAAATTCTCATTACTTTGATATACGTAGGACGCCTGTTTCGAGTTTCTTACAATGTAATTGACATTTACAATTATATGTATCATATGATAATCAGTCTCTACAGTTTTCATATCAACTCTTTGTATATTTTATTTCCACGTTAGAACCCGATTAGGAAACAATATAGTAATTAAGAGTTAACTTTATTGAGAGTTTTTTTATTTAATATTATTTGGAAAGTATATACAAATTAAGTTCCAAATAACATTGTTCAGCAAAACGCGAAGCTGTAATCTAAACATTTGAACTTAAATCAAAGACTTTTCATTCCAAGGATCATCATTAACTACACATATGCAAATACATGTACCAGATGTATGTTTCAAAGGATGATGTCATTACACTTGTTTCTTCAAAACTTCTGTCATTTTGTAATATGCAATTGACTGTTGACCTACTGAATAAATTGGAATAGGATGATCTTCTTTGCAAATGTCAATCTCCTCCTAATTTGGTGAAGATGTTACCTTTATTTCAGAAGATACCATCATTCAATTAAAAGTTAAGTCTATCATTTACTTGTTTTACATTATCCTTTGACGAAGTGACCTCCGATTCAATTGGGCATTATGAAATAAATTGGAATCTACTAACCTGCAAGTTCAGCTCCAAATGCTATTCCCCTACCAGATATATTATTTGCTTCTGCAGCAATCAATCCAGCTGTTTCTGTACCATGCCTTTAAGGTTGATTTCGATAATGTATATAAAAAAGAAGATGTGGTATGACTGCTGATTATACAACTCTCCACAAGAGACCAAAATGAAAGAGAAATTAACAACAATAGGTTACCCGATTGTGACTGTTTTGCTGAGTGAGAATTCGCATTACTATAAGACGTGTTACGGTACTTGTCTATCCCAAATTCATGTGTTTAGTTTGATGTTGTATTTGTGGTTCTCGTCGGATTTTGTCAAACTTGTTGACGTCTTTTCTATTATATTCATGTGTTATGGTAAATAAAATTAAATACCGCCTTCATTTATTAGATTTGATTTTGTTCAACGTAATCTACGATAATTTACGTTTGAAGTTGGATTCAAAACAAACTGGACATATATATAGTATAGTTAATTGCAATGTGCATTGTGTTTAAATGAAAAATCATTATTTAGTTCTATTATAATCTTAAATCAATCCTAATTCTATCTTACTTTTGAGATATAGTTTTTCAAATGTGACGTAATTTTTGTGATGTTTCAGAAATTCAAATGTGACGTAATTTTTGTGCCTTTTCACCACTTCGTATGTGACGTCATTTTTCTGATTTTTTGCGTTGAGGCCTATACTAAGTCGGGTGTGTCTATTTTTCTGTGTTGGTCTTTGCATTATGTTTTCGGGTTTTGTTTTCCGTGATTAGTTAATACTTCAGTTTCATTATGTATATCTTTTATATTCATTTGATAAAATTTACTGTTTTCATAGCATAAATTGTTCTAAATAATAAGAACGTTCTTATCCCAAGCATAAAAACATAGCCGTATTTGACAGAACCTTTTTCAACTTTTGATCGTCAGTGCTGTACAAATTTGTACTTTTTTCACTTTCGATCTTTTATATTGGGGCGTCACTGGTGAGTTTTGTGTGGACGAGGCGCGTTTTGGCGTATTGAATTTTAAACCTGATGCCTTTTGTTATCTATTAATCATGTGTTTCTATGTGTAATACGTTCTCCTATTTATTTGTATTGTAGTCCGGTAGCGTTATGTTGTCATTTCAATGTTATATTTAACATTGCCATTAAAGTGCGAGGTTTGGAATGCCACAAAACCAGGTTCAACCCACCATTTTTATCTTTAAAAATGTCCTGTAACAAGTCAGGAAAATGGCCATTGTTATATTATAGTTCGTTTCTGTGTGTGTAACATTTAACGTTGTGTTTCTCATATATTTGAGTGTGAATTTACATTACTATAAGACGTGTCACGGTACTTTTCTATCCCAAATACATGTATTTGGTTTTGATGTTATATTTGTATATTCTCATCGGATTTTGTCTAATGCTTAGTCCGTTTCTGTGTATGTTACATTTTAACGTTGTGTCGTTGTTCTCCTCTTATATTATTACGTTTCCCTCAGTTTAAGTTTGTTCCCCCAATTTTGTTTTTTGTCCATAGATTTACGAGTTTTGAACAGCGGTATACTACTGTTCCCTTATTTTCCGCAAGGCCTTCAATAATGAACAAAACCCATACCGCATAGTCAGCCATAAAAGGCCCCAATACAAAAAACGTTTTTAAATCGGAAAAAATAAAAGGGAAAAATGATTATTCTTGAGTCCTTTGACTGTGATTTACATACTTGTTATTACTAGTTCGCTTGTTTTTAAAAAAGCCATATATTAGTACAACAACTGCTTTAACAATTATTATTATTACAAGTGGATAATATACAACTTACGAGACGGATCAACAGCATACAAATTTATATACGAATATAATATGTAAACTAACAGAACATAGTTTAATAAACATTATGTATTAGATGCAAGAATAGCTCATCGATTTCCAAATTTCACCAACCCAGAAACACATAAGCTCAATGTTAGTCGTAGCATCTTTCGTCGAAATTGGAATTTTATTATGAGGCTTAAAAGTTGAAAGGTCCAAATTATTAACCCTTCTGGAGATGTAATACAAAAGAATTTCAATAAAACAATCAAAATGCTGGTATAAGTAACAAAAAAAGGTAAAACATTTTCATATCCAAATACGGTCGAATCATATAACTGTGATCAAATGACATTTAAAAAAAACCCACAAGACTAATTATTTAAAGGAGATTAACAAGTAAACTCCCAAAAGTAAATTGGACATTTTTGAAGAACTAACAGATGGAGTTCAATATATCACTAAAAAAGAGAGTCAAAACATAATAGGAACTTTTTCAGATAAAAGCGCATAAAATTGTGATAAATTGAATACATAAATCTTTAATACTAGTATATATAATTCATGACTCAGCAAACATCCCAGCTAGCACCTCGATTATTATGATATGTTCCGAATGAATGATAATTTCTTTAGATACGTGTTACATGTACAGATATCGTGTTTTTAAACTCATCGTAATCAAATGAGATTCTTTGAAATATATGATATATGAGATTCAGTGTGTAAGAAACACGGTCGAGTATTGTCCTCTTAACTGAAAGACTTATACACATAAAAAGGCATTTCCTGTAATATTTAACACTAGATAACTCAATACTTACTGTACTATTAAGTTATGATAGGCATTGTACATTGTCCGGTTTATATACGATAAATCTTTGTTCTGTAATTTAAGATTAGTAAATCATTTTAACAGATGAGTGAACTAAGTTCTGATAGTATCGATACACTATTAGAATACAAGGACATACTAGAATTGTACCGCTTCAATAGGAGAAATGAGATAGTATTTAATACCAAATGAATCATGAAACTCCATCTCAATCAGCATCAAAACAAACACTCATTTTAGTTTTGATGATTTAGTCATATTTGTAAAAAGTGAATCATCCTAAATGTGTTTTAGTGAGCACGACTGATTTAATAATATAACAAATATGCACTATAATTGTAAAAAGTACCTTCTAAACTTTCTCATTTTTTAAAACGATATGCTGTTTTGTTTATATTTTTCTTTATTAAAACCGTGTCATTAGGTTATTTACATAAATGCTTTCACAGATGCTTCTTCTCTAAATTGAAGGATTTCAAATGTCCTTTATGTTCGTTCTAAATCTTCTAGTTTTAAGGTACCACGAAGGGAAGTTATGATACCTCAATATCTTGTCATGCATGAAATAGTAAAACTTTTTGTGCAATATAACCCGTGGTTTTTTTGGTTTCTAAATGAAAATGGATCTCCAAAACAAAATGTTAATGATATGGATGATTAAAAGCCGAGAAACCATAATTTTCTTGAACAAAGAAATTCGATATTTCAAATACTGAAAATAAACATTTATACTTGATTATATATTCAGCGAGTTCAGAGCACAGTTTATAATTTTATTTTATGTTGGCAAATTGAAGTTTAACATTAGAAATAAAAATGTTAAGACTTGAGATATTGTCTATTAGAAAACGAGAAAACGAGAATACAATATGCCTGTTAAGTATGTGCTTGATTGAGACAATAGAAGTGTATTTGTTTTTAAATCTTCTAAATCTATTAACAGGATACAAATCATTTAAAATATTTCAGAGTGAAGTTTTTAAACAATAACTTGTTTTCTCACTATTCATTACCTTGTTTTATTTCGAATTCATTTTGCATTCTCAAAATTGACGAATATCTGCCAAAATTCTAAATTAACGATGTACCAAATGAATGCACCTTTTTGTGTTATTTCAGAAACAGCAGGAGCAGATACTTGTTTAGCAAAACTCAACAGCATTAGTACCCATTTTATATTTATCTAAATAACGTTGGCTACATATCTAAATAAAAACCACTTTCACTTGTTCTGCTACTCAGTTTTGTATTTATAATAGAATGTTCTCCATATCAATGTTACGTTTTCCGCCTCGTGCGTGTCGTTTGCCCAGCAAACTTATGTATTCTTATAGCATATGGTCTTTACGAGTTAACAGTATGAACAAAACAAAGTATTGGAAATAAATCAATCAAACAGCATCCTAACATCAAATATCAATAAATTAATTCTTTTAGAATGGAGGTTTCTATATATGCTTATGTGTTGTCTCATTGGCACTGACACCACATCTTCCTATATATATATATATATATATATATATTAAGTGTTATTCTTAGTGTATGAAATCCTTTTTGCTTTTCCTTTAACGATATTGACTCATTGTTTGCTTGGTTTAAAGACAACTCCTTTAACAATGTGGTATAACATAAATGAGTCATCAAACATGCAAATGGTTACGGAATATGTTTGAGGCAAGAAATTGTAATCTAATTAATGATATTTTTGCTATAAACATCCTGTTTTGAAGTCGGAAACATAAGGCATATGCAAATCAACACATAGAAGTAAATAAAAATTAAAAAAAGATACCATGAGAATTTATAAATCTACCAGTAGTTGTTAAGTTGATAAAAAAGAAAATAGTTTCGAGCTTTAGTTATTTCAATATTTTTTTTTTGTATCTATTAGGATTTTCTTTCTTAAAATATCTAAAGTATACTTGTATTTCAAATTACTGATTTTAGTTGATAATTTCAGCTGAACAATCTCTGTCTATTTAATCTCAACTCTTTTTTAATTAAACATTTTTCTCAAAATTTTTCCCCCAGTGGTTAAAAAACTTAATTGTAAACGTGTTGATAAGACATACAACTTTATTTGTAAGGTCTGCATTCCTTGATTCTATTCCAGTGTCGACAACTGCAACGATGACTCCGCTCCCATTATAACATTTCTTCCATGCAGGTAATACATTTATGCCATAGTCTTTTTCACTCTTGAACTGGTAATTTATAAAAAATAAGTTGATTATATGATCACTAAATAGTTTATACCAAATTTATCCATATGTGCGGTTAATGCATTGCGCATATTGCGCTTCTGTACCGGAGGTTATATTGTCGGATGATTTTTTTTTTTAATAACTTTTATAAATGATAAGCACTTGCTTATTTTGAAATTTGTGAGTATAAATGAAGGAAATTCGTTCCTTTATTATATAAAGTTATAACATACAACATATTTAACGATAGAAACTTAGACGCGCATGTCGTCTATACACAACTGATCACTTGCAATCACAACACAATTGGAAAATTAAAAAAAAATAACAAATTTTAAGAGCCAAAAACCAATTTCCTCAAATATTAAAGGCCATCTACGACAGAAACTGAAACGTAGGTCAAGAAAGTATTTTGACCGGTACCTCATACTTTTATAGTATAGTATACTAGTTTAGTAGTGGTAGTGTGCAATGCAATTCATGAAAAATGAAATATAATTAATATACGTTGTAAATTTTCGTTCATTGTTTGAATTTTATAAATACTAACCAGGTACCACTGATATTTCCATAACGGATCCATGATATTACTGTTGCAAGAAACTGTTAATCCTGGATGTTGCTACAATTAAGAAAAGGCTTGTTTTATAAAAACAAAATTTGATTTAAACCATGGTTATTCTGGTTGCTTTCGTATTGTCGTTAATTTCGAAAGGTGTTTAGGAATCAATCCCGAAATACTCCGTGATATCAAAACTCATTGTTACAATTGTCCAATTATAATCATGCACCAAGGCAACTTTTTCATCAGACAAAATATAGACGTAAGAAATTGTATTACGTGTTACATTTTTTTGTTATGCAGCAATATAATTCAAAAATGTTTGGAATCAGATAAGTGTTATCGTTTCAAATTAGTGATATCCGATACAATTAAAAGAATTTTCATTGTGAAAAAGAGTATAATTATATTATCTGTAAACGTGTTTTAATAAAATTAGATAAATACAATGTATATGTGTTTAAAACGATTTGACCTCTATATCTAATGTCATAGATAATTTACAATTCTTGATATTAGGTCAGGTAGATTGCTCATTATTAGAATACTTGAATAATTGCTATAAATCAAATTGCAGTGCCTGCATAAATGGATATTTTGATTATATTCATATCATCCGAATTATAATAATGTTCGTAAAAACAACACATCCTATAAATAGGTCTCCTCTATTCTTAACAATTTGTATCGTAACTTACTTCACTGCACTGTTATTGCCATTCTTGTCGTGTAATTATAGCAGATGCAAATTTTTTAATTACTAAATAATGTAAATGTATGCTAATGGTGTTTTGCGGCGGTAGACTAACCTTATCAGGATTTGGATCCAGAAGAAAGCATATCCCACTATTGAACCTGTAATAAACACAACTCTTTAGAAAACACCTATTCGCATTTAAATGCATGCAAACGTTGATACTGGTCTCTATATCATATCAAAATATGACAGTTCTTGTCAATTCGTTTTTTATGTGTTTTGTCATTTGATTTTTGCCATGAGATTAAGGACTTTCCGATTGGATTTTCCTTTGAGTTCAGTTTTTTAGTGATCTTACTTTTTTTCCCATACAATACTGTCCAAGACTTCTTCTTCAGTATATTGATCAAAATGCATATGCCACAACAAGTAAAAATTACTCTTGGAGTGTTAGTACATATTATCTTGTGTATATCACACAATCGACAACTTTCTTTTCTGAAACAACTCGATTTTTCTTCGAACATTTTCATTCTAGTATAATCTGTAAGTGTATATTTCACCCTAAAAGCACCTTGAAATAGGTTGAGGAAAGATTTTGGACACATGTTTTATTATGCTCTCCAAAATAAGGGATTGCAAAGAAAATGAAATAACGTATGATGAATAAATATGACACAATAATTCGTTCAAAAATGTGCCCAAGAGAAAACATGCCAAACACAAAACCCGCTCGAGTTTCAATCAATTTAAATTCAAAATACATAATGTTGAACTAACTTTACATTCGTTTCCTTTTTTGTTGTAGTATTTCAAGATATAATTCGTTGAAGTGCACACACTAAGGTCAATTTAGCAGAGCTTATCCCGTACTTTGCTATAACTCTAATCAAAAGTTATCTTTGAATTTCTCGAATTATCAGACACGAAGACACGAAAAACCTGCCTTTGCTAACCAATGATGAGGGGAACCTTCAAAATAGTCTGGGTTCTTTTTTTTTTTTTGGTAATATTTTAAGGTTCTTCTAAACTACAAGATTCATAAAAAGACTGGCACTAGACCTTTTTCAATTAATGTTATAAAGTTACTTACCCATAATATGCTACTTCAAAAAGTATTAAATTTAGCGTAATTGCCTTCATCTGTGCAACTAAAACATGTATAAGAAGTATGTGTGTTTATCTTATCTGCTTAAGTCAACAATGTACAGATGTGCGTTTAGTGCATTACCTATCATTTAGTGGTAAGATAAGGAAGGTTGAGTATATCACTGCGTTTCATAAAAAGGGATTTCAATTATATACACTTCAGTTTTATGTTTGTCTGTTCTATACAGTGGACATTGAATAAAAAGGAAAAGATCAGATACCGATTATTATGCAACAACAAAAATTATTTCGATGATTTGAGATAAAGTTATACTAAAAAAAATACTGGTCCTTTTTTATCACCGTTACAGTTTAGTAGTTCTACATTTTGATATTGCTGTAAAAATATATTGCATTATTTTTATAGTTTAGCTGATTTTATGTTTTGATTTAGAAATGTTAAATGTTGCTCATTATAAAAATCACTCAACAAAAACATTTACTGAAACAAGAAAATAATAAAATGAAAAATAACAACCCATTATACGTATTTGGAAAGAAGCTCAGTAGTAACAAGACAGCTACTTAATTTGTATGGACATATATTATCAATAAAGCATTTCCGAAATCTGCCATTGTGGTTGCGGTGGTCTTATAAAACCCAAAGACCTGATGATTATTGAAGAACTTGATCTCTAGTTCGAAGCCTTCATGTGCAGTATGTTTTGACGGATACCATATTGGAACGTTGAAAATGAAAAGTAGGATGATTCTTGAACAACAATGCACAATCAGACCAATAGACTGACGTCCGAAAAATGCTTAATTAAAGATAAACGATCAATATATAGAACTTTCCTAGCGTGTTGTTCTTTATTGTTTGATGAAAGAAAAAAATGTATTATCCAACAGGGTTTTTTTTATCATATGTAAGGTCGAATAAACTTCTTTACCACTTGATATATTGATTTTTGGATATTTACAACCTATAATAATATTTTGAGTCAGATATAAGTATCATGTTTCAGGACGTATGGAGCAACAAATTATGAAAACAGAATAAGTTATACATTTTTTTAATTTGAAGTATGCACATTTTAGTTTACTAACTTATCATATAACGTTTGGATATATATTCTACCTTTCTGATTACTTGATAGTGGGGCAGGAACTTTTGTTCGAGTCGTGAAGCATGGCAAGAATCTTTCCTCACAATAAAGTGAAGCCTGACAAGACTTTTATTTTCATAATAAATGTATGCAGGGGAAATCATTTTTGCACATCGTTTTGTACATTAGCCCTACCCTCAAATTGTATAGCACAGTCCCTTACCTGTTAGTTTCAACTTACATCTGCTTCGGCATTTTGATATCAAGAATTGTTTTCGATACGTAATAGGAAAATAATTATTTTTCATATCTGTCATATGCTTACTAGATATGTTTGCGTAATGTTTAGAAGGCATAAACAAATTTCAAATGCGTAATGGCAATGGGCATCTGTAAGAATTATTTGCATGGTGTCGAAATTAGAAAAGGTTCTCAATTCATCACACAACCATACCTTATATAAAAATGAGTGTAACGCTGTGGTCGTCTGCATTGGCATAGCTTATCTGTACGTCGTATTTTATAAATGTTTAATATAATTGTTTCATGTTATTTATATTTTAGAATAAATAAAATATACGTAAAGCATATACGATTTTTTATTTACTCTTTGAAACATTTTCTTTACTTAATAATATATCTTAATTAACTTTCGAAGTCGTTAAGATTTTTATCTAAAAAAATTAAATAATTGAGATATATTTTTATCTCACATAAAAACAACAAAATATAGATTTCAATGAGTATGTTATCTATCTGACTTAACACATAACCCAATTATGATATAGATTATCTTTGATTTCTTATATCATTTACAACAATTTTTCGTACGATATCTTGTATATTTGTTGACTTTTCCTTTAAACAAAGATTTATACGATATATTCGTTTATTAAAAAAAAATCGTAAAAACTTTATAAATATCTTATTAACGCTGCAGGACGACCCCGGGTGCGGGAGTTTTCTCGCTACATTGAAGACCCATTGGTGGACTTCAGCTGTTTTCTGCTCTATTGTCGGGTTGTTGTCGCTTTGACACATTTCCCATTTCCATTCTCAATTTTATTCTTAATTTTATTAACTCTGTTTGTTTAAATATTTCACAAATGTCATACATTCTTCCTTCTGTACTAATAATGATAAAAGCAGATTACATAGTGTACAAAAATTTGGACATTAACATACTCAATAGATTTTAACGGTCTTTGGAATCGTTAAAAACTTAGATATAGGTCCCATAACAGGATGTCCAAACTTAATAATTGTAAAATACGAAAGAGAGAAATAGAGAGAGAAACTCAAACACATAATTATTAATACGCTTACCCAAATGTTAAAATGAAAACATTTTTCCTCCTATTGATTTAAACGTTATCAATCAAATGCAAACATTAAAACTGCATAACACAAACATTCAAATCTTGGTTACGCATGTATTTGCTGATAAGATTGCATAATCATTATACATGTATAACATGTCAAATGCTTTAAAAAGATATTACATAATGTTAAACATTTCCAAAATGGTCCTTTTCTTCATCGTATTTTTGTTTGTCCCGTTCATCTTATTTCTAAAACAAAGAATTTATCTGAATCATATATTAAATCAAAATAACTGTTAATTTAAATTAGAAATTATTGACTGTTTGGAGGGACAGAAATTTAGACTGCAAACTACTACCTACAAAACTAAAAAGAATGATTCTAAAGGTTATTTGATGATGAAAGTGTTTAACGACCATGACTGCATAAACAGCCTACCACGGGTGGCAATCAATGGTTCTTTAATTATTTGTATAGTTCAATAATCCTCTTTGTTGGTTCCTATTTCTGCCTGTATGTGTATGTTTTAAAAATGTAAACAATTCGTTCCGGAAAAGAAAATCATGTTCAGTAACCCTCCCTTCACAGCACTCACTTCATACTAACAACCTTTCACTTGGATAATCTGCCAACATATTACACCAATTGATCTGTTCGGTGGAGTAGAAATCTAACTGCAATTTGGTAAACTGTTTCAGCAATGGCTTTTGTGAAACCACAAAGGTTAAAAAGAATTAACACAGTAATTGGAGAATTCACAATTGTTTTACTAGAAACAATAACAATGCAGGATTCATACACAAATAACGAATCCTTGCAAAACATTCCATCTATACCCAACCCGACTTATCGCTTACTGTCAAGTATTAAATGGTCGTGATATATTACCTATGCATTTGTTGTGCCATAACTTCGTTTGTCGTTAATCGGTTATGTTGATATACAATTTATTAAATTGTTAAATCCCCTTTTATCGAAATGTCCTTTGTACAAATAGCAAACTGTATTGGGTTAATCATTGTCTATTTTAAGATATTACAGGTATACCTTTAAACGGCAGGTTTTGTTTATCCTAATCTATTTTAATACATAACCGACGAGAAATCTCCCTTGATATTGTTTGATTTTGATGACTAACACTTTATGCAAGCTTACTAAAGTTTTTCTTCTAATTTTAATCTGAGTACTCGGAAAAAATCTTACCAGGTTATAAATTATAATCATAGCAAATTTAAACACGAAATAGATCGTAGAAGGAATAAATCAAGTAAGTACCATTTTGCCCTTTTTATATTATGTTAATTTCATAAAATAAAAGTTGAGTTGTTGTAAAATCCATTTTTATCAAATTATTAGAATATGAATATAACTGTTAAAAATATTGACAATAATATTATACTTCCACCTTTTGTGTAAGATATTGGAAGAGGCTTCAAGTACATGCAATGTCAATCTTGCTTTGAAAGGTTGAAAATCGTATTTTTACATGCACTATAGCGAAATGAATCGTACTTTGCAATAAAGAATTATCTTTTATCATATTTAAGTTAGATCGATATTTTGTAATTTGTAGAGCACACATGACTATTAAAAGTAGCAATGTTTTTCAACAAAGACATGACTGCAGTAATTATTGACAACGGTTCCGGAATGATTAAGGCTGAATTTGCCGGAGATGATGCAACAAGACCCGTCTTCCCCGCTGTTACTGACAGACCAAAATATCAAGAAGGTGTAGTTAATTTTACGTTTTTAGCTTATTGCTGCGAATCAAGGTGCGGAGCTATAAGTTTCAGTCGATATACACGCAATCTTGAAATAATTATTCATCACAAATGTATTCTGATTGGTTGCTTTATGATGCGGCTGAGATACAGCAACAGCTATTGGATAACATGAGATAAAGAATTATAGACTTTTCTCATCTTAGGAGAAGACATTGAATGCATGAACATTAAGTATGTGTATCACAGTTTCGATCAACTGTCATTAATCCATGTTCGTTTTACTATACAAACATAGCACATTGAAATTCAATACTGAAATATCAAGTATTAATACGTATTTATTTACTTTATAAATCTGCAACAATCACCTTTAGTTTTGCTCATCAATGTGTTGTATAACTTCTGCAAGTAAAACAGAAATGCTAGGTTACAATGTTACGTTTCGTACATGTATATTCATTGTATTACGTGATGTTCAGCTAGAAATATAATTATCTCTGTTCTGGTAGAAAATTTAAGAAAGGCACATTAAATAGCCGATGACTTGCAATCCTCTATGGTCTCTCTGGCTCTATCCCCCAAAAAAATCAAAGTGGCGTCGATCAATGAATTATTTGCAATAGTGAGCTTCCTTCAGTGGGTCGTTCCTTTACTAATCACAACCATATGCATGTCCTTATATTGAGGAAAATCTTTTCAAACACTCATTAGTGGAACAATGAACTGATTAGGCTTTTTCTTAACCAAAACATATTGGCAATCGTTTTTAGTTTTTATATGTTTCGTGTTTCTCTTACGGTTAAATTTACGTTTGACATGTTCAAGGGGAGATAACTTAATTTAATTAATTATGTCAATAATATAAAATGTGAAATGATTTATAATTTCAGACAATCTTTGTGACCTGCAACACACCAGCATTTTACGTCGGTATCCAGGCTATTCTATCCCTGTTTGCATCAATATGAACAACAGGAATCGTGTTTGATGGAGTTTCTCATATGGTTCCTGTATATGAAAGTACACTCATTCAAATATAATTTGACAACGTTTTGAAATTTTTTTATGTATATATAAATGTGTTATTGCATTATATGATCGTCCTGAAAATGCATGAAATATTTGTCCCTGAACATTAGGTCCGATACCACAATTATTTTGTAGTGCATTTCTTTTAGAACATAAATGAAAATGAAAAAAATCCCACCTGCGCTTTCTCAAAGACACTTTTACAGTGTGTTGTACTACTTTTGGGACAAATTATATCAAAATTATAGCAAACTTCATCGTCTCTAACTCAAAATATGGACAATTTTATGTTTAGGGCGTCTTGAAATCTTTTGACAGCTTCCGAAGTGCTAATTTTAAACTTTTTTCAGCTGGACCAAACCACTACTTTCCTTTCAAATTCTAGACCCAAATTTTTTTACAGTGTAATTTTACCCCCCTACTTGCAATTTGAGGCATTAAACATGGAGAAATAAATTTGGAAGGGGTATAAAAATTAATGGCAAGTAACCCACTGTCAAGACTAGGGACTATATTTGTGAACAACGAAAATCAAGGACGACAATGGTTGTCTCGGACCTAATAGGGTAGAAAGAGTTGACAAATCTTATAAAAACTTAGTATGACCACAGCTTAATGCATTATAACACTGCTTACAAAGTTTCATGACAATAGGATGTATATTATAGACATTAAGTTAAGTTCTATAATCATCTTTGCGTGTAAAATTTTGACGTTAAAATTGAAAAATTTCAACTATCAACATTTGGGGCTTTAAAAATTAAAAGATTGAAAAAAATACTTTTTAAATGCCTTAATATATAACTTATCATGTACTAAAAGCAATAGAGTACTCATTTGATTTATCAGACTTTGCATAATTATTCAAAAGACATATTTATATAAGCCTGCGCCTAAAAATTGAGTTTTTTCAATGAAGGGGGACCTTACATGAAGATGTAATATTTTCCAGCAATTTTAAATTTGTGAAGCTTTTTGGTTATAAATAATCCTTACATATGTATTGAAAATACTTTAAATGGAAAGAAAAGTTACAAATAACATATCATATTAGTTTAAAAGGGTCTTAGGCCAAGTAAGACTGGAAAAAATTTAGGGTCAATTTAGGCCGTGCCACATATTTACATTAAAAAATGCATATTGAGGCTTTAAGAAATAAAAATTTGTGTCTTTTTTATCATTTCTTTACTCATGTGACATGATACAACAAATCTGAGCACAAAAAGACTCTTGCAATTAACTTTTCTTACAAACAGTATAGTCTGATAAAAAGATTTTTGCCTTTTTAGGGAAAAACTTGCATGCAATTTATTCTCAACAGGCTTATATTTAAACCACTTGCTATCCTACAGAAGAAAAGAAAGATATTATGTGAAATGGAACAGGTACAATAGACATTGTAAAGTGCATTTGATACAATTTTAGTGAGTTCTTCATTATGGACATCAAATTTTATGTACCAAGCTCCCCACTATTGACTTCATCCAAACAAGGCGTTAGACAAGGGTCATTTATACAACATATTTTGCACATTTTGTCGGAGATAATCTTCTTTTCTGTAGATTCAGAGTTCACAAATAAGTAAAAGAAGTAGATAAAGGCATAGAAACACAAATATTGACAAATGAAAACCTGTCAGATAGAAAGTCAGGATGCCATTTATGCATCAATATTGAAAAAGTTATAAAATGCCTATTTTGACCATAAAATGCCAAAATTGGTCATTTTTGCAGAAATTCTATAAAATAAAAGTTTAAATCCTTTAGTTTCATGCTATTTGTCAAATTGACACCATCAAATCATTTAGGGAAGTTGCCAAAGAACAGATTCTATATTTACAGATTTCACCTCTTAGGTCCGAGACCACAATTATTTCGTAGTGCATTTCTTTTAGAACATAAATGACAATTAAAAAAAATCCCACCTGCGCTTTCTCAAAGAAACTTTTACAGTGTGTTGTACTACTTTTGGGACAAATTATATCAAAATTATAGAAAACTTCATCGTCTCTAACTCAAAATATGGACAATTTTATGTTTAGGGCGTCTTGAAATTTTTTGACAGCTTCCGAAGTGCTAATTTTAAACTTTTTTTAGCTGGACCAAACCACTACTCTCCTTTCAAATTCTAGACCCAAATTTTTTTACAGTGTAATTTCACCCCCCTACTTGCAATTTGAGGCATTAAACATGGAGAAATAAATTTGGAAGGGGTATACAAATTAATGGCAAGTAACCCATTGTCAACACTAGGGACTATATTTGTGAACAACGAAAATCAAGGGACGACAATGGTTGTCTCGGACCATTAAGCAACCAACAATCAATCAATCAATCCTATATCAGGGCTCGACATTAACGCTTGTCCGATTGTCCGGGACAAGTGGACACAGGTGTCGGGCAAGTAGATTCACCATACTACTTGTCCGATGGGACAAGTGAAAAATCAAGGTCAGATAAAAATAGATCAAATTCAAGACTTATACATTCCCAAAAATATGAATGATTGTTTTATTGATCATACTTAATGAAATAATTATTCATTGATTGAACCAGAGACATATAAAACTTGTATAATATGTCTCTGATTTGGAGTTTTGAACATGCTGGCAGCCATTGACCAGGGGGGTATAAGTAAGGGGAAAGAAACCAATGTTAATGTATCTTCTTAGTATAAGCTTCCTTGAATTAGGAGCACCTCCATATGGAGTTTTACCTAAACTTTAAGATATTAAATTAAAGTATGTTTCATTTGATTTTGCTTTTATGCATAACAATAAATTAAAAAAGATTTTATTTGATAAGATCTATGATATAAAAATTTAAGATGAAAAAAAAAAAAAAATCTAAAAAGGCAGATTTTTTTGTAAAATGTGTATGTACTTCATGATCATATATATCAATGTATATACAAATCAAAATAAATTGTAAAAGCTTGTTTTGACATCATCAATAAATTAAAAAGGTTTACTCATATACATGTTCAAGGTGGCCAGGTGTATTTACGTCCTTGGTTTAACCCATACCACTACTAAAGAATGAATAGGTCCATAGGGGAACGTAGTGGTTTGGGAAGAAATGATGATTTAATGATTGACAAATGATAGTGACATTGAGTCAGAGAACACAGTCTTGCAAAAAAACTTTCATTCTGAAATAATGAAATGTACTTTGATGCGGTATTCATATAACATTACAAAATGCTCCTTTTATTAGGTACAATCAAAGCCCAAGTGTTATTATTGCATAAATCATCAATATGTTAGATTTTCAATTATGAATTCGGACAAGTGAGTTAAGAGTTCGGACAAGCTGATTTTCTTGCCACTTGTCCGAACGGACAAGTTAGAAAAAATGTTAATGTAGAGGCCTGCCTATATATGAAGGTAAACAAATTAAATTATTTTTTGACAACGTTTTGAACATATATTCCTTTTATTTTTTAAATGTTTTATTGCATACTTTACTAATTTAAACAACAAAATATATACAGCATTATATAAGTACAAGTATACAATATATATTTATTATTATAAATTAAACATGATATTTTATTCATTCTCTCTTTTATCTTTTGAAGACGAAACGCGCGTCTGACGTATATACAAAATTTAGTCCTGGTATCTATGATGAGTTTATTTAGAGTAATAAACATTGAGGTGATTCATGAATAGTAATTCCGGAACGTTTTTTTAACGGAATAATATTGCGGAATATCACCATTCTTCTTTTAAATGAAATTTTCCTGTAGACAAGCTACTCTTGTATGAAACTGACGAAGCTAAACACTCATTGGACATATTAGAAGCAATGTTACGTATTTTTTTTATATTTTTAGGATATGCTGTACCTCGTGTCATTAAGAGACTAAATTTCACAGACTAGATTTGACAGCCTACCTACAGGATACTTCGAGAAAATGGATATTGTTTCAACTATTCTTGTAAGAAGCTTTAATTTGATTTGTTTTACAAAAATTAAAAAAAGAAGCAAAACACAGAATTGATATACTTGAAAATTTGAAACAAAATCCTTTGATCATATTGTCTGATAATTTCCTTTCTCAGCGTAGAAGAGTGATTTGATAAATTATTGCTAGAAACTAAGGGTGCACTTGCCGTTGTCAATAAAATTAATAACGTCGTCATAGGTTAAATAGCGATAAACAGATTATAATTTGTTATCTCGTCTGTACCCATCAAGCAAGAAAATCAATCTATCTTGAGATGATTAACGATAATCTAAAAATATAAGATATCCAGTTGCAAACAGATCAAAGATAATTAGGAAAATCAGATAATGTTTATGCAAATAAGCTACATAAAACATAATTAATAGACTATTATTTATAAATAAAAATTATCTTCCATGAATAAAGTCATGTTGCAATTATTTCACAAATATAAAGTGCAATCACATACACTACAATTCTAATCAATGACCAACAGAAAACTAAAGAGAAACACAATGTATAAACAGAAGGAATAACAAAAGGTTCTCATAAAATCGGATTTCTAAAATATAAGAAAATTTGCATTGCAAACATCGGACTATTTGTACATTTCAAAACTGTGAACAACATAAATTTATAACCTTATTTTTTTTTGTTAAAATCGTTATGTTGCTCTAGTTTTCGTGCAAGAACTAGATTCCTCTGCAAAATTTTCTCAAATAGAAAAGAGCTACGAACTTCTAGATGGTTGTGTAATCACTATTAGAAACGAAAGATTCAGATGACCGTACGTTTATTTCAGCCCTTCTTTTACGGGAATGGAGGGTGCTGGTATACTTGAGATGTTACATAACCCAATCACGTCAACAGATACATGTATTGACATCAAACGAGATATGTATAATAACATCCAGATTAGTAACTTATTAAGCAAACCAATTGTTGTTTTCAAATTATATACAAAACTGTAGTCGCTATTTGGTCTAGATATATTATCTATAATTGAAACTAGCGCTTACGATTTACATCGATTTGAAATGTCAAGGATTGCAATTCTTTCGTTTGGCAAAAAGTTATCAGTTCTTTCCGGTCTTCGGCTTCCACCTTCATTATAACTGACCGCTTGGATATCGTTATTCGTGCTGAAATCTGTATTTAACATAAACGAACACTACAAGCAATCAAATAAAAAACCAAAAAAATGTTTTGCAAAAACTTAAATGTGGTTTGGTAATTTGTTTTATACTTGAATGCCATAGCATTTACATAGTAAGAAAAAACAAACAAACGTTATTACGATTTATTATTCTGCTGTCAGTATGAAAGTGGATGAACAAAGTATACAGAAATAAGACGAAAAGAGTCGAGGAGAATTAGAGATGACTAGATTTGAGATAGTTTGACTTCATTACATAAAATGGCAAATGAATTGTAAAATTATAGATATATATATATATATTGTATTTAAATAATGATCACAATCTCCATGATGATTTAAATGTAAGTACACAATTTAGTGTATTCAACTTTTTTGCTTTTGTCTTCATGAATTGAAGAAAGGTTGAAAAAATAAATGGAGGCAATCATCCCGAATTCGATGAAAACTAAAATAATTGCCACCACAGAACGGAAGTACTCGGTGTAGATTGAAAGGTCTATTTTAAGAATTTTGTCTACGTTTGGACAAATGTGGATTTCTAAACAGGAATATGACGAATGTGGACCCAGTACTGTCCGCAGAAAGTGCTTGTCATGTGTATATGGATAGTTTTACCTTTTGTAATTATGTACAATAACAGTACTAAAGAGACCCATTTAGTATACTGAACAAATGGGTTTTCGTGTAAACATATGTAATGGTATGTGTTATTTCATTCCCATTTACTAAATATTTATGATTGTTATTATAGTTATTTTTCGTATATACACTTGTTATTTAATTAGTTAAGTTTTATTGAATTATTTGTGTGTTTTCCTTGTGACTGTTATTTTGATCAGTTAATGTAAGAAAAAGTTACTACAATTAAAAAAAAACTATGTTTATAGACCATACCAAATCGACAACCAATTAAAATGATTAAATAATCTATTTTCCCCCTTTTTTTTTGAGAAAAAAGAATACATTTACAAAAATGTTTCCTTCTAATCACAACATGTAATTACGCTTGAGCTGCTTGTCTAATTTACTTCTCCAATTCAGGATGTGAAAGCATATATTCAGTGATTTTGCAATCTCAACAGAAATAACAGAGAAAGAACGAGTAAATCGCTCAGCATTAAGTTATTGCATACAGCATACGTAAAACACTACATTTCATGAAGAAAAGTCATTATGTGATTTGGCTTTATTTTAAAGAGACGTTTTTAATAAAGCATGGCCTAGTAAGCGCACCACTATTTGATTGGTTTATTCAATTTATAAAGATACAATTAAATTTCATTTGTCAATATTTAACCTTTGACCTGTGTCACCGCCCAATAAAAAAAATAAATCATATATAACCTTACTCAATAACGTTTTTCATGCAGTAAAAAACGTTTCTTCTTAAAAGACTAAAACGTTTTAACGTAATAACTCTCTGTATTACTGAAAAAAAATATTACACCAGGGTTCTCGATATCACAAACTAGAGTCAAAACATTTACCAAATGTTATCGTCGGTACACAGACATATGCAAATATAAATCAAGACATCTAATTGATTAGTTCAGGTATTTCAGATAAAAACAATTATGGTAATATTTCTAACAAAGCACAAAAATGTTGGCTTCACCTCAAAATCTATCAAAACCTTTAAACACACATATTCAAAAGGAATATAGTTACGATACTGTTGTCAGGTCATTGAGAATGGCATATTTCGGTATTAATATTGATTCACTCATATGGTCTTTGCATCGGAAATAAACACATTAATTTTAAAACCAATCGTTGGCATATCAGTAACTGCTATAAGTCCTATTTATGTATCATTGTCATTTTCCTTAGTTGATATACAATCGAAAGACGGTGTATTCCAGTTTAATACAAAAATACAGGCAAAGGATACAATTCAAACTTAAAAGTTTCCTTAGCTTTATTTGTTACCTATTCTGACATCGGACATATTTTAAACTGAGATTTACTGTTCGTATTACCGTATTTTTCTTTATTCTACATTGGGTAAAGGTATAAGGGATGGTTGAGATCTCACAATACATGTTTCACCCCGCCGCAATTTGCACATGTCCCAAGTCAGAAGCTTTTGGTTGTCACACGTATTAAAATTCATTCATGATACAAGTATACAATTGAAAGACCAATACAAAAAGACAGGCAAAGGATACCTAAGGAACATTCAAACTTATAAGTCACAATGTAAAATCCCGTTGCTTCAAAGAAATAGACAAACACATATTGGAAACAGTGTTTTACCACGGTTCATTTTTCACTATACCCACGCAGGATAATCAAGCCAGAAAAAAAGCATACTAATAGAATCCAAGAGGAACCCACAATAAATGGGTGCGTTGGCAAGGTAATCAAAGACAAACATCAATAAATCGAGACAGATAATCTGACGTTGAAAATGAGCACGAAACATTTTGTTTTTCTTTCTGGACAACCACAAGTATCAGGGTACTAATTATGCAAATACAATATCATAAGCCAAAAAGTAAACTGAAAACAAAACTGCCTTCAAAAAAAGACAACAAGGACACAGACAAGTAATTATAAATACACATAACCATTTTTCAGAGGATTGAAACCTTAACATTTTATAGCACTATTAACTAGAATTGTAACTGATTCGATGACAGGGCATATATACCTATGACTTCAAATGTAGATTAAGCTTTGCAATCAAGGTTACGCGATTGTAACTCGTATGATCAATTGAAATTACTTATCGACATTTAGCTATGAAGGTTAGCGTGTGAATGTGTGCATCTGTTGATTGTGTACCAATAAAAAGAACGAAAATCAGGCTATTGTTCGCAGTCAAAATTGAGGCTACAAAAGTTAACGAATGTTAACATTGATCTGTTTTATGGAATATTCGAATGAAGCTACAAAACAGAAATTAAGGAAAACCCATTACTTCCACCAGGAGCTGTTGATGCTTCCGTTCTTAAATAACTCTTATATTCAATGTTTCTTTAATTTTTGTGCTATTTTAACATTTCCTGACCGGGGTGAAATACTTGTTCTCGGCAAATGATTGGTCACATTTTAATTGTGACGTTAGATTTCTCGGTTTCTTCTGAATTTTCCCTTTTCGATTTCATTAAAAGTCGACCATGCATTTTAACATATGAAAATCTTCTTCTATTTCAAATTCAGCCCAAAAATGGATCGTATTTACACTTAAGAACATTTCAACTCAACATGTTGATCAAAGCTTTCGTCAATTTTTGTTTGAAATTATAAGAATAATTCAATTTGTTCTATATAACAAAAAAGATGTAATGTACTTAAGAGGCCGTGCAAATAAGCATAGAGCTTCAGGTGGAAAGTGAAAAAAATAAAAAAATCATCAAACCTTGCTTAAAATAAAGATCTTAGTCGTATTAGATCATACGACAAACAATAACGATCATTTGTGAGGAAAACAAACTTTTTTGACAGTTAAAAAATGGCTACCATAGAAACTAGTGAATCTGAGACACTATTTGAGGTAAAAAAAAAACAGGATATTCCGACATGAAATATAATATCAGAATAAAGAATAGTGGTCATTGCAAGTAAATATTTTAATTATATAACCTTAAAATTATCAGCTAAAAAAATCTTTTCTTAAAAAAATGTTTATTTATGGTTGCTATATATGGTAACAGGAAAATCAAAGGGTTCAATTTATAAATCTTACACAAAAATAAGCAATTTTTGGGTCAAAATTGTAAAAAATATGGTACTGACAAAAATGAATGACTATCATATAATTCAACGAAAAAATAAAATTGGGTAGACTATTGAATTTTTTTTGGCGACAGCTACCCAACATTATGCTGTTTCGGAAGTAATTTTGTACAAAAACTACAAATTTTGTCACCTAATAGGGGTCACTATCATAAAAAAAGCACATATAATTTGATTTGTACTGATAAAATAAGTGTCACACACAAGTGTATTCAACTAAGTAGAAAAATATGCATAAAATCTCCATGGCAACAATCTTTTTTTCATAGCAACCTACTGAGGCTGAAAATATACAATGTTGATTTTTTAACAAAAATGCACGAAATAAGTCACTTGAAGCCTGCTGGTGATAAAATAAAACACAATAACAGTCAAATTGTGCGTTAAGTGATGCGAAACTCTCCTTAGCAACAGTTATTCATGACATAAATGCCTAGTAACCAACTGATAATTGAAAACACCCACACTCAATTCATGGATAACAAGCACAATTTAAAAGTATAAATACCTGATAAAAACCAAACTAACATAAAAAGATCAATTATGCATCGTGTGCATAATGATCTTTATTCAGAATTATCTTATATAACACTACTTATTGCATAACAACCAGCATATGTGGTGTAAAAGAGGGACGAAAGATACTAGAGGGACATTCAAACTCATAATCAAAAATGAACTGACGATGCCATGGCTTTAAAAGAAAATGACAAACATGAAATAGTTTACAAAACACAATACAGAAAACTAAATATTAGGCAACCCCAAACCAACAAACAACTTTTAGGGGATCTCAGGTGCTGCAGAAGGGAATGCTGATCCTGCTCCACATGTGGCACCCGTAATTAAATTATATTATTTCATGATAATTCAAAAAGAATCAACTTCGTTCGATGATTCTATGCATTCAATCTTTCTTTGAAACAGCAATACGCGAATAATTACATAGGCTCTTGTGGGAAGTTGTGACTGGAGCAAGGTCCAAGTTTAATGGCATACAATATAGTTACAGGGGATGTAACATTTATTTGACGCTGTTAACGTAAAATATTGTTTTCGCGACGTCAAACTGGGACATATCGGGAAAAGATGTATAATTCGACTGATTTTTATCATTCAAACTGATTTAATTTGAAAACAAGCGCTCCTGCAAAACAACTGGGCCAAATAAAGCCAAATTTGGTCTAAAATCCTTCAATGTCTAATAGCCTGTTGATTTATCAATAAAGTTATCATACTTTTGATAGACTTGAATAATTTTACTCTTTTGTTTTTCTGCAATTTCACATCGTATAATGGCTTGTACCTCCCCCTTTGTCAGATAAGATTGTCAACAAAAATACGCCAATGACTTTATTGTAGGGTTGTCATTTCAAATAGAAATTAAAGTGAATATTAAAAGTTTGATCTTATTTAAACTTTTGGGATTTAATCTTTATATAGCCCCTTAGGTGCGGGGACCGTGCCATGAAATTATAAATATTTTGTTTGCTGTAGATTTAATCAGGTGTGCACCAGTTTGAAAACTCGTGTGCATGACTTTAAAACTGATGAACACGACTTTTTAAAGCATGTGCATGACTTCGAACGTCATGCGAACAAATTCAAATTGTGCGCATAAGTTTCAAACGTTTGTGCGCATATCTTTCAAAATTAGTTTGCACAACTTTCAATGTTTCAAACTTGTGCACTTCTCCCTATTGAATCAGTCAACTTTGTTTGAAAGTCGTGGTCACTAGTTTTTAAACGACTGCAAACATTTCTTGGCGTCGTATATTGGTATGATGTCGTCTCAGTCGATCTCTATTAAATTTTCCAGATTGTTCAATATCAAAATAGGAAGCTTGGGATTGATATTTTGGGGGTTTTGGTACCACCAGGTAAAGAAGAATTGGGGACGAAAAAGGGCAAATAAGAAGTTTTTTGCAGTTTCCTGACAATTACTTTTATTTAAGTGATTGGATTTCTCTGTTATTCTAGCACAAGGTACCATACAATAAATGGAAAGTTTGGGGGTAATAACTCCAAGAAGGGTTCAAATTATTTTTTTAGGGGGGGGGGGGTGTCATATATTTTTTGTTTGTTCTCATTGATAATTTCTGATTTATATATATATATATATATAAATATTAAGATTTGCGTAATAGTCAGAAATCTTCATTTGCATAGTATTGCGCAATATTGAGAAATATTCAATTGCACAGTATTGCACAATATCACAATGTTGAACAATATCGCAATGTTGCACAATATCAAGAAATCTTCAATTACACAGTATTGCGCAATAGCAAAAAATCTTCAATTTTACGGTATTGCACAATAAATCTTCAATGGCACATAA
Organism: Mytilus galloprovincialis; assembly: GCF_965363235.1. NCBI lineage: Eukaryota > Metazoa > Mollusca > Bivalvia > Mytilida > Mytilidae > Mytilus > Mytilus galloprovincialis. The sequence goes on along the minus strand of NC_134845.1, from coordinate 87,827,349 downwards.
TTGCGTCAAAGTTAAATTGCCAAATAACAGAAAATATTCAATTGCACAAGTTGTCGCATTAGCAAGAACTGTTCAATTCCACAGTATTGCGCAATAAGCAAAAAATATCCGATCGCAAAGTATATGCAATAGCAAGAAATCTTTAATTGAAAATTAAACAAAATAGTTGGGATAAAAGTTAAAAAAAAAAAGAAGATGTGGTATGATTGCCAGTGAGACAGCTCTCCACAAGAGACCAAAGTGACACAGAAATTAACAACTATAGGTCACTGTACGGCCTTCAACAATCAGCAAAGCCCATACTGCATAGTCAGCTATAAAAGGCCCTGAAATGACAATGTAAAACAATTCAAAAGAGAAAACTAACGGCCTCTTTTAAGTACAAAAAATACGAAATACAAATATGTAACACATTAACATACGGGGACAACCACTGAAAACAGGCTCCTGACTTGGGACAGGCACATACATACATAATGTGGCGGGGTTAAACACGTTAGCGGGTTTTTGCCTATTTCAATTTTTTAAGATCTTTCACCACATTTATTATGTGTTAGAAACCTATATTATGTCAAAAACTTGATCACAATCCATTCAAACTGTATCAAATTTCAATAGTGTGTAAAAAATGCACCAACTGTTCAGTGTTTACCTCAGCGGTCGTATCAGGCTGCGATCGGCGAAGCATTTTTTTTTAAAGTTGTGCAAGAGTATAAATTCGGCATGATTTTTCAAACTGGTCTGCATCACATCAAACCTCTGGCAAAACAAAATATCTATTTTATTTACATGGCACTTAAGGGACTCCTAATGTTTGACAATCTCTTCATATTTGTAATTTATTTGGTGATCAATCTCTGCATTACCTTGTCCCGCAAAATTAAAGAATGTTCTTTCAAGTTGGCATTGATGAAAAGGGATACAACTGCAATGAAAAGTTTGCAAAGATATTTTAATCAGAATTTTTAAAGAGCTTATTCATCAGAAATTAGGGACATCACATGTATAGAAAAGAATGTATGATATTGGAATAAATTTACCTAACAATACTTGTATTCAAAACCGTCCCTGATAGGTAGAACCGAGGAGATAGGACCTTCAACGGGACTTTGGGTCTAGTTTGGGTTCGGGTGTGAGTAAGCTCGGGATTGCGGGATTGAACCTATCTGGATAAGGGAATCTTTTTTTTTGCGATGTCGGGATTTAAATTTATTTAAAGTTGGGACCTCAGGATTTTGTGTTTTTAAGCCAGGGATTTCGGGATGAGGACCCCTTCTACCCCTCCCTATTTATACTAATACAATAGCTACAACATTAATGCAGTTTAAGTTAAAGTTTTAGGTATATTCCTTCCATGGGTATATATCAGTTATAAAATGACAGATTCTTTTTTGTATCAGATGAACTCAAATAAGGAGCTGTGGTATAATTGCCAATAAGACAAAAACTCACAAAATACCAAAATTGATGCGTCTACTATTGGTCTTCTTACAACCTTCTACATTGAGCAAACCCAATACTTTATAGCAAGCTATAAACAATGATAAAAACCAGCAACATAAACAAATATTTAAAGCAAATAAATTAGAAAACCCATGCATGATTTAGTCTTTAACTATAAACTAAGAAATAATTATGGCAGACTTTGAAAATTGAGTATGAAAATGGGGTATATATATATATATATATGTCAAAGAGACATTAACTCAACCAAATGACTACCACTGAATCACATGCTCCTGAATTTGGACAGGCACTTACCTTATGTGTGAGGTGAGGGAGTAATTTGTTTACAAGCTTAACCCTGCTAGTCTTGAACAATAAAATTTCGCACCTAATTTGTTCAGAAACTTCCAGCAAATACCATGTAAATTGACTGATTTTAAAAATCAACAGGTTTTGAATTAAAGATGCTTGACCATAGTTGAAATAAAGCAAATAATTAACATTTAGGTTTTTTTAATAGGATGTTGTGGGTGCTTTAATTAGAAAAAGAAGTTAGATCAATAATTATAGTGAATTCTAATCAGACCAACTCTGTAAAGTTATCAACTTTTGAACATATAAAAAATCTCATTCGTGTAATTGGAAGGTTGGAATGAATGAACTTAATATTTAAAAAAATCAAAATGATTTATGAAATTCAGGACTTAGTATTACATTAGAGGGACATAACCAGGGTTGGTGAAATAAATGAGAATTAAAATAGTAAATTTTAAATGCTCATTAAAATGGTAAAATTTTAGACATTTTAAACCAATTTCAAAAAAAAAGCCCCCACCCCCCTTTTTTTTCAAACCCTGAATCCACTTTTATTAGTCCCAAGTACTTAATAATTGGCGTATTCCATCTATAAACAATTATATCATGAAACAAAACAGTGTAATAATGTTAGTAGATTAGTAGTAGGTTGACACCAGGTCATCTCAGTCTTCACCCCCATATCTGGCACACTTCAGAAAAACTCAGAAAAAAATGTGAAAATATGCATTTTTGAAACCGTCAGCAAAACAATTCTCTTAAGAGTCTACCCAATTTTATTTGTTTGATTAACAGTAAAGATATTTAATATTAGGATTACATAATACATTATATCACTATTAGTCCAGAATTTCGTATTTACATGATGCAAATCGAGTCGTATTCCTTAATATTTCCAATTTAAATTTTTTTGCATTTTCCTGTTGCCATAGCAACGTATTACAAAAACATCATCACTGATAAAAATGTTTTATATGATTTGCGGTGGTAACCTTACTTTGTACTTTTAACAACAAATACACTCCTAGTCACACTTTTGCTCTAGGTAGCCTGCAAATGTGTTGACTTTTGTCTAATTTTGGTACGCTCTTTGGACTCGTAACTAAGGAAACATTTTCCTTAGATACGAGATGTAATGATGTGATCGAAAACGTTTTTTTTTTCTCTAACATGTTTTTTATGGCATAACAAATCAATTAAGAGCACTTTAAACTAAATTTAAATTTTTGCCCATTCCATGTTTGTACAGTATGAAGCTCTAAGCTTATTGGCACGGCCTCTTAATTGTTTGAAATAGATTACCTTAGCTGTATTTGGAAAACTTTACAGAGCCTATTGTTCTCAATGTTTTTAAACGTCATGCTTTATTAGGCTTATTAAACTGTTTTATTTCGAGCGTCACAAAAGAAATTCCTTTTAAAATTTTAAGGGAGTTATTAGGGAACTATTATATCCCTAGTTGCATATTCTTATGACAAAATACTAGTATACATTATTATCCGTGATTGAATGTATATCTTCTGTTGTATTCGAAGAATGCGAATGAATAAAAAGATAATGCGAATGACTTCATTATGTTTTAAAATTTTGAATCCATATCAATTATTCTTAATTGTAAATCGAATAAAAAAAAAGCTCATAACTGTTTTTAATGTAACCTCTTTAAGCGAATGGTATAAACGAATTATTTTTACTGTTGCGAACAGTCATGGTTCGTATTGCTTATTCTTTAGTTTTCTATTTTGTGTCATGTGTACTACTGTTTGTCTGTTTGCCGTTTTTATTTTTAGCCTTGGCATTGTCAGTTTATTTTCGATTTATGAGTTTGAGTGGTATCTTTCGTCCCTCTTTCATGTTCGCTTAAAATGAAATAGTATTGACATGGCTTTATATAACATTGCACACAATCACACATTTATCGAAACTAGTATATGTAATATGTACTAGCGTTGGTTCATTTAATACTCTTATGTCGGATATTTATTTCTTTGACATATTCCCATGTCCATTTAATTTTATATACATATCATGTACATTTTTGTTGTTGTAGCAGTCTTTTGGCAATGCAAAACATCCGAACCTTAAGATACTATCATTTGTGATGGCCCTCTACGAGAATAGTAGGGGAATTGTGTTTTGTGGTCTGTGTGTCCGTTCGTTCGTGCGTCCGTCCGTCTGTCCCGTTGATTGTTACAGTTTTTGGTCTAGGTAGTGTTTGATGAAGTTGAAGTCCAATCATCTTGAAATTTAATACACAAGTTTCCTATAGTTTGATCTTTCTAATTGATATGCAACAGTTGGCCATAAAAGTGGGAGGTTTGGCTAGCAAAAAAAAACAGGTTCAACCCACCATAATTTCTTAAAATGTCCTATACCAAGTCTATAGAATGGCAATATCATCATCACAGTTTGGTTCTGTGTGTGTTGCATTGTCGTTTGGTTTTTTGATGCACTTTAGCGTTTCTGTTCCATCATTGTTTACTCTTATATTTGATGTGTTTCCTTTCGTTTAGGTTCGTAACCCGAATTTGTTTTCTCTCAATCGATTTATGACTTTCGATCAGCGGTATACTACTGTGGCCTATATTCATGATATTTGACCCAAATTAAATGGTCAGTTGCGCATTTCGTCTATAAAAGATACTTAAACCGTGAACAAATGTGTTAGCCAAATTCAGAAAAAAAGTAAAAAACAATGGAAACATACTGGACGACAAGTATAATGACATGAAGCATGAAAATTAATGAACCACCATACCTCATTTTCAATTAAAAAAAAATGGAAACTATATGTCAGAAAATTCCGATGTTGTCAATACGCTCCTTAGTTGATAATCCTTTCCTTACATAAAGTCTTGTTGAAAATTAAATTCTAATTGTCCCAACCTAGTCAACGATTTATTCTAAATATCTCATTAAATGGTTTTTTTCCATTCGATCAAACTCTGTACAATAACAGCACGGTTAACCCGGATAGCATCTTGTAAAAAAGAGGGTAGAAAGATACCAAAGGGACAACCAAACTCATAGACCGAAAATAAACTGACAACGCCATGGCTAACAGAAAAAAGACAAACAGACAAATAATAGTAAACAAGAAACAACATTGAAAACTAAGGACTAAGCAACAATGTTTACACATTACTTTATATATATCTTAAAAACCCTGTTGTTCAACAAATTAAAAACATCATAGTAGTAATATTTTATTTTTGAACGACGAACACAAGTTTTAAATACTACCAGAGAGTGTATCAGTTTTTTGTGATCCAAACTGTAGGTGTATGACAGTTCAGCAAATGTCTAGTATGCGTTGTTTAATATTTGCAGTTATTTATAGATTGTGGGTTTTAATGTTTTAAAATAACGACAAATAATCTAATAGTTATCAAAAAGTCTAACCTTTAAATCGCACACAGATATCAACTTCTGTTTGTACAAAGCAATATGAATTTAGGCACGATAATGGAGGGTAAGTTAAAAACTAAATAACTTATTGACTTTTTCTAATACTTTTTTTTAATACAAAATAAATGATTTAAATAAAAATATGAATCTAAATTATATTTTATATTTTAAAACAAACTAATTATTATTACATTTAGTGATTTTGTTTCTAGTTAAAAAGAATCATAATAACTGTCATTCTCTCATTCGCATGTTACTCGCAAAAGAATATTCGTTTCATATGTTTAGAGCTAGCTTTGAACTAGCTCTCAGTAAATGTGCGTCTTCTCAGGTTTGTACTTGTGGTTTTCTGTTTTGTAGTTGTATAAGTACCATTCCACGTTCTTTTTGGGTTCTTGTAAGTTTTATTTATAGTTGTATTAATATAACTAAAGTAATATGAAACTCAAAAAAAAAAATGCATATGTTTTTATAACTAAACATGCTAAATGGCTAGTTTGCATTATTAAACTTATGTACATACTCTTTTTTCTAAAGAAAATTATTCTAAAAAAATCATTACAGTGCATACATTGTAAACCGATGATAAGTGCTAAAAAAATGAAATGTAGTTAGAGAATGCAAAGCAGATTTTTTTAATAATACAATGTGTTATTGTAGTGCAGCATCACATGTAAATCTACTCCTTGTTAATAATGTGAATCGATAAGGATGTTTGCATATTTAAAAATATTAAATAATTCTGAGAAAAAGAAGTTTTATTAAAAGATAAGTATGTCTCCTGTAAGCGCCACGAAGAACTCGGAGATTTGACATTTAATTTTCGTCTTGATCTTGAGTATAAAATGTAAAACCATATAACTTAAAATATATATTGCAAGATTTGTTTTATTAATCTTTATTTTTTTTTATACACGTTAACGACATTATCAAATTATGGCTTTTACTGTTCCTTTGAGAAAGGCTCTACATATGACATCTTCTTAGCACATGTGCACAGCTAGTACGAGCAACTAAATGCCCCCGTGGAAGAAAACTATCGCAATCGGTTCATCCAATAATATCTTACAAGTCTGCTGATCTTCCAGGTTCTGATTTTTTTCTTTAAGACTTCTAACTGACACTTAAATAAATAAAGGGTTAATGTAAAATTGATACATTCCATTTTTTGGAGCAAATGATAAAGTATCCCTTCGAAAAACAACTTTAAATTTAAAACAAAAGTTTTTGGTATTTTTGATTACTGGATAGTGGCAAGGCATTGCGTTTATTTTTTTGAGCTGATAGTTCGAATTTAAATTTGAATTAAAGTTTGACTTAAAGTCTAAAATTCGGGAATACTTTGCGTTAGTATAAAGCAAATGCGATTGAATGTAAGAGATAAGAGTTCAAGTTAGTCGTCGAATTCGAGTTGAGATTAATGAGTATACACATGCTATAGATTGAACTTGAACTCGAACAGAAGATGCAACTCAACTCGAACTTGTCAATTACTTCCAAATGTATTGCTCGAACTCGAAAAGTTTCTCCAAATTTTCACTACAATATTACATTTGTACTTATACCTTGAACTTCAACTTGAATCCATCTCGATGATAAACCACATAGTAATTTCCGAATCAATGTGTTCATACATGGGCAATACAAATTTAAAACTGTAACATCATACTTTATTGATTCTGCTGCAGATTAACATCATAACAAATATATAAATTAAAGAAGACGTGGTGTAGAGGCAAATTATACAACAAGTCTACATCACAAATTAAAACCGTCTAAATTCAAGAGATAAACCTGCGATCATCAATGACTAATAAGTGTCAATACTATCCATACAGTACATACGTGTATGTTTGATTAGGGACTTTCCGTTTAAATTTTTCTCTGAGTTCAGTATTTTTGTGATTTTTCTTTTATTTTATTTTCGTCCTCAACTTTACAATATATATTGCAAGATTTGTTTTATTATGTATTATAATTCTTCATCATTTTAAAGACATTAACACAATATGGCTATTACCATTCCATTGATAAATGCTCTACATATTGGACATCGTGTAACCGCATGTGCATAGCTACTACATGCAACTAAATGCCCACAAGGAAGAAAAACTATTGGAATCAGTAAATCCAATCATATCTTAGAATGTCTTCTGTGATCTTTTTAAGTTCTGCTTTTCGTCTTCAAGACTTCTTACTGACACTGAAATCAATAAAGGGTAATGTAAAACTTATACATTTCATTTATTGAAGCGAATAATAAAGTGTCCCCTCGAAGATATATATACTTTCAGTCCTTAATTTACTTTTAGTATTACGTTTTGGCGAGTAATTATATGAAACTGTGACGAACATGGTTGACTGAGTTACTAAGAAATATTTATATGTAGAGAGAGAAAAACACATTACAGAAGTTACATGTAATAGGAAAATGAAAAAAAGCAAATGACAGTCCCTAATGAAATGTACATTATTTATTGATAGGTATCATAAAAATGTTTAGAAATTATATCTGGTTGTTTACCTTTGTGTCGTCTGTGATATACTTATAAGAAAGTATATTTAAAATCGTAAGAGTAGTAGTCACTGCCTCGGTACTGTGATGATACCATACTTTGACGTATAATGGTTTACTTTTACAAATTGTGACTTGGATGGAGAGTTGTCGCACTAGCACTCATAAATACCACATCTTCTTTTTTATCTATTGAATTCGCGGTTGATAATTTCAGAAAGAAACTAAGGTTTCAATCCCCCCAAAACCTCCTTTCTATCTGAGTCCCGCCTGCTGTGTAGACAGGAATCAATGTAATAGACAGGTCTGATATAATAAATGGCAATCGTACTTCCGGAGAACAACTTTTAACAAAACAGAAAAAAACGAAAAACCTTCACCTTTTCACATTGGGTGAGAAGAAAAGATCAAGTTTCCCCGTTTTTTTATTGTACTTCTTTCTCAAACGAAACATTGTTCTTACTTTGCATTTTGCATCTGACCTAGGTCTTCCTATTACTGTGTTGTATGTACATACTGGGGCTTCATCACCAGCAAAATCGACTGCCAATGAAAACTAGTGAAATATCGTCATAATCTAACATTCTGAAAGGAAATCTAAACGTATCTGTAGTGTTGTATTCCACAAACTATCATCATCTTTTACGAATAATTCAAAGTTTTGTAAACAGGAAATTTATAAAAATGACCACATTATTGATATTCATGTCAACACCGAAGTGTCGACTACTGGGCTGGTGATACCCTCGGGGACGAAACGTCCACCAGCAGTGGCATCGACCCAGTGGTGTAAATAGTTATCAAAAGTACCAGGATTATAATTTAGTACGCCAGACGCGCGTTTCGTCTACATAAGACTCATCAGTGACGCTCATATCAAAATATTTATAAAGCCAAACAAGTACAAAGTTGAAGAGCATTGAGGATCCAAAACTCCAAAAAGTTGTGCCAAATACGGCTAAGGTAATCTATGCCTGGGATTAGAAAATCCTTAGTTTTACGAATAATTCAAAGTTTTGTAAACAGGAAATTTATAAAAATGACCACATTATTGATATTCATGTCAACACCGAAGTGTTGACTACTGGGCTGGTGATACCCTCGGGGACGAAACGTCCACCAGCAGTGGCATCGACCCAGTGATGTAAATAGTTATCAAAAGTACCAGGATTATAATTTAGTACGCCAGACGCGCGTTTCGTCTACATAAGACTCATCAGTGACGCTCATATCAAATGACGACCACTGGTTCTATGATAAAGCAGGAATATCTTACATGGATGGAATAGTTATGTATTTGCATCCGCTCTTGTGCAAGATTATTGACTCTAAGTTTTAACCAGGACAGCATATCACCTTAAAAAACCGTTTTCATGAAATCAAATAATCGTCACCTTAGTAATAAAAAAGGAAGGGGAAACAAAATGTTATGATCATTTTCATTGGCAGATTTTCAATCAGCCGTCTGTTCCCAAAATGCTTATTGAGTCGACTAACTCTTTGTCAAGTAATCATTGGTAATATGATCATGTGGAAAAAATGAAATTGTAATTCGGCTGCATAATCGGAAATTTAAGTTTGGTTGGAATATTTCTACTGCGTGTATCCTGCAAATTGACTCTTGTCTTCTTTATAAATAGTGAAAGCTCAACCTCTTATATTTTTTTAACCAGGATGATTTTATTGTGTAAATATGATTACACTCAAATATTCAGTTTCAAAAGAAAATATCGCTAAAATTATCAAATATGGTGGTTCGCAAGTATGAGATAACAACCATAAAAAATGACATCTTGCAGTCAAAACATCATCGATCCATGCTTATATTTTGGTAAGGCAGACACTCATCGGTGGCGCTCGAATCGAAAGAATTGGAAAGACATATTGAAAATAAGGTTGAACAGTATCAAAAACAAAAACTTCCTAAAATGTTTTCAACAAAATCCAAACATGGGCTAGAAAAACCTTTATGTTTTATTACTGTCTATCCATTGCTGCACCCGAATTCTTCACGAAAAGAACAAATATACAACAACAAATCCACTGCTGACTGCATACATATTAACTTATGTGTGTGCTAAAAAAAGATGACTAAAATAAACAAGCCACACAACCATAAACAAGTATGGATAGAACTATAGGGTTTCAAATATCTGACAAATAACAATAGTATCTTCAGTCAAAATAAAAGCAATACTATCATGACTATTCAAACCGCTGCTGTTGTAAAGAGCCACGCTCTCAAAACGGAAACAATCAACATGAATGATGAATTTAGTAAGTAGTTTGAAGTGATTAAATTGTATTTGTTTATTTGGGAGAGTCTTGTTTGTTGCGTCTTAATATCTGAAATAATAGTATACCTTGCACATTAATAGATTCAGAACGTTATTAAATATAGTTATAATAATGTTTGTTGTGTTTAGTGTAGAAGTCTACTAATATCACTGTATTTGTTCATACATTTGCTGTTTATTTTTTGACTCGTCTCTTAATTTAAATCTGCGTGTAAGTTCTTTTTCGCTAATTTTAGTTTTATTTTCTTATTTCTTTATTTATAATGTTACGGCCAGAAATAACCTTTAAATTGTAGCCAACAAAAGACACAAATCAATACTAAAATTTAACAATATTTATTATAAAAAAGTTTACAAGAAGTATTAAACAAATTTTACTGTCAACTTAACTGTCAAAATATGAGTCCTATCTTTTATCTTTATCTGTATCTGGTTATCTTTCGGAATCCAATCTGAATATTACGTTCACTACTAAGGTCGCAATCCAGTATGATGTTGTTTGTAGAATAAAAGTGTCAATCCAAATGCTATGAATATTAATGTCTATCGATGTCTAAGTCCAAGTCCAAGAGTGAGAGTTTAACTTTAGTGTCTGTATATATATATTTGTCATGGAAGATTCTAGAACAGTCTATAATGGAACATCCTAGAAAGTTACAACAGAAGTTTCTAGTAAAATGTAGAAGTTTATATAACGCATCTTTTATTAGGATCATTCTGGAAAGTTCCAATCATTCTGTAATTGTTCCAGTGATTTCTAAACTGCACAGTTCTAAGATTATTCTGTAAACAACTATCAGGCCACACAACACAAATCAGGCCAACATAAATAAATACAATAATTACAATATCATAACACCTCCCCCTTAATAGACGTTTTAGTGTAACAAAAACTTATCATGAATAATATGAACAAAAATACATAGTATATACAAAGTGTTTTAATAAGCTCTAGATAAAGCATCTGCTATTACATTATCCTTACCCTTGATATGTTTTACAATTACATCATATTCCTGTAACAATAAACTCCACCTAGTCAACCTCTGATTCTTGTTTCTCATTTTATAAATGAAGGTGAGAGGATTATGATCAGTACAAACAAGAATAGGATATACAGTGGGATTCAAATATACATCAAAATGTCGAAGTGCTGACAACATTGCAAAACACTCTTTTTTGATAGTTGAATAATTTTTCTGATGTTTATCTAATTTCTTGGAAAAATATGATATAGGTTTCTCAACATTATCATCTGTCTCTTGATATAAAACAGCTCCAATTCCTACATCGCTTGTATCAACGGCAAGTTTAAATTGTTTTTCAAAGTCTGGAGTAATCAGAACTGGACTATTAATTAAAAGTGATTTGCTATTTTCAAAAGCGTTTTGACAATTTTCACTCCAGATAAATTTAGAATCTTTTCGTAAAAGATGAGTCAATGGTTGAACCACAGTAGCAAAATTTGAACAAAATTTTCTGTAAAATCCAATCATGCCTAAATATCTCATAAGTTGTTTTCTATTTGTAGGAGGAGGAAATTTGGAAATGGCTTCTACTTTAGCCATAATAGGTTTCACTTGACCTTGGCCAACTGTATGCCCTAAATAATCAACAGTGGCCTGACAAAATTCACTTTTACCAAGATTAACAGTCAAATTTGATTGTGACAATCTATCAAAAGTATCATACAAATGTGTTAAATGCTGTTCCCAGCTATCACTACATACAATTAGATCATCAATATAAGCATAACAACAGTTTAAATCTTTTATAACATTATTAATCATTCTTTGAAATGTAGCTGGTGCACTTTTCATGCCAAACGGCATTACAGTATATTGAAATAAGCCATCTGGTGTAACAAAAGCTGATATTTCACGAGCTCTCTGTGTCAATGGAACTTGCCAATAACCTTTCAACAATTCAAATTTGCTCTCAAATGTTGCTTGACCAATGTTGTCAATACAATCGTCTATCAATGGAATCGGATAGGAATCAGATTTTAAGACTGAATTTACTTTCTGAAATCAGTCACGAAACGAAAGGTTTTATCTGGTTTTGGCACAAGGAGACAAGGAGAGCTCCATTCACTGTTACTCGGCTCAATAATATCATTGTCAAGCATATATTTAATTTCTTTTCTCATAGCTTCAAGTTTGAGTGGATTGAGCCGGTAAGGATGTTGCTTAATTGGAGAAGCATCTCCTACATCAACATCATGACAAACAGCAGTGGTTTTGTTTGGCCCATCTGGAAAAAGATTTTTAAAAGAAAATACCAAAGTTATTATTTCTTCTCTACGATCAAAAGACAGATGTGCAAGTTTTGAGTCTAAATTTGACAAAATTTCTGAATTTTTCAATCTAACTGTCTCTTTCAGAGTTTTAGAACTAAAAGGTGGTTCAATTACATCTGGTTTGTCATGATTGTTCTCAAATTTAACCATGCCTAAAGTGGCAACTGGTTTACTCTCACATTCATTAGTACACTCAAAATATGGTTTTAACATATTAATATGACACACTCTGTTTTGTTTGCGCCGACCTGGAGTTTTTACAATATAATTCAAATCATTGATTTTACTCTCTATTTTATAAGGACCACAATATTTAGCCTGTAAAGGATGTCCAGGGACTGGCAAAAATACAAGTACCCTATCACCAGGCTCAAAAACTCTGTCCCTGGCATCTTTATCATACCATATTTTCATCTTGTTCTGTACATTTTTTAAGTTTTTCTGAGCAATTTGACAAGCAGTATACAATTTTTCTTTAAATCTAGATACATAGTCTAAAATATTCAAGTCAGTATGTTCAGTAAGCCACTTTTCCTTAATCAGTTTTAACGGTCCTCTTACAGTATGGCCAAATACCAACTCAAAGGGATTAAATCCAAGGGATTCTTGAACAGCCTCTCGGAATCTGATAACTTGGTAATAAGACTTTTTTTAATTCTATTAATCTAGTTACAATTCCAAAACCTAGATAAAAACCATTTCAAATTTTAAAATTTTCATTGTTTTCATTTTTTGATAACACAAAACTTAATATTTCAAAATGGTCTTAAGATTTCATTATTTTGAATACTGGGGACTAAACTATGTTTTCATTTCGCTCTAAAGAAGAAATATTCTGATAGGATATATTAATGTATGTCTGCTTGTTAGTATTTTTTCAATAATTTAGTTTTATATTTTATTTGATCATTTGATCATTTATAAAACATTCATATCAGTATTCCCTTTTAATTCTGATAACATAGATGTTTTATTCTGTTAAACCTATAAACAAGACCATAACCACTAAAATAAACACAAAAATGAGTCTTACATTTTTCTATGGGTTTTCTTTCTTAAAATAAAGCAATTGTAAAAATACTCTCAAGATTGTTTTTCGACTTTTTTTCAATGATTTTAGTTCTACCTTATTGAATCCGTATTCATGTGACCTTCAATTTAACCTATTAGCTAGCGATTGGTTATGTATGTTTGTGCGTGTCCCAAGTCAGGAGCCTCTGGCCTTTGTTAGTCTTGTATTATTTTAACTTTTAGTTTCTTGTGTACAATTTGGAGTTTAGTATGGTGTTCATTATCACTGAACAAGTATATATTTGTTTAGGGGCCAGCTGAGGGACGCCTCCGGGTGCGAGAATTTCTCGTTGCATTGAAGACCTGTTGGTGACCTTCTGCTGTTGTCTACTCTGTTGTCGGGTTATTGTCTCTTTGGCACATTCCCCATTTCCATTCTCAATTTTATTAGTCGTGTTCAGCCATTTAAAAAAGGAACATAATGTCAACATTGAAAGTGAAACAAATGTGAACCATTTCGTTGACTGATTCGATCCACAAAAAATCTTTCTAATACAGGTAAAAACGATAATTTACTTATTTGTTTAACCTATAACTCAAACAGACATAGAAAAATACAATTGCACGAGGTTGCTATATATTCATATTTATGTTTGTTTTTATATTGGGTTATGTGATCATCGGCAGTCTTCAGAGGTCATTTCGATAGTTAATTAGACGGCGTCTAGACTAAATACATTCGTAATTCTGATATATAGTATCGAGTATATGCATTATAGCATTGTTAACTGTTTATGTCAGACTTATTGTAATTTATATATACGTTTTATTATGATATAAATCAAATATGAGAACTTGAGTCAAATCGGTGAACATGAATTTGACAGCTAATTCCCCTTTAAAAGTTATTTTTGAAAAGGAAAGGCGAGCCGTACTGTGCAAGTTTTTTATTGTGTGTTTTACTTATGCCACACATGGTTCAGCTTATTTTGTGCATGCAATTAGTCAAGCTAAATGGACTTGTCTTTGTATATGTTTTTGTATTATATTAATTTCCAATGCATACTCTTAAGACAAATTCAACTAGATTACATTAAATGGCATTAAATTATCTTTTGTTTTTAATTATGCATATATGAAATAACAAAGTATATATCATTGTACGAAGTAAGCATTTATCATGCTTAAGGAATTAGTTTTATAATCTAAAAAAAAATCTAAATACATCAAAATTGTGTCATTTTAGAATCCAGTTTCTTTTATCTTCTGTGGTAGAAAATCTGAAAAAGAAAATCAAGACTGTCTTTTTTTATCATTATTTACATATGAATAAGGAAAATCATGCCCGATACATTATACACAGTCCTATTTGGTCATACATGATTTTATTTCTTTTTATTAGCACATGTAATGATTAGTATGTGAACCTCTATTGGAAATAGAGAATTAAAAAATGTATATAATTTTAAAACAACGGACCTGTCAATCATTTCTTTTCCAAAAACTTAATTTTACAACAGTTCGATCTTCCAAGACGGATTGGTTTGATTCAGACTTGTTCGTAAAATAAAAGTAATGCTACGTTATTGTCTTATTGTTTTGTTTGTTTTGTTTTGTTTTGGTTTTCTTTTCATTAGAGTAAGACAGTTATTTTTTCATCCAAATAGTACTGTTTCAAAATCTGAAAATGTAAAACTCAACATCGAACATCGTATAGGTGGAATTGGTTCTAACGTTGATTCTTACTAGTTCCCTAACTCGAAGAACAAATGTTCGGTTTTCATTAAAGCTCATTTTTATTCTCAAAGAGCTGAATAACAGCTGATTTCGTGTTGAAATATGCCTGTGTGAGCAGGATCTTGCACTCAAAGATCAAACACAGCATATATAAATAAACAAGCAGCCAACATATTGTACAGGAGCGTAATTAGGTATTATCACATGCTTCCAGGCAAGGCATACTCATTTAAGGACAAGTTATACTATGTAAAATTTGTATTGTCATAAGAAATACACACAGGAAAATCGATGATTATTTTATACTGAGATCCATCAATGCTTTACCGCAAAATATCTTGCACGGAAATTTCGTATGTCTTTGCTACAGGAACTCTGAACATAATATATAGCCATTCATTGCTTGGTGGTTGGTTTGGGGTTTTTTTTTTGTTTGTTTTTTTCGGGGGGGGGGGGGATTTATTATTCTTGCAAATTAAATGATATTTAAATTAATTAAGTGACATTCATTTACCAAAGATCTTCTATGTTTGTCCCGTTGTTTCTTGTATTCCTAATTTCGCTTGTTGAATCGGAGGAAGACTTAGCTTGCAATTTCTTACATCGAAAGGTTCTGTTGACTGATAGCTGTACCATATTCTACATGGTACAAATTGATCCTCAGTTGCATGGAACAGTCTTCTGTTACCCATAAATGGTTGTGCATGTACTTGTAAATGTACTGTAAACTCATGAATGGGGATGAAATCCGCATGGTTGAGGCCCTTATACGGTAATCCAGACGGTACTAATTCACTGCTTTCGAAAAAGCCATTCTCTTGTGCATAAAGCTGGTTTTTTCCTGGAGGTAAAATGTAAACATTAGATAAAGACACAGTTTAATATCACAATCCACTCACACTTTGAACAAATATACTTAACATTACATCTTCATTTCCCTATTAACATGTGTATGAAACTGGTTTTCATAAGAATTATTCGTTATAACAACACATGGGTAACGCTAAATCGCGGATAAAAGCGCAAAGGTTGCCTATTGAGTATAGCATATTTTGTTTAAATTTTTAGTTAAATGTTTTCTCTGTTTGAAATATTTTTGAATTTCAAATTAGCTTCCGAGCCATGTTCACGTTGCATTTTCAACAAAAGTAAAAAAAAAAAAATTATCGACTGTTTATTCCGGTTAACAATGTCCAGTATATATGTACTGCATGTCTTGAAATATTAATAATGACATAACTTGTTCACGCGACGTAAACCAAAAATTGAAATAAAAAAAAGTTTAAAAAGATCCGATATTTTATCATTTTGTTTATAATCACACAAACGCGATAAAACATGTCATGCAGCAATAAAAAAAACAAAAAATTTTATAGGAGCTTTAAACGTAGAAATATTGTGTAATTACAATCGTTATCAGTTTTACATTTTTATCATTAATATGAAAATATGAAAATGTGGTATATGTATGATGTTCAATGATGAAATTCTAGTCTTCACAAAATAAAGTTAAAGTTAGCAATTAAAAGTCACCAGTACGGCCTGCAACAGTGAGCAAAATCCATAGCAAGCTATAAAAAAATCTTTCTTTAACAATTGTTGCTTTGAGGAGTTGGCAACATTCACATTGTTCGCTTGTTATCAAATATTATATATTTTTTATTTATATTAATGATTGCATTATTGTTTGAAGATCTATTTTTTAATTCCAGTTACGATTGTTTTTTTGTAAAGTGTAGATGTATTTATCAGTCATGATTTAAATGTTATCGTAGGTTTGCATCTAATATCTTGGATATAATGTACTGGTTTTCGAGATGTGGAGTATACTTCAGGAAGACAGCAGTCAAACCGTAATATATATAATTCATGTAACGTTTTTAGCAAAACTGTCGTGATGTATTGAAGACGCTGTTAAAGATACAGATGTAAAAGAACCAACAAAGTTTTGCAATATGAATGAAATGAACATTTTATATACTTCGTGCGACTAAAGGGAGCTTTTATTGGTTTACCTCTACTTTTGTAAATATATACAAAAGAAACAAACTTAGTAAATAGAGTATTCTGAACATTCCAGATAGGACTTTTTACATTTGTAATTTTGTTTTTGTTCTCACTAATAATATACTATTTTAGCTTTATCATGTTTATCGTATTGAAAAAAAAGCAAGAACACATTTAATTAGTTAACAGAAAGTATAATATTTATCGTATTGAAAAAAAAAACAAGAACACATTTAATAAGTTAACAGAAAATATAATAATTAAAAATATTTATTTAAAAATAATATACAGAAAAAAAGGAAAATGAAAAAAAAGAAACATATATATATATATAATAATGTTAAGGACGTGGGAGGGACTTAATGTGTACGGTAGAGTGAACGATATATGTATATTGATGTAGAAAAAAAATGAAACAAGCAATATATAAAAATAAGATTTGTTATCAAATGCAAACAAAACAGATATGTTTTTTTATAAACATCAAGCCGTTTTTATACTGTTTTCATCTTCAGAAAAAGATTTTTATTAAGTTGCATTCTATAAAAGTTAACGAGTAAAGTAAGTGAACTCTGCAAAATCATACTGTTATTGAAAGGCATTGGGTCATACGATAGCTCATCAAACAAGGCATGATATTAGCATTATATCAGTCATTTCATTCGTTTATAAAAAAAAAATTTAAAGTAATCGATATGTCCGGAAGGATGAAATTTCCAGACAACACCAGGTTTATACATATTTAATTATGATACATTTTTTCATGTATTTTTTGCAACTGGATGTATAAAAAACAACAATCAAGTAATCATTGTTTGTATCTAATTACCTATTGCGAATAGTTGTAACCTCACAGAAATAGTAATTTTAAAGTTAGGATAAATTAATATATAATGTGCATACAAAATGTATTTGCCAAAAAGAGTATGTAAAATTTGTTTTATCTAACAGTGAATCCAGAATACTTAAAGAGAAACTCTCTTTTTGTGTGTTGCTTCTCCATTTTTCAGATCAAATCAACCAATATGGCTGTCTATCCTTATGTAGTATCTAATCTGTAGTCCCCCTAGTGATTATCAGTTTGGGGAAAGAGTGGCAAGTTTGGGAATAAGTTCGAAGACAACAAATGATTTCCAAAAATAAATACGGCACACGTGGTTTAATCACTTCGATTAAATTCCCTGTAAACAAACTAACTAAGATAGATTTCGACCTAATGCATGTGCACGTAACCATGTACATGGTACATGTATAACCTTTTTTTGATTTTTGAATATTCAAACACGAAATAAAAGAAGAATTTTTATTTGTTTTGAAGGGTTTTTATATCAACTGACTTTGAATAGAGATTTTTTTAACCCAAAATAGGTTAACAGATTTATTAAGGTCGATTACTATCCAACGCAGCTCACACTATAAATGTTTGTCAATGTTTTAAAACATACGAATCACAATGATACAAAACTAATCATTATCATTGTATTATTGTATTATTGGCTCTCGAAACAGCTGTGCTTACTATTTTATACAAATGAAGTGTTCAGCATTGATATCACATGATTTTATAATAGCAGATTCCACGAGGCATTTTGCCAAGAATGTTCTTTCCAACTGAGATTAGATCCAGGCATTTTCTTATGTTAACTACAAAAATTGGTAACATTTAAAACTTGCGATATGTTTATGGTGTCACATGTACAGTTACAAGTTACATGTCTAGATTTTATAATCCTATTCCCTAATCGTCTATATACACACTTTTATTAAATTATGTATAAGTTTAACCCTAGGCATATAAAGCCTTAGAATTATTTAAACCTGAAGTTATTCCCTCACAATTATGTAGATACTAAACAAGCAGCTGTTAGCCAAAAACTTCTATACTTGTTCACTTACAAATATGTCATGACTCAGTTAATATAGCGTAATTGTATGTTAAAGCTTAGTTAATTTTATCTTTCTTGTAACAGTATATATATAAATACATCAAGCAAAAACGACACACGTGGTTTCATCACTTCGATTAAAACTTCCCAATTAACACAATACAAATATTTGCCAATATTTAAAAAATATATAAATTACAATGCTACAAAAAGTAAAACTTGTCGAAATTGTTCTAATATTGAAAAGTGTCATTTTAGCAAGGGCTCCCGAAACAGTCAAGCTTACATTTATATTCATATGAAGCATTTAACATTGATATAAAATGATTCTATAATAATAGATTTCATGAGGCAATTTGCTCAGTATTTTCTTTATAAGTGCAAGTAGATCCTGGAATTTTCTTATATTAACTAGCAAGTCTGGTAAAATATGAATTTTTCGAAATGTTATGGTGTCACAATTACAACTGATATTTTTGGATTTTTCAATCTTATTCTCTCATAGTTTAGACTTGACTTACTTTGAAATTATTTATCATTACTATGATTTGTAGTACAACCCTTAGGTATAGAAATCCGTATAAGAATTTTGTTTTCCTTTATGTAATTTTTGGTTTATAATGCTTTTAAATTTTGTATAGTATGTAGTTCTTTCCACTCTCTTCTGGGACCTTATTCTGCTCGATGCCGGCAAAATATTCTCCTATATTTTTTCAACGTGTAAATATAGCTTATGCAACTACTTTCATGTGGTTTATAAATTCATAACGACATTCGAAACCACGATTACCTCCCCTGTCCAGCAGTTGAGTAGTGAATTGTTTAATATACTTCTTTTTTATTTTGCTGAGATATATAACAATAAACTCATTATTAGTTTTGTATATGTTTTGACATGTTTAACATTATAAGTAGAAATGCTATATGTTTTTTTATATATTATTGCAACACGCAAAAAGTATAATGCAAAAATGGTAAACCACTTGAAAACGAAAAAGTCAAATACAAGTCTATATATAAATCTCAAAAGTCGGAAAGTCGTTTTTTTAAGTTCATGTGAAGATCATTATACATCCATTATCAACATATTTATAAAATTACATTTTTTCTACTCATATATCATATACTATTCGAAATGAATAACATATGTGAAAACAATCTTTATAAGATCATTATACATCCATTATCAGCATGTTTATAAAATTACCTAGCAATACATTATTTCTACTCATAGGAAAGTTTCGTTTTTTAAGTTCATGTGAAGATCATTATACATCCATTATCAACACATTTATAAAATTACATTATTTCTACTCATATATCATATACTATTCGAAATGAATAACATATGTGAAAACAATCTTTATAAGATCATTATACATCCATTATCAACACATTTATAAAATTACATTATTTCTACTCATATATCATATACTATTCTTTGCAAAACGTGATATAATTTTCAGTTATACAAAATGAATAACATATATGAAAACAATCTTTATGAGATCATTATACATCCATTATCAGCATGTTTATAAAATTACCTAGCAATACATTATTTCTACTCATAGGAAAGTTTCGTTTTTTAAGTTCATGTGAAGATCATTATACATCCATTATCAACACATTTATAAAATTACATTATTTCTACTCATATATCATATACTATTCTTTGCAAAACGTGATATAATTTTCAGTTATACAAAATGAATAACATATATGAAAACAATCTGTTATAATTTAACATTTATGTGACTTTAATTTACTTTATTTCTTTTCTTTTTTTTTTCATTTTAGAACATGTAGAATATCGGTCATTGAACATAATAAGTGACCACATAATGTAAGGCACATAGACCTGAGTATTACCAAAAAGATAAAATCTTACTATTTAGGCCACATCAATTTAATTTCTTGTTCTACGGATTTTTGGACTCCAAAATTTGGGGCGAGCGAGCGATTTGAAAATTTTAATAAAAAAATATTTAATTTGCAAATTTTTGAGGCGAAGCTTGAAAAGTAAAGGCGAGCGATTATAATTTTTTTTTGTAAACATAAAATAGTAAGTTTTGACAATATTAAAGCTTGATTTTTCACTTGTACTTTGACATTTCTTTAATTTCTGAAGTATGTTTTCCCTGTTCACCAAGAAATAATTAAATCTGGTCTATGTATGTGTGACTGACAATGAGACAATTCTCCATCCAAGTCATAATCAGTTTGGGGACAATCCCTTAATGTTATAAATATCCCTTTTACATGTTTTATGAGGGACCAATATAAGTTATAATATATTTGTTTGTGCAAAAGGGCTCATATTTTCTCAAAGAACTATATATCTATCTGGTATTAAATGGTCAAAACATGTCCAAGAATTTTGTTATATTCCTGGACTTGAACCATGTTAACACATTTACTTTAACAGTTTAATATTATTCAAAATAAGTGGACCCCTCTTTTAGAAAAAGTTGTTTAAAATATGATGTAACTCTCCTCTTTTTGAGTACAAAATTCTAAGTTTTCAAAGGTTTTGTATAGAAGAACTATACAAATCCTTGGTATTTCTATTTTCTTTTCTACATCAGTAAAATGACCCCTTGTTTGAGGGAGGGTTGTTCTGAACCTGATAATACCAAACACAGGTCAAAGTACGGCCTTTTACACAGGGATTTGATACAGACCAAACAGCAGGCTATAAAGGACCCCAGAATTATTAGCGTACACAATTCGGAAAACCAACGATCTAATTTATATATCATGTATATCCAAACGGGAAAATGCCAATGAACAACATCAACAAACGATAACTGCTGAACGACAGGCCCCTCAATCAATCAGGACAGGTGCATAAACATGCAGCGGCTATGGATAGTTTTGTTTTGCCAGCATACAATATAATTGCAGTTGAAGGCAAATCCTTCAGAAGTTCTTTGTACTTTATTCTAACAACGAACATTTTTTGATAGGGAATATAAGTAAGGGGGAAAGTAACCAATTTTTTGTTCTTTACAGGTATTCCCGCTGATATAAATTTATATCGGAGCACTCCCGCTTTAGATAAATAGGTTTCATGCTGAAACAAATATTCTCACAGATATTTACAAAGTGTTGTGGGGTGCTTTTATGTTTAAAATCGTTATATACAGGTTAGACTGTGATTTTAAAAACAAATGTTGATATCTTTTTATAATATTTACAAAAAAACGGTGCGGGAAATGGACATGATTACATTTCCGGATGCGGGAAGCGGGAAAATAAAAAAAATAAAAAAATTCTGTTTTGAAAAAAATAGGTGCGGGCGCGTCCGTCGAACAAGGAATCAAATTGGTGTGGCCTTACTGTTTTTGTACAAGAAAATAAAGAATAAATATTAAACTAATTACTTTGGAATGAGTTAAATATTCTTCTTACTTTATTTGACCTTTTTAACTTCAGCATCATTGGTGAGTCTTTTGTAGACGAAACGCGCGTCGTGTGTATATACTAAATTTAGTCCTGGTATCTATGATGAGTTTATTTACAACCACTGGGTCGATGCCACTGCTGGTGGAGATTTATTTCCCCGAGGGTATAACAAGCCCAGTAGTCAGCACTCTTTGCGCTAACATGAATAGTCATTGATATGGTTATATTTATAAATTAACTGTTTACAAATTTTTGAACTTTTTGAAATACTTAGGCTTTTCTTCCTCAGGCATAGATTACCTTTGGCAAAACGTTTAGGTTTTTTGGTCCCCAATGCTCTTCAAATTCGTACTGTATTTGGCCTTTTTAACTTTTTTGGATTCGAGCGTCCCTGATGAGTCTTTTGTAGACGAAACGTGCGTCTGGCGTATATACTAAATTTAGTCATGGTATCTATGATGAGTTTATTCCATTCAAAATCCAGGTTTTGCTGTCAGCGTATGTGGCGTATGCTCACAAATTTAAAATGATTCTTATAGGATTATATGATAAAATACAACGATTATATGTAAGGTCAGCAGCCAAGTTGACACATCGAAGACCATGTTTTTAATCAACTCAAAGATGCTTGTGCATTGTTATGCTCCGTGTACAGAAGTAAGGGAGGAGGGGAGGCTTTTTTTTTGTCTTTGCTTTTTCCATCTGTCCCATATCTGGATGATCATTTTGTTAAGATAATTAACCATGACGTTTGGTAACATCAGCCTAAAACTTAGTATATAACAGAATAAAAAATTTCCAACGCAATACCAAAAATATAAGTATACAGTGTCTACAGGATATTATAGTACAATAAGTTTTCATATCTATATTCCAATTTACATTAATTAATGTTTTCAGATATCGAATACAAAATCAATGTGATTGCCAATAAAAATACTACAGTGTTTAATTGATAGCCTTTAAAAAGCGAAGGATGTGTTTTAGTTCGATTGCATTTTTTTTTTTCTTGTACACAATTAACTTGTATATTTATTTACCAAGGATTTTAGTTCTTTTTGTGTTATCATTATCATTAACTTATAAAACAAATTAATTCAAAACTCAATTTTTAAAATGCCGCTTTTCTATTTTGGGAAAAAAAGAAATAATTTATTAAAATATAATTGCTTACCTTCCATTACCCTGAAACAAAATTGAAGATGTTTTCTTTAAAACGGAAGTTATTCCTTTCACAATGTTTAAATACTATAGTATATTTTCGTTCTGCGCTTACTTTTATATCAAGGTATAGGTATAGGTATTCATTTAATACTTTTTTCAAAATTTTTTTACATTACACACGGAAACAATTTTTAAAGTGCAGATAATCTTTGAGGTGTATAGACGTAACTCACCACCGTACGGCTTACTTCTAGCTTTAAACAAATAAGTACAAATGTTTGTCGATGTTTTAAAAATAGACAAATTACAATGAAAAAATAATAAAACTAGTTGAAACTAATCTGATATTGAAATGTATCATTTTAGCAATGGGTCTCAAAACAGTAATGCTTATTTTTATATACTAATAAATTGTTGAGCATTGAAACCACATGATTCTATAAAACCAGATTACACATGGCAATTTCCCCATTATTTCCTTTCAAACAGAGAGAAGATCCTAGCATTTTTTTATGTTTACTAGCAAGTTTGATAACATATGAAACTTTCGACATGTTTATGGTGTTACAGTTACACCTGATATTTCTTAATTTTATTATCCTTTTCCCTAATTGTTTAGGCTAACATTTTTTTAAACTATTTATCAGTTTAACCCCTAGGCACAGACAGTGTTAGAAGAATTCCGTATCATTTTCGGAATTTTTGGTTTATAATGCACCAAATCACTAAATATAATAATAATCAGTTTGTTTTAAAATATAAAATATAATTTAGATTCATATTTTTATTTAAATCATTTTTTTTTTGTATTCAAAAAAAGTATTAGAAAAAGTCACTAAGTTATTCAGTTTTTTCTTACCCTCCATTATCGTGCCTACATTCATATTCATTTGTACAAACAGAAGTTGATATCTGTGTGCGATTTAAGGTTTAAAGATGTCTGGTTGGGGATGAAAAATCTTTGTATTGTGCTACCTTAAAGGTTAGACTTTTGATAACTATTAGATTGTTTTTCGTTATTTTAAAACATTAAAACCCACAATCTATAAATAACTGCAAATATTAAACAACGCATACTAGACATTTGCTGAACTGTCATACACCTACAGCTTGGATCACAAAAAACTGATACACTCTCTGGTAGTATTTAAAACTTGAGTTCGTCGTTCAAAAATAAAAATTTTACTACACTTTAACCGTGCTGTTATTGAACAGGGTTGGATCGAATTGAAAAAAAATCATTTAATGAGATATTTAGAATAAATTGTTGACTAGCTTGGGACAATTAGAATTTAATTTTCAACAAGACTTTGTGTAAGGAAAGGATTATAAACTAAGGAGCGTATTGACAGCATCAGAATTTTCTGACATATAGTTTCCATTTTTCTTTATTGAAAATGAGGTGGGGTGCTTCATTACTTTTCATGCTTCATGTCATTAAACTTGTCGTTCAGTATAAATAAAGGCAACACTAGTATACCGCTGTTCAAAACTCATAAATCTATGGACAAAAAACAAAATCGGGGCAACAAACTAAAACTGAGGGAAACGCATTAAATATCAGAGGAGAACAACGACACAACATTAAAATGTAACACAAACTGCAACGGACTAAGCATTAGACAAAATCCGATGAGTATGTTTCCATTGTTTTTTACTTTTTTTTTCTGAATTTGGCTAACACATTTGTTCACGGTTTAAGTATCAAAACAATCACAAATAAACGAAAACAAAACACTATCGTTATCAATACATATTTATGTTAAGAATTATATGTGTACTCCAATACTAGTATTTTAATATTTTCTCTGATTGAACTAAACCAAAACTTGGTCTGGACATGCGTCGAACCTTGACGACATAGTTTCCCTGTGTAGTGAGACTTATGAAATTTCAAACTATAGGGAACATGATGCAGCTGATTAGTAGATGTATAAATAGCATAAACGCTGCAACTCCCTAATTTTAAACCTGCAGTCCAAATATACAAATCATTCCTTTATATAGAGAAAATTTTGTACGACATAACTTTCGAACGGATAGACGGACGGATAAACAGCGTCATTAACTACGTAGGTGTCAATGACTATCGGATTTTGAGTTGTTTATTTTAGTGCCAATATTATAGAGATCTTGGAGTAAAATATGAGTATACACGGTGTTTGTTCCCTGAGTCGATAATTATTTCCCACCTATAAACATGGGTTGGTCTAATCTGATACAAGCATGAGTTGTAACTATTGATCCAAGACCGGTACAATTTTACTGAAGAGTGAACGTATGACGTCACATAAAAAATTATCCGTAGACTTATGCATTTGATTAAAATGCATTAAAGGTACAAAGGTATACCAGAGGAGAAGAAATTGTTTTTAAAAAAATCGTAAATTATGTAGAAAGTAAAATAAAAAAAAATACTGAATTTAGAGGAAAATGAATTCGGAAAATCCATAATCACATGGCAAAATCAAATAACAAAACACATCAAAAACGAATGGACAAGAACTGTCATATTCCTAACTTGATACAGGCATTTTCAAATGTAGAAAATGGTGGATTAAACCTTGTTTTAAAGCGCTAATGTAAGTCGGTTAAGGGGCCGTTTCTGATACACAGTTTAAGAACTTCAACAAATTTATAATAAACCTTACACAAAACATCAGAGTGTTCGAAACCTACAGGATATGAAGAAAAGTAGACTAAGATAGAGGTATTATATACTAAAATGTAAAACTCAAACACGCCAATTGATGATTAAAAAAGTGTTAACTTTTGTAAGAGCATTTCCGGTTTGGACTTTCCTAGAAGTTTGTTATTTTTGTAACATATAATCAAATGTGCCAAATATTTGATCACATAAATATTGCAGAATTGATCGCAAAAAGCCGACTATTAGAAATCCAAGGATGTATAAGAACCTAAACAGTTTGGAGAGCTATGTAACCAAAAAGTACTTAAAAATAGCCAAAACAATCTAAATTGCCTGAAGGAGTTTCTTTATAATTTTAAAATTTATAAACGTACAATTTTAGAAATGTTGTTATTATTTATGTCAGTACCGAACTTCTTACTACCAAGCTAATGATATCCTCGGGAACTGATCGTTCGCCAGCAGAGGTATCGACCCAGTGCTGTAAAAATGAAAACGGCAAGTTATTATTCTTAATGCGTCCGAAGAAGATTTGTTTTAACTGAAAGTTTCCATATCTTCACATGTATCATTTATTATCCTTTTTTATCGTAACTCATATTGAATATTTAGTTTTTAAATTTTAATTTTCCTTACAAAAATATTAGAAAAAGTAAGTTCAAAGATTACGTAAATTTTTACTAACGTTCCATAATATTGCGTAAATTTTTTTTCGTAATTCCTTACCAGCAAAATTATTTTATTTCATTTATATACTACTAAGAGTAGTGCAATATAGAATTTGTACGCGTAACTTGATAGCACGAAATATTGACTAACTTTAAAACCACAGTCTATAAATAGCTATTTGATATTTTACAAGTTTGACATTCCTTTAGCATGGTACCAAGACAAATCAATTACATTGCAATCAAAGGATTTTTTTTTTTTAAAGTGTGCATATATGAAATATGAAAATTGTTCAGTAGAAACGATATATTCATTATGAAAAGGATCAGTTTTATAATCTGCGTATACGTCCAAAGTATGTCATTTTAGTGTCGAGTTTTTTTTATACCTTTTTAGTTTAAACATATTTATTGATAGTGGATCGGGAAACTAGTTATTACAACTCATATTAACCCCTTCCCACTTTGTGGAATATCAGATAAGCTGCACTGTAACATATTCCATGATTGGAAACCATACATGATTACATTTGTACTTGAAATTGCTTCGCGGAGAAAAAGTTCCAATAGTCCGTTATGGTAATTCAGTAAGTACCAATACACTGATTAATAACAGACAGATGTTGGCTTGTGTGCAAAGATTGTTGTTTCTTGAAAATCAAGTGATTACTTTAAATACAAAAACAGTTTAATATCTCAATTAATTCAAAACATGAGTCAAAACACAAACAATATATTTCTTTACTTAAATAAATGTGAACTAAACTTTACTTAGAAAATTCATATGATATAACAACACATAGCTTAATGCTAAATATTGCACGAAACTCAAAGTTTTTTAATAGATTACTCAAATTGCTGTCATATTTTATCAGGTACAGTTTTCCAGGTTTAAGAGGACTTTTTAATTTCAAATATATTTAAAAGGATCTCTCACGTCACATTGTGAAATAAAGATAAATAAATATACAAATGATCACAACTTTATGACTACCGTTCATTTTTTACTTTACTAGGTAATCCAAGATTCTGCAAAATGATTAATACAAGTCTTAATCTTGCTTAACCTATCTTACAAGTATTAGGTGAATTATTGGTCATTGCTGTCAACTGAT
Source organism: Mytilus galloprovincialis (assembly GCF_965363235.1). Lineage (NCBI taxonomy): Eukaryota > Metazoa > Mollusca > Bivalvia > Mytilida > Mytilidae > Mytilus > Mytilus galloprovincialis. The sequence continues at coordinate 87,799,423 of NC_134845.1, read as the reverse complement.
TTGTAAATCCTACAATATAATTTATATTTGTCATTTACAAGGTAAGACATTCTCGAAAGCTAACGACTATTTATGAATTAAGGAACCATCTCCAACATAGTTTTTGTTCGTCAGAATTTTTTTTAGAATAAAGATGAAAACAAATTGAACCAACGAAGCAAAAAAAATTTAGATGTAATGTTCTTTAACAAATGACAAAATCAAAAGCTCAAACACATTAACAAGCTGACGGAATATTTTTGATCTGACAGACATGCTGTGTATAGTAGGCGCTCTTTTTATATTTATAGATGGAAATAATGCTATTTTTTTTTTTAATGTAGTTGTTCAAACAAGGTCTTCATCCAAAAAAATATATTGGATATTCAGAAACCAGTTGCAATAGTTCCAAACAATTGCATATGATCTTCAATGCTCTTCATCTTTGTACTTGTTTGGCTTGATAAATATTTTGATTTGAACGTCACTGATGAGTCTTATGTAGACGAAACGCGCCTCTGGCGTACAAAATTATAATCCTGGTACCTTTGATAACTATTTACACCACTGGATCGATGCCACTGCTGGTGGACGTTTCGTCCTCGAGGGTATCACCAGCCCAGTAGTCAACACTTCTGTGTTGACATGAATATCAATAAGGTGGTCATTTTTATAAATTTCCTGTATACAAAACTTTGAATTTTCGAAAAAATAAGTATTTTCTAATCCCAGCCACAGATTACCTTAGCCGTATATGGCACAACTTTTGGGAATATTGGATCTTCAATGCTCTTCATCTTTGTACTTGTTTGGCTTTATAAATATTTTGATTTGAGCGTCACTGATGAGTCTTATGTAGACGAAACGCGCGTCTGGCGTACTAAATTATAATCCTGGTACCTTTGATAACTATTTACACCACTGGGTCGATGCCACTGCTGGTGAACGTTTCGTCCCCGAGGGTATCACCAGCCCAGCAGTCAACACTTCTGTGTTGACATGAATATCAATAATGTGGTCATTTTTATAAATTTCCTGTCTACAAAACTTTAAATTTTCGAAAAAATAAGGATTTTCTTATCCCAGGCACAGATTACCTTAGCCGTATATGGCACAACTTTTTGGAATATTGAATCTTCAATGCTCTTCATCTTTTCACTTGTTTGGCTTTATAAATATTTTGATTTGAGCGTCACTGATGAGTCTTATGTAGACGAAACGCGCGTCTGGCGTACTAAATTATAATTCTGGTACTTTGATAACTATAATATGACTGTGGAAATATATAAGAACACAATGTGCTGTATGCAATTGATTAAAACAAATGGTATAACATTTGTTTTTTTAAATTCTGCATGTGTCAAATTAAAACATCTATAAACATCTAATAAACATTTTATAATAAAATCAATCATCACGTTTAGAACGTGTTTTTACAATCTGCATATACGTCCAAGTTATGTCATTTTATTATCTATTTTTGTTTTTGTCCTCCATGATGTGCAACAAAATCTGAAAAGTAAATCAAGAGTTCTATCAGTTTATTCATTATTACTTTTTCTTTGGAATGTATACAAACGCAGGATATGTGATGCATATTTTAAACGAGACTAGGTACAAATGAAAAGTGAAAATTATGTAATATGCGAAGTCCCATAATGTAAGTCACCAATATCTATTTTGGTATATTTCTTTACATGTACTTCCTGAAGTTAAAGATAGTCCATAACATATAATTAACAATTGTGTACGACATTTCGTGAACAAGAATGATTTTTTATATTGATAATTTTGAATCTGCTCGTTTGATTTAATCTTTACACGAAAAGAAATATGTGTTGTTAAAATGTCTTATTCAGTCCTTACTGCGGTCTTCATAAAGGTTGGTTACTTCAAACATGTTTGTTTGTTCCTAACGTAATTTTATTAATTTGATATACTTAGGGTATCCTAATGTACCAGAAATATTTTCTCCTACTTACTAACTATGTTTTTAATTTGACCTGTTGACACTATTTGTTATGTTTTTTTGTTATTTAATGTTAACTTATATCTGGTCTATTACAGCTTTGATAAGTGTTGTGAATTACTATAAATGTTCACTTCTTCGTACGATGAACATCAAAAGTATTTCCTTTCTCCTGTTATACTCTATATACATCACACATACGGCACCTGTGTCCCATTGGCACTCATACCACATCTTCCTATATATATTTATTGTAATTGTCGACAAACTATACAGAAATGGATTAAGGTTGCTCACATAAAGCCTTTTGGTTTGTTTAAGGCGTTTTTTTCTAAATTTCTTGTAATAAGAATATGCTAATTTATAAAAAGTTTTTATTTCTACCGACTTGTTTTTTTTTTATATAGTTTTTGAAAAACATGTATTTCATTATTAAATTTGAATTATTTTAAATTCTGCGATTCTAATTTGTTCTGCTTCAACTATTTGCCACTGAACCTAAAGGAATTGCTGCAGCTTCTATATAATGTCCGACACTAGTTGATAATTTCAATGGTCTTAACTTTAAAAAAAACTTGCAAAGTTTGGTTTATATCTACCTGCAAGAGATTGATTTTAACAATAATACACACGGAAGCGTAATGTAAAAACTACGGAAACTTGTCAGCTGTCATTTACATATTTTTATTTTAAAAAGTTGTATACCAAATATGATCAAATATCTTAACCATATTCGATTTTATTAATTCTGAATGAACATGTTCTCTGCAAATAACAAAAGGGTGACTTCTAAGCAAAAGGCAGATGATGGAAGTAGATGTTTTTTTTTCTCAGCCTAATGACTTCTATTAATGAAAAGGGGAATACACCTTCCTCTTCACTGTCAGTATAAGCAGATGTCATTGCTTCTCCTAATCCCAACCTAGCTAAAGTTTTAGCAAGTGATAACAGCAAGCACCATGTTTCTGGTTTCAATGACAATTAAGTGGCTGACTGAGTTTTCATGGCTTACAAATTTTAAAGGGGGTATAAGCAAAAGAGGATAAAGACAAAATTGAGGAACAGACTGTCCAACAAAATAACACTATCTTGAAACATTATCCCTAGAAGGAGCAGAGAGTACAGAGATGAATATTTATATTTTGACTTATAAATAACTTTTGTGTTTAAAATCAATTTATTTCATATATATATATATATATATATATATATATATATATATATATATATATATATATATATTATTCTTGTAATTCGTTATTAAATACTCTGCATTATCAAACACATAACACAAAGCATTATAATTCATATTGCATGTCATGGATTAATGACTGATTGCTTCAGATCACAAAAGTTCACTCTAAAAAAAGAGTTACGCGCCCTTGAATTTTGCGCCTTAAAAAAATCCTTGGGAGAACACTGAAAGTTATCAACACAACACTCAACCTGAACGTTAAGTTATCAACACAACCCTCAACCAATGCATGACTTAATTTTTCTATTAAGAAAGTACATTTGTCATTTCTAAAGATTTTACAAACGTTAGCATTAATTTATATATCTCATTTTCTATACTTTGTCTATTCTGTTCTTTCTTGTATTCCCATTTTTTCTTGCTGTATCGGTAGAAGAATTATTTCGCAATTCCTTCCATCATAAGGATCAGTCGACTGGTATCTGTACAATATTCCGCATGGTGCAAATTCATCCTCTGCTGCCCAATATAGTCTTATGTGATTGTAACCTATACATGAGAGTACATGTACATGCAAAGGTTGTCTAATTGAATGCATTGAGATGAAGTCACCATAGTTAATGTCCCTGTACGGTGAACCGCTAGGTACTAACTCACTGCTCGAAGCACAGTTTCTATCTTGGGTCGATTAATCACTATTTTCTGTAAATAATGTTTATATGGAATATTGAACGTATTATTTTAATTAAGCAGATATATCATCTGTGTTTATTGCTAAATTAAGGCAATACAATATGAAAATATTGCAAGTTTTATTTGATACGTGTAACTTGGTTTTTCGTTTTATATGTAGTGTTTTGAGTACTGTTGGTCTTTCTCTTTTTTTTTTGCCGTAGCGTTGTGAGTTCAATTTCGACTCACGAGTTGATCTCCTTTTGGTATCTTTCACTTCTTTTTGAAATGAAGTCAAAAAATGAAAACGTATTTTCTAACAATGAAAATTTGATATCATAGAATAACATATAAAATGATGACCGAGGTGCAATGAGTCAAATAATGGATATTTCGGAATAGTGAACTAAAAGGAAGTGTGCAAAAATTTGCGTTTTTTATTGATTTTATTCAATTTGTCTGTCTATTGAAAGAACAGATACAGTTTTTGAAACTGTAACCTTCATATACTAATTATAATGTTTAAGCTAGATCAAAACACAATAACATTTTGGTAGTAATCGATATGATAACTTGGACAGTCAACAAATTACATTTTTTTTATTCATTTTTTGCCATAAAACATATCATTGATCCCAAATTTTATGAGGTCATGGTGCTTGCACAATAAAACAAAAACAAACACAGCTTACTGATTGACAAACTGCTCTGTTTCACGTCGTTTTTTACAAAAAAAAACCCAACTTTTAATCCGTTACATGTACCACTTCAAAATGCCCTCAAAATGTAAATCCTTTAACGACTAATTAGTCCTGAGTGTGAAGAAAAAAGTTCTCACTCAACGTTTACAGTATTAATAACTAAAAACGATATCATAATTTTACAATTTTACATTATTTTTTTTTAATTTCTATCTTTCAACAGCTAATCAATTCTAAGTGTAAATGAAATATGTCCCGCTTAACGTTCACATCAACAAATACGCACAATGAATTATTCAAGCAACAACTTATATTGGTGGTCGTCACGGAATTTATGATAATCTGCTGTCTATAAAAGTGTCTATTTTGATGTTTTATCTAGTTTATTACACCAGGATTAATGCAATCGGTATGTATAAATTAATAGTACATATCTGCGCACAGTACACTATTTGTTAATTTTGATCGTATTAACTTTGAATTATGTACTGCAAGAAGTGATTGATTTAATTTGATATTGTTTACGTAGATATATTTTCGATTTATAGTTCAGAATAATTTCTTAATTAAAAATTCAATTGCATTACCGAACGTTAAATACAATATTCTATGTCTAGTTTTTCTTTAAGTACCATTTTCTGAAGTTAGAACAAATGCTTGTATGCAACTACTGACAAAATTAATAACATATCATTTAAATCATTATTCGAAATTGTTATAGATTATTTCTTATAATCTACAAATTGCACGAAAATGTCGTATATTTTTTGGTTAATGGAATAAATAAAACGCAAGCTATCCGGTTGGAAAAATCGGCGGTAGTGAAATATATAGTTCCCAATTGCAATTACTTATTTATTTATTTTTATTTTTATGCACTGCAGATATAATGTGAAAAGCACCGATAATAATTTACTTCATCAAATAGACAAAAAGTTTTTTTTTCAAAAAATCAATTATACTTTACCTTGCATGATTAAGCTAGAAGAACTGTTTTACTTCGGTCTTAAGATTGATGTGTTTTTAAAAAGTGTACCTTAAATTCAACTTTACAACCGTTTGTATTGCTCATCTGCAAAAGAAAGATTTTATCATTTTATTTTAGTGTTAAAAAAAAACACTTCCAATTCATGTAGTGTTTATGTGAAAATGCCCATATCATACTTTAAAATACAAATTCGGTATCGTATTTCTATGTGATTGAAATATATCGTCATTATCATTTGTGATACATTTTTCGCTTATCATTTATATCAAAACAAAAAGATAAGCTGTCATTTTAAGAGATTGACAGGAGAATATAAATTCAAAATGTGATCATAATACTGTTACTTGTCCTCACTAGCATATATTTATAATCTAATGCACTTTTATTTATACCGATATAATAACTCGATTGACACATTTAAGATAGATACGGTCTCTTCCTGCATGTTGGTTTTTGAATTACTAGAAAACAATTGGGCCAGATCTTTAATAAAATGTGCAAATGTTTAGCGCAGCAGGTAATTCATGTGTAGGAATTTTAATTTTAAAAATGACATGTTTTATCATATATATAGTTGTCCATATAGTATACATATTTGTTTAGGGGCCAGCCGAAGGACGCATCCGGGCACGGGAATTTCTAGCTGCATTGAAGACCTGTTGGTGACCTTCGTCTGTTGTCTGCTCTATGGTAGGGTTGTTGTCTCTTTGACACATTCCCCATTTCCATTCCCAATTTTATTGTATTTTTTCAAACACTTTTGTTTGATTGAATTTTTTTCCAGCTTCATAAGGGGAGGCAACTCAAATATAAAGGCAGATAATTCAGATAAAGTGACTTTTACGATAGGATGTGTTAGGATTTGACCTTTTTTTATTATGTAGCAAGAAAATGAGACACGTTACCCATTTTTGGTTTTTCTTATCTGAAAGCATACTATTAGAACTGTCTTCTAATATTATATCTCGTGCCTTGCTGATCATTTGGCTCTAAACAGTTCCTTAATATCTTCTATAAGTTCAGCCAGAATCACAAAATTAACCGAATATATTTTTTGTTGATACATCCACAAATAACACAAACAAGTGGTTAAAAAACTGTAGATTATCGGTTTGCGTTATTCTGCCTTCTTTTTATGAGCACAACAAATCGTACTTTGTAAACAATCACATGAATTCAAACAAAATGTTCTCTGAAAATTACAAAATCAAGATGTTTAAATGTTCGTTACGTTTGCAGGACGCATTTTCAGTATAAGAATTCAGTGCGAATCTTTATTGTTTGTAAACAAGGCCATGTGAATGCCCAAAAATGCCGCATGACCCTATGTTTTTATTAGTGCAAAAGATAGGGCTACATTTGTACTTTCATGAATGTTATATGAAAGTTTCCAATTTCTAAAGGTAAATCAGGTATAAATTTGATTCCATACATAGATTAGGATTAAAGTCAATGGGAAATTTTTTACTGAATTTACCCCTATAGGAAAATATGCACTCTTTCACTGTACTTGTCGAAGGCCACAAAATAATCCACAAACTCATTTCCTGTAAATTTGAATGTTACGGAAGGTTTTTTGAACCATTTGAAGTTGTTTTTTACACAAATTTCTATCTTAGCCGCGGCTATTTAGGATGCACTGAGTGTACTGTGAGAGGAAGCATGGGGTATATGTTAAAAATCAGTTTTTGTGTGCAGATTGAAAGAAACAATAGAAATGACTCTTTAGAGTTATGATATCAATGAAAGGCACAAATATCCTCCCCATTTACATCACATTTTGCACATATTTCTCCTCATAATATATATAAATTCATATGAAAAAATGGATTACCTCCCTTTGACATAGTGATTTTTTTTTAGCTATGTTCCCCATGTTAAGTTGTAGAACAAGTGGTAAATAAGCACTTTTCTAGTATTTTAACACTCAAATAATCTGACCGCATGAAGATATTCATTTATTTTTACATAACGCATTGCGATTCTTTATTTAAAAACTATACTAGACAACTTTTCATGATTACATGTCCTTCATCTAGGAAACTAGTGTTGAAATGTTTGTAATTGGATTCTTTTGTTAAATAATTGCTTTTAAATATTCTAAATTGTTACTTTAATCTTCCAAATGCAAACTTTGGTTATATTTAGACTTATTTATTCATATTTGGCCCTTTTTTCTACTTCAGTTTTGGCTGTCTAGTTTTGGCGAAGAATCCATCCTGATGTTGGGGTAACAGGAATTTTCTGCAGAGTGATTGTCAATGACATTTTGTGAACTTTACTAGTAATTAAAACACAGATTTAGTATAATTAAACATAATTGTTGTTTTATTTGGTATCAAACTGCTTAAAAAAGCCTTTAAAAAGTCCTTTTGTGCTCTTTTCAGGGCATTTAATCAAAAACTTCCATATAAGGAAAAAATTAATTAAAAGTACACCAAGTCTTTAGTTTCTAGGTGTACTTGCAATACTGGTCAAAGCAAACACAGAAAACAATTCATATTTATTAAAAACATAGCATTTTACACCATTCTTTTAAAAACAGTCAATGTGCAACTTTATATACCAACTATACATTGGCCGCAGTATGGGCTGTAGTATAAATTTTGCTCTATCTTTACAAACTCAGCATTTATGACTGTTGTATTGAAACTGGAACTTGAAAATTGGATACCTTACATGTTTATTACAAAAAAAGAAGGAAAAGAAGTAAAAAAGTCCCTTATAGGGGTAAATTCAGTAAATGAATATACGTCATCAGGGACCGCCCATTTAGGGGAGAGCTTTCTGTATAACACTGAAGTCATATGCTCTTCTGATTGGTAGATAATGTTTGTAATAAATATTTTTGGCAGATGGATCAAAACTAGAGTTGAAAAAAAATAAAAAATAAATGCTAAATGTACTAATTTTTTTTACTAAAGGGTTGAAAAGTAATGGGGGTCAGTATAGGAATTCAGTGCGAATCTACATTGTTTGTAAACAAGGCCATGTGAATGCCCAAAAATGCTGCATGACCCTATGTTTTTATTAGTGCAAAAGATAGAGCTACATTTGTACTTTCATGAATGTTATATGAAAGTTTCCAATTTCTAAAGGTAAATCAGGTATAAATTTAATTCCATACATAGATTAGGATTAAAGTCAATGGGAAATTTTTTACTGAATTTACCCCTACAAAATTTTGTGCGATATGAGCATGCATAAATAAACTCATCATAGATACCAGGACTAAATTTAGAATGTGCATGACGCTAAATTGAGGAAGTAAAATGGTAATTAAATACTCTTTCTTGTAAGGGTAATTGATATTTGCTTTATAATGGTTTCATTAAACGCGCTTTATGACAATACCACTTATCAATTAGAATATTTTACACTGTTTTTAGAAATGATTTCGGTATGTGTTTCGACTATACCACATATACCATGTATACGGCAAACGAAATTATTGTTATGGTGTAAATAATGAAAACTTTTAGAATATAGCTTGAACTTTTTCGCTTATTCCGTATTTCTTATCAGACATCAGAATTTAAGTATTTATCATCAAGTTGAACATAACTACAGTGTTGTCATACTTCTTTATAATTGCGAATTTTATTGCATCAACAATCGGAATTGAAAGGATAGCCACGTACTGTATGTTTGTTGACGATGCTCTATAAGCCATCGAAAGAGAAAAGTAAAACGTTTGGTGATGTATTCTGCTGATCAATCTATTGATAAACAGCTCCCTATGCTTCTGACCAAATTGTAACATGCAGAACTAATAAATCTTTTGTCGAATTGTTTAATAAAAATTGCAGTTGAGGATGTTAAATAGATAATACGGATATTATTTGTTTTGCTTAAATTTGTTTGATATGAACTGTTTCAACAGATGACCGATGGATTGAAATGAAAATAATGCCGTTTTTTGACATAAAAAGCACAAATTAGAGATTCATTTGATTAAAATTTCAAATTGTTCGTTTTTTTCTGCAATGCAAGAACAAAGGGTCTATATTAAAATACTAGTTTGTGTATTTTTGCAAAAAATAAAGGAATAAAGGTGTCTTACTTATCAATAACGTAAGCATTACAATTGAAAATTGGAATTTAAATACTGTCATAACATTTTGCTAGTTTTGCATTGTATGGTTACATTTCTTTTTAATAAAGACAAACACATTATGGTAGATTGATACATGCAACACTAAATATAGAGGTCCGTCACAAAATGTTAATTTGTAAATATATTTTAAAGTTTATTTATGTGTTGATATAAAAAAAAAAGTATACTATTACAAATTATATTTGGTAAATATTAGGTAAATTTTGATAACCATTGCAAATTTCATCTGCGCCAGTGTGCCTAAAAACAAACAATAAAAACTAACTGCAAGATACAGACGTTAAAAGATATTATGATTCACGCTTTACGTGTAGTCGAAACTAATGTTGTTAACTGAATACATGTAGAACTTTGGTCTAATTATGTCTTTCTTTAATTTTACAAATGAATAAGAAAATACCTTATACTTTGTTAACGTATGTGTATAAACATCAACGAGTCTTATCAAGCGTGTTCCTATAGCCTTTTCGTTTATATTATCGTATGCATTGGAAAATTAAGCGATATCCCAACTTTATCGCTATCTGAATTAGAGCGTTTACTTAACCATATCTATGAATACAACTGATTGGAAATATTTTTGTTGCCTTATATCTTAATACTACTAAAACTCTATATCAAGTAGCTGTTGTTCTAACTTTGATGACGTTATTGTTGTGGGTACAAATGTGTTAGGGTTGTTTCTATAAATTATTTTTGTGTATGAAAATATGATAGTGTAATTTCCTTTAAACATATCTGGGACGAAATCAAAATGTTTATCTATACTAGTTAACTATAGTATGGGCTCTGTGAAATATATTCAATGAAAAAAATATACAAAAAACAAAATGTCATTTGAAAAATTTGCGGTAGAAATATACATGTGTAATATGATAAGAGTGTTTGATGGTCCTGTTTGACTTCTGGCAGCAAACTAAGAAAAACACTTGAATAAAACATAAAAAACAACTAACTGTATGAAATGTAGTATCCGATATACGTAGCTGTATTTAAATCATTATCGTGAATACAGTGTTTAGAAATAAGCTAGCTTCTAATTTTAACTACTTAATTATTTTTTTTTTTTTCGTTTAATATTCTTCATTTAACTTGGATGGCTAATATGAAATATAACAGAGTGAAAGCTGTCGGCAGATAAATAAATGTTAAGACACAACATGTTTGAGTAGCAATGTCTACAACTTCGATTTATAATAAACAGTGTTTCCTTCGCAAATCTGAAACGTAAAATTATTTGAAGATCGTAATGATTCTGTTTAAAAAAAAATATGTGTAGTTCCAAGGATTAAACCACATGATCTTATCAAAAATAACGAATTAAAAATATAATTCTTTTTTAAGTCTTGATGTTGATCAATAGTGTTTATAAACATATACAACGTAAGTGAGAATTATTTCTATGAGTTTGTTATATCATCGAGAAGAGCACATGATAGCAAAGAAATATGTTATCATTTTTTTATCAACAATCTGTTTCATATTACATTTTTTGATTCATTATTTACTTTTGAAAATGTTGTTTATTCTAAACCTTTTGGTAGTATTTGCGTGCAACAAATTTTGAAATTTAAAATGTAGTGATTAAACAGCTAGATAAACAAATCCCAAAATGAAATGATAAGACTTTCAAACGATTAACTTACATTAGAATTAGATGTATAATGATAACATGAGGCGTGAACAACAAATATATAAGTCGGGACGACAAAGTAATAATTAAGAACCCTTTCTTCCATAACATCGACAGTGTTTCTTTTTATATATAATACAATCATTATTCACCATTGATATATTAAACATGTATTTCTACTAACATGACTAAAGACACTTACAGAACGCGATTTTTGGATCATTTGTCAGTTGTCATGTGTATTGATCATATTCTATATAAATAAAGAATACATTTGTATTTTTAGTTTCCGATATCACGTGACTATATATTTATGAATGGCGTGATTCACACGGTATGCACTTGGTTATTTAAAGATCAGTACTTGTGATAGTAAACACTTTATTTGTTATAGTATATGATTCATATAACATATGTGCGTAATTGTTAGAACCCATAATTTAAGAACTAAAAAGTTTGAAGCGTTACATTATTTTATCACAAAACGATAATTTCAACACAACCACTCTTTAAATTAAAAAAATAAATATTTTAAGAACAAATTTGTTCTTATTACTGAATAGACATACATAGATATACAGTGTAATTGATGAGATGTATTTATACATCATATCTTAAGTGCTTATCACAATGTACTGTTTAACGATAAGTATATACCTTGGTGTTTTCAAATAATTAAAAACCAATGCATAGTTATTTTATGAGGACCATGCATATTCAAATTTACAACGATTGTTATGATCTGATTATTGGGTCTAATTCTATGAATGGAGATAATATTTCCCACGGTATTTACCCGATTACAGGTGAATAGTTATGATAGTAAATAGATGTAAGCAAATATCGTTTAACAGGCCATATCAACTAGACTTATGACGACAGAACACCTTCGCACTGTTGACCAATCAAATGACTTAACGTCACATCATTGTTGTTCACATTATCATTACAATCGACCCACAAGGTAAGTGTAAGGCAAAAAAATTGATAAAATGTAAACAGTTCAGCGATTGGAATATGTTTCTTTTTAATACGAAGAATATGGACCAACAATCGTGCATAGGAGAGATTGACGAATGGAAAATCAAAACAATCGGAACTGACTGGTTCAGTATATAAAGCATTATGGGTAATATCTTCAACAAGGAACAAAACATTCAACAAATGGACAAGTCATTTAAATAAAACTTAGAAAATTATACGTTATTTTCAATGTCATAAAATTAGCAAAAATGTAATGTGATATTGAATCTTTTTTTTTCTTCTCTTGTTTATTAAATACTTTATATCAACTTGTATATACATGATGTACTTTTTTGTGTTTTATTTTTGTCTAGAAAATTTGCTCAATGACGTTTTCATCATTATGTTCACACATGCAGTAGTCATATATTAGATCATTGGTTATTAAAACCAACAGGACGATTAAAACCAAACTATACATCTTTTTTAGACTTTTCCCATTACTAATATTTCAATCATAAATTATTACACAAGACATTACTGGGGATAGGGATACTATTAATAGAATAGAGAAAAATTGAATGGTTGATAAAAGTGGGTCTCATTGGGGTCTAAGCGTGACGCGGGATTGCCGATTTTTTGTAAGCGTGACACGTGAAAGTCAAATTATTGTATCGGGAAAACGGGAAATGAGGTCTAGCGGGACCCGGGAAATGATAAAAAAATGAGAATTGCTTACGTACATAGTGTAAGCGGGATACGGGAATCTGACAAAACAGTAAGCGGGATCCGGGATCGGAACCCCCCAATGAGACCCCCATAAAAAGGATAGAGCATAATGGACAAACTTAGTAAGTTTCTATGTCAGTCATACCTGCCAATATTTCAAAATGCCCATGGGGTTTTCATGTGCAATGTGGCTGTTAGTCCTTCAAAATCTTTAAATGGGGCTTCACATTTTTTTTTATTATTCTTCATACTCTATAGCCATGTCAAATTATTTGTTTGTTTGTTTTTCAATTGTGGACGTAATTGTTCTTTGAATTTGAGTGCTTTCATGCGGGAAAATATTTTATCATAATATTTCCCCGCAAATATTGACAGTTAGCAGGTATGGTCATATGGTCTCTGGTGGATTGTAATCTCATTAGCAACCGTACCACATTTTATTTTCATATTTAATAAAAGAGTAGAGAACATGGATTTAACAAAAAGAATACAGACATTAATTCACCCTCACCCAGGACCTCATTTATGACTGTTGGCTACTTATGTCTATACTCATGTGACCATATATTAAGTGTTACACTTGAATAACTCACCATGGACGTAACGACTGTCGTGGAACTTTTGAAATCTGACAGATATACAAAAAAGATATACAGATTTCAAAAATGTTATTTCCTACTGTGGATGCCAACGACAATTGTGCATGTATCTATGTATTGATTGATTGTTGATGTTTAGCGCCACTTCTGTACTATTGGCTGTTATATATCATGGCGGCCCTGTTTTATTTGTGAAGTATGTTAGAGTTCACAGAGAGGAGCACAAACATTAAACCTGGCGATCCTTGTCAGTTATGATAGAAGTCCAACACCATGTATATACACTATTAAGACAGCTCGTCCAGTGTATATGTTACAGTGAATTTGTATAATCAGTGATTACGTAGAATCCCTGAAATTTTTTAGGTATTATGTAGAATCACTGGCTAGTTTAGGGATTATATATAATCACTGAAATGTTCTGGGATTATGTATAATCACTAGAATACACGTCAGGGATTATACATAATAACTGAAATGAAGAAATAGTTTTATTTATAAAGAAATGAATAAAAGTCAAATAATTTACTCTGTAAGATCATATTAAAACATCTTTATAAACATATATTGTAAAAGTTAAGCACAATTAATCAAAATGATAACCCCTAATTTTTAAAATGTTAGGCACAATATATTAAAATAATATGCTTCACATTTGTTTTTACCACAACTTCCACATTTAAAAAAAACGTTTCTTTCACATATCGAATCAGATTGTTATCGTAACGCCTAAGAGAAATAAAGTGTTCAGTAAAAACATCTGAAAGTAAACCCCCGAAAAGGGAATTAGCAACCTCGAACTGGTTTGATCAAGATGCCATGTTTTGTTGCCAGGCGATATCCCTTTTCAGACTTTTTGTGAACAATTAGCATTATGCTTTTTGGGTTTCCCTTTCCCTTTTTTTACCCTGTGGAATTGCTATGAGAATATTACACCAAATTTTAGTTTCCTCTTAAATTTTGTTCTTTTTGTCAATCCTTAGTTCTGCCTGTTTTTCTATACAATTAGATGCGCAACTTCTCTCAGTTTGAATTTCTCGTTCATTTGGAAAAAAAAAAAAAACAAACACAAAAAAACCCACATATATATATAACATTTGTGTGCAGCAGAGCGTATCACGTTTAAAAACAAACTACACACATAAGCAGAACTAACGGAAAAGCAAAATTTTGTGCCGGTACCAAGTCAGAAAATCTGTTCCAGTGGGCTCGGGGCTTGTTGTCCTTGTTGAATTATACTCTTTTCTTTTCGGAGGAGTCGGGTGAAGATTTTTGGTGTTATCTCTGCATGGCACTGGCCAATATTTTTTTTATATTCCTGTTTAGTGTTATCGTTTTTGTATGTTTTATAGCACAAAAAAAAAAAAAGACAAAAAAAAAAAATACATAATCTCAAAATTTGTGGACACAGAAAAAGATAAACGAAAAAACGAAATATATTACTTATGTTTTGAACGTACAAGATACGCATTTCGACATTTAATCATTTCCAAAAAATAGACCTTGTGGCAAACGTTTGCAGTAAACTAGCCGCACACATTAGCTATGATGAACCCTAGCATACACTATGCAATTTTGTCATGCTTTGTTGGAAACTCCTTTTGAAAACAGTGAAAGACTTTGCATCAAGATTGTTTTCAATCCGAAATAAGTTATTGAGATTTATTGATATTTATTTGCATAAGGTCGATATATATTTGTCATAGCTCATGTTTATTGTACCGTACCATACTGTTAAGATATAAGTAAAGTACTGACAATCACTTATGATTTTATATATTTCAGAGATATATTATACGTATACATTTCCACTGTGTCTAAACCGGCAAAATTTGTTCGAACTCGATGGTACCTAACAACTGGCACAATGACGGAACATCAATTGACAGAAGAAAGACAGATTTCTCCTTATTTTCTTATTTTTTTTATGATATCGAAGAATATATAGAGAATAATACATAATCATTGCAAAATCCGTATCATATGTCGTATCATCCCGAGACATCAATATCAACCCAAGGGCCTTAAGGCCCGAGGGATGATATTGGTCGAGGGTGATACGGCATGTGATACGGATTTTGCCATGTATTATACGCTTTATCATATATCTAAACAGAAGAGTATTATATTATATGAATTGTTTTCTGATCCATAGCACTGGGTTACCTTCAGTTCTACTTTTTTCTTGTTTCAAAGGCCTTAAAAGAACTGCTCAATTACTTATCGGAAGCACCTGGGTTACCTTACAATTTGCGTGCTGTTGTTTTAAAAATATTTTGTTTAATATTGTATTTATTTGTGTGTTTTGTATTTTTTATAGTTGCATTTAGTGTGCCAAAAAATATGAAAACTTGACGTTCGTGACGTCACATACAATATGAAAACTTGACGTTCGAGACGTCATATACCAAACAATGACGTCATTCAAAAAATTGACCCATTTTGAGGAAAATTTTTCTTGAGCAAAAAAAAAAACAAAATTGACTTTATGTAAAAAAAAAAAAAAAAAAAAAGTAGGGGTGTGATAAAGGGTATGCGATAAAGGGTAGGGGTGTGATAAAGGGTATGCGATAAAGGGTGCGCATCAAAGTTGCGCGATATGGATTAAACAGCAGGCTATTTATCAAATATGCAAAACTACTGTATTTACTACGAAACATATGATAAATATACATATACAACTATTTTCTATTGTGATATGCAATCTAGGCCGTAGCTAGGCATCTTATTTTAGCGAGGAAAAATGATTGAGCCGAGCGAAGCGAGGCAAAATATTTTTTTGGAGGTATGAAATGAATGGTGCAAAATCCTGCATTCTAGGCATTTTTTAGAGAGTTTGATAATGTTTTGAATTTGGACACTTTTTATATAATTTTTTTATATTTTAAGAATTTACTAACACCAAATTTTTAACAACTTTATTTAAATTTATATGTAAGATAATCATCCAAATATCACTGATTTGAGTCTGCTGCCAGAACATAGAACAAACATCGATTCAGTAGAGTTTGCCAAATTTTTCCATGGCCGGTTCAGTCAAATCGCTTCAGAATCATAATTTGGTCTGCTGATATCCTTATCGCGATGAACATGACAAGCCACAATCTCTCGCTACTCATGCATGCTCTTTTCCAAGTTTTCAGTCGTTTCAGGGCAGTCTGTGTTTCTAAAGGAAGCACATTATCATCAATACAATGATCAATGTCTTCTTCCAATTCCTTCTCCATCAGCAATTTGGTAGCAGCATTGATAGTTACAGTTTTGTTTGCAAAAGGGAATTAAGCTTTCCTGTAAGCAACATCATACAGTTGCAGTTACAAAATATTAAACTCGCTTTTATGCTGACAAAGAGTAGACAAACTAGGGATAGAATGAGATAAGATAAATGTATATGATTCTATCTATAGTTATATATATATATGTGGGTTTTTTTGTGTTTGTTTTTTTTTTTCCAAATGAACGAGAAATTCAAACTGAGAGAAGTTGCGCATCTAATTGTATAGAAAAACAGGCAGAACTAAGGATTGACAAATAGAACAAAATTTAAGAGGAAACTAAAATTTGGTGTAATATTCTCATAGCAATTCCACAGGGTAAAAAAAGGGAAAGGGAAACCCAAAAAGCATAATGCTAATTGTTCACAAAAAGTCTGAAAAGGGATATCGCCTGGCAACAAAACATGGCATCTTGATCAAACCAGTTCGAGGTTGCTAATTCCCTTTTCGGGGGTTTACTTTCAGATGTTTTTACTGAACACTTTATTTCTCTTAGGCGTTACGATAAAAATCTGATTCGATATGTGAAAGAAACGTTTTTTTTAAATGTGGAAGTTGTGGTAAAAACAAATGTGAAGCATATTATTTTAATATATTGTGCCTAACATTTTAAAAATTAGGGGTTATCATTTTGATTAATTGTGCTTAACTTTTACAATATATGTTTATAAAGATGTTTTAATATGATCTTACAGAGTAAATTATTTGACTTTTATTCATTTCTTTATAAATAAAACTATTTCTTCATTTCAGTTATTATGTATAATCCCTGACGTGTATTCTAGTGATTATACATAATCCCAGAACATTTCAGTGATTATATATAATCCCTAAACTAGCCAGTGATTCTACATAATACCTAAAAAATTTCAGGGATTCTACGTAATCACTGATTATACAAATTCACTGTAACATATACACTGGACGAGCTGTCTTAATAGTGTATATACATGGTGTTGGACTTCTATCATAACTGACAAGGATCGCCAGGTTTAATGTTTGTGCTCCTCTCTGTGAACTCTAACATACTTCACAAATAAAACAGGGCCGCCATGATATATAACAGCCAATAGTACAGAAGTGGCGCTAAACATCAACAATCAATCAATACATAGATACATGCACAATTGTCGTTGGCATCCACAGTAGGAAATAACATTTTTGAAATCTGTATATCTTTTTTGTATATCTGTCAGATTTCAAAAGTTCCACGACAGTCGTTACGTCCATGGTGAGTTATTCAAGTGTAACACTTAATATATGGTCACATGAGTATAGACATAAGTAGCCAACAGTCATAAATGAGGTCCTGGGTGAGGGTGAATTAATGTCTGTATTCTTTTTGTTAAATCCATGTTCTCTACTCTTTTATTAAATATGAAAATAAAATGTGGTACGGTTGCTAATGAGATTACAATCCACCAGAGACCATATGACCATACCTGCTAACTGTCAATATTTGCGGGGAAATATTATGATAAAATATTTTCCCGCATGAAAGCACTCAAATTCAAAGAACAATTACGTCCACAATTGAAAAACAAACAAACAAATAATTTGACATGGCTATAGAGTATGAAGAATAATAAAAAAAAAATGTGAAGCCCCATTTAAAGATTTTGAAGGACTAACAGCCACATTGCACATGAAAACCCCATGGGCATTTTGAAATATTGGCAGGTATGACTGACATAGAAACTTACTAAGTTTGTCCATTATGCTCTATCCTTTTTATGGGGGTCTCATTGGGGGGTTCCGATCCCGGATCCCGCTTACTGTTTTGTCAGATTCCCGTATCCCGCTTACACTATGTACGTAAGCAATTCTCATTTTTTTATCATTTCCCGGGTCCCGCTAGACCTCATTTCCCGTTTTCCCGATACAATAATTTGACTTTCACGTGTCACGCTTACAAAAAATCGGCAATCCCGCGTCACGCTTAGACCCCAATGAGACCCACTTTTATCAACCATTCAATTTTTCTCTATTCTATTAATAGTATCCCTATCCCCAGTAATGTCTTGTGTAATAATTTATGATTGAAATATTAGTAATGGGAAAAGTCTAAAAAAGATGTATAGTTTGGTTTTAATCGTCCTGTTGGTTTTAATAACCAATGATCTAATATATGACTACTGCATGTGTGAACATAATGATGAAAACGTCATTGAGCAAATTTTCTAGACAAAAATAAAACACAAAAAAGTACATCATGTATATACAAGTTGATATAAAGTATTTAATAAACAAGAGAAGAAAAAAAAAAGATTCAATATCACATTACATTTTTGCTAATTTTATGACATTGAAAATAACGTATAATTTTCTAAGTTTTATTTAAATGACTTGTCCATTTGTTGAATGTTTTGTTCCTTGTTGAAGATATTACCCATAATGCTTTATATACTGAACCAGTCAGTTCCGATTGTTTTGATTTTCCATTCGTCAATCTCTCCTATGCACGATTGTTGGTCCATATTCTTCGTATTCCTGTTTTGTTATCCAGTACGATTGAAATGTGGATAAAGATCCTAAAATAGATCCACCAATCCACACTGAGGATTTACGTTCTGGGTAAGCTATCACTTTCACTTTCGTTGTTTTTGGAACAAACGATTCTATTCCTTTCCTAATTCTCTCAGGAAAACCTGATTATTAAATTAAGAAAAACACCAACATTTATTAAGTATTACATGTTCTTAAAGGAATATATATATCTGCATGGACATTTGTGCGGAGTGTTCTCCAGTTTGGACCGAGACCACAATTATTTCGTAGTGCATTTCTTTTAGAACATAAATGAAAATTAAACAAGAATGTGTCCAAAGTACACGGATGCCCACTCGCATTATCATTTTCCATGTTCAGTGGACCGTGAAATTGGGTAAAAAAACCTAATTTGGCCTTTAAAGTAAAAAGATCAGCCAATAGGGAATATGTGTACTAAGTTTCAAGTTGCTTGGACTTCAGCTTCATCAAAAACTACCTGGACCAAAAACTTTAACCTGAAATGGGACGAACGGACGGACGGACGAACGAACGGACAGACGAACGAACAGACGAACGTATAGACGGACGTACAGACCAGAAAACACAATGCCCCTCTACTATTGTAGGTGGGGCAGGAAGGACGCACAGACCAGAAAACATAATGCCCCTCTACTATCGTAGGTGGGGCATAAAAAATCCCACCGGCGCTTTCTCAATGAAATTTTTACAGTGTGTTGTACTACTTTTGGGACAGATTATATCAAAATTATAGAAAACGTCATCGGCTCTAACTCAAAATATGGACAATTTCATGTTTAGGGCTTCTTGAAGTCTTTTGAAGTCTTCCGAAGTGCTAATTTTTAACCTTTTTCAGCTGGACCAAATCACTACTTTCCTTTAAAATTCTGGACCCAAATTTTTTTACAGTGTAATTTCACCCCCTACTTGCAATTTGATGCATTAAACATGGAGAAATAAATTTGGAAGGGGTATAAAAATTAATGGCAAGTAACCCACTGTCAACACTAGGGACTATATTAAAATCAAGGACAACGAAAATCAAGGACAACGAAAATCAAGGGACGACAATTGTGGTCTCGGACCGTTTGTTAACTTCAAGGCGTTATTTTCCTTTATATTAAATAACAAATTCAATATATTTCAATTCATGAATTACAACATGTACTAGTCATATCATTGTTTGTCAGGGATCGCATGTTTTATACTGTCTTTTTGTTGATGAGCAGAATTTTCATTAATTACTGTTAGTTATTCAAGTTTCTTTACAATTTTCCACTATAAGTTTGTATATTTTTATATACAAGATGGCCTAAGGCAGCAACCATTTGATTTTCTGGGGGGGGGGGGATTCTGAGAAAAAAAAATTGTTTGTTTCATCCTCAGCTGCCACTATATGTAATGCTAAAATTGAAAGAAAAAAATTGTGTTCGACTTGTCCCCCCCCCCCCCCCAGAAAATCAAATGGTTGCTGCCTAAAGAATCACTTGTTGACAATACAAAAAAAAATACGAGTGTGCTTGTAATTCGCATTACCTGGGTTGCGTTCAATATCGTAGCGGCTACGTAGTACTACGTAGATTTATGACTATTGAACGAGTAGCTAGCTTATAGTTTCTACATAGATATTGATATCAGACCCTGTTTTGATTTGTAATCTTAAGGAGGTGTTTTGTTTTTTTCGGTTGTTTTTTTATAAACATTCATCGTTGATTGACAGATGACCTATGCTAGATTATATCTTATCAGATATCGATTATAAAAATAAGGTCAACAATAGTTTACAAATGTTCGAATCCCGTAAATCCATAAAGAACATACGGGTTAAAAGAGTTGTCTCATTGGCAATCATACCACATCTTCTTATATCTCTATATACATATAAACTTAAAAAAATTGAGGGAATCACGTGAACTCAAATACGATATCGTCTGCGTCGAAAGGGTGTGTGTCTCCAGCTATGCATCATTCAACTGCCATGTTAATCTACACGGAGTCAAAATGTTTCAATGAGGAATAATACACAACCTGCAGATTTAAAGATAGACATCTTTGCTTTACATATAAAGATCTGGAACCCCGAAAAACAGCTAGTGAGTTGAGAAATCGTATCTCAATAATACTATACGGAGACCTAGTTTTAAAAGTACATATATAACGCTGTTTTGAACTAACAATGGCATTTTTGGCAGGGAGTAAACAAATACCTCATGTGAGTTGAGACATCACATCCCAGCAATCCTATACAGATAACAAGTTTTGCAGTACACTTTTAAAGCCGTTTTGAAATTACAATGGCATTTTTTGGCAGGGAGTAAACAAAAACCGAATGTGAGTTGTGACATCGCATCCCAGAAATCATATACAGAGAACAAGTGTTAGAAGTACATGTGTAGCGTTGTTCTGAAATTACAATGCTATATTTTGTCATGGAGTAAACAAAGACCGCATGTGAGTTAAAACATCGTATCCCAGTTATTCTATACAGAGAAACTGTTTTCAAAAGTACATTTAGAGCGCTATTTTTAACTTAAAACGACATTTTTAGGCACGGAGTAAACACAGACCAAATGTGAGTTGAGACATGGTATCCCGGTTATCCTGTACAGAGAACAAGTTTTAGAAGTACACATGTAACTCTGTTTTTGAACTTTCAATGGCATTTTTTGGCAAGGAGTAAAATTATTTATGTTTACCCTGCCCTGAACATACAATTTGCTGTATATACTTACCAGGGAACATAGTAGTTGCTCCTGACAGAATGACATTACATAATAAATCTTTTTTGCAGTCTACGTCTGTTGAATCCAAATTACTCTTCAACATATCCACTATACCTCCAGATCCTACACCTACAAAGATGCAAAAATGTTTACAGCAAGTTTAAATTAACCGGCTAAATACAAATATGAAATGAAAAAAATATTTGACGGTCTATCATTTTTAAATAAACATAGCCTATGTGTATGTGCCCCCAATGGTGACTGGGTCACGTGGACACTGGTATTTTCCCGATCGACAGTAAAATGCTTGCCAAAGTGGGGCATTCGTTTTGCTTTGCGGGATGTACAAGTTTGAAGCCACATCTGGTCAAATGGGGGACGTGAAATTCGATACCGCGTGTCCAAATTTCCCCGTGCTACATCCCTCTATGGCCTCTATTACCAGACCGTTTGTATTTATTGTTCACTTAAGCTTTTTAACATTGAAGTGCATTAGAATGAAACGATAACGCAATGTAACCGTAGACTCAAATAGTACTGTTACATTCGTAAATAATCGGTTACTTACTTACTTACCCATCACTGCATTCCAGCAATTAGTCTCCAATGTAACAATAATTATTTTGTAACATTTTCAAGTAACCGTAGTCAGTGCCATCAATATATGTGTATGTTCATGGTCCAAAGACCGTATGCTTAAAACAGTTCAAATCATAATGAATTTACAAGAATATTCATTATGTTGAATGAAGACAGTTATTTGAAGAAAAAGAAGAGCATGCTTTTGTGTCTTTATATTCCAAATGATTTGACAGAACCTTCACCACAATTTTTATTCCATACGGAACAGTCAAACAACTGAACGGGTTTGCATCCTAACGATCAGACGGACACACTAGCAATATGCCCATGCATACTATCAATCGGCAATCCTCGGGTAACTCCGCTACTCTCCGTCTATCATATGAAGGTACGGAATTGGCCGAGTTGTGACAAATGCCCATAATATCCTATGAATACAACCGTTTTGTTTATTTTACCAAAAATCTTTAAAAACAAGCGATTGAAATACCGGAACTATTGAACC
This sequence comes from Mytilus galloprovincialis, assembly GCF_965363235.1. NCBI lineage: Eukaryota > Metazoa > Mollusca > Bivalvia > Mytilida > Mytilidae > Mytilus > Mytilus galloprovincialis. The sequence goes on along the minus strand of NC_134845.1, from coordinate 87,776,285 downwards.
CGCTTAGGCCAGCCGTCGCTTGAACCCCTAAATTGTGAGTACGTGCGAGGTGGAGAATCCGAAACAAGTATAGCAGACTACTATAGTATACGGTATGGGTTTTTCTCATTGTAGACGGTCGTACGGTTAATTGCCTATACATGCTTACACCCACTTCATTTGAACTTTGGTGGATAGTTGTCTCATTGGCAATCATATCGAAATGAAATCTCCTTATATTAATATAGTAGTAAATATATCATTCAACATTCTATTCTGCCTTTAAATTTAGATCATGGTCGAAGGTTTGAACTGTGGCTTAACCTTTAAGCATTGACTAATCAATTTACATTGTTCTAACCCGGGATAGGTCCAAATAACGCTTCCGGGCACATAAACCTCTCTTTCCCGATTGTGATTGTGTTTCCATCCGGAAGTTCAAATTTCTCATCGCGAACATTTCTGGCCTCTTGTTCACAATCTAAAGCTACATAACACAGCTTTTCTTTCATTTCTCTAACAATCTCCAATTCAGCTGCAAAAAAAATAAGAAAATTAAATTTGCAAATATATTTGTCATTATTAAACGTTTTGACACTGAAACCTTGTTTCTAAGTATCAGTAGAACATATATGATAATCTTCTTCTTCTTCTGTAAGTCCACCCTATCTGCAGGGTCACCACATTTAAAAAAAATTATCTATTTTCAAAATTGCGTTTTTTTAAATTTTATGTACTAGTTAAAATTTAAAAATAATAGTAACAGAGTTAGAATAGGATAAAACTAAATCATTTAAGTAAATTAGTATATTATTCATCATACTAAACATACTGTAACATGTATAATGATACTCTTTCCAGTCTAAGTTTACATTAGGTTTGAAAGTACCATTTAAAAAAATAATGTCAATGTTCCATGTATTAATTTGTTTCGTTTACATTATTAAAATCTAACAAAGCAACATTCATCTTTCAAATAAGCTGTGCTGTCCGCTGTTCTGGATCGTTTGTTATTGTTTTTAGTTGGTATTTGTTTTGGTTTTTTTTCCTTGCTCTCACTTAGGTCCGAGACCACAATTGTCATCAAATATAGTCCCTAGTGTTGACAGGGGGTTACTTGCCATTACTTTTCATACCCCTTCCAAATTTATTTCTCCATGTTTAATGCCTCAAATTGCAAGTAGGGGGTTAAATTACACTGTATGTAAAAAAAATTAAGTCCAGAATTTTAAAGGAAAGTAGTAATTTGGTCCAGCTGAAAAATTAGCACTTCGGAAGCTGTCAAAAGATTTCAAGACGCCTTTAAAACATAAAATTGTCCATATTTTGAGTTAGAGCCGATGAAGTTTTCTATAATTTTTATATAATTTGTCCCAAAAGTAGTGCATCACACTGTAAAAATTTCTTTGAGAAAGCGCAGTTGATATTTTTTTTATTTTCATTTATGTTCTAAAAGAAATGCACTACAAAATAATTGTGGTCTCGCACCACTTCCTTGTTATCATTTCTTTTGTTTCTTTTATTCCCCTTTACTAATAAATTCTGATAAAAATAACTATTCATCGATGGCCCTATCAATATTGGCTCTCTGTTATGCTAGTATATTCCCCATTCTCCTTTTAACCCTATTATTTTACTTACAATAATTTACAAAATCATATCCTTTCTCGTGCAGCAATTTTTGTAGATTCAGTGTCAAATCCCGTCCTCCAAAATCAAGTCGTCTTGTAGCCGGCATGATACAGTGCCCTGAATATAACCAAAACTTTCTAGTTATGTGTAATCAGAAATTGCCACCCTATCCTTCGGCTGTAGTCCCTTTCATTAACGCCTGAATTTTTCAGCTATGTGATAATATTTTTTTGAGAATTTTATAGATATTTTCTAAAACTATCAATAATCAACAAAGGTTAAGAATCAATTCCTCATAAAATTTATAATTAAAAGGTATTCTTGTCATTTCAAAGCTTTAAAAGCGATAAAAGGGTTGATAGATGAATACCGTCCAGCGGCAAATATTCCTCACTTATCCAGAGCGAGAATATATGATTTTTGTCCTATAATGTGGTTCTTGCTTTGAACTAGTCCGACGCCAGGTGCTGGATAGTTGTCTCATTGGCAATTCTTCCACATCTACTCATCTAATATGATATACTAAATCGTAATGTAACAGTTTGTTGGAAGTCATGCCGCCCTTACCTATCAAATATCCAGAGTGTGGGAGCCGAACAGTGTTTCATATTTCATATAAAATGCATGCTGTTCGCTCAGCGGAGAATCAGTGTATATACATTTTCAAGACTTTTCTTTCGCCCCTCCTCTCCAAACAAAACACATTTTATCGATTTACGGCAATAGTAGGACCAAAATTCAAAGCTTTCTGAAAATCCTATTTTCTTTTGATTTTTAAAAGCCGAACAGGATATTTGTTACCTTCATAAATCGTCATAGCATATGAAACACCGTCTCCTACATCCACAGTGATACCTGAACCACGACCAGAAGCGTATAAGGCAAGTTTGGACGACAAGGCAAGAAAAAAGGCGCACGCATTCAATTTTTCAAACATCACTTGAACAGTCTTTTCTTTTTGCATTTTTGGATTTAACGGGGGTTCTGTCATAATTATCGGATGGTCCGCCGGGTCTACCCTCAGTTCGTCCTTAAAACAATGCTGCCAAATTTTCTCCATGTCGTCCCAATTCGTAATGATGCAATGTTCTATTGGATAATTCAAATTAAGCGCTGAACGTCTGTGCTGAGCCTCGTCACCGACATAAAACTCCTTATGGTCCCCGTCAGATACCTATAAGTGTAACTAGTATATAGAATAGAAAAACAATGATATATGATATAGGGTATCCATTATTACACAAAATCAGTTTACATACAAAAACGAAAATCAAGGGACAGCGTTTTTGTTTCTGTTCTTCATATCAAATATAAAAAAGAAGAGATGGTATGATTGCCAATGAGACAACTCTCAACAAGTGACCAAAATGTCACAGTTTAACCTTCAACACGGAGAAAAAATCAATGGCCCCTAGCTAGCACCGATTTGAGTGGAATTGTTAGAAAATTGAAGATCACGCCACAACTGTGAATTGATAAAAAGCCTTCAAGGAAAAAATCAATTAAATAATCTGGCAAAGAAATCAAAAATTATCTGTATTAATTTAGCCTGACGAACTTTTTTTTTATATTTAGATTAATATAAAGAAGGCACAATCAGAGCAATCGAAATAAATTTTCGAAAAAAGACAGACACCGCAATGACAAATAAACATAAAAAGAACAGACAAAAACAGCCCACTAGTACTATAAACATATAGATTACATCACTGCAACAAGTGTTACGATATTTCTCCACTCGAGACAGCTACATTTTAATATAAAAGCGCAAGATATGCCGATCTGTTTAAAATTTTTTAATTTAACTGTTGAGAGTGGAGAAATATCGTAATACACAAGTTGTATAAGGGGAATCTGCATGTAACTCTAATGATTTTTATCCTTCCTTTTCAAAGATTTGCAGAAAGTTGTGTTCTTTATATTTGACGTTATCAGGCATGGTCGCTTTTTTTCAGGATAAAAAATCAAGGAAATTTATAATCAAATTTCGGAAAATTATTTTACTTAAAACTGATACTTTACTATCGACAAAATATTTTTCACTCAAGAAAAATTAGAGAAATGCAATTTACTGGTTGAACATGTATCAAGGAACAAATAACTATATATATAGTGAATTCGTGTGCTCAAGACGGCAAGCAGTATGGTTTCCTACACCACTATGGCACCCGTCTTGTTGCTGACAAATAAAAAGTAATGAATAGTTTATAAGAATCTAACAATGTATAAATGGTTATTACAGTGCATGGAAACAAATTATTTCGAAACAACTTTACACGAAAAAAAATCAGTGTTGATTCAATTTTGATAAAAGACTTCCGATGTCCCCCACGTTGCACATATTTATTTATCAATAGTACAATGGTTATAACAAAAAAACATTCAAAGTTGTAAAAATGAATGCTGAACAGAAATTAAGGTTCAATATTCGATATAATTAATATTTCAAAGGTGCATTACTCACTTCAAATATATTTGACCAGCACTTATTTTCAAAAGTGGCCAAAACATTGCTGAACATTGCTGATATGAACCAATGATATCACTGCTATAACGTTCTGGAGAGATGACCCTTACGGCAGGGGCATAAAAAGCAAAACAAAAAAAGACTAGCACTGCAATGTTTAAATGTACAACACTTTTACAGGGTCCCTAATTTATATATAAAATGATGATATGGAATAGTCAGGGCTAACGTTAATTAGAATCTAATGATTTTAACTGAAAGCTTAAATGAAATACCTGATATGCTGGGCGACTAGGTCGTCCAACTACTGTCGAGAAAACAGATCTATGGCAATCATCTCCCGCAAACCCCGCCTTGATTTTATAAGAACCGTTGTCAATAACGACAGCAGCTACGTCATCATCTGTCATGGTATAGCTAGCTTGTGTCAATCAGCTTACATTGTTATTGTATTTGTATAATGCATTTGCCTGTAAGTTAACAAATCATCATTATTACATACTGCATTTATGTATGATAGTCTGGGTGGGGTCCTCCATTTCGATATCATTTAATTTGTTGAGCCTTTTTCTCTATTCTATATATGTTTGCCCATTATTCTCTATTATTTATATTTAAACATCTAATTATTCTTTAATTTTTTTTTCTATTGTTCGGCGTATATTTTGCAATTTGTCTACTATTTTCTATATTGTAAACCCCATTCACGGAGACCCTCGTGCATACCAGAATTTTACTGGTGAGTAAACTAACCCTCTCACATGTAAACTGGATGAGGTGAAACTTGTTTGGTTGTAAGTTATACACCAATAAATTCTTTAATTCGTATTTTTTTTAATCTACTAGTATATTGTATAAGGGAGATGCTATTTGATTTTAATGAAGGACAAGGATAAAATTTGAAACAAATAGGTAGGACAGGAGTTTTGAGTAAAAAAAGTCAGGATGAGCAACTTGGCAAAAAATGACAGGATAACAATTTATGTAAAAAAATTCAGGATAAGCTAATAAAAAAGCAGGACCGAATAGAGTGAAAAATAAAAGGCAGGACAGAGATTACAACAACAAAAAATTCAGGACATTTTTTTTCATCCTATAGTCCCCACCCTTCATAGCTCCATAATCTCTACAGAAATTAAAAGTCTGCAATATGGATAGTTTACTACATGTATCACATAAACGTAACATTATATATTATCATTATAAATGATGTCTTGCTCAGAAAAACACTGTCAAACAGTCATGAACAAACTTCAATCGTAGCATGCATCACATATAGTTAGCCTACTGTTAGTGCTTATAGAATCCGCGAAACATTAGTACGACCATTCAGCATCTTTTCACACCAGACTCAAGCTAGCGAACAATAAACCAGCGAACAATAAGATGCATCAAGCTAGCGAACAATAAGCCAGCGAACAATAAGGAAAACGCGCCAAACTGATCATGCCTAAAAACCGAAGACTTGCAATAACACGAAACGTACTGATAAATATGACGACAAATACTTTCCAGTAGGAAGATGAAATGTTATTCCATTTTAACACAGACATAGTTTAATTATTTGTTAGTGTATTAAATACAACTTTTTTAAAAGCCGGGAATCTAAAAAAAACTTTTTAGCTAAGTAACCCTTTCTCCTTTCTCTCTGACATGTCTGATACAGGATGGGTTTATGTTTGTATAATGATAATAACAATTGATAGCAACAGGTTACACTAAACTAGTGTAGCGATACAATTAGATCTTATTATAGAATTAATAAATATTAATTAATAAATTATAGAAATTATACGATTGAAAAATAAAGCTGATAAGCATTATATTCACTTTTCGCCTAAGAACTAGCTAGTTCACGTAATTATTCAAAAGTAAATAGTCACTCTAGTAATTTATTTATTACATTCTTATAAGAAAAGCGATAAGTGTAAGAACTACACACGTCAAATAGAACGAAAACGATTTGACATAAATATTTTGGTTAATCTAAACAAAAAATTATTTAGATTCAAGCCTATGTAAAATAACTATAATCCGTAAACATTTCCCTACGGCAAAGTCCCGCATGGGGTAGGGTGACCCTACCATCACATTTCCCTACCGCAAAGTCCCGGATGGGGTAGGGTGACCCTACCATCCCCCTTCTTTCGTTCATAAAATTTTCCCTACGGCAAAGCTTTTTTGCCCACTAGGTACAAATGACAGGCACTTGCCTAAGGTTGCCTGGGCCAAAATACCCAGGTGGGTAAAGTTACGGAACTTTTTTTTTAGGTCCAAAGTTGGGTGACCCTACCATCCCCCTTCTTTCGTTCATAAAATTTTCCCTACGGCAAAGCTTTTTTGCCCACTAGGTACAAATAACAGGCACTTGCCTAAGGTTGCCTGGGCCCAAATACCCAGGTGGGTAAAGTTACGGAACTTTTTTTTTTAGGTCCAAAGTTGGGGTAGGGTGACCCTACCATCCCCCTTCTTTCGTTCATAAAATTTTCCCTACGGCAAAGCTTTTTTGCCCACTAGGTACAAATGACAGGCACTTGCCTAAGGTTGCCTGGGCCCAAATACCCAGGTGGGTAAAGTTACGGAACTTTTTTTTTAGGTCCAAAGTTGGGGTAGGGTGACCCTACCATCCCCCTTCTTTCGTTCATAAAATTTTCCCTACGGCAAAGCTTTTTTGCCCACTAGGTACAAATGACAGGCACTTGCCTGAGGTTGCCTGGGCCCAAATACCCAGGTGGGTAAAGTTACGGAACTTTTTTTTTTTAGGTCCAAAGTTGGGGTAAGGTGAACAACGTACAAAGTTGCGCACCCTACATTGATACATAATATAGTTCTCAGTCATTAAACAAAAAGAAGGACGAAATCTGCTTTTTCAACAGAAGTAAATTTTCTCAAACGCTTTTGTTTTTCAAGGTTATCGTCTAAATAGTTTATACATTGTCTTTACGTTTAATATACAGAAAATGTTATTTTGGGAACTACTTGACAGGATGCCGAAAGTAAGGAAAGCCATTTTACACAACACATAATTTCTAGTTGGAAAATTGATAAATAATAGGAACACCGTTTACACTTTAGATGCATTAACATAACACAGAAATGTATCAGCACAATATAAACAGTCAACTGACGACAATAAATAATAAGTAGATCTTAATGAGCAATTTATTTTTGAGGAGAGTCTTTTGTAAAAGTAAACGAATGTCGGCGGCGGACGACTACGGATTACAAACGACGGACACCAATTTTTTTGAAAAGCTCACACTGACCCTATAGAGCAGGTTAGATATGATAGTGAATGTGTATTTATTAATACATAATATTACTTTAGACTATTATTTTCCACTAAGCTAGCCTAATAACCCCGTATATTTGATTAAGCATTCTCGTTACTGAAAAAAAAACATATTGTTAGTGAAGCTGATAATACTAATTTGTTTTTCTTTTATAGTGTGGAACTGTAGATTCATGTGACATAAACATTTGTTTTTAAATACAGTAGTAGGGAACAACAACAGAACATGTTTAAAAACTTGCCATTTATGTATTACTGGTAAAATTATTAAGCCAGTGATTTCTTTACCAAATTACTTAAAAGCTTTACTTTATTCTTCCCTAGATAAAAAGCTTTGTTGTACCAGTAGAAAATTATTTCAAGCGGAAAAGAACATCCTCATTTTTACGGAAATATTGTTCACCGTTCCCGGAAATTTAGAAACGATCCTGATATACTTATCGATCCGTCAAATAAACTTGTTTTAAAAAGTTACCAAATCAACACTGTATATTGTTTTCATGGGTATCAGTATCGATTTTATTATCAGTAAATTAAAAGCAAACTAAATATTACTATTATGTTATATACATATACCAATTCATAGATCTACGATCTGTCGATACCTGTATCGTCATAACACAAGGTTATGTTTTTCTCTAACTGTTTATGACGTTATTACACTAAATCCATTGGATGTTGGATGTGTACTGATTGATAAGTTAGTCTCAGATGCATGATTTTTTTCATTAGTTGTTAGTGGCTTTGAACTAACGGTCAGTAACTGCGAGTACTATAAGGTATGTACTCCAGTGTTTTTTCTTGTTTTTAGGATGTAAAAGTACCAGGCCATGGCCACGCCCAATCGTATTTTCAGTATTTGTATTTTTATCCATCTGATGAGTTAAACTTTGTTCAAATGATTTTGATAGTTCGTTCTTAAATAGTACTGTTATACCAATGTCCCAGGTTAGTAAGGGTTGGAATCCCGCTTAAATGTTTAACCCCGCCACATTCTGTATGGATGTACCTGTCCCACGACAGGAGCCTGTAATTCAGTAATTGTCGTTTGTTCTTGTGTTTCAAAACTGTTTTTTTCGTTCATTTTTTGTACATAAATTAGGCACGATCTCCTAGAAGTTTTTAACTAGTCTAATAATGTCTATCAACAAAATGGACTTCAAGAATCATATATTTTTTAACCTTGTAAACATCGTAACAATGATGACCCAGTTCCTTTATCAGGGTACTATCAGGTGCAGCCTCCATCATCGGCTGTTTCGGCGCTATTCAACACCAACCTGCAGAGGTGCGCCGGCTCAGTCTGACTCTGAAACTGGATGGCCTACGCTGCACCCGATATGTCAGCTGATGTAACTTTTGCACTGTCACTGAATGATGCTTTCACCAGAGCTGTTATACAGTCTCTTCTATCATTAGTTCATTATTTCCACTAATTGTCTTCAAATCATTTAATATCTCTAATTGCTACTTTTACAGATCTCATCGCTCTCCCCTATCTTCACTATGATGACAATTCCACCTGTCTATACAATTCTGAAATTTAACTTCTCACTATCTGCCCCTCCCAATCCTAAGGTTCTGAGAGCTTGTCATATTGTCTATTCCACAAAGACCCCTGCACACTTCTTCAATAGCAAAGCACCAAGTTCTCCATCCCTGCTCTTGGCAATTTGATACAAGCTGCTGGACTTTTACCCTCTTCTTTTCGTGTACCTCATACATCCTTTCTTCACAAAGGACTGTCAGTTCCAGCAAGACTGTCTGAACAGTTCCCTGTGACCATAAAACCATATCTGGTTTTGGCGATGTTGCTGCTATTGCTGCAAGAAAGCTCATACATTGCTGGATATCTGTAGAAAATTTCAGTCTGTTGTTCTTGCATGGATCCCATGGCCTTCCGGTGTGCTGACATGCTCTCAAAAGTGATGTGTTATCTTTACCTTTTTCTTCTTCCTCCTGATGAGGTACAACCTCGCTGCTAATGTGTTCAGTGCACTATATCATGTCTCCATGTGTTCCTAAAAAATTTCAGTGCCACTTGACAAGATGACGACAACACATGTTGTAGAGATGCTGGTTCGTCTTTGCAAAAGGTGCACATTGGGTCTTCTATCAACCCCTATCCATAGGGATTCGATGGACTTGGTAGAACATCATACACTGATCTCAAATTGAAGCTGAAACGGTATCCCTCCATACTCCAAATATCGCTCCAGGCAAAAGGCCCCGCTTCTAGTTCCTTGCCAAATAAACCATCTACCTTGCTGCTTCATGACTTCCGCCTTGCTATTCCTGCTCTATTATTTTATCTGTCGAACTTCCTGCTTCTTGCTTGCTTCTTGTCCGGATCCTCACTTTGACATCTTTGCTGTTCCTCTACATCATGACCTGTCGTGTTTTTGAAACTTTAAACTCTTAAGTCCACGCATTAAGTGAGTGGTAATTTCTGTTTAGTCACATCATTGTAAAAGTCAACGATGCTGAAACTTCTTATTACGCCAAACCAACGTCACTATTTTTTTTCTTCTTAAACTTCAATTTTGGACACGGAAAAGTCATATACCAAGAACGGCCACAGTGTTCTTGGCAAGACACCATGTTAATACATCCAAGCTTTGTATCTTCCTGGCAGACACTTTGGTCTGTTTTCTACAGCCAATATACCTATATCAGCTGCCTTTGTATTTATATGGTGGTTTTTCTGTCTACTTGTGTCAAACTTTTCCCAAAGCATTTTATCTCCAACTGTTGGTAGAATTTCCCTGCTAATGCTAAGTTTCATCTCTCACTTTGCCTTAACTCATAACTAAACTGCTTGAATTTACTGGGTTCGAATTTCATTGTTGCCCAATTGATCATTCCTGTCAACTCCTGTAAGGTCCATTTTCCCTCTATTTTTGGGTTTGCTGTAACAGTCATGTCATCTATAAATGCTCTTATTGGTGGTTGTCTTCTTCCTGATTACATTAATGGTCCTCTTCTTGGTTTTTCCACTGACTTCATAATAAAGATTCACAGCTGCTGCAAACAATATTAGGACAATGTACATCCCGTTAATATTCCTTCTCATAGTCTCAGCCAAGCTGTGTTGAAATCTCCTACTGTAAATACTTCTCAATGTGATGAAAGTACTCCTGTAGCATTGTCCTTTTGTGGTTGGCACAAAGTACCTCTGCAATGTCAAATTTACCAGTTTGTGATGAATGAATCCGTACGCATAAGCAAGATATAGCCAAAGTCGCTTTTCTTCTCCTTTGATTCTCTTAAGATCTGTGTCAAAACACTAGTATGTTCAATACATCGGGATACCTCTGGCATGCCTCATTTCTGAACCGATAAGTCTATGCATTCATTACTTAGCAGAAACCTTGTTGTTCTTTGCTAAAACTGGTAGGATTTTACCCTCGATGTTCAGTAAAGAGATGGTTCTAAACAGCTTAACTTTTATGGAGTTATCTCCCTTCGGAATAAAAAATCCATCTGTTTTATACCATACATCTATCATCTTTCTTCTACTCTCAAAGACTTCTACAATCGTCTGCCGGTTAGCTTGGGACATTTTTTGTACCCGATACTGAATACTATATGGCCTTGGTACTGATGCTGCTCTTGCTTTCCTCAAAACATCCTGCACTTCGTTAAACTTCAGTTCTGACTCATCAATTGCAAATAGTTATATTGGTTCCTCTGGTGTTGCCAGTTTCTCACATTCTTCCAGATCTTCCTCCAGCCTTTCATCACTTTGTGTCTTTCTTTGGTGTTCTTCGACTTCATCCTTTGAGTTTCCCAATAAACCAGATCCTCTTGTTCCAAATAATCTCTTCATATGCAGAAAAGGTTGTGCTGTGAATTGAACTCTTTCCTTTGCCCCTTTCTTTCTGTATGTTACCAGTATATGTGTTTTTGCTCTTGTTAGTATTTGAAATTTTCTTAGGTTTCCTTCCTTAACTGTTGTTACCTTTCCTACTCCATAGCATCTCTATACCTCTTCTCTAACCTTCTGAAGTCCACTCTCAGTTCCTTTTTCTTCTACTGTCTGCGGTTACTCTGAAGTTGTTTTCTTTCTCTTTTCCCAGATATAATCAACCCAAAATCTCTCATTTCCTATGAAGTAAATAATGGACGTCACTGCTCTTACCTTTTCCTGCTAATATTGCTTTTAAGATGTTTTCGAGATCATCATCGAAAGCTTTCCATATCACTGTGTCTGCACTAGTTGACTACTTAATATTTTCCTTCCTTGGCTGTAACATTTTTCTTCTGACTGTTGGTTTTATCAGGTTGATCTCTTCTCCTTCCGTGAGGTGTTCTATCTTTGTAAGCTGATCTGTTTCTTATCCTAACCCTAGTTCGCATGGAGGTTATGATCACTGTGATTTGCTTTCCTTTTAAATGGTCTGACCAGATATCACTGTGCATCGATTGCCAGAATGTGGTGGTACACATTTCATTCCACATTGATGGATCTTCAAATATCTAGCATTCTTGCAATATCGAATTATGGTTATGTGATGGATGTATAGAGCTAGCTTCGATATCAAATCGAAATCGATTCGACTATGTCGATATCGTCGATATCAACATCTGGTATGTCTGAGTTTGTCATAGATGTCTTATGAAAATTTCCTATCATGTCGACATTGTTGATATTTACATCTGGGTATTTCTTGTTGTGTCATGGATGTTTAATTTGAAGCAACCATCAATAACGATACGATATCATGTCAACATTGCCTATATTGGAGATATTGATATGATTGACTCAAATGCATCATCTAATAGTAATCAGGACAACTTTGTGCCTTAAATTGTATATGTATCTGATGTTGTTCGGAGCGTTTTTGCATACAGATTTATTTTCAGGAATTACAGTTTTGCCATAGGGATTTTTCTATGAATTAAAGAAGAGAGGTGGTAGGGTCAACATACCCAAAAGTTGGACCTCAATTAAAAATTTCCATCACTATACCAACTGGGGTCTTTGCGTTCATGCAACCTTAGTCAAGAGCCTATCTAGTGTTCCTAGTGTGGACAGAAGCTTTGCCAAAGTGACTTTGCTATGAATTAAAGAAGGGAGGTGGTAAGGTCACCCGACCCCAAAACTGGACCTAAAAAAAAGTTCAGTAACTTTACCCACCTGGGTCCTTGAACCCAGGCAACCTTAGCCAAGTGCCTATCAATTTTACCTATTGGGGACAAAAGCTGTACCGTAGGGGATTGTTTTATGAATAAAAGAAGGGGGATGGTAGGGTTACCCTACCCCAACTTTGGACCTAAATTTAAAAAGTTCATTAACTTTACCCACCTGGTTCTTTGAGGCCAGTCAATCTTGGAAAAGTGCAAATCAATTATATCTAGTGGGGACAAAAGCTTTGCCGTAGGGATTTTTTTATGAATTAAATAAATGGGCTAGTAGGGTCATTCTACCCAAACTTTGGACCTTAAAAAAAAGTTCCGTAACTTTAACCTCCTGGGTATTTGGGCCCAGGCAACCTTAGGCAAGTGCCTATCATTTGAACGTAGTGGGCAAAAAAGCATTGCCTTAGGGAAAACTTGATGAAGGAAAGCAGAGGGATGGTATGGTCATCCTAACCCAACTTTGGACCTAAAAAAAACGTTCCGTGACTTTACCTACCTTGGTATTTAGGCCCAGGCAACCTCAGGCAAGTGCTTATCATTTGTACCTAGTTGGGAAAAAAGCTTTGCCGTAGGGATTTTTTTATGAATTAAAGAAATGGGATAGGTCACCCTACTCCAACTTTGGGCCTCAATTAAAAAGGTTCCGTAACTTTACCCACCTGAGTTTTTAGGTTCAGGCAACCTTAGACAAATGCCTATTAATAATTCCTAGTGGGACAAAAAAATTTGCCATCGGGATTTTTTTTTAAGAATTAAGAAGGGGATAGTAGGGTCACCCTATCTCAACTTTGGACTTAAAAAAAAGTTCCGTAACTTTACCCACCTGGATCTTTGGGTCCAGACAAGCTTAGGCAATTGCCTATCGAGTGTATCTAGTGTGGACAAAAGCTTTGCCGTAGGGACTTTGCTATGAATTAGATAAGGGGGATGGTAGGGTCACCCGACCCCAACTTTGGACTTAAAAAAAAAGTTCCGTAACTTTACCCACCTGGATCTTTGGGTTCAGGCAAGCTTAGGCTATTGCCTATCGAGTGTACCTAGTGTGGATAAAAGCTTTGCCGTAAGGACTTTGCTATGAATTAAACCAGATGCTCCGCAGGGCGCAGCTTTATACGACCGCAGAGGTTGAACCCTGAACGGTTGGGGCAAGTATGGACACAACATTCAAGCTGGATTCAGCTCTAAATTTGGATTGTGATTAAATAGTTGACACAGCATAGGTTTCTGACACAGAATGAATGTGGTCTAATGAACTTAAAAAAAAATGTTTGCCTTTGAGCAATTCACTATGCTGTTGAATATTAATCCTCTCAAAAAAATGTTTGAAGAAATTTTCTTTTTATTTATGAAATCTGAAATGAAAAAAATTGACCATCCAATTTTTTTTTCACATCCCCCTTTCCCTTATTTCAAAACTGATCTCAATTCAAATTTCTAATGAAGTTTGCAACAATAACTACTCATTTAAATACATCATAAAATATTAAAATGTAAAAAAAGTGCTTGTTATCACTGAATGGTAAAGATTGTTTTAATCTATCAGTTGGTAGTAAAAGTGAATATACATTGTATATTGTATAAAACAATGATTTAAGTTGATTCAACTACTATTCTGGACAAAGAAAGATAACTCCAATTGAAATCCAATTGGAATTTCTTGCTATTGCACAATATTGTGCAATTAGATATTTCTTGCTATTGTGCAATACTGTGCAATTGAAAATATTTGCTATTGCACAATACTGTGCAATTGAAGATTTCTTGCTATTGCACAATACTGTGCAATTGAAGATTTCTTGCTATTGCTGAATACTGTGCAATTGAAAATTTCTTGCTATTGCACAATACTTAATATAATAATTTTGGATCCTGATTTGGACCAACTTGAAAACTGGGCCCATAATCAAAAATCTAAGTACATGTTTAGATTCAGCATATCAAAGAGGCCCAAGAATTCAATTTTTGTTAAAATCAAACTTAGTTTAATTTTGGACCCTTTGGACGTTAATGTAAACCAATTTTAAAACGGGACCAAAAATTAAGAATCTACATACACAGTTAGATTTGGAATATCAAAGAACCCCAATTATTCAATTTTTGATGAAATCAAACAAAGTTTAATTTTGGAACCCGATTTGGACCAACTTGAAAACTGGGCCAATAATAAAAAATCTAAGTACATTTTTAGATTCAGCATATCAAAGAACCCCAAGGATTCAATTTTTGTTAAAATCAAACTAAGTTTAATTTTGGACCCTTTGGACCTTAATGTAGACCAATTTGAAAACGGGATCAAAAATTAAGAATCTACATACACAGTTAGATTCGGCATATCAAAGAACCCCAATTATTCAATTTTTGATAAAATCAAACAAAGTTTAAATCTGGACACTTTGGGCCCTTTATTCCTAAACTGTTGGGACCAAAACTCCCAAAATCAATACCAACCTTCCTTTTTTTGGTCATAAACCTTGTGTTTAAATTTCATAGATTTCTATTTACTTATACTAAAGTTATGGTGCGAAAACCAAGAAAAATGCTTATTTGGGTCCCTTTTGGGCCCCTAATTCCTAAACTGTTGGGACCTAAACTCCCAAAATCAATACCAACCTTCCTTTTGTGGTCATAAACATTGTGTTTAAATTTCATTGATTTCTTTTTACTTAAACTAAAGTTATTGTGCGAAAACCAAGAATAATGCTTATTTGGGCCCTTTTTTGGCCCCTAATTCCAAAACTGTTGGAACCAAAACTCCCAAAATCAATCCCAACCGTTCTTTTGTGGTCATAAACCTTATGTCAAAATTTCATAGATTTCTATTTACTTAAACTAAAGTTATAGTGCGAAAACCAAGAAAATGCTTATTTGGGCCCTTTTTGGCCCCTAATTTCTAAAATGTTGGGACTAAAACTCCCAAAATCAATCCCAACCTTCCTTTTGTGGTCATAAACCTTGTGTTAAAATTTCATAGATTTCTATTCACTTTTACTAAAGTTAGAGTGCGAAAACTAAAAGTATTCGGACGCCGACGACCCACCTATGTCTTTGGGTCAAGGCAAGGTTAGACAATTGCCTATCGAGTGTACCTAGTGCGGAATAAAGCTTTGCCGTAAGGACTTTGCTATGAATTAAATAAGGGGGATGGTAGGGTCACCCGACCCCAACTTTTGACTTTAAAAAAGAGTTCCGTAACTTTAACCACCTGGATCTTTGGGTCCAGGCAAGCTTAGGCAATTGCCTATCGAGTGTACCTAGTGTGGACCAAAAATTGTTGTAGGGACTTTGCTATGGATTAAATAAGGGGGATGGTAGGGTCACCCGACCCCAACTTTGGACCTCAAAAATAAAAGTTCCGAAACTTTACCCACCTATGTCTTTGGGTCCAGGCAAGCTTAGGCAATTGCCTATCGAGTTTATATAGTGTGGACAAAAGCTTTGCCGTAGGGACTTTGCTATGAATTGAATAAGGGGGATGATAGGGTCACCTGACCGCAACTTTGGACCTCAAAAAAAAGTTCCGTAACTTTACCCACCTGGATCTTTGGGTCCAGGCAAGCTTAGGGAATTGCCGATCGAGTGTACCTAGTGTGGACAAAAGCTTTGCCGTAGGGACTTTGCTATGGATTAAATAAGGGGAATGGTAGGGTCACCCGACCCCAACTTTGGACCTTAAAAAAAAAAGTTCCGTAACTTTACCCACCTGTGTCTTTGGGTCCAGGCAAGCTTAGGCAATTGCCTATCGAGTGTACCTAGTGTGGACAAAAGCTTTGCCGTAGGGACTTTGCTATGAATTAAATAAGGGGGATGGTAGGGTCACCCGACCCCAACTTTGGACTTAAAAAAAAAAAGTTCCGTAACTTTACCCACCTGGATCTTTGGGTCCAGGCAAGCTTAGGCAATTGCCTATCGAGTGTACCTAGTGTGGACCAAAACATTGCTGTAGGGACTTTGCTATGGATTAAATGAGGGGGGTGGTAGTGTCACCTGACCGCAACTTTGGACCTCAAAAATAAAAGTTCCGAAACTTTACCCACCTGGGTCTTTGGGTCCAGGCAAGCTTAGACAATGGCCAATCGAGTGTAACTTGTGTGGACAAAAGCTTTGCCGTAGGGACTTTGCTATGGATTAAATAAGGGGAATGGTAGGGTCACCCGACCCCAACTTTGGACCAGAAATAAAAAGTTCCGTAACTTTATCCACCTGAGTTTTTGGGCCCAGGCAACCTTGGGCAAGTGCCTATCATTTGTAACTTTTGAGCAAATAAGCTTTGCCGTAGGGAAAATTTTATGAAGGAAAGAAGGGGGAGGGTAGGGTCACCCTACCCCATGCGGGACTTTGCCGTAGGGAAATGTTTACGGATTATAGTTATTTTACATAGGCTTGAATCTAAATAATTTTTTGTTTAGATTAACCAAAATATTTATGTCAAATTGTTTTCGTTCTATTTGACGTGTGTAGTTCTTACACTTATCGCTTTTCTTATAAGAATGTAATAAATAAATTACTAGAGTGACTATTTACTTTTGAATAATTACCTGAACTAGCTAGTTCTTAGGCGAAAATTGAAAATAATGGTTATCAGCTTTTCTTTTCAATCGAATAATTTCTATAAGCTTGAAGATCTAATTGAATCGCTACACTAGTTTATTGTAACCTGTTGTTATCAATTGTTATTATTATTATACAGATAATAACCCATCCCTTATCAGAGAGAAAGGAGAAAGGGTTAATAGCTAAAACGTTTTTTAGATTCCCGGCTTTAAAAAAAGTTGTATTTAATACACGAAAAATAATTAAACTTTGTCTATGTTAAAATGGAATTACATTTCATCTTCTTACTGGGAAGTATTTGTCATCATATTTATTTATTTGTCATCATATTTATAAGTACGTTTGGTGTTATTGCAAATCTTCGGTTTTTAGGCATGATCGTGTTGGCGCGTTTTCTTATTGTTCGCTGGCTTATTGTTCGCTAGCTTGATTCATCTTATTGTTCGCTGGCTTATTGTTCGCTAGCTTGAGTCTGGTTCTTTTCACTGATCCGTGAAATCAGATCGAGGTCAGGTATACGTGAACCTCGTCTGGTGGAAATGCAGACCTTGCAAGGATCCCATAAAGAATCCATATTTACACCAAATATAGTTATTCAATAACTTATAATAAGCTGGGACTAGTATAAAAGTCCCAGTAATAAGTAAGTATTTCACATAAAAAAGATACAATATTTTTTAAGCAGCCAATGAACCATGAAGTTGAGGTCAAGGACAAGCGGCATATGAAAGACGGAAACATGTACATAAAGTCATCATACAGTTCATCGATACTTATTTGAACACCGACCCTCGAACGATAATTCTCTCCAAATTTCGTAACATTCCATGAAAGTTTGACAAATTTATTGATGTCTAAAAAAAGAATTAACTCTTTACCGCAGATGAGGGATACAAAAAATCACACAATCGAAAAAATTTCCAGCATCCGTCATGATTACCTGGACTAGAAGTACATGTTATAACCGTAAAAAAAACTAGCAACTTCATCTTTAACATATAGTTATTGATAAATGTGGGGGGATGTACTTCAAAATTTTTCTCTAGTTGTTTTCTCACATTAATACTAAAACTTTTTTTTATTTCATAAAATTATTTGGAGAATATAAAATGTATTTGTACTCGCAACGAAACAAGGACAAGCCTCACTTTTCTCTTGCTGTCTCTAGTATAGATAAAGCTCCATCCCTTCACTGTTAGAATATTGTATATTTATATTATAAAGTTTAGTGCTTGTCGATGAATCTAAAAAAAATAAGGCCAAATAAACTACATTTAAACAGGGACTATCATACAGTTTTACTTGTATATATCATCAGACATGTCACAGCCTTACTTGAGACGAAATTAATCGAAAATGTTCTGTTAAACTGGCTTTCCATAATAAAAAATAGTAGTATCAAGGAAACGAGAAATTTCGATTTTCACTAATACAACAGAAAAAAAGTATATAATACAATTAAATACATGTTGTTTAACAACTACGATGATCTAATATACCAATATCAAAATACAGTAACATTACCGTTCCCAGTTTAGGAAACTTGTTTTGAGGGCAATCCCGTCGCCATTACAATCCCATCAAGTTGTAAATAAATGTTATTTATGGTTATTTATAGATAAGAAACTCCAGGTATACTATTATGAGGGTCTGCATAGGATAACAGAATTGAGAATAATGATCAATATATAAAATGGTCAAGCACATAATGAATAGAAAATGACATTGAAAAATAACAGAAATTTTCAAAAGAGAATAATGATAATGGGCAGTTAAAGTTAACGAATGTCTGTGTAATTAAATAGTTGATCATACAATACTAATTACTGATGACTTAGGGTAGTAATGCCCTTTACCGTCAGGCGTTAAACGGCCATTTTCGACTACCGTTTAGTAAGTATTTCTATGATGAAAAAAGAAACAAAGTACATAAAAAAGGTATTATACCTAAACAGTGTACCAAATATGTAATGCTTAAAAAAAATACAGGTAAATCTGTGAAATTCTAATTAACCTTGAATTGTTATAAAAACAAATTATTTATCAAAACATATATTGTTATTTGCAAGTGGGAATAGAAGGAACAGTATTTTTAAAAAGTGGAAATAGGAGAAAGACACCGAAATAACATAAAACAAAAATTGGTGCACACTGAATAACGCGCGTAGCGGGTTATTTAACAGTGTGCTGTGTGCACCACATTTTTTATGTTATTTCGAATAGAAAGAAAAAATATTACAGTCATTTCTTATAATTTAATTCTAAATTCCATTTTAAACCGTAGAAAACCATGAAAAAACGTTGATGACGTCACGGTCAAATGACTAAATTATGTCTATGGGCTAATAACAAAATAACGTCAGCCAATCAGAAGACGCGTCACATCAAAAAATAAATTATTATTTAATATGGCATTAAAAATTTTTGGTAGATTACTTATAAGAGAAAAGTATAACTTACTCATACGTTGGGCCACTGGACGTAAAGCAACCAACAACAAAGCAATCGGCCAAACTAGCCTGCCAGTTGGTATCTTGGTACCATAAACTTATAAACACAACTGCTGAGTAATTTGTATTTTGAAAAAAAAACTTTTATAATCTTTATTTTAAATGCGATATCTTTTTTCTTAGTAATAATTCAATTATTTAAACCAAAATTCTTAAATGCAAATTATTTGTCTATTTTTTGATTTTCTTGTTTGTTTGTTTGTTTGTTTGTTTGTTTGTTTGTTGTTTTTTTTTTTTTTTTTTCCTGGATTTTATTATTATATAAATTTCAAAACTTTTTCCAATTATTAACGGATCTATTTTATAACTTTTTTTTCTTATTTTGTAGATGGAGATGATTAATGATTGTTCAACGTCAAGTTTGCCTCGATGGCCGAGTAGTCGAACTAGTGTGTCATTAGTCTGTCAACACTGAGGTTGTGAGTTCGAATCCCGTGGCATTAGTCTGTCAACACTGAGGTTGTGAGTTCGAATCCCGTGGCATTAGTCTGTCAACACTGAGGTTGTGAGTTCGAATCCCGTGGCATTAGTCTGTCAACACTAAGGTTGTGAGTTCGAATCCCGTGGCATTAGTCTGTCAACACTGAGGTTGTGAGGTCGAATCCCGTGGCATTAGTCTGTCAACACTGAGGTTGTGAGTTCGAATCCCGTGGCATTAGTCTGTCAACACTGAGGTTGTGAGTTCGAATCCCGTGGCATTAGTCTGTCAACACTAAGGTTGTGAGTTCGAATCCCGTGGCATTAGTCTGTCAACACTGAGGTTGTGAGTTCGAATCCCGTGGCATTAGTCTGTCAACACTGAGGTTGTGAGTTCGAATCCCGTGGCATTAGTCTGTCAACACTGAGGTTGTGAGTTCGAATCCCGTGGCATTAGTCTGTCAACACTAAGGTTGTGAGTTCGAATCCCGTGGCATTAGTCTGTCAACACTGAGGTTGTGAGTTCGAATCCCGTGGCATTAGTCTGTCAACACTGAGGTTGTGAGTTCGAATCCCGTGGCATTAGTCTGTCAACACTGAGGTTGTGAGTTCGAATCCCGTGGCATTAGCGCTCGACTCAGATCTTAATTGACTAGGACTTTGTGTTTTCCTTCCGAAGTTATGTGGTTCTCTCCGGCTTCCTACACAGATATCACAAATATTATAATTACTGACCGCTACGTCAAACTAAATACAAATTCAGTACGTGAACATGTTAGGGTTCATCATATCCAATGTTTGCTGCTAGTTTACTTCAAACGTTTGCCACAAGGCCTATTTTTCGGTAGGGGTTAAATGTCGAAATGCGTATCTGGTGTAATAACATTGGTACTGTTTATGTATTTATACATTCAAAACATAACTATTTGTAATATATTTCGATATTTCTTTCATCATTTTCTGTGTCAACAAATTTTGAGATAATGTTGAGGTTTGTTTGATTTTTTTTTTGGGGGGGGGAGGGGGCTATTCTGTATACAAATACGATAACACGTATAACAAAAAATATTGGACAGTGCCAGAGATCATAAAAACTATCTACAACCGACATATCCAAAAAAAAAACCAGATGCTCCGCATGGCGCAGCTTTATACGACCGCAGAGGTTGAACCGTGAACGGTTGGGGCAAGTATGGACACAACATTCAAGCTGGATTCAGCTCTAAATTTGGATTGTGATTAAATAGTTGACACAGCATAGGTTTCTGACACAGAATGAATGTGGTCTAATGAACTTAAAATATTTTTTTGCCTTTGAGCAATTCACTATGCTGTTGAATATTTATCCTCTCAAAAAAATGTTTGAAGAAATTTTCTTTCTATTTATGAAATCTGAAATGAGAAAAATTAAACCCCCCACCCCCATTTTTTTTCACATCCCCCTTTCCCTTTTTTTTAAAACTGATCTCAATTCAAATTTCTAATGGAGTTTGCAACAATAACTACTCATTTAAATACATCATAAAATATTAAAATGTAAAATAAAGTACTTGTTATCACTGAATGGTAAAGATTGTTTTAATTTATCAGTTGGTAGTAAAAGTGAATATACATTGTATAAAACAATGATTTAAGTTGATTCAACTACTATTCTGGACAAAGAATGATAACTCCAATTGAAAATTTCTTGCTATTGCACAATATTGTGCAATTAGATATTTCTTGCTATTGCGCAATACTGTGCAATTGAAAATATTTGCTATTGCACAATACTGTGCAATTGAAGATTTCTTGCTATTGCGCAATACTGTGCCATTAAAAATTTCTTGCTATTGCACAATACTGTGCAATTGAAGATTTCTTGCTATTGCTGAATACTGTGCAATTGAAAATTTCTTGCTATTGCACAATACTTAATATAATAATTTTGGATCTTGATTTGAACCAACTTGAAAACTGGGCCCATAATCAAAAATCTAAGTATATGTTTAGATTCAGCATATCAAAGAACCCCAAGAATTCAATTTTTGTTAAAATCAAACTTAGTTTAATTTTGGACCCTTTGGACCTTAATATAGACCAATTTGAAAACGGGACTAAAAATGAAGAATCTACATACACAATTAGATTCGGCATATCAAAGAACCCCAATTATTCAATTTTTGATGAAATCAAACAAAGTTCAATTCTGGACCCTTTGGGCCCCTTATTCCTAAAATGTTGGGACCAAAACTCCCAAAATCAAACCCAACCTTCCTTTTATGGTCATAAATTTCATAGAGTTCTTTTTACTTATACTAAAGTTATGGTGCGAAAACCAAGAATAATGCTTATTTGGGCCCCTTTTTGGCCCCTAATTCCTAAACCGTTGGGACCTCAACACCCAAAATCAGCTTCCTTATGTGGTCATAAACCTTGTGTTTAAATTTCATTGATTTCTATTTACTTATATTAAAGTTATTGGGCGAAAACCAAGAATAATGCTTATTTGCGCCTTTTTTTTGCCCCTAATTCCTAAACTGTTGGGACTAAAACTCCCAAAATCAATCCCAACCTTCCTTTATCTTTGGTCATAAACCTTGTGTCAAAATTTCATAGATTTCTATTTACTTAAGGGCATACGATACAGTTTTGAACCTGTATTTACAAGTTGCTGAAAATTTGCATATAGGCTATTTTTTACCTGATTAAATCAAATATGTAATTAAAAATATACCTTCATGTGCTACTTTTTGGGTAAAATGAGGTCGAAATTTTGTATATTTGCTCAAAATTCAGATTTGTGTCTGTATTTTCTTTTTCGAAAGAAAGACATAACTTTTTTGTTTTAAAAGATAAACACAAATTGTTTTTTGTTAAATAATCGGTAATTTCTGTATTTTATAAGTATCATTAAAAATTATGCAATTTTTATTCCGAAATAACTCTATATTTATCAAATGTTCATGAATAGAGGAAAAAACGTCATTTTTTTATGCATGTTTATCAAAATTAAAAAAATTGCGCTATTTACAGTTTTATAAAATTTGGGTCACATAATCTCCTTGCAAAATGAAACAAATTGCTGTTTTAAAAAATAGGGGTCCATGCACTCGTTTTCAAATTAAATCAGTTTGAATGATAAAAATCAGTCGAAAAATGCATCTTTTCCCGATATGTCATAGTTTGACGTCGCGAAAATAACATTTTACGTTAGCAACGTCATTACCTTCCCTGTAACTGTATCGTATGCCCTTAAACTAAAGTAATAGTGCGAAAACCAAGAAAATGCTTATTTTGGCCCTTTTTGGCCCCTAATTCCTAAAATGTTGGGACCAAAACTCCCAAAATCAATCCCAACCTTCCTTTTGTGGTCATAAACCTTCTGTTGAAATTTAATAGATTTCTATTCACTTTTACTAAAGTTAGAGTGCGAAAACTAAAAGTATTCGGACGACGACGACGACGCAGACGACAACGCCGACGTGATACCAATATACGACCAAAAAAATTTCAATTTTTGCGGTCGTATAAAAACCCACAATTCAACATCTTGACTTGGAAAAGGCACCTAATTGGCCTTTTCCGTTAGTTTTGTTTGTGTGTTTTTCAAAGCCTTTTGTTATCTATTTTTTTTTATCGTGATACACTCTATTCAATTCAGACACAACTTTGCTATATATACACTGGCCGAGCTGTCTCCATAGTGATCACTACAGATTATCTATACAAAGGTTGTGAGTTTGTATCTCGCTCATAATAAGTTATATGGTTCGCTACTGACCCCATACGGATCCAGAGAGGGTTAGTAAAATTCATAGTGGGTGAGGCCGGAGGCCGAATCCCCTATGGATTTTATTCACCCTCTATGGTCCGTAGGGGGTTAGTAGTTAACCGTATAACGAATTTATCGCACGCTGGACTTTTTCTGCTGCGTTATGTTGAAAAATAAACAATAAAACACAACAACATCGATAGATGACGTCACCATTAACTCGTCATGAACCCCCTATGAAATACGGTCTCATAGGGTGTCACCGAGTGACGGCGTTAAACCAATCACGTGATATTTTACCCGCGGTGCGATAAAAATAAATACAGGCCGCCATAATATAGTCAATAGTACAGTCAGGGCCGTAACTACATTGAGGCAAACGAGGCAAATGCCTCATGTTGGAAATTTCCAAAACAAAAAAAAAAAAACAAAAAAAAATGAAACAGGATTGTCTTCATATCAGCCTGAATTGTGTTCACGGAAAGTGTCTTGCAAGTCTTTCCGATGTCTCCCGTGCATTTTTTTCGAGATCCATGTTTCTATTTTACTTTTAGTTTTCAGAGTTGATGGTCTATTGTTTGTACTTCTGTGTCCCGGGTTTGTCTTTTGTTCATTTATTGTCCTACTTTATAACTATAGTCTGCAGAGTGTTGATTTTCATTCGTAAACTGTGGTTTTGCCATGTTGCATGATCACCGATGGCCAGACATTGTACGAGAAACTATTTTAAGAATATACGATGCTACTGGACATATAAAAAAAATGTCTTTTCTGCATGGAGAATAGAACTTGATATCAAAGAATACAAAACTGGCTCTTTTTTGTAGATGAAACTAGATAGCTGACATGGTTTAAATTACAGTAAGACCACCAATTTTCCGGTATCAAATCATCTTTAAAAAAGTCAATGTATTGCCATATGACCTTTTACATTGAAGGATTAAACTTGCATGAAGTCGTGTTTAGACTCTTAAACAGAAAAAAAGAATATGGAGTAAACGTGCACAGGACCTTATCTCACACGAAGTCAATGCATAGAAAAAATACAAATGATCAATGGCCAAAGTTTTTTTTTCCCTATTCTTCATCTTGATAGTTGATGGAGGGTCTTCAACAATAAAAGAATCATTAATACCATAAAACAAGGTCAAGATGGTCCTTAGTGTCGACTTAAGCAGTACTAGTACTTAAAATATAATACTGCACTGTCACTCTATTTCAATCTAGCCATAAAAAAATCACCAAAGTCTGAATTAAGCACAATACAAGACAAGAACAGACAGACACAATGATTATGAGAATTTCGGTTTTTGCTTTATTCTACATATCGGTCTACTTTTAATGTTGTCCCCGTAAAACCTAAAAGTCTTAAATTACAAAGAGTTTTTGCTTTGAGACAAGAATATTGTCAAAAGAAATAGATTAAAATTAATTGCGTTTCAATGTAAGAAAGAGTCCGGGAAACGCTCAGAATGCACGATCTTGCGTTATTTTTCTCAGAGCTTCTGGGGGCCTTAAGCGGCCCCGAGACCCCACGCATAATTTTTTCACCTCGCTACGCTCGGCGAATATATTTTGCCTCAATATTATAAAAAGCTAGTTACGGCCCTGACAGAAGTGGCGTTAAACACCAACAATTGATCAATATACACATAAATACGCAACTGTGGTTTGCATTAACAGTAGGAAATAACATTGATACACCTGTCGGATTTAAAAGTTCCATGGCAGACGTTTCGCCCATGGAGAGTTATTCAAGTGAAACACTTAATTTATGGTCACATGAATATACTAGATACATGTATCAGTACGGACAGTCATAAAAGAGGTCCTGGATGAGGATGAATTTATGTATGTATTCTTTTTTTAAAAGCATGTTCTCTACTCATTTCTTAAACATAAAATAAGAAGATGTGGTACGGAAACTAATGAGATAAAAATCCACCCGAGTCCAAAAGGCAGAGAATTCTACAACTTTTACCGATTATTCTCTATCCTTTATAATTCAAGGATCCAATTATTCTCTATTCTATCAATCTAATTCCTATCCTTTGTAATGTCTTGAGTAGTAATTTATGATTGAAATAAGTCTCAAAAAAATGTATAGTTTGGCTTTGATCGTCTGTCAGATTTATAATAAAGGGGCAACAATTTAACTTTAAACATTTTTTGTGAACATTTTTTTAATTTTTCGACGCTGTCAATAAAATTATTTTTTTCTGATTTTTTTCACTTTAATGTATGGGGGTAATCTGCATGCAGAATTTTTTTTTTTGTCATCTGCTTGAAAAATCCATTTCAAACCACCAATCCCCCACCTTTTGAAGTTAAATGGTCGTTCCCTAATCAATGATTTACTATATAAATACTGTGTGAATATAATTATAAAAACGTCATGGGGTAAATTGTCTACGAAACAGATATATAAAAAAAACCATACACACCAAAAGACATCATGTATATACAAGTTGATATAAAGTATTTAATAGACAAGAGAAGAGAAAAAAGGTTCAATCAATATCACAATATTACATTTTTTCTAGTTTTATGACGTTGAAAATAACGTATAATTTTCTAAGTTTTATTTAAATGACTTGTCCATTTGTTGATTGTTTTGTTCATTGTTGAAGATATTACCCATAATGCTTTATATACTGAACCAGTCAGTTCCGATTATTTTGATTGTCCATTCGTTAATCTCTCCTATGCACGATTGTTGGTCCATATTCTTCGTATTCCTGTTTTGTTATCCAGTACGATTGAAATGTGGATAAAGATCCTAAAATAGATCCACCAATCCACACTAAGGATTCACGTTCTGGGACAGCTATCACTTTCACTTTCGTTGTTCTTGGAACAAAATATTCTATTCCTTCTCTAATTCTCTCAGGAAACCCTGATTAGATAAAAAAAAAAAAAAACATTTATTAAGTATTACATGTTCTTAAAGGAATATATATCTGATTGGACATTTGTGCAGAGTGTTCTCCAGTTTGTTAACTTCAAGAATGGCGTTATTTTCCTTTATAAATAACGAATTCAAATATATTTCAAGTCATGAAATACAACATGTACTAGTTCCATATACCATTGTTTGTCAGGGATCGTATGTTTTATACTGTCTTTTTGTTGATACGCCGAATTTTTATTAATTACTCTGTTAGTTATTTAAGTCTTCTATATAATTTTCCACTATGATTTTGTATATTTTTATATAATTTAATTTTGGATGTAACGCGTCTTCTGATTGGCTGACGTTATTTTGTTATGAGCCCATAGACATAATTTAGTCATGTGACCGTGACGTCACCAACGTTTTTTCATTGTTTTCTACGGTTTAAAATGGAATTTAGAATTAAATTATAAGAAATGACTGTAATATTTTTTCTGTCTATTCGAAATAACATAAAAAATGTGGTGCACACTGTTAAATAACCCGCTACGCTCTTTATTTAGTGTCACCAATTTTTTTTTGTTATTTCTTCATAAACAGAAAAAATATTACAGTCATTTCTTAAATACAAGATGGCCTAAAGAATCACTATTTTGACAATACAAAAGCAAATGACTCATTTTCAATTGATTGCAGCAATGTTTTTTTTTCTACCTTTTTCCTGGCATTATTTGAGTGCAAAAGATATCACTAAGTTATAGGGAAAATTTAAATACTTCGTTAAAAGGTCATTAACTGATTATTGATCGCAAATTATTTACGAGTTTGATTCTAATTCGCGTAACCTTGCGTTCAATATCGTAGCGGCTACGTAGTGCTACGTAGATTTATAGGTATTGAACGAGCAGCTTGCTTATAGTTTCTACATAGATATTGATAGCAGCTACGTAGCTGCTACGATATTGAACCCAATCCTGTTTGGATTTATAAGCTAATCAGGGTTTTTTTCGTGTTTATTTTATAAACATTCATCGTTGATTGACAGATGACCTATGCTAGATTATATCTTATCAAATAAGGTCAACAATCTATAATAATACTAAAATTACGAGGTCCAATTTGTCAGCCGTCATCGGGTAAAAACGACAAATCAAAGAATTCAACTCTATATATAACTAATATAGGACAATGGTGTAGATTAAAAATTACACCACTCCAGACCCTTTTGTTTTCCACATAATTAATATTGCCAATAATTAACAAGTTCCGGGTCGAACCGATACCGATACCAATAGTATATTCACCTGTTAGCTATTACCTTATCTGTACGTTCCGCATTTGACAGGCGCACCACCAAACGGTGTATTTAGGATTTTGCTATATACACGGGTCATAATCAAAGGGCTGACACTACTAAATTCAATCATTGTCAAATTGTTCCCTATTGTAGTTTTATTCAGCAATCAGCAAGACTTTCTAAGATAACCAATATAGGACAATGCTGTTGATTAAAAAATACCCCATTCCTGGATAGCCAGGACCTTTTGTTTTCCAAATAATTCATATTACCAATAATTGATAAGTTCCAGGTCGACGGGTTCAAACAGAAAGATTTGAAAGCAGAGAAAACTGTGTATCTTATAATCGAGATGACTTTATCAGATGACAATACCAATTACTTAAACAAGGCTTATGCATAGTTATATACTTTACTCAGTCACGGACCCGCGATATCACGGGTGTGTACTTGTAGTTTACAAAAGTTCGAATCCCAAAAATCCATAAAGAACATACGAGTCTCATTTGCACTCATACCACATCTTCTTATATCTCTATACATATACATATAAATTTTACAAATATGAGGGAATCACGTAAACTAAAAGAGGAGCAATATCGTCTGCGTCGAAAGGGTGCGCGTCTCCGGCTATGCATCAATCAACTGCAATGTTAATCTACACTGAGTCAAAATGTCTCAACGAGAAATATTACACAACCTGAAGTACACTTTTAAAGTTGTTTTGAAATTACAATGGTATTTTTTGGCAGGCAGTAAACAAAGACCGCATGTGAGTTGAGATACACATCCCAGTAATCCTATACAGCAAAACAAGTTTTGAAGTACACTTTTAAAGTTGTTTTGAAATTACAATGGTATTTTTTGGCATAGAGTAAACAAAGACCGCACGTGAGTTGAGACATCGCATCTCAGTAATCCTATACAGAAAACAAGTATTAGAAGTACATGTATAACGTTGTTTTGAACTTACAATGGTATTTTTGGCATGGAGTAAACAAACACCGCATGTGAGTTAAGACATCGTATCCCAGTTATTCTATAAAGAGAAACAGTTTTCCAAAATACATTAAGAGCGCTGTTTTGAACTTACAATGGTACCTTTAGGCACGGAGTAAACAAAGACCAAATGTAAGTTGAGACATGGTATCCCGGTTATCCTGTACAGAGAACAAGTTTTAGAAGTACACATGTAACTTTCAATGGCATTTTTTGGCAAGGAGTAACTGTTTACCTGCCCGGAATATACAATCTGCTGTACATACTTACCAGGGAACAAAGTAGTTGCTCCTGACAGAATGACATTACATAATAAATCTTTTTTGCAGTCTACGTCTGTTGAATCCAAATTACTTTTCAACATATCCACTATACCTCCAGATCCTACACCTACAAAGATGCAAAAGTTAAAAGCAAGTTTAAATTAACTGGCTAAATACAAACATGAAATGAACAAAATATTTGACGGTCTGTCATTTTTAAATAAACATAGCCTCTTTGTATGTGCCCCAAGGGTGACTGGGTCACGTGGTATTTTTTCGATCGACAGTAAAATGCTTGCCAAAGTGGGGCGTTCGTTTTGCTGTGCGGGATGTACAAGTTTGAAGCCACGTCCGGTCAAATTTCTCCGTGCTACATCCATCTATGGCCTCTATTACCAGACATACCTTTTGTATTTATTGTTAACTTTTTAGCGTACATTGAACATTTGAAGTGCATAAGTATGTAACGATAACGCAATGTAACCGTAGACTCAAATAATATTGTTACAATCGTAATTAATCAGTTCCTTATTCAACACTGGATTCCGGCAATTAGTATCCAATCTAACAATATTATTTTATTATTGTTACATTTTCAAGTAACCGTAGCCAGTGCCATCAATATATGTGTATGTACATAGTTCAAAGATCGCATGTATTCTTAAAACAGTTCAAATCATAATGAATTTACAAGAATATTCATTATGTTGAATGTGGACAGTAATTTGAAGAAAAAGAAGAATATGCTTATGTGTCTTAATCTTCTAAATGATTTGACAGAACATTCATGGTAAACTTCCCTAAATGTTTACCTCATACGGGAAAGTCAAACAGCTGAACGTATTTGCATCCTAACGATTAGACGAACACACTTGTAAGCAATATGCCCATACTATCAATCGGCAATCCTCGGGTAAATCCGCTACTCTCCTTCTATCCAATAAAGGAACGGAATTGGCCGAGTTGTGACAAATGAAAATACTATCTTATGAATACAACCGTGTTGTTTATTTTCCCAAAAATCTTTAAAACAAGCGATCGAAATACCGGAACAATTGAGTCCGCTAAGACTAGCCGAGCTTGAATCCCTAAATTGTGAGTGCGTGCGAGGTGGAGATGTCGGAACAAGTATAGCCGACAACTAGTATACGGTATGGGGTTTTCTCACATTTGCCTATAATTGCTTAAACCCACTTCATTTGAACTTTGGTGGATAGTTGTCTCATTGGCAATCATACCAAAATTAAATCTCTTTATTTTAATATAGTAGTATATACGTAGCATTCACCATTCTGTTCTGCCTTCAAATTTAGATCACGGTCGATGTTTGACCTATGGCATTGACCTTCAAGCATTAGGTAATAAAATTACATTATTCTAACCCGGGATAGGCCCAAATAAAGCTTCCGGGCACATAAACCTCTCTTTCCCGATTGTGATTGTGTTTCCATCCGGAAGTTCAAATTTCTCATCGCGAACATTTCTGGCCTCTTGTTTACAATCTAAAGCTACATAACACAGCTTTTCTTTCATTTCTCTAACAATCTCCAATTCAGCTGCAAAAAATATACACAAGAACATACTGTAACATGTATACAGATACTAATTCTATCCAGTATATTTCTACATAAGGTTTGAAAATACCATTTTAAAAAGTAATGTTCCATGCATTAATTTGTTTTATTCACATAGTTAAAATTAAAATCTAACAAAGCAACATTCATCTTTCAAATAAGCTGTACTGTCCTCTTTTCTGGATCGTTTGTTATTGTTTGGCCGTGGCTATTTTGCCGGCTGCGGCAAAATAGCAATTTGAATGGTGTTTTGCTATTTTGCCGGTCTTATTTCTGTTTTTTTAATCAAGACTGTATGAAATATATTTTTAAGGAAACTATTAATGCACAAACGATAACACAAAGGTTCCTGGTTCGATTCCTGTTTGGGATGAGAATTTCAGGAACTCAATTTTCGGCTCTCCCTTGACACCATCTGCGAGTATGGTCTTGAGGAAACGATAATAGTCCGTCGGAAGGGGACGATTAATGGCTGACCCGTGTTAAGAGAGAGCCATATCTCTTGCACGTTAAAGACACCCTTGTAGATTTCGAAAAAGAGTAGGCTAATGCCGCTTTAAGGCAGCACTTACACCCGCAAAGTGGAAAGGGATTAATATAAGTTGCAAAACTTCATTTTTTTACATAAATAAGGCCGTTAGTTTTCTCGTTTGAATTGTTTTACATTGTCTTATCGGGGCCTTTTATAGCTGACTATGCGGTATGGGCTTTGCTCATTGTTGAAGGCCGTACGGTGACCTATAGTTGTTAATGTCTGTGTCATTTTGGTCTTTTGAGGATAGTTGTCTCATTGGCAATCATACCACATCTTCTTTTTTATATTGTTTCCCAATCCACTATAAATAAATATGTTTAAACTAAACAAATGATATATGTGGCTAGATGTCAATGACCTTTGTGTTCGCCTCGCCTTCCTAGTCATTCAATTTCGGTGAACTGCACTCATTTAATTACATGTACATACGTTAATTTCGGTTGAATATGAAAACAAGAGTGCACACGCTGAAATGTCTCGCCTCCTTTACTATATCATTTATATTACGTTGATAGTCCTAAATATAAAGCTTTATTACAACTGTCAAATAAACTCAACATTAACCAAGAAAGCTAAACATTTATCAATGAACCGTGAAAGTGAGGTCAAGGTCAAATGAAACCTGCAGGACTGACAAACAGACCATAAAATATTTCCATACACCGAATATAGTTGACCTATTGCATATTGTATAAGAAAAACAGACCAAAACACAAAAACTTAACTATAACCACTGAACCATAAAAATGAGGTCAAGGTCAGATGACACCTGCCAGTTGGACATGTATACCTTGCAGTTTTCCATACACCTAATATACTAGACCTATTGCTTATTGTATCTCAGATGTGGACTTGACCACCAAAACTTAATCTTGTTCACTGATCCATGAAATGAGGTCGAGGTCAAGTGAAAACTGTCTGACAGGCATGAGGACATTGCAAGGTACGCACTTACCAAATATAGTTATATCCTATTTCTTATAACAAGAGAGAATTTAACATTACAAAAAATCTGAACTTTTTTTTCAAGTAGTCACTGAAGCATGAAAATTTGTAAGGGTTCCGCGGAACCCAGTGTCTCGCCTACTTTTGCTGTTAATCACACACTCATCAAAAATGATGAAAAAATCAATAAAATTATTCCTCTCGATACTATCTTTTGATTGTCAGAAGCTTCTGTCCAAGTTTGGTAAAAATCCAGGTTAGTTTAAGAATCTTAAAAATGTTTTAAATACTTTAACTGCAGAGACTGTATGTAATGTTAACTGGAAGAAAAACTTAAGTCCATTTATAAGTAAAATACAGCCATGCAGCTCTTGGGCTGATATTGAACCTAGGGCTGATAATACATGCTATATGAAAAATGCCACACATGTAATAATCTGATAATATTCACCAACGGCCCTATAAATATAACCTCTCTGTTATGCTAGTATATTCCCCATTCTCCCTTTAACCCCATTACTTTACTTACAATTATTTACAAAATCATATCCTTTCTCGTGCAGCATTTTTTGTAGATTCAGCGTCAAATCCCGTCCTCCAAAATCAAGTCGTCTTGTAGCCGGCTTAATACAGCGTCCTGAATATAACAATCACTTTCAAGTTATGTATAATTAGAAATTTCCACCCTATATCCTTTGTAAACACGGATCTAGCCCCTTTCATCAACGTCTGAATATCTCAGCTAGTTGATTAGATTTTTTTGAGAATTTTAAAGACATTTTCTAAAACTATCAATAATCAACAAAGATTATGAACAAATTCGTCATCAAAGGAGTAGGTCCTGTAAGACCCCTTTTTGGCCCCAAAATTTAGAAGTTTTACAAAATTGTTAAAATGTAAACTTTTAGTTATTCATTGGACAGTAGAATGCTTCTGCTACATAAATATGGGCTGTTTTTGACAACACAATGCACATATATCGGTACCATTAAGTCATGCTAAATTACTGAAATCTTCACAATTCTAGCATTTTATTTAATTTTTAGACAGTTTCCGTGTAAAACGAAAGTGGCCGCATTCGTGTTTATCCTTAATATTGAAATGTAGGTTGTATTTGATGATAATACATAACATATATAAAGGTTGAGGATGAACACGGATGCGGCCACTTTCATTTTTGACAAAAAAACATCCGAAAAGTGACATTTTTCGGCATATTTGGTAGATTTTTCATAATTGAGCTTGAATCGGATCGTTTTTTAATGCCTAATCAGTTAAATACATTTGTATCTTTCACATAAACTAATGCAATAAAATGAAATAGACACTTAAGGGTTTAAAAAGTGGCCAAAATCTTTCGTCAGATGAACCTGAAATTTGAGGCCAAACGGTCCTTATCGGACCTACTCCTTTATAGTTAAAAGGGCTGTTTGTCATCTCTAAGCTTTCTCGATAAAAGGGTTGATAGATGAGTACCGTCCAGCGGCGGTGTTGGATAGTTGTCTCATTGGCAATCCTCCCACATCTACTCATTAGATACTAGATCGTAATGTAACAGTTCGTTGGAAGTCATGTCACCCTTATCATACACATTATCCAGATTGTGTGAGCCGAACAGTGTTTCATATTTCTCCAAATTAATGTATGCTGTTCGCTCAGCGAAGCATCAGCGAAGCATCAGCGAATATACATTTCATGTCTTTTCTCTAATCATTTCTCTCCAAACCAATCAAAGTTTTATCGGTTTACGGCATTCATAGGACTAAAATTCAAAGCTTTCTAAAAAAAAATACTTATTTCTTTTAATTTTTTAAGCCGGACAGGATATTTGCTTTCTTAACTCTTAAACATCACAACTACCAATCCAGTAAGTTTTCGCAATAAAAAAAATAAAACTAAAAAAACTTTGCGTTTACCTTCATAAATCGTCATAGCACATGACACTCCGTCTCCTACATCCACAGTGATACCTGAAACACGACCGGCAGCGTATAAGGAAAGTTCGGACGACAAGGCAAGAAAAAATGCGCATGCATTCAATTTTTCAAACATCACTTGAACAGTCCTTTCTTTTTGCGCTTTTGGATTTAATGGGGGTTCTGTAATGATTATCGGATGCTCAGCTGGGTCTACCCTCAGTTCATCATTAAAACAACGCTGCCAAACGATCTCCATGTCGTCCCAATTCGTAATGATGCCATGTTCTATTGGATAATTCAAATTAAGCGTTGAACGTCTGTGCTGAGCCTCGTCACCGACATAAAAGTCCTTATGGTCACTGGCAGATACCTACAAGTAAAACTTGTAAGATTTTTTCTTAAAAATTTGGATTTCAAAGAAGATACAAAAGATGGAAATTAAAATTAAAGAAAGAGAGGACCATATAGGAATTACGGTTCCGCTGCTGCAAGGAACACATAAGGTGATTATTCATTTGACCAAAGACGCGTTAGCAGTTCAAGTCCGGATCCTTCCCAACTATTTACACCCGTCTTATGTTGTTGATAGCAGATGACAATTCAAAAATATATACAGAAATAAATGTTTGTGATAGTGCATGGAAACAGACTGGTTTATATATTTACACCCGTCTTATGTTGTTGATAGCAGATGACAATTCAAAAATATATACAGAAATAAATGGTTGCGATAGTGCATGGAAACAAACTGGTTTATATATTTACACACACACACACAAAAACACACAAAAAAAAAATGCGTATTGTCATAATCTTAATTCAAATTTCCAATTTTGCAACCATAATTTCCCATAAGAATACATCAAAACAGTCTAAAAATAGAAAATGATTTACATAATTATGTCTAAAAATAAAAACTAATATTCCTTAATCAGCATTTTAAAGTAACTTCTAAAAATAGATTGACAGCTAATCATCTCAATACAATACAACATTTCTTTATACATATTTAAAAGCAATGTAAGGGAGGTAATCCAAAGATTGTGTTTGGATTAGTCTTTTCCACTGCTTTTTTAAAAATTGTCATATGTAATTGTCCATTAACCAGGAAACCCTTGTTTTACCCCTTTATGCCCTTAATTCCTGAGCCATTACACACATCCCCTTATTCATAAACTGTTAGGACCTTAACCCCCAAAATCATTCCCAGTTTTTCCTTCTATTAACTTATCCTTGAGTTATTATTCGGACGGCGCTGAGGACAACGACGACGACGTGATACCAAAACGACCGCAATTTTGTTTTTGGTCGTATAAAAAAAACCAGGCAAATCAAATCAACAAACTTTTCCTTTTATACAAATACATTGTACAACACTTTAGCATTGTCCCTGAATTGTCTATTAGGCAAAACAAAAAGGATGTGTGATTACTGTACCCCAACCTACACTATGTTTTATCACCTACCCTAAAGTTTTTTGGGCCATTTTTTATTAAGCACTGTTATATTAAAGTCGATCACAATGTTTCTCCCATTGACTCAATGTAAAAAAATTAAAAATTCCCTACCTACCTTACCTACACTGTTTTTTTTTCAGCATGTGACTTTAAACACACATACTTATTTGTTTGGCCTTAAATGACTATAGAATTTAAAGCATAAATGAAAACCTGATATGCTGGGCGACCAGGTCGTCCAACTACTGTCGAGAAAACAGATCTATGGCAATCATCTCCTGCAAACCCCGCCTTGATTTTATAAGAACCGTTGTCAATTACGACAGCAGCTACGTCATCATCTGCCATGATATAGCTTGTGTACACCAGCTTACATTACAGTATGCATTTGCCTGTAAGAAATTCAATCGTTATCATAGCATACATGTTCGCTAGCCAAAAGTTACGACCCATTCTCCTCCTCTCCTTTTTTTTTTTTTGCTCAATCAATAATGAAATGCAAATAGTCAATTCTAATATGACATGCTTCTTTAGCTTTGTGAACAAACCCCTGCTCTAAATCCAGTAAATGTTTGCACATCCGTATATTGACTACTGCAGAATAATCATGATTATGAAGTTTATCAAATTTTCATGCACTTAATATATTTCCTTAACTTTAAAACACTTTCAAACTCTTAAATGGTGCAAATGATGTTACTAATTCATTTGATTATGACTGTAATATGTTGCATTCCGAAATTGAGACATATTTGACCTAGATACGACAACCGTTCATGCTGGCTGTTCAAACTCCTAGCTCCCTCTGAAAAATCACAGTGCCAGCCGTTTGCCGATGAGTCTTTTGTAGACGAAACGCGCGTCTGGCGTAAATACAAAATTTAGTCCTGGTAAAAAAATCATTCTTGTACAGGTAAAAACGATGATAAACATTTATTTTTCATCTACAATATAAAATTAAACAGACCTAGGAAAATTCAACAGCACGTGTTTGCTTAATCTATGTATATCTATATTTATGTTGACATCGCTTTTATGTTCATCAGATGACTTTAGAGGTCAACTCGATTAATAATTAGATGGCGTCTAGACTAAAATACACACGAAACGAAGCTACGTATTTTCATGCCCGTGCCCTGTTAATTGTTTTTTTAGACTTTTAATATTTTGGATAAAAGTTTTACATAGTTATAAATCAAAGATGAGGATTTGATTAAAACTGATGAACATTAATTTGATAGCTAGTGCCCCTTTAACGTAAAAACACTGGCAAGTTCATCTTTCATAACATGTAGTTATTGATAAATGAGGGGAAAATGTAGTTCAAAATTGTTTTCTCACATTAATACTAAACTTTTTTTTTAAATTTAGATAGAATTATTTGGAGAATATAAAATGTATTTGTACTCGCAAAGAAACAGGAAAAAAGCTCGAAGAGCCTCGTTTTTGAGTTTTCTCTACTGAGCTGTCTCTAAACATTGCTAAAGCTCCATTCCTTCACTGTTCGAATATGTATTTTTATATATATTATAAAATAAAGTTAAACAGCTTGTCGAGGAATCTAAATAAAAGCACAAATAAACAACGTTTACACGGCGACTATAATGTATTAATTATGTCCCAGATTTACACGAGACGATATTAATCGAAAATGTTGTGTTAAGCTGGCTTACCGTATAAAAATAGTGTTATATTATCAGGGAAACGAGACCATTTAAAAAACAACAACATATAAACGTAAATAATATACTGAAATATATTGTTTTACAATTATGATAGAACTTATATTGAACTATTTGAACATATAGTTACATTACCGTTCCAAGATTACGAAAACGCCTTGTTTACGACGGCAATCCCCTCGCCATTATTATCCTCAAGTTATAAATAAATGTTATTTATGGTTATTTATAGATAAGAAAATCCAGGTATATTATTATGAGGGTCTGCATAGGGTTACAAGAGCGCAATTATTCGTAAAGCATTTTCCATAGGGTACCACTGGTGATCCGGTTTTTCTCACGAAGACTATTACACAAACTAGGGAAAACAGGTAGCAGTTCCTGTTACTAGAAATGCCAGTGTTGCATTACAACCCGGCAAAATATTTTAGGTCATGCGTCAAAAATTGTCTAAAAATGCAGTTGAAAAAGATCGGCTATTTTTTTTTTCGCTTAATGTAAGTGAGGTGTAAAATGCTGAAAAATGTATTGCACATCAATGGAGTATATTCATCTTGAGAGCAGTGGCGGATCCAGAACTTTTCCTAAGGGGGGGCCCTCTGACTGACCTAAGGGGGGCCCTCTCCAATCATGCTTCAGTGATTCCCTATATAATCAACCAAATTTTTCTCACGAAAGGGGGGTCCGGGTCCACCAGGCCCCCCCCCTGGATCCGCCTATGGAGAGTTTTCATTCGCATGACAGTATGTTTTGAGCGCATTTATCATTCACTAAATTTCGTGGATTTTTTTTAATTTTTATTTCATACGTGAATTTTAGAACGATATACATGATATATGAATTCTTTTTGTTATGCATTAGAATAACGGTTCTGTAGTTAACTTTCTTTTTCATTTCAAGTTAAACACAATGAAATTCAAATAGTGTCTGCACATGAATTACATAACATTTGGATTTAAATTACTTTGGAGGTAACTCTACTAGTAACATCCATTAATATGTTACGCTGTTCATCTCTGAATCTGCGCTAAATATAGATATATATCTAGATTTTTTTATTACGCTGTTGTTAATCACGTGATCATCAGTTTCATAATTTTTCTTAGTGATCATATTTGACTTTTTTCAAACGGCCAATCAAATTGGTGTATACAGTATTGTTAATTCACTGCTATTGATCATTTTATTACGTCAAATATTCAAATCTCCAGAATATTCATAATGTAAAAGTGACCAGTATCTGGAAGAAGAAATTGTGTAGCTAGGCAATATGAAATGCATAATATCATGATCATATTGGCGACTTTTATTGTTTTACTTTTATTCATGTGTGTTTAAATGAACAAAGATGAATTCGATCAATAACAACATTGTTTGCACAAGCCAAGTTTTTGTTAAGACATTTGGATGATATGAAATATCTTACTCATTTAGGAATTGAGCTTGAAGGAATAACTTTGCATACACAAATAATATATATGTTACAGGCATTTTCTGAATTTAGGCATTTTGTAAAATGACTGAATTTTTAGGCATTTTCTAAAATGCCTAAAGTTGACAGGCATTTTGTAAAATGCCTAAAAAACCCTAGATGTAACACTAAACGTTGCCTTTGCAAAAAGTCAGGACAAATGTGTAACAGTCGCTGTCATCCAAACATTACATGCAGCAACAAATAATTGTCATCTTCAGTGTTTATGTAAAAGATTGATTTAATTACAATTATAAAACTTTTACTGTTTAAATTTCATGCAATATTTAATGATAGAATAAAATTATTTATTTGATATTTTTAGTCGTAAAATTTTGAATACATTCCATTCAGTTTTAGTCTTTTAGTCATTTTGTAAAATGCCTTACCATATTTTCAGGCATTTTGTAAAATGCCTGAAAAAAATAGTCAATTTGTAAAATGCCTAAATCATCCAGGCATTTTAGAAAATGCCTAAAAATTTCAGTCATTTTACAAAATGCCTAAATTTAGAAAATGCCTGTAACATATACATGGCAGGTAAGCCACTGCTGAAAAAAATAATTTACAATATAACTTTTAAAATGTTTATCATGTTTATTTATGAGGTTTAAAAACAGAACGCACAGAATACAAATAACTTTATATTTCCATGGATGTACATATGTTTTTTATCCTAAAACTTACACCCGACACTATAAGGTTTAGTTGTTTAAAAACCAAATAGTTGTGACCGATATTTCTATGAAATAGACATAGTTTAAAAGCAGACCGCCAAGAGGAACCAAAATGAACTGTCACACAAATAGAGATATTCATAAAACTGTACGTTTAATTTACCTAAACATAAAACTTTGTATGAAAAAGAACAAAAACAGTTGAATATCTGGCCAACTGGACGTCGGATGACGATCAACTCCAACATATTCTGGAACCAAGTTCATATTTTAGAATACAACACAAACTCTTGTACTTGTTCTCAACTGTTCTGCACTAGACACTATATATGTATAAAAAAAAAAATGGTTTCATATCCGGTATCCTCCTCGAAGCGGTAGAGGTAGAGGGTTTAACTTGAGGGAATTCCTACATTATTTACTAGTATGTATGTTTTTTTTACTTTCTATACTATTCGTTGGTACCCAATTTTCTAGTATCTTCTATTTGTACAATTGTTGTTGGATTTTGGAATAAACATCTTTATATTAAATAGTTTTAAATCAGTTAATATTATAGTGTTATTAACTGGCTGGTATAGATTCGGGAGAGATCCGTTTGCGCCAAAAAAAATGCGTCCTTCTGCGCCACAACTTTTTGTCTTCAATACTACGTTTGTGCCACCTGTTTTAAAATTACATGGTGTCATTTGCGCCAAAAATAAAACATACGTTTGCGCCAATTACAAGAAAAAATGACTTCCCTCCTCCTTTATTCGGACTTGGAACCGGTAGTTTACACAGTAAATGTCCTTTTCTGGCACATACTTTCTTCTTACTGCTGCTGCATGGGTACTTCCCAATTTTATGTATGTAGTAGCTTGTAACTTCACTTTATTGTTTTTTTAAAAGTCAAACATTGAAGAATGAAATGCATAAAACAGTTCATAATGATTCCTGTGGAATGCTTTTGCTCCATTACTGGTACGTCTTGCCGTAGATAGAGTTTCAGTCCATACGGATGTTGGGAACAAAGCACTGTGTCATGAAAGTATGTGGCTAAAACATAATCAGCAATTTGAAGCTTCTATTTTCTTCTCTTTTGGCATATCTTGTATTAAATATTCAGAAAATCAATAAGTTTTCTTCTCTCTCAAACATGGACTGTCTAATGCATTTCAAGTAATTTCTCGCCAGATGCTCACCTTTATGGTGAAATATCTCCAAACATTTGATACTTTGTAAGCCGAGAATAAATATTAATCGTTAATATTTATGATAGATATGTGTACAGGCAAATTGGCGCAAATGAGTCCCGATTATTGGCGCAATTGATACATTTGGAAAACAAAATTTAGCGCAAATGATACCCCTGAAAAACAGCAATTGGCGCAAAAGGACTGCTGCTATAGATTCAAGGTTTGCTGTTTTGGCCTCGAGACCGTAGAATATATATATGATGTGAATATAAGGCCAATATTTTCAATACGGACTGGCAATTATGTGAATATAGGGCCAATATTTCCAATGCGGACTGGCAATGATGTGAATATAGGGCCAATATTTCCAATACGGACTGGCAATGATGTGAATATAGGGCCAATATTTCCAATACGGACTGGCAATGATGTGTATGTCGGTGATTTAGAGACAGTTTAACTTACGCGTCAAACGTTAACACTAC
This sequence comes from Mytilus galloprovincialis, assembly GCF_965363235.1. Taxonomy (NCBI): domain Eukaryota; kingdom Metazoa; phylum Mollusca; class Bivalvia; order Mytilida; family Mytilidae; genus Mytilus; species Mytilus galloprovincialis. The sequence goes on along the minus strand of NC_134845.1, from coordinate 87,735,166 downwards.
TTTTAACGCCGTTTCCATTCACATTGTTAACGTCATCATATCTTCTGTTAACGTTGTTCTATTGTTATGTATCATGTTACTATATTGAGTTGAGATTATACGATCAAACGAATCAGACGTTGTTTTACTGCCTTGTCCAAACTTTTAGTTAACCCATCCGTCACATTGGTGTCGTGACCAGAGGATAATGACGAAAAAGAAAGCCATTAGAGTGGGTCATCGAGGAGCCGCAAGGAGATTAATTGCAAAGATTGAAGAGGAATTAGAGAAAGAAACAACACAACGCGACGAAATAGAAAGCCTATGTGAAACTTTGAAGAAGAAGAGGGATATTCTTTCGGAACTTGATAATGAAATATTAGAGGAGATTGCAGAGGAAAACATGGAAGCAGAGATAGAAGACTCAGATCGGTATGTTTTAGATATAGAACGAATTTTGACAAAAGTACGCAATTCATCAAGTTCAAAACAGAAAAACAAATCAAATGAAACTAGCTCTAATCAGAACTTAAATCCAAATGCAGCAGATTTTGTTTTTATAAACTCAACATCTACATGTAATACTCCACATCCTATGCAGAATAATGATATGCAATACAGATCGTCAATGAGCGCAACAAATTCTAGCATCTACCACAAGCTACCAAAATTGAATCTACCATATTTTAATGGCAATTTGTTAAACTGGCAACCTTTCTGGGATGCGTATCAATCAACAATACACGATAACCAAACATTAACAGACGTGCAGAAATTTACGTATTTGCAAAATCAAATTCAGGGAATAGCCGCGCAATGTATCAGAACCACAAAATCACGAACGCATATATTCAAAATTTAATTGATTTACCCGCACCGAGGTCAAACGCAGACAGTTTGAGAAACTTTTCCGACAGAATTGAGTGTAGCATACGCGGATTAGAATCGTTAGGAACAAACGAGAGTACATTTGGAGCCATTCTTACGCCTATAATATACAATACGTTGCCGTCCGATGTACGGAAAAACATAACCCGAGACCGCGGAAACGACGACTGGGACATCGAATCATTGAGAACAGCCATAAAGAGGGAAGTATGCGTACAGGTCGCAGGACAATCTACAGGTACAAGTAATGAAGATTTAGAAATATTACCGACCGCTTCGTTTATTGCCGAAACATTTCCCGGAAAGAACAGAAAACAGTCACGTAAGAAATGTTTATTTTGTGAAGAATCCCACCATCCAAATACATGCAAAAACGTGAAAGATGTTGAGAAACGAATAGAAATTGTGAAGCGAAAAAAGGTATGTTTTAACTGTTTCGGAAGTCATAGAGTAGCCGAATGTAAGTCTGAATTTAAATGCCGCCAGTGCGGAAAGAAACATCACACGAGTATACATGTCCAAGTACATAACACAGAACCAAAGAGCTTGACCGAAAACCAGTATAGTACACAAAAGACCGTAGCACATACCGCCGTAGAGGAAACGCCACTGGAGCTAACCACATCCTTACATTCTACTGTTACTGCACATACAGATGTTTTACTGAAAACTGCCGTAACTCCAGTTTGGTCCAAAAATCGATCGATAATGTCAAATATTTTACTTGACGAGGGAGCACAGAACTCATTCATAACTGAAGATTTAGCTAGAAAATTAGAAATTGAGTCCACCGAAAAGATTGCACTGAAAATATCTGGATTTGGAGGAAACGAAGGACAAGTTCGTCATCTTGATAAAGCAAACATAGCTATTGAAACAGTTGATAATCAAAGAATAGAAATAGAAGTAATAATTGTACCGAAAATTGCCGCTCCTATTCAGACAAAATCCCAAAGGGAAATCAAAGCACTGCCATACTTACATGGTTTACGACTCGCACATCCGATATGCGCAGAAGACAAGTTTAACATATCTTTATTGATTGGCGCAGACTATTACTGGTCAATAGTTGAAGATGAAATAATAAGAGGAAATGGACCGACCGCAGTTAAGTCGAAAATTGGTTATCTCTTGTTAGGACCCGTACTAACTAAGAACGGAAGTACTTCAAAACAATCGGCAATGATGAATATTTTGACTGATCACAGAGCCGTTGTTTGCGACTTGGAAAAGTTTTGGATCTTAGAATCGTTGGGGGTTTCAGGAAGCGATAATATTAAAAGTCAGTCTGAAGTTGTAAAAGAATACGGAGAAAAGTCTATTATACTAGAAAATGGAAAGTACACAGCTAAGTTACCATGGAAACCAGATTTCCTTCCGCTGCCGCATAACATGGAATTGGTGAAACAGAGGACAGGTAACGTTATTAGACGTTTAGCAAATAAACCTGATTTACTTAAAATATATGGAGATATCATAATGGAGCAGGAGAGAAGACATTTTATTGAAAAGGTTGAGGAAACAAAACTTCCTACCGATCGACCCGTACATTATATCCCACATCACCCTGTTGCCAAGGAATCATCTACTACGCCAATCCGCATTGTTTATGATTGTAGCTGCAAAGATGGAAGAGATAATCCAAGTCTAAATGAATGCTTAGAATCACACCCACCTGTTATGAATGACATTACGGGAATACTTATGAGATTTCGCGCTAAGAAATATGCTACAACTTCAGATTTAGAAAAGGCATTTCTACAAATACAGCTTGACGAGAAAGACCGAGATGCAACGAGGTTCTTATGGCTTAGCGATCCTACAAACACATCAAGTCCGCTAATAACATATCGCTTCAAGTCCGTACTCTTCGGAGCTACATGTTCGCCATTCATTTTGAGCGCCACACTTCTCAAGCACTTTAAGGAAAATCCGGGGAAACTTTCAGATACACTTGAAAATGGGTTATATGTGGACAACATTTTAACTAGCTTTGATAACGAAAATAGCGTAATAGATTATTACAGGAGATCGAGAGAATTACTTACGAAAGGCGGATTCAACCTACGCTCTTGGAATTCAAACAGTCAAAAATTACAAGAAATCGCTAGCAAAGAACAAACCTTAGACAAAGATGAGCTTACTAAAATTCTTGGTATGCAATGGAACGCTAAATCGGACAAGTTGTTTTATCAAAGTAACACGTTCGAGATGGACAAAAAAGGAAAACTAACTAAACGATATATTTTACGGCAATCATCCAAGATTTTCGATCCGTTAGGACTATTAAGCCCAGTTACAGTAAAAGCGAAAATCTTTATGCAATCACTTTGGAAGCTTAATTTGGAGTGGGACGAAATATTACCGGAAGATATCCAATCAAAATGGATATTAATTTCACGAGATCTGGCATCGAGCTTAGAAACAGAGATTCATCGAAGTACTCAGACACAAAACGAGAATAACAGAAATTTACCAACTCTTCATGTATTTACCGATATTTCAACTCATGCGTACGGCGCATGCGCGTTCATCATGTATGACAGAAAACCAACAATAGTAATGGCAAAGAATCGAGTTGCGCCTATCAAGACTATAACTTTACCAAAACTATAGCTCATGGGAGCTGTAATTGGAGCAAGACTTGCTGATCATATTTGCAAAAACTTTCCGGAAACTTTCAGTGAAATACAATTTTGGAGTGATAGTCAAATCGTACTTAGTTGGCTTGCATCCGTAAAACCACAGAGACAATTTATCAAAAATAGAATTGAAGAAATTAAAAGTATGTGTGGAGATAATGTATGGAGATATTGCCCTACGAAAGACAATCCCGCAGATCTGCTTACACGTGGTATAACATCTGAAGAATTGCAACAGAATGAAATATGGTTTAGTGGACCTAAATGGTTAAACAGCAAAGAAGATTGGCCGACGTGGAACGGAAACAATGTAACGTCTAGTGTATGTACAACAATGTCGGAGAACGATGACAAAATTGAAACAATGGAAAATAATCAAAATGTATGTATTGGTATAGGAGAAATCATAGATATCGAACGGTACAATTCTTATAGAAAACTAACCCGCATTACCGCATATGTAATGAGATTCGCAACAAACTGCAGAGCAACGGAAACTGAACGAAAGAAAGATTTATTACGTATTGATGAAATTGAAAATGCAAAATTCCTATGGATAAGATATAAACAAGGTAAAATATTTAGTGATGAAATAAATTGTATAGATAATTCTACAAAACGTAAAACACTTGTGCGACAATTAAAGCTCTTTCTAGACGAAAAGCAATTATTACGTTGTGGTGGCCGCCGAATAGACAATGCGACAGTAGGAGAAACAGTCAAGTTTCCATATCTGTTACCGGCAAAGGACCGTCTCACACATTTGATAGTGTTAGAAGCACATGAGAACACACTACATTCAGGTATAAATATCACTCTAGCATACATACAACAAACATTTTGGATTCCGAAATTAAGACAATGCGTGAAATCTATATTGATGAAATGTGTGACGTGCCGAAAAGTAATCGGAAAATCTTATCCCGCACCAGAAATTCCACCATTACCAAAGGAGATAGTTCAAGATGCTACACCCTTTAGCATAACCGGTGTAGACTTCACAGGAGCGCTAACGATAAGGAACAGACACAACGAAGAATCGAAGGCTAACATTTGCCTATTTACATGTGCTGTCACTCGAGCAGTACACTTGGAATTAGTTTACGATCTCAGCGAAGAATCTTTTTTATTGTGTTTCCGGAGATTTGTAAGTCGACGATCAGTGCCGAAAATAATGATGTCAGACAATGCGCTAACATTTAAAGCTGCTTCAAACGAAATTTCACGACTTTGCAATTCTAGAAAAATGAAAGAAAATATTCAGAATTATGGCATTGAATGGAAATTCATCCCAAATAGAGCTCCATGGTTCGGGGGTATGTGGGAAAGAATGATTGGCTTAACAAAAACATCACTTAAGAAAGTATTAGGACGTGCACATGTCAACGATGAGACTCTAAGGACTGTATTAACAGAGATCGAAGCCACACTCAACGATCGACCAGTGACGTATATTTCAACAGATATCAGAGATCCGGAGCCGCTTACACCATCCCATCTTATACATGGACGAAGAATAACAACTTTACCGTATGTTTCGTCAAATAGTACTATTGACAATCTAAATGTTTATGAATTAACGCACACAAACTTGAACTATCAAGCGATACGACAGAGACAACTGATTGAGAACTTCTGGACAAGATGGAAAGGAGAATACCTTACTTCATTGCGAGAATATCACCAAAGAGCTGGAGTCGACGTTCGGAAGATTAAAGAAGGCGATGTCGTTCAGATACACGACGAATCGAAGCGCGTGCATTGGAAACTTGGAGTTGTGCAGGACACTATTAAAGGCAAGGACGGTTTAGTTCGCGTTGCTATGGTACGTACCAATTCAGGAGTTACAAATCGACCCGTGACGAAACTCTACCCATTAGAAGTCAACATCATGGAATGTTATCTGAGACGAAGTGAACGAAGAAACTAACGTGTGTGAACAGACTTGTCAATTTTTCTTATTTGTGAAAAGACTGTCAAATTCAAAGATTTTTTTACGTAATCTAATAATTTAATATTTTTTTAATTATTTGTGAGATCAATCTATTTTTGTTCTTTCCGCATACCACTATATATCACAGCTAATGGACATTGCATCTGGTGGCCCCGAGTATGTCGGTGATTTAGAGACAGTTTAACTTACGCGTCAAACGTTAACACTACTTTTAACGCCGTTTCCATTCACATTGTTAACGTCATCATATCTTCTGTTAACGTTGTTCTATTGTTATGTATCATGTTACTATATTGAGTTGAGATTATACGATCAAACGAATCAGACGTTGTTTTACTGCCTTGTCCAGACTTTTAGTTAACCCATCCGTCACAATGTGAATATAAGGCCAATATTTCCAATACGGACTGGCAATGATGTGAATATAAGGTCAATATTTCCAATACGGACTGGCAATGATGTGAATATAGGGCCAATATTTCCAATACGGACTGGCAATGATGTAAATATAGGGCCAATATTTCTAATACGGACTGGCAATGATGTGAATATAGGGCCAATATTTTTCAATATGGACTGGCAATGAATCCCGAATTACATGCACAATATATGTTTACATGTAAATTTCAGGATACATTGCCAGTCCGTATTGGAAATAATGGACCGGAACGAGAAGCAATATAGATCACATAATTTGCATGACCAGGACGACGTCACCAGTATGACACATGCTGTTTTGGTAGTATTAAGGCTGTTTTAATCGTATTAATTAAAAAAAATCTTGAAAATCTATTTTTTTTATGAATTTACGGAACATTATCAAGAACTCCCACCCCTCCTAAAATAACAATTAAGAATGTGTTATTGTATTATGAGTTTTACTAATCATAAAAACAACTTAAGATATTATCAAGCTTATATTTTTGTCTAATATATATATCATATGTAAGTCATCTTACAAAAATGTACCTGAAGTATTCTCCCTTTATTATGTTAAGATATCACAATTTTCTTATTAATAATCGCGTTTAGATCGAAGTAGAATGATCATCCCAAGATTCGATTATGGTTAAAACTATGGGCTATGGTACAATTGCCCAATCTAATTAAAATATTGATCTCTGATTACGTTATACTACATATGAGCTCATATGTAGTATTTATAACATAATCAGAGATCAATATTTTAATTAGATTGTACAATTGCCCAATTTCATTTTACCAGAATACAGCTTTCCCCTAAAACCCCGTTATAAACCCTTTTATCCGCTACTGTCAATTGTTAGTCTGACATAAATATAAAATGTCTATTATAAAAGTACACAACTTTTGTTTTATATTAGTTATCACTTCATTTTCAGGAAATCGTCGGCTTTGCACACAAGAGAGTAACTTTTCATCAAGCAGTGAATTAGTACCTACTGGATTAATCTACAGGACATTTAACCATGCGGACTTTATCCCCGTTCATCAATTTACACTAGCTTTGCAAATACACGCGCAACCTTTCATTAGTAACAGTCACATAAGAATTCCTTATGCAACTGTGACGCAATTTGTACCATGTGGAATATTGTATAGTTACCAGTCAACAGAACCTTATGATGGAAGAAATTGTCAACTCATTCTCCTTCCGATTAACCAAGAGAAAATAGGAATACAAGAAACATCTAGACTACGATAGACAATATATGGTAAATTATTACAAGGAACATAATTTGACCAAAAATTAAATAAATGCAAAACCAATTTAAAAAAAAGCAATAAAGAGCTATAGCTAAGTACGTGCTGCAGCGACGATAGTGGTTCTCTGTACCTCTTAACCAAGGGTCTTCATGGCAATGAATGCATCGATGAGCTTTAATGCAAATCAATAATTTTAGCAATGATTTTGTGCTTCTCTGTGCTTTATCTGTATGGTATCTTGATGAAAAATGAAATTTACAATATCTACCTAACACTAAGAAACCTCTGCAATTTTATACGATGTATTAACAGTAAGCTCACTCATTTTTAACAACATCATACTTATACACAAAAAGTATTTCTTTATACAATTTTATAGCTTTCACATTTGACTGCATAAGTATATATCTATTCTTTTATATGTTATCTCAACCGACATTTTATGCATTTTTAATGCATATTTTTTTTTTATTGTGTATAAAATGATTATTAACTTCTCTGTAACCTTTGGGATCCCGCTAACATGTTTAACCCCGCCACATTATTTATGTATGTACCTGTCTCAAGTCAGGAGCCTGTAATTCAGTGGTTGTCGTTTGTTTATGTGTTACATATTTGTTTTTCATTCATTTTTTTACATAAATAAGGCCGTTAGTTTTCTCGTTTGAATTGTTTTACATTGTCTTATCGGGGCTTTTTATAGCCGACTATGCGGTATGGGTTTTGCTCATTGTTGAAGGCCGTACGGTGACCTATAGTTGTTAATGTCTGTTTCATTTTGGTCTTTTGTGGATAGTTGTCTCATTGGCAATCATACCACATCTTCTTTTTTATATTTGTACTTGCATGGTTTTATGAGAATACACTATCTATCTACCTACCTATATATTTGCATGATTCCGCACACCAATTATTGAACACGCAATTAGCGGTTATTCATGAATGACTAAAAAAAACTTAGAAAAAAAGCTGAAAAAGATAAGAACTAGAATAAGCTAAAATGCAAACCAAACAATTTGTTTCAACAGTAGAAGCCACTTAACTTAAATAAAATTGGGTTTTCGGAAATGAAAATAATTGACACCACTGTTTACAAAATAATATGTTTTTGTTACATTCGAGTTTTACATACTAATCATAACATGGTGTCTTGCACACCCCCCCCCCCCCCTCTTCAATAAAAAAGAATAATAAAATACAAAAAAAAAAATAGACAAATCATGAATCACAAATAGGACTATGTATAAGAATCATTAATGTGTTATTGGTATTGGACGCCTATCAATTTCTGATTATACATCTCTATATAATGATTAAAAAAATTAAACACAGTCTTGGTTTTCTTTTGCAGATTTACTGCCACAGAAGATAAAAGAAACTAAATATTAGTTGTGATGCATATACAGATTATACAATTAATATCTTAATTAACTGAACATGATAAATGTTTCATTCGTACAATTTATACCTTAATTGTATCATGTGTGCATGATTTAAATAAAAAAATATCATCAAATGTAAAAAAAGAAAATGTATTAGTCTTTAAGGAGTATGCCCTTATGCAGAAATAATTCTTCAAAATTGTATTATTTTTTCAGGAAGCATGTATAATCAACTCAGTGGATCTTAGAAAATACGGATAGCAGAGGCGGATTTAGGGGGAATAGGGCCCCCATTTTTGGGAAAAAAATTTGGTTGCTTATATAGGGAATCACTGGAGCGTGACTCGAGCGGGCCCCCTCTTAGGCAGTCAGTGGGTTACCACTTACAAAAATTCCTGGATCCGCCACTGGATAGACATATAGGGTGTTAAAACGTGTGACTTCGCCTTGTTATTCACTCAAGTTTGATATAAGACACTATATTTGTTTCCAAAAATATTCTTAAGGGTACAAAAATGTAACTTGATTAAATACATATTATATGATCATTTTAATCATAATATCTATATCCTACATATCTATGTCGTTTTCTATCCGAAATGCGTGTTTTATATGTTTAGATTAATAAATCTAGAGTAATTGTTATTTCTGACCATACAAAAATAAGAACCACAAACACATCAAATAATGCATCAAAACTGGAATAGTTATATTCCTGACTTGGTTCAGGAATTTTCTTATGTAGAAAATGGTGGATTAAACCTGGTTTTATAGCTAGTTAAACCACTCACTTGTATGACAGTCGCATCAACTTCTATCAAATTGACAACGATATGTGAAAAAAAAAACAAACACACATACATGTAATAGGTATAAATGTCTCTCTTCCTATTGGTTGTGTGTTTGCTACACATGTTATGCTATTTTAGGTCATTTTAAATCATAACTTATTAATAAGAATGTAAATACAAATGTAGTTATCAAAGGTACCAGGATTATAATGTAGTACGCCAGACGCGCGTTTCGTCTACATAAGACTCATCAGTAACGCTCATATCAAAATATTTATAAAGCCAAACAAGTATAAAGTTTAAGAGCATTGAGGATCCAAAATTCCAAAAAGTTGTTCCAAATACGGCTAAGGTTATCTGCCTGGGATAAAAAAAAATCCTTTGTTTTTCGTAAAATTCAAAGTTTTGTAAAATGATCACATTATTGATATTCATGTCAACACTGAAGTGTTGACTACTGGACTGGTGATACCCTCGGGGACGAAACGTCCACCAGCAGTGGCACCAACCCAGTGGTGTAAATGTTTGTATTTCATTTTAATTATTATCGTTATTGTCTTTTACTGTGGATTTACTTATTGTCGTGGGTACCAATTTTCGCGGATTAAGGAAATTTACATATTTGTTGATATTTAATTTCGTGGTTTTTGCCGAAGATTACATACAAGCCTATAGGAAATTTGGCATTCGTTGGAAATTTAATTTCCTGATTCACCTTTACAAATATCGAAGAAAATATGTAACTATAATGTACATATACTCCGGCATACTAGACATATCTAAAACGGTATGATTATTGTATTCAGTATATATAATATACACATTTGAAAAAGACAAAATTTAAAAAAAAAAGCTTAAGTAAATTTTAAATTTCACAAATTGTTTTTCCCTATCAACCGGTTCCCTATCATCTGCTTTTAATTTTATTATTACTATTTTCAACTTTTCGCGGGTAATATTCAGCTGATGATTACATCCCCTTGATCATCATGCTCATGGTTGTGTGACTTGTTTAGAGATTTGTTATCTATTTTTAGCATTTGTAGTAAACAACAGAGTATTAATACTTTGACTTTGTTGGATGTTTATACTTTTTGTGAAGAATTCTGAAGAACCAATGGATTGACAATAAGACAAGTATGTAAGTACTATTTAAAAACTGTAATTTCGGGGAAAATATAGTAATATAATCACGCCCTCCAAAAGAAATAAATTATTATATGTATGGAAGGACGTTAGAGTAAACACTTCATTCATATTATGATACGGTTTATTGAATCTATAATAAAGGTAATACAATGTTATTTAACAAACAAAAAGCCAATTCACCGAATCAAATTAACTAACATGACTAAAACGTTGTTCTATATTTTTAAAGTCAAAAGTTAACAATTTACAATGCATAGTGGTCGATAAAATGTATCAGCATTTTGTGTGTATTTTATTCTTGAAGTCATTAATTAACCACCGAGGTGACCGTTGAAATATGCCGATGTTCATATTACCCTATATACATATATATATATATATATATGACGAGGAAAAGTAACGCCGACCCAAAAAAGCTGTATTATTGTGACGCCTAGTTTGCCGAGTGGTCTAGCGTTTCGGATACAGTGCAAAGCGAATTGGTGTCACAATATCTCAGAAGCATGAGTTCGAACCCCGTCGAGGAAAGAACAAAATATTCGAAAGCAAGTCTGACATTGTTTGGCTGATGTTTAGACGAATTACTTAGTATATATATCTATACAAGTCTATATTGAAAACAACGTTCAAACCTATGATTGCGTTGGTTAAAAAAAACGCAATTTTTATACGAGTGCGAGTAAAAAAAAGTTGTAGAGGGGTCTAAATACAGCACGTCAAACAACGTTTTCCAAAAGACCAAAGAAGTGAAAAAGTATATTTTAACAAAACGCATTTGACTTACAGGTTAAACAACTGGTGTTCTTAAACCCTGCTGACTTCCATTGACGATTGCCCAATAAATTGATCACAAGATTTAACAAAATGGATCTTTATTTAAAGAAGTATGTTCGATAAGGTCCTAAAATGGCCCCCTTTTTTAGCGTAAATTTCAAATTCGGATTTGTTTAACAATATCACAATAAATTTTAGCTAATACATTGACTAGATAGGATATAAGCCATTTTATTGAAAATTTCACGTTTCTGCGTTTCATTATGACGTCACAAGTTGTACTCATATTGATTTTTTTACGAAAAAATCAATGAAAATGGGTAAATTTCCATACATTATTGGACAGGAAACATAGAGCGCATACGTCGACAACAAAGATCTTTTAAAATAATGTTTGTGAAGACATTTCACATGTCTTGTTTGAATATTAAGCTTGTCGACGCCTGCGCTCTATATTTCCTGGTCCTTTATTTGGTTGAAATCCAGCTGATTTTGTCAAATTTCACAAAAATCCCTTATCTTGACCTTTTTGGGATGTAAAAATCAACGTGTTAGAATTAAACTTTGACAAAAACGGTTCTGTTTAACTTTCTCACATGTCTTTAAGGCAACTTAAAGCATTTATTGTCTTGTAACTATGAACTTTATAATTGGGGCCATATATGGCCCTTACCGAACTTACTCCTTTAATATCAAACAGAAAACAATAAACGTGTGGCAAAAATGGTAAACCACACACATGAGGTGCTTATTGTTTTACATCATATCCGGATTTCGAAAATTAATGTCTCTTCAGTGATGTTAGTGATCGAAACAGTATTTGGAAGGCCATATAATTTACCACATTTTTTAATAAACTCTTAAATTTTAAAGAGTCGAAATAGGCTGAACGGATTATACAAACCTGAGGGAAAATATAATACAAGCCTAAACGAAATAAATATAAACAAGTCTACATTGAAAATAACGTTCAAATAAAGGCAACAGTAGTATACCGCTGTTCGAAACTCATAAATCGATTGAGAAAAAAACAAATCCTGGTTACAAACTAAAACTGAGGAAACGCATCAAATATAAGAGGAGAACAACGACACAACAGAAACACAACATTAAAATGTAACACACACAAAAACGAAATATAATATAGCAATGGCCATTTTCCTGACTTGGTACAGGACATTTTAAGAAAAAAAATAGTGGATTGAACCTGGTTATGTGGCATGCCAAACCTCCCGCTTTTATGGCAATGTTAAATATAACATTAGAATAAGAACATTATATGACAGGACTTCGATATAAATAAATGGGAGAACATATAGGACAGAGAAACACACGAATATTAGCTAAAAAAAGGTACCAGGTTTAAAATTTAATAAGCCAGACGTGTGTTTCGTACGTCCACACAAGGCTATAACCACTGACGCTCAGATGAAAAAAGTTCGAAAGCCAAAACAAGTACAAAGTTGAAAAGCACTGAGGACCAAAAGTTCCATAAAGTTGTGCCCAATACGGCTAGGGTTTTCCGTCTGGGATAAGAACATCCTTATTATTTAGAATAATTCATACTTTTGCAAACAGTAAATTTTATAAAATGACTATATTATATATGTACATGATGATACCGAAGTGGTGACTAACTACAGAATAACAACGGATGCATTACATAAAACAACCTAATCCAGCACATAGAAATACACAGCCGAGTTAGCCAAAGCCTCAACTTACAAAGTCACGTCACATTTGAAATTGTAAACAAATACACATAGTGACGTCACATTTGAATTTCTAAAATTATTTACTAAAAATACGATAGAATTAGGATTGATTCAAACCTATGATTGCGTTGGATAAAAACCGCCATTTTTATATGTCTTCATGTTAAACAAATTTTGTTGAAGAGGGGTCTAAATACAGCACAAACAACTTTTTCCAAACTGACCAAACAAGTGAAAGAGTATATTTTAACAAAACTGATATTCTTAAACCCTGCTGACTGCCATTGACGATTGCCTAATTAATAAATTGATCACAAGATTTAACAAAATGGATAATATTAATTTAATACCAAACAGAAAACAATAGACTTGTAATATATATATACAAATTGAAAGCGAACTCGTGCAACTGGATTGTTTTATGTCTGTTTGATTTCAAATTATATGTTTAAATAAAGGCAACAGTAGTGAACCGCTGTTTAAAATTATATGTTAATCATCGTTTTATCTGCATAAGACTGGGTTTTTAAGGATTGAATCAGTCAATCAGATGGGTTTCCCTTGTTTGACTTTCAATGTTCTTTTTTATATTAACTGACTACGTCTAAAACCTTCGTAACACATCTCTAGTTATGATGTTACATTGAAGGTCATGCTTCGAGGGTCATGCACATGAATACGGATTCAATGAGGTCGAATAATGCACTTACAAGTGAATAATTCATCAGCGATGTTTATAATCCTGGTACCTTTGATAACTATTCTTAGCTTATTTTGACAAAAAAAGACCGAACTGACGGAATTGTTTAAATGTCCAACGATAAATTAGTACTGCGATTGGATTTCTCAAGTGGTTTTATGCATACGGGCCATGAACATAAATTTCAACTTTGTCGTTTGCTCACATAGCCAAAAATTGCTTGATAAAGGTAAATCCAACTTAACGAGCATAGTTAGCAGGTTAGTCAACTGAAAAAAGTAAAACCACAAAAATACTGAACTCGGAGGAAAAATTAAAACGGAAAGTCCCTAATCACATGACAAAATCAAATTATAAAACACATATAACGAATGGACAACAACTGTCATATTTCTGACTTGGTAGTACAGGCATTTTCAAATGTAGAAAAGACAGATTGCATGATATGCCAGTCAGATATCGGTCAATATCATTGCGTTACCCTGGTCCTTTTACACGTTACTAAGTGAACGAAAATTGTAATTCTGATAGGGTAGATATGCTGTACAAGAGAAATAACATAATGTTCTTGTAACATTAAACTGATTATTAAAAATCATGCCAAATACAAGATGAAATTTGATATTCCGGGGCACAAAATGCAGTAAATAGTTTTGTGAAATAAAACAGAAAGATAAATTTCGGGCGTTTCTGTGTGGAGCGAAATAGATAAATCTGACTAGGCTTTCAGGTAAAAATTATTATTCAACCATGAACAATTTCCTACTTCTTTATAATAAAAAAAAACACACAAATTGAAGGCCGTACGGTTGTTATTTTCAGCCTTGTCTTTTAGTCTTTGATCTCCACACTTTGTATTTGTAAACAGAGACTCGTTTATTTATATTGTTGGAATTCTGCCTGCAAGACAGATTATTGTCTCTAAATTGGACAGATATTTCGCGCGATGTTTTTGTCTGTTGTTCTTATTTTACTCTTCATGTTTTATCTTATTCATCAATTAGTTTAATTTGATGAAAAAGATAACTTGTGGAATACAACACTACATATAAGTTAAATTATCTTTTCAGAATGTCTGTAGACGACGATATGCAAGCCGTTGTCATTGACAACGGGTCGGGTATGACCAAGGGCGGTTTTGCTGGTGATGATGCCCCGAGATGTGTGTACAGCACGGTAGTGGGCAGACCAAAATCATATACAGAATGTAAAGTAAGAATAATGTTTCTTATGAAACATAAATGCAATTTTAAACAAGAATGTGTCCATAGTACACTATTATTTTCTAAGTTCAGTGTACCGTGAAAATTAAAAAGATCATATCATATGGAAACATGTGTACTAAGTTTCAAGTTGATTGAACTTCAGCTTCATCAAAAACAACCTCGACCTAAAATTTTAAACTGAAGCGGGACAGAGGAACGGACGAACGGATGCATAGACCAGAAAACATAATACCCATAAATGGGCATAAAATCAACCAAAATCGGCCTCTTCTTCTGCCACAACATAAAGTGTTATTTTTATTGTTGTAAAAGTTGACCAGTTTAAGTAGGATATACAATAGGATATACATATAACTTCAATTTTGATGCACACAAAAATCGTAATCGTTAAAATGCAATTTTAGATAGATACGAGAAAAGGTTTTCCGCCTTCTTTTTTTCATTGCATGTATTACGGTAATACGGTTTAAATTCTGGATCTGCCTCTGCACATGTTACCATGGTTACTTGCAAGTCTTTATAGATACTGCAATTATAATTGTAAAAAGACAATAATAATTTTTCCTCAACTTGCAGGAATGGTTTCCATCAAATACCTTCTCCAGTCCCAATTTAACATTTGTTTTGCCCCATTAATAGGCTTTATGTTTTCTGGTCTGTGCGTTGTTCGTTGTCCGTCCTTCCGTCCTTCCGTCCGTTCGTTCGTTAGTCCCGCTTCAGGTAAAAGTTTTGGTTAAAGTTTTTGTCCGAGGTAGTTTTTGATTTTGTTGAAGTCCAATCAACTTGAAACTTAGTACACATGTTCCATATGATATGATCTTTCTAATTTAAATGCCAAATTATAGATTTTCACCCATTTTACGGCCATCCGTGTACTGGGGACACATCCTTGTTTAATACTAGGTGCATGTGTTATGTGTCATCACTTAGGGAGCTACCATTTGATTTTTATGGGGGGGGGGCTAGGATGAAATTTGAAAAAAATAGGCAGGACAGGAGTTTTGAGTAAAAAAAAAAGGCAGGATGAGACACTTTGCAAAAAAAAAAGGCAGGATGACAATTTAGGTAAAAAAGTCAGGATAAACTAATAAAAAAAAGGCAGGACCGAATAGAGTGAAAAATAAAAAGGCAGGACAGAGATTACAACTAAATAAAAATGCAGGACAAAATTTTTCTTCCTAGCCCCCCCCCCCCCCCCCCCCCCATAAAAATCAAATGGTAGCTCCCTTAGCTAGCTATCTGTGAAACTAATTTGACTTTGGCATTAAAATACTACTTTAGTAATGTGAAAGTATTCACATTATTCCAGAAAATATTGGATCCTATTAGTTTATTGAAGGCACATTAGCTGTCAAATCCTAATTGATCAATTTTAATAAATTTCTCACATTTGATTGAAAAATATTAAAGGGGCACTAGCTACGAGATATATAAAAAATCTAAAGTTTGATTTTTTTTTCTGTTCAATCAATAATGAAAGTGAAATAGTGAAATAACAATTCGCTTTTTGCAGCCAAAAAGGTTAAATTTTGTCAAATTACGCTAAGAAACATTGATAATTAGTTATTCACTTGCAAGTGATTGAGTCGACCTCTTTAAATCCGTATTCATGTGAACTTCAATTTAACCCCTAGCTAGAGATTGACAACGCATGCAGTTGGCCTAGCCAAGATCAGATGTGCATTTCATATTGGGTCTATGTTATAGGCTTGTAAAGACAAGAAGATAAACTTTACATAAGTAATACATCTTTGAACTGAAGAAGAGAATGTAGGGCTTCACAATGAATATCAAATATTATGTATAGGTGTTACCGTTTTGAAAAAAAAACACTAAAATACACGCTGAAAATGGGCAAAATTTCACGTTATGTTGTTTCATTTAAAATTTCGCTGTTTTTATCATTTGATAGTTAATAAGTGAACTTAATTTGAACTACATTATTGGTTCACTGTTACAGACAATTTATTCATCTTTCTTTTACTGGTTGTTGCAACAAAAAATCTTCAGTGGTTACAAAGTTATGATAAAAAGTTGAATACTATGCGCTTGTTATGCAATTTTGTACTTTTGATTTTAGCTTGCTCAGTGTAGTGATAAAAGAGAAAAATAAATCAAATTTATGCTATATGTGTTTTGTTTTCTCTTTTAGTATATACATTATAAAAAAATACCTCATTTATCAAAATTGCAGTACCCTAGCTGGAGATATATGCCATCAAAGTTGGATATACAAATAAAGTGAAAAAATGTCTTGTCCGTAGACATGCATTCCCTAGTAAACTGGAAGCATAATTACATTAATGTTACATTGCTAAGTTCCTGTTCTTTTGTAGATATGAAAACACTACTAACATTTTTTTCTACCATCTATTAATAGAGGAAAAAATTCAAAAATATGTGAGAATGTCTTGTCCGTAGACACATGTCTTGTCCGTAGACATGTCTTTTTATCAATATTGCTTGGCTTCATGGGTCTTAACAAGTCCTATGTGTTGTTTAAACTTAGAAATATCTTATTTTTAATAAATAAATGGTAATTTAAGTGTTCTCAATTTTTGTAAAATTACTTTACAGGAGTGGATTTTAATAAGTCTCAGATTATCAGTCATAAAAAGCATACCTTATTTTACTCCAATATTGTTTATTCCAGTTGCTGCATACCTTAAAAGATTAACTAAATCAAATGAAGAAAAAGTATTTCTCTCTCTTTAACTTTATCTTTTGCATTTCAGTATTAACAGCAGATGAGGAAGTGTCTACGGACAAGACACTTGTACATAACAAGTATTAAATTCAATTATATGTCTGCTATGGAATTTCAATCTTATTTATAGGTGATGAAAGTTATCCATTCAAATTAAAACTCAGTATTTTCAACATAAATATAGTCACATTTAATTCAAACAGATTTTTTTTTAACTGAAATTGTCTTGTCCGTAGACATCACCACAATATATTTGTATCCAATTTCCTTGAGTTCAGCATAATTTGATAGGTAAAATGTATGTTATTTTTTCAAGAGAACACATTCAACTATGTCAAAATTGAGTTTTAATAATAGTTTGATTGTTTTAAACAGTCAGATATATGGATTTCAGTTAAAAGAATGTGTCTTCATTCTGGCTTAATCAATAAATTATTGAGATATGTAAAGAATTGTGGATACATTTTTATATTTTCCAAAATTTAAAAAACACAACTTAAAATTTAATTAGTAACTTTTAATCTTAACTTTAACAATCATCTTTGAAAGCATTTAATTGAATATCAATAAAATGTCTTGTCCGTAGACATTATCAAAATGTATTTGTTTCCATTTTCCTCGAAGTTAAGCATCATTTGATAGATAAACCTGATAAAATGTATGTTTTTTTTCTTCAAGAGAACACTTTCAGCAATATCAAAATTAGGTTTTAATAATTCATTTCATTAAATATGAATACAATGTCTTGTCCGTAGACAAAACATATAAATTGTATTGCTAAGTTTGATTGTTTATTGTACGAATATGCATCAAGTTATTTTAATGTTCTATACACCAAAAGAAAGGTTTTTTTTGGAAGTTTTGTTATCTATAGATAAGTTTAGATACAGTTTTATCAGATAAGATTAATGATCAAAGTAAGCTACTGTTGTTTGAAATAACTGTGAGTTAAACATGTTCTTGTCAATTTTTTTTCAATTAAAATGTTTGATATTCAATAATTCAAAACATATTTTGTTGTCTTTGTCATTGACCAAAAATCTGACACTGGTGACAATGTCTTGAAGGCAACCATTAAAGAAAATTATACAGTTTTTAAACACCATTTATTTAATAAAAATATTAAATATTTCTTCCAAAACTGGATCTAATTATATAAATGCTTCCAGTGTTAGCCTAACGATGGCAATTTTTCATAATTTAAACCATTTTTGAACCAAAATATCAAAAGAGTTTTTCCCTGAGGTGATACTCATTTTTGACTTCATGTGAAACACAAAATGCACATCTGATTGTGGCTAGGCCGAGTGTACGTGTACTGGTTATTTAAAGAAAAATGATGTCAACAATGAAAGTGAAACTACGGTAAATCATTTGATTACTAATTCGATGCACATAAAATCATTCTTATACGGTTAAAAACAATGAGAAACATCTATTTTTAAGATTTAAAATAAAATCAAACAGACCTATAAAAATCCAATTGCACGTTTTGGTTTAATCTATTCGTGTCTTTATTTATGTTTACATCGCTTATATGGTCATCTGAGGTCAAATCGATAGTTAATTAGATGGCGTCTGGACTAAAATACACACGAAACGAACCTATATATTATCTACCCCATGCTCTGTAAACTGTTTATTTTAGACTTTTGATAGTTTGGATAAATGTTTTACATTGTTATCAATCAAATATGAGAATTTGAGTCAAATCGGTGACCATGAATTTGACAGCTAGTGCCCCTTTAATACAAATATCAAAATAACAAAAAGTAAAAAACAAATCTTCAGATGAAAGAATCCAAACAAATTTCATTTCATCAGATAATCTTGAAAATTTTTTGAATTTAGAATTTAAATTAGATAGATGTTGAGATCGAGTATCTTTTAGAACAGGACATTTTAAAAGAAAATGTAGTTCGTCTTCAACTGCGTTCTTACATAGCTTACACTTTCTGTCTTCATTTTAAATATGTTTCAAACATAAAAATATTTTTAAATTTTCTGTAAGTTCTTAATTTATTGCCAGATTGTAAATTAGTACACTTCCCAGAATTGCTTTCTAAACTAGCTAACCAGCTTTCTTTAAATTTAATAGTTAAAGATGTTTTTACTTTTTTTAGAATATGGTTTTGTTTAAAGTTTGACTGGTTAACAAATAGATATTCTAAGTCTAGAAATTTAAATATATGTTTAATGCTTCCTATCCAAGATTCCTGGTTATGTTTGTCCATA
The DNA here is from genome assembly GCF_965363235.1 of Mytilus galloprovincialis. Lineage (NCBI taxonomy): Eukaryota > Metazoa > Mollusca > Bivalvia > Mytilida > Mytilidae > Mytilus > Mytilus galloprovincialis. The sequence continues at coordinate 87,715,338 of NC_134845.1, read as the reverse complement.
GAATGAGATAGATTTATGGCTTCCCTTAGAATAATATTTGAAGGTTCAATATCTTTCATAAGATGGATCCAATATTTTACCATATTCATTATTACATAATACAGTGTAGGGAGTGAACCCAGTTCTCCTCTACATGCCATATTTGATGTTTTTATATTAACTCCAAGTGAAAATTTACAAAGCTTAGTATGAATTTTCTCTAGTACAAGATAATCAGTTTCTTTTGATATAAAGTTAGCCAAATGTATTTGTTTCTTATGTGGTATATAACCCCAAATTTCAGATCCATACAACAAGATTGGTGGGATTGTATGGTTATAGATGTGTAATAAAGTACTAGGTTTTGGGCTTTCCACTGAAAAGGTCTTCCTTAATTTGAAATATGCTTTCATTCCTTTGTTATAAAGTTCTTTCTTTGCTATTTGGAAACTCCCAGATGATGAAAAATTTATACCTAAGTATGTGTAGTTCTGTACACATTCTAAAGTCTGGTTTCCTAATGATATTTTAATATTTTTAAGTCTTCCTGATTTGTAAAATACAAGAACCTTGGTCTTTTTTATGTTAACTGTCATTTTATAATCAACTGTAAATTTATTTAATTTGTTAACACAATTTTGAAGTTCTTGCTCTGATGATGATAAAAGAACTACATCATCAGCATACATTAAAATATTTAAAGGATGTGTATTTAATGGGATTGGGTCACATGTTTGGTCAAAATAGGTTGGCAAATCATTTAAATATATATTAAAGAGAGCGGGACTGAGATTATTCCCTTGTCTTACTCCTATATTTGATTTAAAAAGGTTTGTCCTGTGTTGGTCTATTTTTACACAAGTTTCTGTGTTTTCATACATACATTTTATAATGTCATAAAATTTTGTTCCAACACCAAACATATAATGTATATCAGTGTTTCGTGTGTCGGTCGTATAACCCGATATAAGTATAACTTATAAAAAAAGTAAATAGCGAACGTGTGCAGTTGGATTTATCTAGGTCTGTTTGACTTCCTATATTTTTATGTGAATCATCGTTTCATCTGTATAAGTAAGGCCTAGTACCTGCGTCACTTATATTCTTCTTAGGATTAAACATGAGGTCACATGTATACAGATTGAATGAGATTAAATTATTGACTTTTAATTCAAGAATACATCATCAATGTTTTTGAGATTATTTGACAAATTTGGGCCGAACTGACTACTTATAATGAAATTATATTGCGAAACTCTTTTTTTATAAATACTTGAAACTAAAAGAATCGTTATTATTTTTTTTTTTTTTTTTGGTCGAAATCGTAGCTTATAGCTGATGACATTTGATTCCATTACATTTGTTAACGATTTTTTAGTATCTCCAGAGTATGGTATTCAGGGATAACTATGTCGGAGATGAGGCACAGAAAAGACGTGGTGTGCTTTCTCTTGATTATCCCATAGAACATGGAATTGTTACAAACTGGGACGACATGGAACTTATATGGCATGAAATTTTCTATAATTATCTTCGGACGGAACCAGAGAAGCACCCATTTCTCCTAACAGAACCCCCTCTTAATCCAACATACAACAAGGAGAAAACGGCACAGGTACGTGGATTAAGTTGTACTTATGTACCAATCGTTCCGTAATCAGTGCTTTGTCACTGTCATGACGTATGGTAGACATTTCTGAAAGTTATTATGAAAAAGTTAGAAATTATAACTTCCTCAGACAAATATACATCTTCAAAGGTTCAGTATGCAGTGTTTAACCTCTGCCATGATTTGATTTGATTTGTGGTGTTTTTACGCCTCTTTTAAGCTCCGCATTTAGGCTATTTCTTGGCGGCTAGTTCTTATTGGCGGAGGAAGCAGGACTGCCTGAGAAAACCATTTCTGAAAATTATGATGAAAAAGTTAGATATTATAAAAGAGGGACGAAAGATACCAGAGGGAGAGTCAAACTCATAGATAGAAAACAAACTGTCAACGCCTTGGCTAAAAATAAAAAGACAACCAGACAAATAACAGTATAGAAGACACAACATAGAAAACAAAAGACTAAGCAACACGAACCCCACCAAAAACTTGGGGTGATCACAGGTGCTCCGGAAAGGAAGCTGATCCTGCTCCACATGTGGCACCCGTCGTGTTTCTCATGTTATTTCAACAGACAAATATACTTAGACTTCAAAGGTTCAATATGCAGTGCTTAATCTCTGCCATGATTTTAACATACGATACTTAACTTTTACGTTGATGAACTTGGAAATATTGATAAAATGACATGCCAAAAACCTTCAGCGAAAGTTAACTGAAGATCATTTAGCTATATTGTGTAGGTTTCGCGTGGTCTTTAAGTATTAATACAAGATTCTTGGGGTTGTAAAATGGAGTAATTGACCCAAAATTGCAATCTTTACAATTTTGCTTTGCATTTTCTGCCCATATGATAGTCTTTTAACATTTTTTGGATTCGACCGTCACTGATTAGTCCTTTGTAGACGAAACGCGCGTCTGGTGTAAGTACAAAATTTTCTCCTGGTATCTATGATGAGTTTACTTTTAAAAAAAATATCAACAGGAACGTCTTTGTTTTAAGCATTACTTCTTGTTTAAACATAGGAAAACTAATACAAGTAACTACAAACTATCATTGTTATTGATTTCAAATTAAAAATACACGTCAAGATATCGATACTTCCGATGATCGAAAGTCTAGCAAGGAGGGATATAATTCGTGTCTTTCATGTAATTGCAAAATGTTATTGTTCTTAACCTCAGTGGCAAACTTTTATTGTTTTTTTTCTTATTGAACATTTCTTTTTAATTTGAAAGTTGTTTTTATATATTTCATATAAAAATAGTTGTAAGATAACTTAAAATTATTTGTATGCAGATATTTTTCGAAAAGTATAATGTACCTGCATTTTACGTGAGCATGCAAGGTCTTTTGTCATGTTATGCATCGGGTAGAGGATCTGCAATCATGCTAGAAATAGGAGATGGTGTGACACATATAGTTCCTGTTTGTGAAGGTAAGTTTGCAAAATATGCTACATAAAACTGTCGGCCATTTTGGCTAGCTAAATTTCACATACATAAAAACGCATAGTGATAAAACAGTTCCATCAAAATAGTTAAAAAAGTAGGAAATCATTTCCAGGGCCGTAACTAGGGTTCGAATTCATGGGAGGCAGGGTTTGGAGGCCGCCGATTGAGACCCCCACGAGAGGGGGTTTTGGGTCGCAGCCCCTCCCCCTCCCGCCGGGTTTTTTTTTGGGTAAAATGGCTAAAAATAACCCGTATTCCTTCGATTTCCTTACTTTTAGAAACATCAGTATTGCTTGAACCTAGAAGCAATTATTATGCAAAAACAAGCTGTCTGAGCCTGAGATTACTGTTCGGGGTAAGACAAGGCTCCGTCTTGATGGCCGTACTTTGACCTATAATTATTAACATTAAGTACATTGTGACCGCCAATTTTTTTTTGTCGAAAGCAAAGTTTCATATGTGTTCTCGTACGAATATATTCTGAATAACAGACAGACGGCCACACGAAAAAATAAATAAAACTATACTGAAACGGTTAACTTTCGATCAAAAATCCGGAAAATGACAGATATATCACACGTGTATCATGATAACACTGTTAAAACTGTGAACTTGTGTTGTTTATAATATAAATTTAAGTTCTTCGTGTACATATTTCATTTTATTACTTAAAAAAAACATTTTGGTGTAGCTTGAAATTTCAGGGGAGGCACTGCCTCCCCTGCCTCATAGGTAGTTACGGCCCTGATTTCCATTGATGCTTTTTGTCATACAATGGAATTACAGTTCGTTGCTACATTATAACATCAGGACACCTAACAATTGGTCATATTTATGTTCGTTTCCGAAACATCAGGTCAAAACTTCACCACATTTGAACGTATATAAGATATATAATTCATTGCCGAAACAACTGTCATATACCTGACTTGGTACATCGTCGGTGAGAGACTCAAACGTGCTACAAAAAGGTGATGGTGTGACACATATAGTTGCTGTTTGTGACGGTAAGTTGACAAATTATGCTAAATAACACTGTCGGCCATTTTGATTTGTTAAATTCTGTGCACATAAATGACTACTCACAATGAACAAACAAGACCTACAAAGTAATTGAAAAAGGGAGCCATGACATGTGATTGCAAATCACCGGCAACTTAGACATTTTATGCTAGAAATTTAGTTCGTTGCTGAAACACATCGTTGAGACATCTGGACATTTGTTCAGCTCTAAGACATTCAATTTGTTGCTAAACCACTTTGCCAATGCATTTCGACATTTTTATATAAGATGTTCAATTCGGTACTGAAACACAAAGCTAAGGCATCTTAACATATACGATGGTCAAGAAAGGGTATCTCGAACTTGCAAATATCGAAACTGTTTTACTCGTTGCTGAAACACTAGGTCAGGTTATCTTGAACTTGTACATATCTAAACTAGTTCAACTCGTTGCTGAAACAAAAGGTCAGGAAATTTTTGACATTGTACATGTATATCTTAAATATTCAAATCGTTGCCGAGACACAAGGTAAGGTCATTTTTCACATTGTACATATCTTAACTATTCAAATCGTTGACGAAACACAAGGTCAGGGCATTTTTGACATTGTAAATGTCTAAACTATTCAACTCGTTGCTGAAACACAAGGTCAGGGCATTTTTTACATTGTACATGTTTAAACTATTCAACTCGCTGCTGAAACACAAGGTCAGGGCATTGTTTACATTGTACATGTTTAAACTATTCAACTCGCTGCTGAAACACAAGGCCAGGGCATTTCGACGTAGTACGTAATTATCTAAGATATTCAACACGTTGCTGAAACACAAAAACCCTGATTGGCAAATCACCAGCAACTTAGACATTTTATGCTAGAAATTTAGTTCTTTGCTGAAACACATCGTTGAGACAAGGCAAATTGGACACCTATTTTTCATTCAAAAGGTCATTTGACTATGAAAATTATTTAGATTTAAAGCACCCACAAAAACTTTTGTTAACAAAATACAGACTCAGCAAACACTGTTTAAGAATAGAAACTAAGGCAGACATGAACGAGTTACCAATGTATGTAGTAAATATGAAATATTACCTCGACATGAGAGGATATGTTTATATTGTAATTCAAATTGTATTGAAAATGAAATGCACTTTCTTCTGGAATGCCCTCTTTACAATAACCTCAGAAGAGATATGACTGATTATATAAAAAAATACCCCAGTTTAGATACTTTAAACAGAAAAGATCTTTTTTCATGGATCATGATTAATGAAGGTATTAGATTTTTATCTATTTTATGTGCATACCTCGATAAAGGCCAGCAACTTAGAAAATCAGAAAATAAGTTAACTTAAATACTCTTATAGATATCAAAATTATCTCTCCTTGACCACTGATCCTTTCCTCATGCATTTGAATTACATCTCAGCATTTGTTCGTTTATACGATAGTCAATTTGTTACTGAAACACCAAGCAAGGACAAATTGACATTGTAAATATATCAAAACTATTCAATTCGTTGCTGAAACACAAGACCGAGACGTCTAATATTTCATTTGAATAAGACACAACTAACCATAAACATACTCAGTGAATAAAGACAAAATCTGAAATTATAGTAAATATGAGATTAAAAATTCCAACTTTTATATATCATGGGAATCTTTTATGGTTACGTGTTGCAGATAAATGTACAACAAAAGTGAATGAATATGAAAAATGAGTTTACTAAATGATCATTATTCAAATTTTCTAGAGGACAAAATTCAGGTGTGATAGTTTTTGATTGAGAGGCAAGTTAATCTACGTATACATTTCTCTTCCCTTTTTATTCGATAATGGTATTAATTTCTTTTACAGGATTTTGCATGCAACCTGCCATTAGAAGGCTCGATTTAGGAGGCAGAGACCTAACATCTTATTTACAGACTCTGTTGCATGAAAAAGGACACGATTTTGTAACCACTGGTAAGTTACTTTACTACGAAAGAGATGATTTCAATCCCATTTTGAACCCTCCATTTCTCTATTCATCATCTGAAAATGCAGAGAACTTCTCTCCCCTCTCCTCTAACAAAAAGTTTACATTGCTTGTATTTCATATCCTGTTTTCATTGACAAATAATAGCGAAAGAGAAAGCCATCGAAACAAATGGTTAAAACCATCCATTTGAATGTATATGGAAGCCCTTCTTTTTCAAGTATAAAATTATGACAACACTGAGTGTAACTTGGTACCAAAATGAGCACTTTCAATGATTTACAGGACACTAGTCACTTTAGTTCAGCAGAAAATACATGTCCTTCAGTGATAACCACTGGCTTTTGGTTGAGTTTGTGTTGCTCATTTTTGTTTTTAATTGACCACCACTTATTCTAAAAAAGTACAAAAACTCCTTTCATTCTTATCTTGTATTTTGGAATAATACTTTCGAAAAAACAAACTTTGATTTTGTTACGTTTTTGGCGATTTTTTCAACGGATAACTGCTATTCCTATTCAATTGGAAGCAACTATGGCAACGCTATAAGTCAACATACTTAAAACAAAAGAAATTTAGATAATTGAATACTCAGGGAGCTGAATGTATAATGTAATACAATTCGAAAAATTTTTGTGATTGCCTATATGTTCTTCTCATTGTTTAGTTCAGTTTTTATGAAATGCTCACATATGTACTCAGTCTCATAAGAATGAAGGAATAAGCCAAAAAAGACCAAGCAAGTAATATAAGGGAGCTACCATTTGATTTTTATGGGGGGGCTAGGATGAAAAATTTTGTCCTGCATTTTTGTTTAGTTGTAATCTCTGTTCTGCCTTTTTATTTTTCTTTCTGTTTGGTCCTGTTTTTTTTTCAGTTTATCCTGACTTTTTTTTACCTAAATTGTCGTCCTGACTTTTTTTTTTTGCAAGTGTTTCATCCTGCCTTTTTTTTTTACTCAAAACTCCTGTCCTGCCTATTTTTTTCAAATTTCATCCTAGCCCCCCATAAAAATCAAATGGTAGCTCCCTAAAGAGCTTCAGACAGCACAAGATTGATAACGTGTTATTTTTGGTTCCCATCACAATTATGATACCGTTCATTTTTTAATTTAATTAACAACGATTCGATGATGTTGCGTTTTAATATGTCACAAAACTATTTATTGCAGGTGATTTTGAAATTGTAAGAGAAATGAAAGAAAAATTGTGTTATGTTGCTGAAGATTACTCAAAAGAAATACTATTGTCCGAATGCTCAAATGATGTTGATAAATCATATGAACTTCCAGATGGAAATTGTATTACCATTGGTAAGGAGAGATTCCAGTGCCCAGATCTTTTGTTTCGACCTATGAAAGGTACGGTAAATCTATCAACATATTTTTTCAACAGGTATTGAACTGAATACTTGCATATACTAGAGTTATCCTTCTTGTCTTGAAAAAGTTTACCACTATTGTTAGTACTTGTATTACACAGAAAAATTCTGGAATGAATAATACAACTCCAACAAAAACCAGTAATAAAATCATGGCACATGTCATGCCGTTTTGAAGCTCTTCAATTGTTTCGGCTTTCAAATATGCGGCTTTGAGCGTTCTTAGTGAAGGGAAATCTAGAAAAGCGATTTGGACGCATACAATTTGTAATTTGTTGTTTTCGTAAAGTCTTTTATCCCATGTAAGTAAAACACTTGACGTGACGTTCGAAGAAAATTAAAAAAAACAGATCGCTGAAACGACAAGTGTAACATTTTTGTGTCGAACTTCACCAGAAACAGAGGTATCAATACCCCATTTTTTTTTAAAGTAAAATCACTTTCCAGACCCTCATGCTGTGATTACAACAATTTAACAAAGTCTTAATTCATTAATTTATTGCTAGAAATTAAATAAATTAGTAAAAGCGGTTGTGCATGTTGAATTACTTCCACCAGGAACGCTCAAAACTTTGAATGGGAAGTAACGTTATAAGCTAATCAACATGATCAATACGCTTCAAATTTTATTTATATTTTCTCGATATTTAAATGCATTCTATAGATACGCTGTATCTGTATCTGTATCTGCAGAAATTTTACTTTGCTTTATCTGCGAAAGTATAAAAGGCATATAAATAAAGGCAAAAGTGTTCAGAATTCTAAATCGATTGAGAGAAAACAAATCGGGGGTAATAATAAAACTGAAGGACTTAAAATAAACTTCAGCAGTTCTGAAAGTTCTATCGTACATTAGCTTGGGGATTTTCTATCACATGACCTCCTTGATTTGTGTGTGATTTACTGCATTTCTAACTCCTTAGAAAGTCCACGATTTTGAAAAGAAAAAATTGTGATATTTTTGTTTTATACATAAACTTAAGCTGGATTTTGAAATTTTAATTCAGTAGAAGCATTTTATTTGTAAAGTGAAAAGGCCTCAAATACATACTAAGACAATTAAAACCTAATTTGGTATGTATACATGCATCCTGTGGTTGTAGATTGGTGTATATTGTCACAGCAAGTTCACACAGTTCAGTAAAAAATTTTTTTTATCAAAATTGAGAAAAGAAACAACAATTTCACGACCTCCTTGATTTGTGTGATCTACTGCATTTCTAACGATTTTGAAAAGAAAAAAATGTGATATTTTTGTTTTATACATAAACTAAAGCTGGATTTTGAAATTTTAATTCAGTAGAAGCATTTCATTTGTAAAGTGAAAAGGCCTCAAATATATACTAAGACGGAAGCAGGACAAATCGCCCCACTGGCAAAACACCCCACACCAGATCGCCCCACTTTTTCACCAACTCGCCCCACTTTAAAAAAAATCTCCCCAATCTGGTTTACCAACTCGCCCCACTTTTTAAAAAATCACCTCACTTGTGAAAAGGGTTAAATCCAGTTAACTTTTCCCCTGTCAACTCGCCCCACTTATTTAAAATCTACTTCAATATATAATTTTCAGTTCTACCAAGCCCCACTTAAATGAAAACTTAATTTGGTATGTATACATGCATCCTGTGCTTGCAGATTGGTGTATATCGTCCCAGCAAGTTCACACAGTTCTCAGTAATATTTTTTTTGAATCAAAATTGAAAAAAGAAACAACAATTTCACGAGGAAGAACTATTTCATTGCCGGATTCGGCCGACAACAAATCATATGTATAAAGTAAAAGGACGATTTACTCTCCTGATGTTTATGCCATGAAATAGAGTACACCTAAATCGCAAACTACTATTGCACATACCGGTCTGTCTATTTATATCTTTGTCATATCATCAAGTCACTTTTATAGTAATCGGTAGTCAACGAATTTATTCATCACGACAGTAAGAGTTGGTTTAGCCAAACATGCACGTGAACTGCTCAAACTTCTCACAATTCTTTCCTGATTTCATGCATTCGTACTTGATGAAACTTTTAGAATTCTGTTTCTTATTCAGTATGCTGGAAATAAGACTTAAGGAGTATGAATCCATTCAGTATTTATGAATTTGCAGCTGATTCCCTCTTTAAATATCAACGGAAAGGGTAAAGATGTTTCTAAATCCTTTGAAAGTATATCACATGAACAGTATTTGGGCTGAAGTAAAAAAAAAATAGCAACCTGACAATAAAATTGGATTACAAATTACAGCAATATTAAAAAACACAAATTCCTCTTATTTTATCATCATTGTCATAGTACCGGATATGACTGATATATCGAGTGTAAATTTGCATTGCTATTCGACGAGTTTATGTACCGGGTATTTTGAACATCCAACATTAATGTATTCATTTTTGAAGTTTCTGGTATGGTTTTGGTTTGAAAATCCGTCATGTCTTATCGTGTGTAGTCCAAATAATTACGAAATTGCCTTTCCTTAACATCATAGTCTTGAAAATTCTTTGGACGAGTACTGTAAAAAATAAATGTATAGAGCCCGAGATTACATTTTAGTAACGGCAGCGCGTCACTTTTATTTACTATTATTTTATTTGTTTGTGCGTTTCTCTGTGATGAGTGTGCTTGTGTGTGTTTGTTTTGAAACCTGTCACGTAAAATTGTCATTTCAGCGATTTTTTTTTATAATTGTCATAAAGCTGGAGGTTTGGCTAGCAGGTTCAACCCAGCAATTTTTCTTAAAATGTTCTGTACCAAGTAAGGAATATGGCAGTGGTAGTAAATAGTTCGTTTCTATATATGTTAGCTTTTCTTTTTATTTATGTACTTCAGTGTTCCTGTTGTTCGTTTGCTTTCCTCTTATATTTGATGTGTTTCCCTCGGTTTTGGTTTTTAACCAGGATTTGTTTTCTCTCAATCGGTATACTACTGTTGCCTTTAAGTAAGGTACTCCAAAAAATAGAAAATGGATCATGCTCCTTATGTTACACATGTCGTGTTGATTATTTAAGTACAAACTCGGTAGTAAGTATAATTTGGAAGTATGTGACGTTTAAAACCTGTTACGATTTTTGTTTTGTTTTAGATATAGGATCTGATGGTATACACAAGTTAGTGTACGACTCGATAATGGCAATGGACATGGACTGGAGAAAACATTATTATACAAACATAATTATATCTGGCGGTTGTACAATGTTCTCAGGTGATGAAAGACCGGATCATATTTACAATACACTAATTGTTTTTTTTTCTTTACATCTATGAGACGTCTCCACTTTTCATACATTGTGTATTTTATTTGTGAAGTCGAAAATAATACGCATTACTTTCCTCTGTCTCAGAAAAATTAAATAATTTTCATCTGAAACGTAACACTGCAAAATCATTTAAAAAATACAAGTCATTTAATTTCAGTTGTGAGTATGAACTCACTTAAATATCGGACTTGGGTTCGCTACAATTTTTTAATATGAGTTTCATATTATTTTGCAGTATACTTTTTCAGTAAATCTTAATTAATGGTACCCAAAAATGGCGCTTAATATTTGGTCTATATTCCAAAGCTAGTTCATACTTAGACATATGTTAAATCGATGTTAAAATACATGTTACAAGATTTTATAGAAATGATATATGTAAAATTTAAATGTATTGTAGGATTTGCAAAGCGTTTGCAAACAGAATTTGCAGCTTTGATTCCAGAACGCATGATAACAAAAGTAGTTGACCCTCCAGAAAGAAAGTATTCCGTGTGGATTGGTGGATCCATTCTTGCTTCATTATCAACATTTCAATCTTGGTGGATAACAAAAGCACAGTACGAGGAATGCGGACCCAATATTATCAACAGAAAATGTTATTAAATCATCATAATATTATCTTAATTTCTTTGTTGGTCCTAGTTCAGATTTTTAAAGTTTTGGGGCTTTGATATATCCTTAGACAATAGCTTCAAAGTGCAGTTTCATAGCTTTCTGGCTAACTTTGAAAAAAGACTATCAGAAACAATTGCTCGAAGTATACCAGTGTTGGCCGTAATTTTTCAGAATCTTTTGACTACAACGTACACATTACTACTTTTAAGAAAGGGCACTCCCTCCTTGTTGCTTTTTTATAAAATTTTGATATTTCAACGTACTGGCACTATATAGTAATGTTTAATGCAAAGTCGGTATTTCAACATTGAAACAATCAGAATATTTTGCATTCTGTACAGTTAAATAGTAATAAGCATTGAATTTAAAATATGTTGGCCTCAAACATCACTGAAAGACATTTATCGGTGAAATATCTAGTGCAGAAAAAAATGATACCATTAATTATACCCCCGCTTTGAAAAAAGGGGGGTATACTGTTTTACCTCCGTCTGTCCTTCCGTCAGTCTGTCAGTCAGTCCGTCCGTCCCATGAATATTTTTCGTCACATTTTTCTCAGGAACTACACTACCAGGATTTCTGAAATTTGGTTTCAGGCTTGATATAAGTCAGCTATACTGTGTGATGCGTTTTCAGATTCATCACTCGACAACTTCCTGTTTACCGAACACTTGTATCATTTTTACACGTTTCCAAATGCATATTTGGACGGGGGTATCATCAGTGAGCAGAAGCTCACAGTTTCACTTGTTTTACATTGTACTACTACCACTGTCTTGATGAACTGTTAGTTACACTAGGGCATCACCAACCCAGTAGCCAGTATTCCGGTACTGCATTGTATGAAAATAAAATTTACTGTTACAAAATTATTTTGAATTAAGGAATAAATCTTCCTCGTGCAATGCTCTGATTCCTTGCCAGGTTTTGTGTATACTTTTTTTGGTACTTTTTGGATTATAGCTCCGTCTTTTTAATAAGCTTTCAACTTTCAAGCTTTTTGGCTGCAAGCATCACTTAAGAGACATTTACCATTCGCTTGATGTGTTTGAACTTTTAATATTGACATTTGATTACGCACTTTCCGTTTTGAATTTTACTCGGCGTTTGGTATTTTTGTTATATTACTTTCTATTGTAGAAATTCACATCTGGTGGAGAACAATTGGTATCGTTTAGGTTATTCTATAAAGTTAATGTTTACGGTTGTGTTTAAGACCACAAATGTTAATTCCAGAAATGTAGTTTACTACTCCCGATTTTGCTATGTGTAATTCATTCATTAGAGTAGTCGAAATATGCTCCACAGATAATTGTGAGATTCTTAGACATTTTTCGACTATATTTACACTTCAAAAACTTACGAGTCGAATAGAAAATGAAAAATCCTCAGTTTTAAAATTAAAAAGGGGAAACAACGAAGACAAACAAGTAGAAATTATACTGTGGAATATAGAAAACTAAAAAATGAGCAACAGCAAGCCAAACAAAACTGGTGCTTTGGAAGAGTAAGCAGATCCTGATTCTCAAGTTGCAGTAGTAAATCTAAGATGAAGACAATATCAGATTTCAGATTGGCCAGTTATTTCTTGACCACCCGAAACAATTGATTTGATATGAGATATGATGTGTTTTCATTAGAAGAGAGGCAAAGGGAAGATCAATTGCTTAGAGTATCTGATATATAACATAAAATAATTGGTAAAATTTATCATTCAAGGCCAATAACTCCTACAAGAAGTTGTCTGACAATCTTGATTTAAATAGATAATTGTTAAAGCTGAACATTCTGAATTTTTTTGCTCATGTCAGATTTTTTTCTAGCCAAATAGACAAAACTTGCATTTAGTCATGGCAGCCACATTATTTGGCAGGCATTGTCAACCATAATTTTGAAACTAAATACCCTAATAATTATTGGGCCCATGTTTGGTAAAACAGGGATGAGAGAAGCTCACTTGCCCTAATCAACTGGTTAACCTTTATAACAAGAAATAAACTTAGAGGCTCTAAAGAGCCTGTGTCGCTCACCTTGGTCTATGTGCAGATCATAAACAAATAAAAATTACAAAATTTATGAAATTGTTTAAAATTGACTATAAAAGACAATAACTCCTTAAGGAGTTTATAATTGACCATTTTGATCATGTTGACTTATGTGTAGGTCTTACTTTGCTGTACATTATTGCTATTTACAGTTTATCTGTATCTGTAATAATATTCAAGATAATAACCAAAAGCTGCAAAATTTTCTCAAAATTACCAATTCCTGGGCAGCAACCCAACAACGGGGAGCCTGATTGGTCTGAAAATTTCAGGGCAGATAGACTGAACTAACGAACAAATCTATCTTTGCCAGATTTGCTTTAAATGATTTGATTTCTGAGATTTTAGCCAAAAAACTGCATTTTACCCTATGTACTATTTTTAGCCATGTCGCCCATCTTGGTTTGCAGGCATACCCTAATGATTGTGGACCAGTTAAGTTAAATTTGTCCTAGTAGTTTCAGGAGATTTTTATACAAGATAACAAAAATTTACGAAAAATTGACTATAAAGGGCAACAACTCCTTAAGGGGACAACTGACCATTTTGGTCATATTGACTTGTTTGTAGGTCTTACTTTGCTGAACATTATTGCTGTTTACAGTTTACCTCTATCTATAACAATATTCAAGATAATAACTAACAAGAGGCTGTCACAACGACAGCAAACCGGATTTATTAATATTTATTTGTGTCCTGGCAATATCACAAGAACCATTACTGATGAATGGTGAAAGTGAAAATCATCAATATCAAATTTGACCTCCATTTTGTCATCAGTATCAACATCTTAAAATTTGAAAAGCTTAGATTGAATGGTTCATGAGTAAATGCAACAACGTGAATGGAAACGCCATTTCACAATCTTTCAAGAACCAAAACTCCTGAACGGTAAAAGTCAAAATCGTCATTATTGAACTTGACCTCTAATTTGCCATCAGTAACAACATATAAAAATTTCAAAAGCTTTGGTTGAATGGTTCATGAGAAAATGCACGGACACGACTGGAAACACCATTTTTCAATCTTTCAAGAACCATAACTCCTAAACGGTAAAAGTCAAAATCGTCATTATTGAACTTGACCTCTATTTTGTCATCAGTAACAACATATTAAAATTTGGGAAGCTTTGGTAAAACAGTTCATGCGTAAATGCACGAACACGACTGGAAACACCATTTTTCAATCTTTCAAGAACCATAACTCCTGAACAATAAAAGTCAAAATCGTAATTATTAAACTTGACCTCCATTTTGTCATCAGTAACAATATATTAAAATTTGGGAAGCTTAGGTAGAACAGTTCATGCGTAAATGCACGGACACGACTGGAAACTCCATTTTTCAATCTTTCAAGAACCATAACTCCTGAACGGTAAAAGTCAAAATCGCCATTATTGGACTTGATCTCCATTTTGTCATCAGTAACAACATATTGAAATTTGGAAAGCTTAGGTAGAACAGTTCATGCGTAAATGCAGGGACACGACTGGAAACTCCATTTTTCAATCTTTCAAGAACCATAACTCCTGAACGGTAAAAGTCAAAATCGCCATTATTGAACTTGACCTTCATTTAGTTGTCAGTAACAACATATTAAAATTTTAAAAGCTTTGGTTGAACGGTTCATGAGTTAATGCACGGACAACATTTGATTCCCGCCCGCCCGCCCGACCGCCCGCCCGCCGTACATCCCCAAATCAATAACCGACATTTTTGTCACAAAAATCCGGTTAAAAACGGCAAAATTTTCTTAAAATTACCAATTCTGGGGCAGCAACCCAACAAAGGGCTGTCCAATTCATCTGAAAATTTCAGGCCAGATAGATCTTGACCCGATAAACAATTTTACCCCCATGTCAGATTTGCTTTTAATGCTTTGGTTTCAGAGATATAAGCCAAAAACTGCATTTTACCCCTATGTTCTATTTTTAGCCATGGTGGCCATCTTGGTTGGTTGGCTGGGTCACAGGACAGATACCTAGATACCCCAATGATGATTGTGGCCAAGTTTGGTTCAATTTAGCCCAGTAGTTTCAGAGGAGAAGATTTTTGTTAAAGTGAACGATGACGGACGCCAAGTGAGCTAAAAACATAGTTCCCATGTTTAATCTGTCAAAACCAAATGCAATTTTCTATATAACTGATATTTTTAATGCCATAAAAAATAGTTAAATATCAGCACCTATTTTTCAAACTTATAAAAACTGACAGGGACGCCCAGCATTTCTATGTCCCTGTCAACATGCCATATTCTTTGGTGGCACATAAAAATACTAAATAACTGTGGTTTGAGTTGATTTAATAAATAGCTATAAATATTACTACAATTAAAGGACACGTGTATATGGCAACTGAATATTAACACAACATATTACATCAGTAATTCCTAAGAAACTCCACAATTATACCAAACATAACAATATAATCACATCCATTTTTTATAATTTAAAAATATTAAATATCAAATTTGTTTCATTTAATGAATAATAATTTGAAACTACCATACATGATTTTAAGAGAGACCCCTTCACAAACATCAGAAGTAATAGTTTGTAAAATGTTTATTAAGTCAGTCCAGCTCCTAAATAAAATAAATTTCCCCCCCAAAACTTGAAGAGTTGTTGTTACTCAAATAATAAAGGTATTGCATTCTAAATGCTTATAAACTGAAAGATAAAGCAGATTTTGGAAAATATTTTTTAAACACTGCATTTTTAATACATAAAGGAACAGTTTTGGAAGAAAAGCCCATTTCTCCACCTATACACATTTAGAAAAGGGAGAAAGCTCGATAATTACAATATTTCATTTTTGACCAATACAACTTTTAGTCAAATAAGATTAAAGTTGAGCACTAATATAGTGAGAATAGTATGGCATTACATGATCTTAAACTATAATGTAGTTTGGAAACAATATCTACGAGATTCAAGATATAGTGAAACCTGGCTAAACTGAATCCTGCATAAACCAATAACATGTCTAAACCAAACATGTTCTTAAAAGTAGTCACATCAAACAGGAGATGTTAACCTAATCAAACTGAATGTCTGACTTAACAAAACAAAAACTTTGGTCCTGATGAAGTTCGGTTTAGACAGGTTTCACTGTAATTTTAACATTGCAGTTCACCTAAACTATTCTCTGCACTAATGAGTTCATGAACACAATGCCAACAAGTTGAACACGAGAGACAGACAGACAAAAGTTGACAAGAAAGAATAACACTATGATCCACACATAAGACAGTCATCTTTGTTCTGCAGTGAGCAGGCCATAGCTGCCATGTTGTTGTCTTGTTTATCTCCTTCGGTCTTTGACTCTGATTTCTCGGCAGATTTAGTTGTGGAAGACTGCTGCAGCTTTTTCTTATCGACTGTGAATTGAATTGCTTGGGCTGCTGCCTTGGTTCTAAGATAATACATTCCTGTTTTACAACCCTGTAAAATATGAAAATATATATGCATTAATATAACACAATGTCCTACTCCATGATCAGTGAACCATGAAATCTGAATCAAAACATAATTTGGTACATATTTACAAACTAAAAAATGAACATATTTTTTTTTTATTGTTTTACATTTGAAATTTTTGCCTTTTATAACTTGCTTATATGCATATGGGTATTGCTAATTCTTGAAGGTTGTCAGCAACCTATAGTAACATCTACATCATTCTGTCTCATTGGCAATTATCTAATCTCATTTTCACAAGTGCATTACGTTTCAAGTTCCAAAGCATACAACAAATTTATAACTAATATGTAAAGATAAAAAAGAGAAGATTCTTCTGTTATATAGAAAATTTATCTGCAGTAAAAAATCTTGATGCATTCATCAGATTTTTTTCAAAAATGGAATAATTGCTTTCCAGCATAATTTTATTTTTTATTTTTTTTTAAACATCACAGATAAAAGGAGACTTGTTCATAAATTTTCATGGTTTCTTTTTTAAATGATTCACAAAATATTGAAATATCCTAACAAATTTCTAGGCATATTATATTGAAAATATCCTTACCAATTTCCAAGCATAAAAGTGCATGCTGGTCAATTTTCCGTAGTTTGGTTCAGCTATATGGATGTTGAGAGATTGGCTCTGGTCAATAAAAGCACCTCTGTCGGCAGACATTTTGATGATCGTCTTCTGTGATATTTCCCATACAGTCTTATACAGATTCTTCAGTTTTTCTGGGATTTCATCAACATTCTATAATTTCAAATATTTTAAATTAGAGAATTAAATTTATGCTATAAAAGGAAGAAGCTTTAATTACAACATTTAATTCACCAAAAATTTTAACCCTTACATTAGGCCATAGTTATTTTATTTTTATTTTTACGAATCCGCCGACCCCAACTTTTGCCGAATTGGGAAAATAAAATTGGAAAATAATATTTTTTTATTATTTTTTCGCCCGCCGCGGTGCTTTGCTGTAAAAAAAATTAATTTGGTTATTAGTTGCATTTTTCGATCCGACTCTGTACAGCGCTTAGCGATCGATGTTAGAAAGGACTTGAATGTTTTTGTCCACCATGGCACAAAAAAAAAACCTCATACACAAACAAGATTGGAGTCTCCAACAACTTTGGAATCTAAATTGTATTTTTCAGTTTAAAACAAAATTACTATTATATATATTTAAATATATTAAAAATGTACAAGGCAGAAAAAGTGGTATGATATGATTGAATCACTGGCATGAATGCAACAATTTCTGAGATTTTTTTCATCTTTTATTTTAAATAGGTATCACACAGGTTTTCAATGATGTTTGCTTTTTTTCCGGGGACTTTGAAGACATTGAAAACACTCCTGAAATAGTTGAGCTCAATGAAATTAAATGTTCAATGGACAACAAATATTCTATAGGCTTGTATGCAGACTTTGGCAAAACCACGAAATTTGATATCCATGAACAGGAATAGAAATGGGTGTTTATTGCCCCCTGCTGTTTTGTCTGTAGGTTGACAACTTTTTTCATTCGATTGGTAAACTATGAAAAAGCCTTATCCTATTCCAGAACTGGATCACGTATTAAATTTCTGGTTAGTAATAAATTTTGTTTCAGTTGGATATATTGTTATTTGTTTAACACAATTTTGTAACATATTCAGCATTTAGCTAGCAGCTGAAGAAAAAGAATAGTGCTGACAAGAACAAAAGCAGGTGAGAATGTAATTTGACTTTTTATCAGTGATTTTTTTTTTTTTTTTTTTAGATAAGCGAGATACAGTATAAATACTTTTTTGGGGTACACATACTGTAAATTCGGAAATTATAGCAAAGTTTTATTATTGCGAAAAATGTGAGTTATAATCACAATAATTAAAACTCACAATTTGAATTTTTTTTTATGAATGAAACAGAATTTTTCTGAATATTGCATTTAAATCTAAAATGACAAAATTGAAACATTAAATGCACGCAATTGTCTGAATTTATAGAACACAACTTATGTCCCCTGCACATTTTTCTGACATCATAACTTTGATAGTATTTTAAAAAAAAATATTTACAGCTTTTTTCAAGTTTGGGTTGTTGTATACCATGACAAATTGGTGTAAATAAAGTTTCAACAGTTAACACAAGTATTCAGATGAGGGTCTTTTTTATTATTATTAATTCTCTATACATTTATCAACAAATATGAAATGCATTCTATAGACAATAACATGTTTTATCACAAGAATATGTCCTGCTTTGTACATATCAATATGTCTATTTAACAAGCAGCCAAATATTTAAGCTGGGAACAAGGTATTATTTTTTACAAGATATTTTGTTAGGGAAGAGATAAAATGTTAAAGGAACAAGATTATTTTTTCTGAGAACAAGATGATATGTTTAGGGAACAAGTGACAATGTTTGTGATTTTTTTTATTTTGTATAAGTGATAGCTTACAACAAAATAATTCAACTCAGACCAATACTATAAAATACAGTCTGCTAGAGGAAAAGTAACATCAATTTTATTTACCTCTTTATCTGTATTATCTTTTTTTCCCCCTACTATATAAGGCTAAAAATAAAGTATTTATGTTTTTACTGTCACATTTATTCTATGAGAGCAACATTGCGACTTTAACAGTGCTTAATCAGAAGTGGCAAAAAAAACTTTAGGGTAGGGGATAAAAATTAGGGTAGGTATTGTCCATTTGACTTCTATATATTTGCAGAAAATAATTCTTAAAAATTCATTTTTATAAATTAATATTTTTTTCCTTCATGTATGTTAATATATGATATATACGAACTCCGACTATTAATTTCATAATTTTTTATCAGTAATAAAAAAAAATTCCCATCAGGTCTCTATGTTAATTATATTTTTTGAAGTGTTGAATACCTGATGGAGTAAGTATAAGTAGTGAAACAGCCTTCCAAAACAAAAACAACATACATGTGCTTTTAATGTTTGTTTATTTGTACCATGTGACTATACCGATTTGAATATTTAAGGACACCAATGAAAATGATCATCACTTGATAGTTTTGATTATTGATTTTATATCATTATACAAGTTAACTATACATAACCTTTTCACGCTTTTAGCATGGTGAGTTGTACAACAATACAAAGAGGCTCTAAAAAGTTAATTAAAAAAAACAGACTAAAGTTAATATACATTCAGTTATTTATTAATGTGCAAAATGCACATCTTGGAAGCAAACAATTTAGGAAAATAAAAAAAATAGTTTTTATAGTTGGTAAATTCTGTCATAACTCATGTCCACTAACATAACAATATGAAAGTAACGTTAACATATAAAACAATATTCATTTTCATATCCTTTGCCTATAAAGTACTATGTTATAATAGTTTATACTATATCTAATATTTTTTAAACAGAAAATAGAAATTGCAGTTTCCTATCATATATATATAACAATTATTACAATACCATGACATGAAATCTAAGTTTGTTTGGTGGTCAGTAGAGGTCATCTTAATATGTAAATATACTTAATCACATGGTACAAATAAACAAACATTAAAAGCACATGTATTTTGTTTTTGTTTTGGTTGGAAGGCCGTTACACTACTTATACTTACTCCATCAGGTAATCAACGCTTCAAAAAATAAAATTAACATAGAGACCTAATGGGAAACTTTTTTAATTATTGACCAAAAATTATGAAATTGATAGTCAGAGTTCGTATATATCATATATTAACATACATCGAGGAAAAAATTATTCATTTATAAAAATGAATTTTTAAGAATTATTTTCTGTAAATATATAGAAGTCAAATGGACAATAGGGGTAGAGTAAACACACATACTTTTTTTGCCTAAGTAACATACCTGGATTGATCCACCATGAGCAATAATCTTATTCTTCATATCTTCATTCCACAATCCCAATTCTGTCAGATCTTTTAACAAATGGTGATTTACAATCTAGAAAATATAAACTTTATGTTAAATCAACAATTGTGTATACCCTCACTTTTCATCTTTCAACTTGTATCTCATTTGAAAATTTTAATTTAAGATAGAAAGGAATATTGACTTGAACGAGTGCATCAATATTTTTTTATAGTTATAAAAATTTTGTTCATAGTTTAAAAATCAGAACAAAAATGTTTTGATACAGTAAGAGACCAAATTTAATGGATAAAGGTGAACCACAAATCTAAAATTTCAACATTTTTTTCTTAATGCTAGTGTACAGAATTTTACATAAGTACAAAATAGAATATCCATGAAAACAAGAATGTGTCCAAAGTACACGAATGCCCCTACTCGCACTATCATTTTCCATGTTCAATGGACCGTGAAATTGGATAAAAAATACAATTAGGCATTAAAATTAGAAAGATAATATCATAGGGAACATGTGTACCAAGTTTCAAGTTGATTGGACTTCAACTTCATTGAAAACAACCTTGACCAAAAACTTTAACCTGAAACATGCACTTTCATTTTCTATGTTCAGTGGACCGTGAAATTGGGGTCAAAAGTTTAATTTGGCTTTAAAATTAGAAAGATCATATCATAAGGAACATGTGTACTAAGTTTCAAGTTGATTGGATTTCAACTTCATCAAAAACTACCTCGACCAAAAACTTTAACCTGAAGCGGGACAGACGGACAAACGAACGGACAGATGAACAGACAGACAGACAGACAGACGAATGGACGCACAGACCAGAAAACATAATGCCCCTCTACTAACGTAGGTGGGGCATAAAAAACAAAATTCTTCCAATCATAAATGGATCCAATGAAAATAGATAAATCCATAATTTGACTTTGATATAGTAATTGCATGTTATACTTTTTTCAACGTACCTGGAATTCTCCCGACAATACCCTCCTGCTGTAGATGTTACTGGTGTAAGCTTCTATAGACTCGTTGTTACCTAGGATCTGTGCAGTGGAAGCTGTAGGCATTGGAGCTAACAATAAACTGTTCCTTATTCCATGTCTAGAAAAATAAAATAAAAAGGATTCTATTTCACTCCTTCTTTGTTAACTAGATGTGAGGTTGACTCTTTTGAATTGTTTTACGTTGTCATTCGGGGCCTTTTATAGCTGACTGCAGTATGGGCTCTGCTCATTGTTGAAGGCCGTATGGTGACCTATAGCTGTTAATTTCTGTGTCATTTTGGTCTCTTGTAGAGTTGTTTCATTGGCAATCATAACACATCTTCTTATTAAAATTCTCTTCAGCAATGTACATACAGAAACGCAAATGGGCCAAAGAAAACAATGTGTGTTTCTTCTTAATGAAATATAGGATCAACAAAAGTTTTAATAGATCTTCACCGATTCTAGTTCTTGTATTATAGATATTGTTTTACAGTGACACTTGTAGCCTTGTCAATGAATAAAATAATGATTAATAGTTTTTCTCTTGCTTTTTCATGCTTTCTCCACATTTATCAATTAGGTTGAGAAAAATGTTTCTCAATTCTAGAAAATCTTTGTTCTCTGCAATTGATTGGCGAAATTTCAAAAATGCAGTCAAATTTTTGTGGTTTTGTCTAAATTTTCCTCGAGTAAATTCATAAATAAGCAACCATGTCCGATGGTATAAAGAACACAACTTTCTGAAAATCTTTAAAAGGAAGGATAAACTTAAAATTATTTAAAGAAACATATTCCACATATGACTATGATATTTCTCCTCTCTCACCACAATGTTGAATATTCACAAAGCTCAGGAAGCCTCCAAGACATGCTTCAAAAACATATTAAAATTTAACTGTCTCAAGTGGAGAAAAATTGTAACATGCTTGATGCAGTGGTTTAATTTATATTTATGTGTAGTTTAATAGATTCCAGAGAAAGAACTGATATGCTGTCAGAAGGAAATTATTAGAAGTGCTAAAAATTTGATTTTGGCAGAAACTCTTGGGGCTGTTCCATTAAAACAAAGATGGTACACAGGGAAGGCACTTTAAAAACACAGTGACCACCCATAGAGTCCTGCATACATTTAAGGTCCATTAAACACAATACTTCAAACCCTGGTTGCCTTCCCTGGGTCCCATGTATGTTTTTATGGACAGCCCTTAAAGGAGGGGGGATAGGACCTTTATCGGGACTCCGGGATCGGGTGTTTTTAAGCTCGGGATTTCGGTATTGACCCTTTCGGGATCCGGGAATTCTATTTTTCGAATTTCGGGACCTCAGGATTTCATGTTTTTTAGCCCAGGATTTCAGGATCAGGACCCCTCCTAACCCCCCTCTTAAAGGTAATTTCCTCCCCAATAAATGAATTACAAAACAAAACTTTACTTTGCAATCTTCTTTCTTAAGGTATCCCAGTCATTGATGCCGGTGTCTTTAACATTCCACATGTCATGTTGCATCATCTAAAATACATAAAGGAGGGAACTTCTATACAAGTTTCAATATAATACTCAATACTCACAATCTCATTTTATTATCAAGTTATATATAATGTCAAATATATTAAACAGTCAGGAAAAGTTTGGACTTTGGAGCTGTACATCAGATAATTTCTTAACAGTAAATTTCACTTCCAGATTTCAATCAATTAGGAACTTGTAAGTCTACTTCCAAAAAATGAAATATTCATATTAATTAAATTATTTCAAATCCTATTAAACAGAACTTACTTGCCCATATACAAGACATGTTCACATTGGAAGTTAATTTGTTGTTGGTAAACCCCAAAACACTTTAATTGTACACACCCCTTTACTGACAATTGAGCCAATTGTACATACCCCTTTACTGACAGGTGAGCCTTTGTATGTTTCATATGCCCCTAATTTCTCTGCTAGATCACAACTGGCATCCAATGCTGCATAGTAGATAGTGTCAAAGATTTCCCGGTTCAGTTTCTGGGCCTCTTCACTCTCAAATGGGAACCTCATCAAGATGAAAGCATCTGCTAGTCCCTGGACTCCAATACCAATAGGTCTGTGTCGGAAGTTAGACCTTTTGGCCTAAAAATTATAAATTTAATTTTAATTTGCTACTGAGTCAGAGAAATATCACAACTTGGAAATTGAGAACAAAGATGTCAACTGAAGAAACTAATGTGTGAAATTTGTTGATCACTTTCATGAGAAGAAACAAAAATTATTTTAACTCTTGCATCAGTTCTTCTCAGAAAAAAAATAAGGATTAGTAGGCCAGAATTTGAATGGAAGTTTTGCTCTACCTTTTTTAATTACTTTCAATCTATTAGGAGATCTGCAAGTTTTGACAATTCACCACAGAAAAAATGTCAATAAAAACTAAAGGATAGACATTTTAATGCATTAACCCTTAGACTGCTGCATTGATTTCTATTGTACTTTTGTGTAATGCTGAGAAAAAATTTTAATCACTGATGAAATAAACATGTTCACTTACAATTGCTGTATCTTTGTAAATATTGAATATTCATCAATAAAAGTTATATAAAAAAGTATTGTTAGATTCTGTATTTTTAATTTATTTTATTTTTGTGTGAGTCTCTGGTCATGTTTTACCTGTACAGGTGCGAAAATAGGTAAACAAAGGTAAACTTATTTTTTCATGTTTTATTAAACGATCCATCAATGTAAAAGTATCCATGACTTCAGAATTGAACCAATATAGTTTAAAATCTCTTTTAAGAACTAAGTTCCATTGTGATTATCAAAAAATAAAAGTTTCTTTTCAGACCAACGGCCTTTTTTATGCAAATATTTTCCGGTATTTTCCTCCAACTTTCACTGCGCCGACTTTTACTTCCATGTACAAATATATTTACACGACAAGTTCATTTTTAAAGCTTTCATCAATATATAATCTTGACAAACTTAAAGTTCGGGTCTATCGATGTTAGTCAATATTGATTCACATTTGAAAGGCGAAATGATAAACATCGCAAATCCTGTTTCATGTCATCCATTTTGAACAATGTCTGGGAATCCCCGTAATTCTCGCTTTAAAAGTCTTCTGTTTGCAGTTTTGATAGAATACTTCCATTTCTGTCTATTATATCTTCGGTTCTCGTCCAAATCCTTTTAATCGTCCGCCGCTGTTAAATCGTTATCATTGAAATACTTCTGAACGTGTTGGCCATTTCTCAAAACAATGTCCGCCATTTTGTCACTTTTTTCATCAAAAATTTTCACTTTCGGTTTATCGCTTATACCTGATTAAAAGTCAAGAGACACTCGAAAGAACGCAGATTTTAAGCCAATCAGAATCCATACAAGTCGAAACTGCCGCAATCTCATGAATATTGACTCCGCCCATTCCATGGTAACTGTGTAAACAAACGAGTACGGAAAACGACTATAGTCGCGAGTAGCAGTAGCGGACTGTCTTATCGGAACGACAATAGTCGCGCGTAGCAGTCTAAGGGTTAAAAATTTGCCAAGGAGTGAAACACTTTTTATTTTGGTTAAAGTACTCAACTATCTTATAGATGGGACAATATCCCTAATGCGCCTACTTATGAGGAACTCAAAAGTTTAGTGAAAACAAAAAAAATCTCTGTGTAGTGATATTGGACATGCTATTATGTTTTACAAATGACTGAGCTTAACCATTTGTGGTGATTAGGAAAGTAGAGGAACATAGAATGAATGTGTAACAACTTTGAAGCTATGAAATGTGTTTAAAGTATTAAAATTTCAAAGAACTTGTGTTAAAATGGGATTTTTTACCACGAGAAGCTGCATCACGAAAGGATTTTCGGGGTATGCTCATTAACGGAAAAAGTAATCTCATTTCGTATCCCAAAAATTTAACCACACATGTGGAAATGTCACAGCTTCACAATGAGCTACCAAACATATCCAGGTTTAGGATATGGACTGAGCTACAGGGGAATTACCATTACCGCCTATGTAAAAACAATTAAAGATATTGACCCAGATGTCTTACCTCAGGAACAGGGTAATAGTTGACTTCTATGATCTTATTAAGATTCCGTACAATGACTCTGGTCACCATCTTTAGTTTCTCAAAGTCAAATGTTTTATCTGGTTTAACATACATATTCAATGCTATGGATGCCAAATTACACACTGCAACCTGAAAAGAAATGACTCAAATTATTAAATATTTGAGGAAAGTGAAATATCAAAAATACTTAAAGGAAAATTTCACAAGCTCAAACACATCATATGAATAGAACACAACTGTCATATAATGGACACTTCAAACTATCCTATTCATTGTTTTGAAAGCTGATGATTAAGGGTTCTTCTTGTGACAGCTTATAAAAATGATATAACTCTATAAGATTTTTCTTTAAATCGAAAATGTTAATACTTTTTAACAATGTAAACTACTGTAAATTCAGAAACTATTGAGAAAATTGCGACAGGGTTATGATCACAATAATTTATTAAACAGGATTTTTCTCAATATCGCAAAAATTAGAATCATATTACAGTATAAAATAACAAAACGCAGTAATAAATTCATACAATAATTTCTGAAATAACAGTATCCAAAACTTTTAGTCATCCCATGACTGAGGAAAACTAACCTCATCAGGTCTGCTGTATTACACTATTTCTGTTCTCTACAGTTACTACATTTAATGGTTACTACACCCCCCCCCCCCCTTTTTTTCCCACCTTAACCACCGCACAAAATTTGAGTGTGAACAACCCATTAGGCTTTCCACATATTTCTTACTAACCTCATCAGGGCTGCTGTATTCCACAATTTCGGTACACAAGTTACTACATTTAATAGTTCCTAGATTTTGTTGATTTGACTTCCTGTTACAGTGATCCTTGTATAACATGTATGGTGTACCAGTTTCTGTTTGAGATTCTATGATGGCATACCACAACTGTTGGGCTTTAATGGTTTTACGTCCACGTCCTTCCTTTTCATACCTGGAAACATTTTCAAAATATATATTAAACATGCCCTTTTGATTAATTGATTTTTTGTGTTTTAACGCTACTTTTAAGCACCGCTTTTGGGCTATTTCATGGCGGTCAGTTTTTATTGGAAAATGACGCAGTCATTGTTCCATTACTGGCGACCTGAACTTCATTACATTTCTCTGCCTACCGCGCTTGGTTTCGTATTTACTATTTTCTATACAAACTGGAATCTGCTTGTGTAATCATTAATTATGCATGAGAGGTCATTGTGTAGTAATCAGCCAGGAACCAGTTTACAAACTAACTGGTTTCTGCTTGTATTCCACTACACTCGGACAAAGTGTTGTAGTTTGACGGGAACCAGTTTAGAATTTGTAAACTACAAAACGTAATCGGTTATTGTTCATTCCGTTTTGGTGTTTCATACCGACTTTTATGGTTTGAATAAGCTTAAGACCCTTCAAACATTAATGTGATAGGTATATTAAAGACTGTTTTACAAAAGAATGGAACTGTTTTGCTTTCAAAGTCGTACTATAGTGATATCTGTTATGTACGGATTTCCACTCTCACCGGTTAATTTCTTTTTTTACACGTGCTTTTGAAACTTCCTGTTTAAACATCGCAAGTTTTAAAATTGTTTTTTGAGTGAATTTAACTTATTTTAACAATCATGAAGCGTTCCAGAATCATTTTCAAGCAGTTTCTTCTTCTCTTTGATGATGGAAAAGAGGTTTTTCTCAAGAAAATACCGCAAACGATCGCAGAGGAATTGAAACGTACAAGTCAAGTCGGCACCTGGTTAAATTGGCATCTAGTCAAATCGGCACCTATTTGACGTCAATTCGGCATCCAATAATATTTGTTATAATATTTTCTATTCAATTAATTAATAACTGTTACCAAGTACATAGTGAATATGTTGTTGTGTATTTAGGTAAACAACGAAACCAAAGTGAAATTATGTTGTTGTGTATAAAGGTAAACAACGAAGCCCTTACCCAAGCTGTTGTTTTAACAATTAGACAATTATTAAAAAAAAAATGGAAACTATGAGTCCCTTTCAATAAATCAAACTTTCATGCCAAATAATAAGCAAATTTAAGGTGTTTTTTTTTTCCAGTAAAGTTTAAAAAGCATTAAACAAACAATCCTGTAAAATGCTCAACTGGTTTAAATAATGCATAAAAATATCCAATATCTCATGTATTAGTCCAAATAATTATGACGTCTGGCAAGGCTATTTTATTTTTTTTCTGTGACGTCTTCTTACGAAGTTCGTAGGAAGGCTTTCTTAGGAAGGCGTCCCAGAAAAAAATTAACATAGCCTTGCGGTCATAGAAAGGTGTCCCAGAATAAAATTTAAAAAGCCTTGCCAGACGTAATAATTATTTTGACTACTCATATATACATGTATATCATTAAAAATACACCAAAAATGTCATTTAGTTGAGAAAAATAAATATATACAAAATGTACAATGAACACCCAAAAATGTGAAAGTTAGTATTTACATGATTTAACTCTTTTTGCTTAAATACTGAAAAAAATTCAGCAACCCCTTACTCATTTTTACTCTTTTTGCTTAAAATACAGTTAAAATATATATTTAACATGGGTGACGAATTGACTATATCAGGTGTCGATTTAACCAGGTGCTGATTTGTCCAGGTGCCAATTTAACCAGGTGCCAATTTAACCAGGTACCGGTTTGACTAGAATTCTTTGACAAATGTTTGAAATTACCTGAGTTTCATTAGACCTTTGATAACAGTAATAAAAAGATTATTTACTTAATATTTTGTGGTATCAGGTCTGTTCGCACCCAATACACTTTCGCACCTTGCAGGTTCGCACCTCGCACGTTCGCACCCAAGGTATGTTCGCACTCTACTCATTCGCGCTCAATTTTAATTCAAATTCAAGTTGAAAAATTACTGAATGTATTTATAGTTTGGTATGAGTAAAACATTGAAGATTTTAAAGGAAAAACACAAAAGATAATTGTTTTTAACAGCTTGGTCCCTTTGATCTGAAACAACGAAACAATAAAATATAGGAACCAAAATATAGCAATCCACTATTATAACCAAAACATGATAAAATCTATTCAACACACAGAAAAAAACATAGTCAGAATCTCACTTCATTTTGAAAGAAGTCAATGAAACAAAGTTATAGCAATACACTAACCAAAACATGATTAAGAGTTATTCAACACAAAATAAAACGTTGACAAAATACCACTTTAATTAGAAAGGATTATTATTATTTTTAACAATACGCTATCCAAAACATGATTAAGATTTATTCAACACAAATAAAAATGCTGTCTAACTTTATTTTGAGACAATGACAACAATTATACTTATAAGAAAACACTTGCTTACAGAGTTATTAAACACAAAACTAATTAAGATTGGGTGCGAACATTTAGGGTGTGAAAGTGAAAGGGGGCGAACATGAGTGGGCGCGAACGGACCCGGATTCAGACTATGTACCAGTGAGAAATATACAAGCCTTTCTACGGTATTTATTTGTACAATTCAGGTAGTCTTGACCTATTCATTTGTCTTAAAAAAACAGCCAGTTGTCACCTTCACTTCACACACACACATATATACGAATATCAATTATATGCTTACGAGACATGTTGCATTGTTAAACTAATTACGGTATGTGAAAATCAAGACTTGCATAAATACTATCCCAATATTAGAGACAGTGGCGTCATTTTTCTTCAGAGCTTTCAGCTCTTTGATTGGTGGAGGAAGCTAGAGTGCAAAGAGAAAACCACTGACCTTCGATATGAAAACAGACAATGCTTTTCAATTAAGATTTGAGTCCAGTGGGGGTTCGAACTTACAACCTCAGTGTTGTCCTTTTGATGATAAAGGAGAGATGTAAACCCGCTAATAAATTCATGCTCACCTTTGGCGTGTCTTAATCAATTTAAATAAGTGTTACAAATTTATTTGATTACCAATGATCAATGAATACGAGGTCATGGTTAGATGAACACGGCCAGAGGGTCATGTTCATCTTCAAATTAAAAAAGAGTTAGTATGTAATAACCAAAACTTGACATTAGAAAAAATTCCTGTGATATGTCCCAATATCACACAGGTGTTTCATGTCAGAACGATTTCTTCATGTTAAAGAATAAAATACTTAACCATTAATAATTTACTTCTGAATTTGAATAATTAAATAGGCTATTAAGATAACACAAAATACTGATTTCGCAATTAGTGCCTGCCAATAGCCAATGCTGCTCAATTTGGGGCTGGGTCCTATAGATTAAGCTGTAAATAAATGTCTTAGTGCTTGTGTCAATCTTTCATATTGCAGCAGGTTGGTTACCTAGATTTATATTTATAAAAGTTGTACATATATCGATGTAAGTTTGTTGTGTTTGTTAAGAAACACATGTTTACGCTATTTATAGATAGGTCTGTTTGATTGGATATATAAAGTATGCAGGTAGAATTTCATGCATGGGTTATTTGATAGTAGTAAAAGTCATTTGAGTCATTGCAGTCAAGTGTTCTAGGGCCTTTTTTCCAAATAAAAAATAATCATCAAAAATATTTATTTACAGGTTGATAGTCTAAGATCGGTCTCAAACAGTGATGTGCTAGTCAGCGACAGACAATTCTCACTGATATAAAATGAATTGTGTATTTATTACCTGAATAAAAATGCACTTGACTTTTGCAAGTGGCTACTCCCAAGTGAGAGTTTTGTATTAAGTTTTAATAAATGTTTTATATGTTTGGTTGAGGTTATGAATTAGAACATAAGGGATATTTTGCTGCCCTTTTTTATATTTCTCCTGGAATTTTTTCTCTTAAAGTCATAAGAAACCTCAAATTAAAAAAAAAATATGCATGTTTTTTATAACTAAATGGATAGTTTTCATTATACAACTTATGTACATATATTTTTTTCTGAGGAAAATTCTTTAATTTGTCCACATTTAGAAGAAGTTTACTTATTTTTAATTGCTTGCTTCCAGGAAGCAATTCGCCGACATATTTTCAGTATGCATAGTGACCCGAGCGTAACCCTCGTCGTAAAAATCCAATGATCGCAATACGCATGGATCTGTCATTGAAATAAACAAATATCTGATTATACATGTTAAACACGTGCTCAATACCCATGCTTTTTGTGATTTGTTTACTATAAGGTGACAATCGGTAAAACTCTGCTTCAAAACACAGCATTTAATGAGCAGCCATATTTGTTAAATCATAACAAACAGAGAGAAAAAAAATTGACGATTATATGATATATTTGGGAAAATAATGATAAAATCGTGCACAGAGGACTAAGTTTATGATATATACATGCATTGGTTCAAGAATTGGATAAACATTATTTTTCACCACTCACTCGTTTCATATGACTTTAACTAAATAAGCATATTTACCCTGTATATAACTTTTCAAATTCTTCTCCCCAGCAGTCGGCCAGTCCCTTACATTCATGAGGACACATCAGGGTCCAATCACCATTAGATTCTACCCGCTTCATAAACAAATCTGGTATCCACATGGCATAGAACAAGTCTCTTGCCCTCGACTCCTCCTTTCCAGTGTTTTTCTTGCAGTCCAAGAAATCAAAGATATCTGCATGCCATGGTTCAAGGTATATAGCAAAGGCACCTGGTCTCTGAATAAAACAAAATTATATATTTCATCAACATAGTGCTCTAAATTCAGAAATCATTTGCATGCATCAATTATTGTGATAGTTTGAAGGACAGTCCTTTTTTTGCAAGTTGTTCAAGTTGTCTTTCGTTCATTTCTTCAGTTGTGGGATTAAAATCTCATACTACATAAGACACTCACATCCATTTCATTTATAGTAATTTTCTCCGATCCTTAACCCTTTCACCG
The DNA here is from genome assembly GCF_965363235.1 of Mytilus galloprovincialis. Lineage (NCBI taxonomy): Eukaryota > Metazoa > Mollusca > Bivalvia > Mytilida > Mytilidae > Mytilus > Mytilus galloprovincialis. The sequence goes on along the minus strand of NC_134845.1, from coordinate 87,683,791 downwards.
ATTGCTGCCCAGACAGAAGCTACTCTGAGACGATAGCTTCCCTGGCTACTTTTACTCAAGTGGGAGATCTTCATAATAAATGTCAATTAAAACTCGTTTGTAGTTATTTGTGTATTTATTTCATTCACAAACACCATGTTCACAGTTTTGTTTATGTTTTGATAATTTTTTCTTCATAAAATATTCAAATTTTCAAATTTTCGGCATTATTTTTGTGAAATTCTCAAAATTCTGCTTTTTGACCCCAAATCGTAATATTTCAACCCAAAACGGCAAAATTTTGAAAAAATTTATGAGGCTGTACAAATTCCTCACACTTGAACGATGTCCATTCCAAGTGTTTTGTACATAAAACGACATTTTAAGTAAAAAAAGTATACTAGTTTGGCTTCAATTCTTCCATGTTCTTTCAAAAAAAATGTTCCCTCATTTCAAATTCTCGTAAATTCCGTAAATTTCCTTCGATTTTGACAAGGTTTTCAACAAACGGAAGCGCTATGTTTACACTTTCATCCAGGTATTCATCAAAGAAAGATAACTCATGTTTGCACTGTTTTGAGCGGGAAATATAAAAGATGTATTCTGATCCCGGTAAAACGGGACTCATCGTCAGCTGTCTGAAGCGTGAATCCCGGTAAACCGGGACTCGTCGGCGAAAGGGTTAATATGCATCAAATATTTGCCACTGAGGTTAAGTTAACAATCATTATATGCACATATTTTAAGGTGGTTTTTTCGTGTCTGCTAGGTTTTTTTTTAAATTCACATAACTGCTAGAAATCTTTTACATCTTTTGCACTTAATATTTTTCTACTGTATGAAGCTATTTTCCAATAGGTACATACAAGTAAATACATATATTACAAATCTGAAAGATATTAGAACAAGTATTTCAGTATGCTTTGCAAGTATTAATCAATGATTTGGAAGATACTGTAAACAAAATTATTTTCGTTAGAAAAAAAATAATGCGAATACAAATCTTCGTGAATATGTAAAACTTGGATTGTTCCTTATTAAACTTTATCTAGTTAATCAGAAAATCGCGTAATTAAACAGCTGCGAAGTGGACTAAAAAGGGTAAAACGTGAAATAAAGTATCCGCGAAAAAAATAAGTTGGTTGACAATAAATCAAATCTTCATTTTCAAAGAAAACTTTCAAAACTATACTAGAAAACAAAGTTATGAGATAAAGTATAATCAATATTGTGGAAGATCAACTAAATCTTTCATTTTTATCAGGAATTTTTAAAACAATACAAAGAAATTGAGAACACTTTGCCTTGTTACCTTATTGCCTCCTTGGTCAACATATCTGGCTGTGTTGTTGTAAACTCTTAACATTGGCAACAGTCCGTTTGAAATTCCATTTGTCTACAATAAAACAAAAAAAAACAAAGTTCAATATATTTAGATATAAAATAGGTATATGTTCATTTAGTCTTCAAATATGTGTATTTTGATCATACAAGAAACTTCATATTTACAGGTTAATTTTTATCCTGAAAGTTGAAAAAACTTTTCCATCTTACGAAGAAAAAAAATTCTGTTGCCAACCTTATGAAAATCGACACATATTTCATGTGTCTACTAATGCATCCTGTTTGATAAAAACAACTTTTACTCAAAAAAGAATTTATAAATTTTAAACAGAATAAAATTATTGTGCAACATTTATTTTCTTAACCCTTTCGCTGATGAATCCCGGTTTACCGGAATTCACGCTTCAGACAGCTGACGATGAGTCCCGTTTTACCGGGATCGGAATATCTCTTTTATGTTTCCCACTCAAAACAGTGCAAACATGAGTTATCTTTCTTTGATGAATACCCGGATGAGAGTGTAAACATGGCGCTTCCGTTTGTTGAAAACCGTATCAAAATCAGAGGAAATTTACGAGAATTTGAAATGAGGGAACATTTTTTTTGATAGAATATGGAAAAATTGAAGCCAAACTAGTATACTTTTTTGACATAAAATGTCGTTTTGTGTTCAAAACACTTTGAATGGACATCGTTCAGTGTGAGGAATTTGTACAGCCTCGTAAAAATTTTCAAAATTTTGCCGTTTTGGGTTAAAAAAATTACGATTTGGGGTCAAAGAGCAGAATTTTGAGAATTTCACCGAGATAATGCCTAAAATTTGAAAATTTGAATATTTTATGAAGAAAAAATTATCAAAACATGAACAAAACTGTGAACATAGTGTTAGTAAATGAAATAAATACACAAATAACTACAAACAAGTTTTTATTGACATTTATTATGAAGATCTCCCACTTAAGTAATAGTAGACAGGGAAGCCATCGTCTCAGAGTAGCTTGAGTCTGGGCAGCAATCGGTAAAAGGGTTAAACAAGTTATACTGTTGAGGCTATTCCAGAAAAAATAATGTTTGACATCACTTTTTGTTTGTGTAAATAGAACTACCCAAACTTTTAATTTTCATTTCTAACAAAATCTATTGCTTCATTAACCCTTTCAACGCTATACACGGCATATGCCGCGATGACGTACGCCGTTCGCCACTGCTATTCGCGGCATATGCCGCGATGAAAAAGGATTTTTCATAAGGACTCTTAAACCATTCGGTTTTCATTCGGGTTCTCTCTAATTTTTCCTCGTTTGAATCTAGGATATGCAAGGTCTCATTTGCGCTTGAAATCCCGACAATTTTTATAGTAAAATCATGCAGTAGAAGGAAAATAGAAGGAAAATAAATACAAATATTTTGACAAATGCAAATGGCGGAAATCGGAAACGAAGCTGTAAATATGGAAAAATTTCAGCATTTCCTTGGCGAAACTTACAACGAGGATTAGTTAAAAGGTTTCTTGTTATCTCAATGTGTTTATTACATAAAATTCGTGTGGGAAATATGATTTGATCGATCATTACGAGACGTAGAAAAAGGGGGGAAACCGGAGGTTGACTGAAATTTTTTAGGACGGAGCTATTTATTTGTGCCACGATTACATAAAACGTTATGTATGGTACAATACGCTACGGAATCGGGCAACTGGTGTCTTCTTTACAATATGGCAGATAAAACAACAAAATAAATGAAGACTAAAAGTAGTTTTTATTCAAAATTCAACACAAATGTAATAAATTACACCTTTTACCTGTTAATTACCTGAAAACGCAGGTAACCTGATAAAAATTTCAGTAAAATAATTGCCTAACATTACAGTTCATGCTCTCCTGAGCATTTTTCATGCAATAACTTTCTCTGTATCTCATATAATAAAAAAGATACAGCAGTCTGAAAAGGAAAATACTGTTCTAATGAATGTACTAAAAAAAAATGCAGCAGCAGCAGCCATTTTTCTATTTTTTTGTGTAGCGTTGAAAGGGTTAAAAAATTTAAAAAACACTGAAAAACATGTAGTTTCCAAACCTCCAATACAATTTTTTTCCTAAAATAGACCTTACTTCAAATTAGCAAAATACCATGACATTCTAATTTCATATAGTTTATAACAAACTTCTATTCTGCACATGAAACAGAAGGGCTATTCCATTAAAATGTATGTGGGAGGGTAGGAAGGGACTTTTGAATTATCCCTAAAACCAGAACGTTTTTTTTTTATAGATAATTTTGCATAATGGTAATGGAAACTTACTGAGGCCACATTTAAAAGAATGTCGGTTTCCCCTCCCCCGGATCTACCCTTTGTAAACAGACCAAGAAGGCAGGTTCTTTTTTTTTTTTTTTTTTTAACTGAATGTGATTGTCATAGCATGGTCACATGAATGGTTTGACTTGTCCAATCCAGGCCACTTATCAGTTGTTTGTGCTCAATTTGAGTGTATTTATTTAGATTATCAATCCTTCTGCTTTCAAGCACTTTCCAAAAATGGAAACATTATTTTCTGGAAAGAAAAAAATAATTTCGATTTTTTTGTGGAAAATAATTTTTTGACCCGGGGGCTTATTTTTGACCCGGGTGGGGGAGGGGAAACAAACATATTTTTAATTTTGGCCTGAAAAAGACATATGACCCACATTCAATAAGTAAACTTTCCTTCCTACCCTCCCACATACATTTTAATGGAATAACCCCAAGACTATTCCAAATATAACTATACCCCAGCAATGTAGCTTCCTGTAGCTCTTATGTTATGTACATTAAGTCCTATCCCGCCTGCTGATTTGGATATAAGGGCACATTGTTTCAACGTGTCGTAGATCCCCTCAATACTGTCTGAATGCATGGTCAATAAGAAACAGCTGAAAAACAAAATTGACAATACAATACAAGAATCCAGTTACTGTGGACTAATATTCGTTGGATACTAATTTTCGTGGATTTCAAGGGTACAGGAGAACCAGGAAGTTTAACGAATTACATATTTTTCTTATTTAAGGAATGTATGCAGAACTAGCCAAAACAACAAAATAAACATCCACGGATATGCAAGTTTTCCTCAATCCACAAAAATTGGCACCCAAAAAAAAACAAGTGAAACTGTGAGCTACTGCTCACTGATGATACCCCCGCCGCAAGTGGATAATTTTAATAGTGTAAAAATATGCAAGTGTTCGGTAAACAGGAAGTTGTTGAGTGATGAATCTGAAAACGCATCACACGGTATAGCTGACTTGTATAAATCCTGAAACCAAATTTCAGAAATCCTTGTATTGTAGTTCCTGAGAAAAATGTGACGGAAATTTTCTACTTGTTTATCATGTGTAAAATAGTACAAGTGTTCAGTAAACAGGAAGTTGTCGAGTGATAAATCTGAAAACGCATCACACGGTATAGCTGACTTAGATAAACCCTGAAACCAAATTTCAGAAATCCTTGTATTGTAGTTCCTGAGAAAAATGCGACGAAAAATTTTCATGGGACGGACGGACGGACTGACTGACGGAAGGACAGACAGAGGTAAAACAGTATACCCCCCCTTTTTTAAAGCGGGGGTATAATGAATCCACAGTAATTCCTATCATTTAGCATCTTATTCAGAAGTCACTTATGCTTCAATTTTTTTTTAATGAAATCATAAATCTGTTTCCATAGGAATTATATATCCATTTTCAGTGAGCAATGAAATTTATTCAGAACACTTATTCTAAAATTCACTTTATTTACAACTCATGTAAAGGACACATGTACTTGAAAACCTTCCACTATAATGGGATAGTCCAAGGAAAATGCAGATTCAACTAATTTTTTTATTTAAGATGTTAAAATTCTCAAGCAAAAAAATGATGAAGTCTAAGAGTTTGCTACCAAATGCATAATTGTATATTTTTAGCCACAAGCATTTGTTGATTACTTAAAAATATCTTCTTTCTAGCATTTATAAAATTGCAAGCAATATCACCTTCTCTAATAAGGATTCATGAAATTTCTCGACTTTTTTTCTGTCTCAATTTCAATCCCATTTAGAAAATATACAATATTCACCTTGACAGCTGGGGTCGACATGTTCCTGCATTGAACAAGGTTGGTGAGGCATGAGTGAACCATTTCTCTGACAACAAATTGTATGTCTGAAAGAAAACAAAAACATCTGATTTTTACGGCAAACATGCAAATTCCAAAATCATGATTATATTGGTAGTTAAAATCATTAGAATTAATGTTGCTAAAAGTGGGAATGACAATTTTGTGCTAAACAAAAATGTGTTCCCAGTACACGGATCACAGTATCATTTCTATGTTCAGTTGACCATGTAATTAGGGTAAAAACTTTAATTTGGCATTAAAATTAGAAAGATCATATCATATCATAAGGACCATGAGTTCAAAGTTTGAAGTTGATTGGACCAACTTATTAAAAACTACCTTGACCAAAAACTTTAACCTGAAGCCGGACAGACCAGAAAAACATAATGCCCCTCTACTATTGTAGGTTGGGCATAAAAAAATAACCGCTGAAGAGATAAATAATTGAAATGACTTGGGAGGGTCTGAAAATGAGGGTCTGAGACATGGACACCAAGGTAGGTATGAGTGTATTTTGTATTTTTGACGATAAATATTTTCTACACTATAACGATCATCCAATGAATATTTACCTAGTCTTGCAAAAAATAAAACAAACATTCTGCATCCTGATCCATCTTTAAGTGTGAAATTTCCCACTTAAGTCCAAATGTTTAAAAGAGGACACCCATTGACAATCATACCACACCTTCAAGTTCTTTTAATACAAGTATTGACACTGTATCAATCTATTTAAAACTAAAGATGGTGTGTTCAAGGATCTGAGAACTTTTTTACTTTCTGTTCAGGTAATCAGCAAAATAAATTTTAGCAATCACATTTTTTAATCTCATGGGACATTGAACCCAATTTAATTCTATATTCCTACCTCAATAGCAGCCTCTATATCATTTTCGTGTATTCCTACAGCAACTCTCATTAACATGTGTTGGGGACGTTCAGCAACTATAATAAAATAAAACAAGTCATTTTTAGTTGAGACATGTAAAATTATTATAACTAAACAATTGTTTATGAAACAAAATTCAACCTTAGATTGATTTTTGTTTCCTTTGTTTCATTTTGAGTGTTTGCTATGGGGTAAATAACATTTGTTGGTGGTATGGGTTAATAATTTACTATATTTCTTATCTAACAAAAATTAAAAGGTGCAAATATTTCTAACAATCAGATATGAAATAACGAAGTATCAGGTCTCTAACCCTTTCAGTGATTTTGTACCTTTCCAGTGATAAATTAGTTATGACCTTTGAAATGCCTTACCTTTCTGGTCAATTTTCAACAGATAAGACCTTTCCAACGTCTTGAACCCAAAATAGTTGTAGCTGAAATCTCTGTCATAGATCATTGCTGAATTCAGTTTCTGTAAAGTTTAAATAAATCATATAAAGAGATACAATAATTATTGATATTTTTTTGCATTCAACATTCGTTTTTCTTTAAATTGAATTTTTTTAAAGTTAATTCAAGTCTATTATTATTAATTATAAAGCAATCTTAATTCTGTATGTCTGTGCCTGTCCCAATTCAGTAGCCTGCAATTCAGTGGTTGTTTGTTTATGTGTTACACATTTTTTTAATGTTCATTTTGTGTACATAAATCAACATGAACTTCATGAAGCGGGACGGACGATTGCACAGACCAAAAACATAAAACCCCTAAGTGAGGCATAAAAATGACTTGTACAGAACCTGAGACATCTGAGCTCTCAGTCATAAAACTTTACTCAGTACTCAAGAGTACAAAATAAGTGATCGAAACATAAAATCCTGATCAATACTTACATCTGCATGTTTCATGATGATTTCATGGGTTTCTTTGGAGATCATTGGTGAATGTTTTCCAGTTTTTGGATTTATCCATTTATATAAATCATCACTGACCTCTGAAAATGTAAATATTTGTTTAAGGCCATATTAAATATTAGTATCTCCTATAACATCTTTGTAAGAAAATAGGGAAGGTAGAATTTTTTTATTTTATCTAAACTCAAGATTTAATTTATATTGAGTCTACATGGTCTATGGGAGAGACATTCTGACAGTGCTTATTGAAAAATGACAAAAAAACTTTAAGGTAGGCTATTTCCAAACTCAAAATTTAGAGTAGGTAGGGAAATAAACACTTATTTTTTTATTTGGCCTAAATGTACATTTTTCCCCTGGCTACTCAGGGATGATTCCAGGTGTTTTCAAATGGGTCCCTTGAACATCAAATTGCAGGGCTCACGCTACCAGGCGACTTGGGCGAAGAAGTCGCCTTCCCGACCGTCACTTCGCTTTCCTCGACCCCCAAAAGCGAAAACAAGTCGCCCTGTTCTTGACGACAGTCGCTTTCAGTCGCTTCCGTCATCGGACATTTTCAATTTTTACCAAGTTGATGAAACATCAAATTTTTATTGATAATTAAAGAATTTCAGACATAAACGATTCATTATCTTTTGAAAAGAGGTTGAAGCATTGTCTTCGCAGTGTGTAGCAGGTTATTTGATAAAAATACAACTTTTTATCACTTCGTGGGTGCCACTTCGTGCATTTCTGCAAGTACCGGTGCTTGTTACTCGAAAACGTACATCAACCTCAATTTCGGCGGCAAAATAAGTTTGTTACTACATTTAAACGTGATAAAAGTTGCCTCCAGTAAATTTTAATCCATTTATTGCATTAAAAACGTCATGTTTCTTTCCACATAACTTGTCAAACATCGTTTATTTTTGTAAATTTTCTTGCATTCGTCCGCCATTGACCGATTTCTAATCTACGGATCTGAACCGGACCAGCTATGACCGAAATCCGTACTTTTACAACAATTACTACGGACGCACGGATGGAACAGCTGACAGAAGAATATTGATCCCAAAGGGAAAAATTACGCATTCCACACGCATTAAGAGACTTTTGGTTACATCTAATTGATTGGTGTATATAATTCCTTATATTTTTTATGGATTGTTTCAAACTATTGATTAAAGTTACTTAACTCTGAGACTATTATACTAATATCAATATATTATGGCCCAGCTTAATAACTTTTATATTTTTTTTATGAAAAACACTGAATGTCATACACAAGATAATTTTTAATTAAATTGTAATTGATATATTATAATTTCTTTACATTTTTTTAAATATTTTTTATTTTTTTAGTGCTAGATATTTAGTTGGTAGTTTCTCACAAGCTTAAACAACTTTTAATTTCAAATGTTACTTTAATTGTAATTTTTTTACTCAGATATGAATTGAACAGTATAAAAAAAACATTATTTACATATATGGCCCTTTATACTATTGTAAAATCCAAACATTGTATCGCACAGCGCGAATGAGCACTTCTCTTTCAAATCTCACCACTTCTCCCTATCAGTTTCAAAAAGAGAAGTCACTTCTCCCTATAATTCTGAAGTAGTGTGAGCCCTGAATTGGGAATTTTTATTCCAATTGGGAATTATTTATGCATAAAATCTAAGACGAAATAATATCATTTTCCTGTAAAAACTACCATTTGCATTACCAAAATCATTGCACACGATTTATCTTATAAATATTTTTTTCTGCGAGATATTTTATAATTAACATTATTTATAGTGTATAAGATATTTTATATAGTTTATAAGGTATCTTATATAGTTGATAAGATATCTCATATAGTTTATAAGATATTTAATATAGTTTATAAGATATCTTATATATTTAATAAGGTATCTTCTTACGTTATTAAGATATCTAATGAATATATTTCATATCTTATAAACAATATAAGATATCTTATAAACTTAATAAGATTGATATAGTTTATAAGATATCTTATATTGTTATAAGATATCTTAACTAGTTTATAAAATATCTCATATAGTGTATAATATATCTCATATACATGATATAGTTTATAAGATATCTTATATAATTCATAAAATATCTTATATTGTATATAGTGTATAAGATATCTCATATAGTTTATAAGATATCTTATATAATTCATAAAATATCTTATATTGTATATAGTGTATAAGATATCTCATATAGTTTATAAGATATCTTATATAGTTCATAAGATATATACTTTATAAGATATCTCTTATATTTTAAATATATAAAATTATTTTGAAAATTGTAAATTTCATAAATTTTATAAGATATCTTATATAATCTATAAGATATTTTATATATACTTACACCTTATGTAAGAATCCTGGATTTTGATTGGTTGATAGCTAGTGTATTTTTCACCAATTTACTGTTTTCAAATGAATATCGTTCAATTTTAACGCCGCCGGGGTATTTGCCAAAATGATATACCTTGTTTACCCTCTCTGCCGTTGTATTTGTCAAAAAATACTATATCATACTGAACGCTTGTAACGTCACGATCATCAATGCGTTTTTGAACATTAACATTCGGTGTAATTAAACAGATATAGCATGTTCTTGAGGGGTATTTGCGAAAAATACCAGTCTTGAGAATGAATTTCCCTCAAGTTACGGCTCGCGAAATTGATCATTCTCTCGACTGTTATTTTTCACAAATACCCCTCCTTAACATGATATATCTGTTTAATATCTTATAAACTATACAAGATATCTTATAAAGTGTATACGATATATTGAAGTTAAATTAAATAGCAAGACGGCTTGCAATATAAACCAAGCTGAAAAAAATCACCCATTTGGTATTTTTTCAACAGGTCATCTTTATAAATTTACTTTGATTCAAATGGATTTCAAATTGATTTGGCCCATTGTCGTATTCAGAAAAGCAATAACAAAATAGTATATACTTAATTGATAAGATATATTTAAAGCAATTGACCAGTGAACTTCAAAATTATTTGGAAAATTGTAAAAGAATAAATAAGTAAAAGAATAATTGTAATTAACTTAAAACGACATTATACAGGCATGAACCGGAAAGTAATTCTCAAAAAGTTGATGGTATTCCGTAACTAAAGAAGAAGAAAAGATCATTTTCATAACTTTTGAAACAGTTCCATATCTGTGACATATCGTATTTCATGAATGGTCTATCATCAACATTATTTTTCAAAAACGCTCAAACTTTTGTCTTTCGAGGAAATAGTGCAAAATTTAAAAATTTTTTTTTTACAAAACAAGTTTTCATCAATTTTCTTAACCAGTTCTGCTGGGCCATCTGCTTTAACGAGATTTGCGCCAAATAAAATGTATTCATCAATGTTATATCAAATTTTAAATTTGCTCTTAGCCAAGGTCTGCTTTGACACCAGTGACCTATTTTGACAAAAAGCATGTTTTTGGTCAACCTGCTGAGCGATCTACTTTTACGAGATCAAATACTCCCATAACATTTTAATCAATTGAATCCGGCTGCTAAAATTGTTTACCTCATGTTGACATTTAAAATCAAATCGTTGTTAAGATTCCACTAAAGTAAAAATATAAGACACTTCATAAACATCTAAACTTTGCTTATATTTTTCAACCTATAACGAATAAAGTCCTAAACTTTTCCAGAAATACCGATTTTTATTTTATTTTCATGAATTGGGAATATATATTCACAAATATTTTTTTGGGGCCGCTGGCCAATTTTAGGGCCGCTTGGCGGCCCTAAACTATATAGTGGAATCATCCCTGCTACTGATATGTGTTTCATACATAACTGCCTATAGAAGTACTTTTTTCACTTTTAATAATAATTTAACATAATTTTTTAATATTAAAACGACATGTAAATACAAAATACAAGTATCGTACCAGGGAATACACTTCGAAAATGGGATAATCATCAAGAGACAATTTTATTAATTTACAAATCTGAAATTTTCATTGTCGAAAATAACACCCAGTTCGGCAACTGTTTTAAAACATTTTATGTTTGGCCTGTTGTTGTAGACCTAATTGGTTTTTTTTAATTTGAACTTTAACAAGAATCTGCAGCTGATAGTAATAAGATAATATATTTAACTGTAAAAAAAATGTCATCATTATTTAAAATTGTCCCGTTATTACCTACCACTAAAGACTTTCTTTGTTTCCTTGTGCAAATTTGAGATAGCAATTCGGGCAGCCAGTTGGGCATAATCTGGATGTTTGGTTGTCATGGTAGCAGCAGTTTCGGCAGCCAGATTGTCCAGTTCCACAGTGGTGACACCTGGATATAACCCATTTATAACCTTCAACGTAATTGCTGCCTAAAAAAAGCAAGAGGAATATGCTATACACAACTAGTGAACACATGTATGTCAAAAAACAAAAAAAAAACATAAAAACTTGCATGGTATAAAATGTGTTTCTTTTTCAAGTTGCTACAGTACAATTGTTCCCAATAATCAATGATAAATTTGACAATATCATACTTGTAAAGAATATCAATGAATGAAATACTTACAGGGTCTACAAAATCTGAATTCAATCCATAGCACAGCTTCTGTATTCTTGAAGTGATCTTGTCAAACATAACCTTTTCTTGTCTCCCATCTGAAATAATGCACAAAGTTTTGTGAACCATGACTTTTGCCATGTAAAGCATCTTCCTGGTTTTAACCGTTTTAGTTTATTTTACATAATTAGTAACTTTCAAAAGAGTCACATAATTTTAAGATGGACATAATTTAAGGTCAACAAAGTCTTTATATGACCATCCTGTTTTCCACAATGCATTCACAGTTGTTAAACATTGATTTTTCTAGCTTTCCACATGGTCTGATAATCTGACCATTCCAGCTGGTAAATACCCCATATTTTCCCCAATTTTGGGAGGAAAATTCACAAACGATCTCAAAATTTATTGTCATCTTTATTATTAATGACAGCGATGTTCATTTTGTTCAACCAATAGCTATTGACCAGGGTCCTTTTCCCTAAAATACCTAGAAACAAGAATGTGTCCATAGTACACAGATGCCCAACTCGCACTATCATTTTCCATGTTCAGTGGTCTGAAATTGGGGTCAAAACTTTAATTTGGAATTAAAATTAGAAAGATCATATTATAGGGAACATGTGTACTAAGTTTCAAGTTGATGTGACTTCAACTTCATCAATAACTTCATGTACCTTGACTTGTCACCAAAACTTTAACCTTGCACTATCTTTTTCTATGTTCAGTGGACTGTGAAATTGGGATCAAAACTTTGATTTGGCATAAAAATTAAAAAGATCATATCATGGGGAACATGTGTACTAAGTTTCAAGTTGATTGGACTTCATCAAAAATTACCACGACTAAAATCTTTAGCCTGAAGCGGGACAAACGGAGGGACCCACAGACCAGAAAACATAATGCCCCTCTACTATCGTAGGTGGGCATATTAAACCTGTTGATTCTCATTGTCATTAATCAATATCTACCTAGACATACAGCACCATCTCATATGCACTTATAGCTGAGCATAGTAAAAGAATATGCATAAGTTTTTTAAGTGGCTTTAAGTACAATGTTAGAATATTATTCTTTGGGTGAGTGATTATAAAAGATTAACTACAATGTATAGGCAACTTGTACAATAGAATCAGGTCAGTTTTCCATTATCTCACTACAATTTTAGATGCAACTTATTTAAATGGCAGATCAAGAGAGGGATTTGTTCCAGGGGTTTGGAACACCACCCTCCCCCTTTTTTCCTTTTATTAGTGAGGATCAATATGCTTTTGAATGGGGACATTCCAATTTATCCAGTGTTTATCCCCTTTTATAAATGACTGGATCTGCCCCTGAAACGCAGGGCTCACGCTACCAGGCGACTTGGGCGAAGAAGTCGCCCTCCCGACCGTCACTTCGCTTTCCCCGACCGCCAAAAGCGAAAACAAGTCGCCCTGTTCTTGACAAAAGTCGCTTTCAGTCGCTTCCGTCATCGGACATTTTCAATTTTTACCAAGTTGATGAAACATTAATTTTTAAGTGATAGTTAAAGAAATTCAGACATAAACTATTCATTATCTTTAGAAAAGAGGTTGAAGCATTGTCTTCGCAGTGTGTATCAGGTTATTTGATAGAAATACAACTTTTTATCACTTCGTGCATTTTCGCAAGTTCCGGTGCTTGTTACTCGAAAACGTACATCAACCTAAATTTTGGCGGCAAAATAAGTTTGTTACTTCATTTAAACGTGATAAAAGTTGCCTCCAGTAAATGTTTAATCCATTTATTGCATTAAAACCGTCATGTTCCTTTCCAAATAACTTGTCAAACATCGTTTATTTTTGTAAATTTTCTTGCATTCGTCCGCCATTGACCGATTTCTAAACTACGGATCTGAACCGGACCAGCTATGACCGAAATCCGTACTTTTACAATAATTACTACGGAAGCACGGATGGAACAGCTGACAGAAGAATATTGATCCCAAAGGGAAAAATTACGCATCCCACACGCATTAAGAGACTTTTGGTTACATCTAATTGATTGGTGTATATAATTCCCTATATTTTTTATGAATGATTCAAACTATTGATTAAAGTTGCTTAACTCTGAGACTATTATACTAATATCAATATATTATGGCCCAGCTTAATAACTTTTATATTTTTTTTATGAGAAACACTGAATTTCATACACAAGATAATTTTTAATTAAATTGTAATTGATATAATTTCTTTACATTTTTTTAAATAATTTTTTTTTTAGTGCTAGATATTTAGTTGGTAGTTTCTCACAAGAACCTTAGTAAAACTTAAACAAATTTTAATTTCAAATGTTACTTTAATTGAAATTTTTTACTCATATGAATTGAACAACATAAAAAGAACATTATTTACATATGGCCCTTTATACTATTGTAAAATCCAAACATTGTAGCGCACCCGCGCGAATGAGCACTTCTCTTTCAAATCTCACCACTTCTCCCTTTCAGTTTCAAAAAGAGAAGTCACTTCTCCCTATAATTCTGAAGTAGTGTGAGCCCTGAAACTGAAGCATTAGTAAATATCATTATGTTCTAATTCGCCAAGCTTAACCGAACATAAATTATTTAGTCAATAAAACTCAACACATGTATACAATAGGAATGAGCTCTCCTTGTGAGTAGCACACTTATACTTTATTTTTTATTTTTCTTCAAACATCAAAACCATTTCATATATATTCATATTTCAATAGTCATTTAAACGTCCATCTGCATCAAATAACTCATCCAAGCAAATCACACAATTTTCTCAATACAACAAAACACCGTATCGGGACTCCATCCCACTAAAAATCAAAATCAACAACAATCTACAAAACACAATAAATACATTATTATTACAAGTTATCTTGTCACATCATTAAACTGTCTAACTCAAATCTATCAAAATGGGTGGGGTGGGTGGGGGATATGTATAACGAAACGGAAGGTATGCTACTCAGTAAAGGCAGAACGTTGAATAACTGGTTATAAAAATATCTTATATTCAGTGTTTTCCTTTTTTCACTAAGGTAAGGTGGGTGTTTTAAAAAAATAACTTGCAACCGGGTGGTTTTTTTTTAAATGTCCAACCTTTTTTAATTTACTGTGGGTGCACGTGGGGGTCACAGAAATAAAGATTAGTATAATATTCACATTTTATAGAGTTGAACAAACATAAATAGAAGTAGTCATATTAATTGTCAAATATTCTTTGATTTTATTTTTTCAAAAATTTATCTCTTTTATCTTATTTGGTCTAGTATTTTCTTTATCATCATCGTCATCTTCCTTTCTTTTCCCCCAATTGATTAATGAAAACATTGAAATTTGACGATTGGACACCATTTTTGTCAATGAAAACAAGGCGGAATTAGTATTCAAATTTTAAAGGTACGGAACCGAAAAAAATCCGGATTTTGAAAAAAAAGCCGACCACCTCCTAAAATCGAAAGGTGGTCGGCACACCCGGCTTAAATGCCGAATGGAAAACACTGTTTATTTATAATGAGATTCTGCACGAGAATCACGATCCTAACCTCGTACAAACGGGTAGAATACCTGCATTGCGACATACAATAGCCAATCAAATCATACAATAACAAACCAGGTATGCAACCATGTGCTCATCAACACGAGTTAAACATAAACAAACACAGACATGTGCTTCCGATACTATTACATAGATGCCAACCCCCTTTTGACACAATCAGTAACAAACTATCAAATTTTCCGTATTTTTGAAAAGTTTTCAGTAATCATTCATAAACGTGCATTTACCAATAAAAATTACTGACGAGTGGTTGCAAAGTGATGTACACTAAAATTTGTCATTTAACAAGTTGTCTGTAGTATGTATTCCATTCATTAATTGTTCAGATGTTCTCGACTCAACCATTTTTGTTTTGTCAAGGAGAAGTAGAGAAAGCGGGAAAGCTACTTAATAAAATGCAAGTTTGCCTCTTCGGAAGTCAGTTAGTTACCCAACAATAGGTTGATAACTCCCGAGAAACCGGAAGCATTACATTGGCGTTTCCTAAATACTGGACCAGGACAGAAAAGTAATGATAAAAATCCGCGTTTTACAAAATTGAACGTCGATGATTGGGAATCCGTAACTATTCGACTTTGACCGTAATAGCGTAGTTTTTATCGCAAAATCGGAAAAACTATGGAAACATCGTAATGGTTGGCATCTATGCTATTATATAAATATATTAAATGTCAGATTCACCAATTATTTTTTCATCACTCGAGGGCCAATTTAAATGAATCCAAGACCTTCAGGCGTCTTCAGCAGCAAGAAATCAGTGCATCCATATTGGACATGCAAATATCCACTTTTTAATGTGGATTATGAGCTCAGACGTCCTACGGCCCTTGTTTGACTGCTCAAAATCCAACAAAGTCAAAACTAAATGATCATAGGCGGATCCAGGGGGGGGGGGACCCTGCACCACCCCCTTTCATGGGAAAAATTTGGTCGATTATATAGGGATTCACTGAAGCATGACTGGAGAGGGCCCCCCCCCCCCCCCCCCCCTTTTAGGAAAAGTTCTGGATCCGCCACTGATGATTTCATGGTGATGGACTCCAAGGATGCTGTCAAAGCAAAAACTAAAACAGTGATCAAGACTTACTTCCTAATTACCCCAAACCTGTTGAAGCTTTTACAAGTTTATTTTTAACCACAAGCAGTATCAAGAAAATATCAATTTTAAAATTATGTGAATGTTTTTTAAAAATCATATTTACTTGTTTAGGTCAAACAATATAATGAGAGTTTCATTGTTACACAGCTTCTGACCTTTTTAGTGAAATAAACAATAATAAGTGTTTGGGTACGCCAAACAAGTCCGATTTTTTAAAGTTTCCTTTTTCATTTTTTTCAAATTTTCTTTATCTTTTTTAATGCATTATTTGTTTAACGTTTATTATTGCTCGTATTTCTTACCTCTTTTGTTGACAAACATTGTATCTGCTATAATTTTCAGGTAAATGAAAATAAATTCAAGATTTATTAAGTTTTTTGTTGGACGTTTCTTTGTCTTCTTTCTCAATATCTGGCGCCAAATTAAACTTCCCGCGGTTGATTACAACTTCCTGTTGACAACACGCCCTCTAGAAATCTTACTACAAACCAAATACGAACAAAGAGCATAGTACACCACGACGTACTCGTGGGCAACAGTAGTATACCGAAGTTCAAAACTCAGAAATCGATAGAAAAAAAACAAATATGGGTCACAACCAAAACCGAGGGAAACGCATTAAATGCAAGAGGAGAAAGATGACACAACATTAAAATGTAATACACACAGACAAAAGTTATCAAAGGTATCAGGATCAGTACTGACGCCAGACGCCGCTTTTAGTCTACACAAGACTCATCAGTGACGCTCATATCAAAATATTTATAAAGCCAAAAAAGTACAAAGTAGAAGAGCATTACGAACTAAGCATTAGACAAAATCCAATGAATATAACATTAAAACTTAATACCGATGAATTTGGGATAGAAAAGTACCATGACACGTCTTATGAATAATGTGAATTCACACTCAAATATAAGAGAAAAAAAACGACACAACACAAACACAACGTTAAAATATAACACACAGAGAAACGAACTATTATAATATAACAATGACCATATGCCCTACTTTACACAGGATATTTTTTAAAGAAAAAAATGGTAGGTTGAACCAGGATTTGTGGCATGCCAAACCTACCGCTTTAATGGCCATGTTAACTTATAACATTAAAATGACAACACAATATTACAGAACTACAATACAAATCATTGAAATAGGAGAACATATTTGACAAAAGAAACACACGAATAATAGCTAAAAAAAGGCCTCAGGTTTAAAATTTAATACGCCAGAAGTGCGTCAAGTTCGTTAATCACGCAAGACTTACTAGTGACGCCTAGATACAAAAGTTTGAAAGTTTGAATGCTATGCATTATGGTAATGGCATAAATAAAAGGTGAACGATTATAGAAGCCCTTTAATTATCCTTCGAAATGAAATTTTCGAGTTTAGTATGACGTCCATATAATATTTTGAATGAACAACTGAATAAAAACATATTTTTTTTATTACGGGACCAGCTGAGGCCTACCTCCGGGTGTTGGATTTTCTGGCTGCGTTGAAGACCCGTTGGAGTCCTTCTGCTATTATCTGCTCTCTAGTCGGTTTTTTTTTGTCTCTTTGACATATTGAATTTCCAATCCCCATTTTCAGTTTAAGTAGAATAGAATAGAAAATTTTATTTTTTTGTCGGGTTACATAAAAATATGTAATTTATAAATATTTTTTTACCAGAACGAGAATTACTTTTGTTGGTCACATTAGTCAACAAAATTAGTCAGTCTTCCCAGTGGCTCTATTGTTTCACTTTTCAATGTTGACATTTTTATACATAAATGAAGATGTTAAACACATGAGTATCCCATCTCTAGCTAAGAATTATAACGGCATTGATGGTTGAGTGAAAACGGATTTATATTTATGATTTGCAAGCCAATTTGATCAGATATTTTGAACTTGTTATGGAATTTTACCTTTTCCGAATCTAAAGGACTATGGGTAATCTCATTGTTCGTACACCAAAAATGATAATAACGTCACGTCATTGGTTGAATTTCCATTGTTTAGAACGTTTTAAACCAATCACAACGTCAGTTTGGTGTATGCTTTTGAAAATATTACCTAGAATGCATTATATCATCTGAAACGGCCAAATTGACCGGATATAGCGGAATATTATATGAAAATTCCTTTCTTATATATATTTGTTTATAAATATATGAACAAATCAACAATCTTTATTTTTTAAGGGATCTCTGGATTGGTTCTACGTAAACACATGCGCGAAGGTAGATCTATCTATCTTTTCCCTGTATATTTGTAATATATTGCTTTATCCGACTAGTGTTTGATTAATACAGAGACATATATACACATGTCTCTGATTAATGTCAGGGATTAAAAATAAAAAATAAAACCTGAATATAATAAATGACAGTTTTGATGTAGCCATGGAAACTAAAGATAATATTACCTGTCATCTAATTAATTTAAGCAAAAGAAAACATAAAACGCCTGTTTCGATATATGATAATCTATCTATATATTAATACACAGATATACGATATAGGAACGAGATAAGATAACATATTTATGCACCTATATATGTATCAATTGTTGATTTTGGTTACAAATGTTATTGTTACAGGCTAATTAATAACCAAGTTCACGTGAAGGTGGAGCAATATATATTGAATTAAAGGCTTATCTTACTGAAAAATCTTTTGAAAACAGATATTTAAATTTCTTAAATTATTAAAAATCGAATTTCAGAAAAAAAGAAGGATAAAGGACATTCGTCACTATATAGAACTGATAACACAACATGTGTTTTACTTTCAAATGCCATTGTGTATACTTCACAGTGTACATGCAGCTGAATCGGTTATTTGAGATTATCGACTACAAATTTAACATCTCATTCAGTTTTTACCAAACAGTATCTCATTGTACTTTAGCCAGATTGAGAGTTTACGAAGGTCGAGAAACTCCTATACTGCTTCATAATGTTTATACCAGATTTTTATTGGTTTATATGATCAAATTAAGCGTAACTTTACAGCCAATTACATTGAGTGTGTAGGCAGTGGTGGTATCTTACTTGGTTAGCTTACTTATTAGCTGAACCGTGCAAGAAGTTATTATTAGGGTAGGTAAACTACCCTCCTTAAATAGTAGACTAGTCCGACAGATAACTAATCTATATGTCTGTAGTACTAGGCTACTTCGAAAAAGGGTAGTATACCTTACCTAATAACGACTTCACGGTTCAGCAAGCAAGCAAGCTAAAAGCAGGCTAACCAAAAATATTACCTTTGTCTACAAACTCATTGTAATTGGATGTAAAACAAAACGACTGAATGCATCTTTTTTAAAAGTAAATGCAACATATTCGAAAACAAAATAAAAATTTATGATATAAAATTCAAAAAATTAGAGGGTATATACAAATCACAACTATTTGAGAGAGTGTCATAAGAGATAACTCAGAAATGATAACGAAGAAGATACATAAACTTCGGACGGTTTTGGTCGAGTATGGGAACTTTTTCGGTCAATTTTCTGTATATTCAAAGACACAACTCCGAATCGACAGACTGACAGACTTGAGAATATGGATTAAGGAACAAGAAGTCGAATTTTAAAAGAAGTTGAAATAAGGAGACCAGAATCATCGAGTTAAAAGCTAAATATGAAAAACACCTCATCAATCATATACGAGTTATGGTAGGGGTCCTCCAATTCTGTATCTTTTATGATTTTTAGGCCATTTTTCTATGTATTCTCAATCTAATTAAAAAATAGATCTCCCATTTCGTTATACTATATACGTTACTACATATATAGTAACGTGGTATTTCGAAATAGGAGATCTATATTTTAATTAGATTGATGTATTATTTTAATTTTTTTTATCCATATTCTCTATTCTGGTTATTTCTGAACCCGATTATTCTCTATTCTTTATTTTTTTGGGGCTTAATTTTCTCCCTTTTTTTTGTCTTCTGGCTTTTGTTCTACTCATTTTGCTCAAAATTGTTTATTCTGTAAACCGCATCAAGAAGCCAGCAATTCGTCTACAAAAGACTCATCAGTGATGCTCATATAGGAAAACCAAAATGAAGCACAAAGTTGAAAAGCATTGAAGGATTGTAAAATTCCGAAAGTTTTTTGCAAAATAAAAGCTAAGGTTGCCAGAGGTAGAAACTCCTTAGTTTTATTTTAACAATTCATAGTATTGTAAACAGTTTTTTTAAATTTATAAATATGACCATTTCAATTAATGATAATTCATGACACACAGTATATGGTACTGACTACTGAAATGCATTACACACCCTGGTCCTTTGTTTGTTTGATGACTCCCCGCCCCCCCCCCTATAAATTGCCCCATATCACCACCCTTTGTTGCTAGTTCGTGTGTGGTCGATCATAACATATTAATCTTAATCATCACAATGACACGTCCATTGACAAGAACAGAAACTATGGAAGTATAATATTGGCATTTACCCTGTCAATATATAATATACTGCCATGCTAAAACTAATCATACAATAAAGATAGAAGTGAGTTAGGGTTTTGAAATCCTGAAACAATATTAATATTGGAAGTCATGTACTCATGAATGTATGTCTGCCTCTAGAAAATGAGAACAGGCTTAGTAGATTTTTTATTCTGCATCAATGTATTTATAATCATCTTCAATTTTTGTTGAAAAGGTTTTTCAATGGTAAATCGATCATCGAAAATATATTTCAAAATACATATCTCCATTCATGTTCTTGAAAAGTTTTTGTTAACTTGTTAATAACGGTAAATAGAAGAATGTGTTTCATTTCCCCCCAACATGAACGGACGTCCCTGTACTTAAAACCGGTAATCTTTAAACTCAGCCATATTTAACAATATATAATGTGTTACAAAGTGTCACATATATATAACTATACTTACATACTTCCTGATATACTTATGTATATTTCCTTGGCTTACATTTTCTGTCTGATACGGTGTATCCGTTCTGACTTAAACGTTATAAATATTTACATATAGCCTGGTATATACGCTTGAATTTTGATATTGTTCATCGTCATTTTCTTGTTATGAATACAAGGAAATGTGGTATGTTTGCCAAGACAGCTATCATCCACATAAATGTAAGCAGCTATACGACCTTCAACAATGACAATAACAGTTCCGGTGTTAGTCATCAATAAAAAGCCCAAAAATGACAAAATGGTTAGAAAACAAAAGTCTGTTTTGAAATATCTGCTTGGTTTGCTTAAGCTTCTTATCATATGGAGAAATGTGAAAACAGATATAACTTTAAAAAAGTGCATGTACCAAATCATGAATATATACAGGCGCCGATCCAGGGGGGTGGAGGAACCCTGGAACCCCCCTTTTTTGGCAGTTTTTCACTTTTTCCGTCGTTTGATTTATATCAGTTTGCAGACTTCCCCTTTTGAAATTAGCATTGGAGTTGGTATTTTCGTTATACTAGAAAACTTTTCCTAAGGGGGGGGGGGGGGGGGGCGCTGACTGACCTAAGGGGGGCCCACTCCAGTCGTGCATCAGTGATTCCCTATATAATCAACCAAATTTTTCCCACGAAAGGGGGGCGGGCCCCCAGGCCCCCCCCCCCCTGGATCCGCCTATGATTATGTGCAAGATGTTTTCCGTAAATCTTATTTTCATACATACTAAAATCAAGGTTTATTTTCCTGCAACTCATATCAAAAACAATGTTCAAAGCACAAAAGAATCCGTTAATTTTAATTTGACACCGTTATAATGATTTCTTTTAATTCACTTCAAATTACATCTAGCCTCGAGTCAAATTTCTACAAATTTAAGCTGTAATAAAACTTTGTTTAGCATATACATATACGACCACAAAATATATCATAATACTATACATGCATTAAAGTTCAACCAGCTGAAACAAAACAAAAAGTGTTCCTCAGAGTGGGAGACTAATATTAATTTACTTTTTTATTGGTCTTGTCAGTCGTTCTGGCAGATAAGAAAATAACATTTCATATTTCAGAAAACTTTTTTAATATAGCTAAGCAATTTAAGTTTGTATCAAAATAGTGCTAAAAATAACTTATAACTACAAGTTTACAAAAAAGTATAACTTTGAAAGATATCTATCGTATAGAACAGAACAGAACAGAACATATTTTATTTCCAATTAAGGGCCCACAAGGGGCATACAGAGCATACATGAATAAGGCAAAAGAATATTGATTTGCATAGATACATAGATACAAACAATTTTTCAATCTGAAACAATTCTTGACATACCCCACTTTTTCCCCCCCCAAAGCTTGCTCAAATATATCAGATAAAAAACATTAACAAATGCTCCTATATCTTACAACAAAAAAATGTAACAATATACTATAAATTACAATACAACACACGACTAAACTTCCTGAGCGGATTAAAGGTTAGAAGTTTGTTCATTATTATGCAGGTTTTATAAAATATCTTCCGCATCAAATGTAAATATTTTATAGTTTTAATGGAATTAAGGAAGAAAAGATTTCGGTGTTTTTATCCGATTTTAAATTGAAAATCCGGGTTTTTATTATATTCTCTTAAAGTATGAGTTGGTGTAATTTCCGAACATAGTTCCTTCGTATTTCCTATAGATATAATATAATTATACAATTAATAAAAGTAAACTATTAAAGGTCAAAGTATGGCCTTCAACCTATAACTACTTATGGTATATACACAAAATTAAAGCTTTTTCTCGGTGAATAACTCTCAATTTATTCATTTATTAACCTATATGATTTCACGTCCAGTGAAGAGTATCACATGTGCCACAATAGAATAAAACCCTTTTATATATACAAGAATAAGATAACAATGGAATCCCCCTTCTCTCTCTCTCTCTCTCTCTCTCTCTCTCTCTCTCTCTCTCTCTCTCTCTCTCTCTCTCTCTCTCTCTCTGTCTCTCTCTCTCTCGCTCTCTCTCTCTCTCTCTCGCTTTGATAAGAATAAGATAACAATGGAAGTTCCCCCCCTCTCTCTCTCTCTCTCTCTCTCTCTCTCTCTCGCTCTCTCTCTCTCTCTCTCTCTCTCGCTTTGATAAGAATAAGATAACAATGGAAGTTCCCCCTCTCTCTCTCTCTCTCTCTCTCTCTCTCTCTCTCTCTCTCTCTCTCTCTCTCTCTCCCTCCCCCTCTCTCTCTCTCTCTCCCTCTCTCTCTCTCGCTCTCTCTCTCTCTCTCTCTCTCTCTCGCTTTGATAAAAATAAGATAACAATGGAAGTTCCCCCTCTCTCTCTCTCTCTCTCTCTCTCTCTCTCTCTCTCTCTCTCTCTCTCTCTCTCTCTCGCTTTGATAAGAATAAGATTACAATGAACAATGGGAGTTTCACCCTCCTCTGTCTGTCCGTGGAGTTTCACCCTCCTCTGTCTGTTCGTCTATCTGTCAGTTTGCCTGCCCACCCACTCCCTCTCTCTCTCTCTAGATTTATGGCTTTCAAATATGGGAGTTTCGCCCTCCTCTGTCTGCCTGCATGTCCCTACCCCCCCCCCTTTTCCCGCACTGGTTTGGAAATATACCGTATTCGTCTTAAATAATAAAAGTACGATCTAGTTTTTGTTACAAACAATTAAAGTCTCCTGTAGGTGTTTCAACTTTTCATTTTGTTCTTGCTTATTCGCACAAATTATATAGTTGAAATATATATATCCATTGTTAGAAAAGGTTGTCATAGTAACGGAAAAGTGTCGCATTAATGTATGCTATATCTTTTTTCATAACTATAATTAATAAATATATATCTCTTTTCATTATTATCAGATAATCAATTAATCGGACATCAAACAATTGGCATTAGCTGAGTGTAGTCATCAAAGTCATCACACAATGATTCAACCGCTGTCTCATCAAAATATAGTTCTCTCGCGGAGGAATATAATCGATGAGCACTCCCAGTACTTGAATACTGTTCACACTTCACTTGCTTGTCTGACTGCAGCGAAGGAAGACGTGAATTTAAATTGTAAGTTAAAACTTAAAAATACATTTCCTTATTGTCAAGTACTAGCATTACTTTTCATTTTTAAAAAGGGAATTTAAATTATGCAGATTACTATCTATTGAGGCCGGTTAAACATTCAATGCACGATTACACATATATATGTTAAAAACTTATTATATTATAAATAATATTTATTTTGTAGATTAACCATGGCAGACAAACCAGATCTCGAGGAAGTAACTAAGTTTGATAAATCAAAATTGAAGAAAACAGAAACACAAGAGAAAAACCCTTTACCGACCAAAGAAAGTAAGTATATATTTTCTTTTCATATTTTTTTTCTTTCATCCTTATTTGTTAGCTATTTCAGAGAAGCTTTTGTATAAGCCGATGCGGTGCTGCCCGCAGTGAAATGGCCCTCTTGTTATGTAAATATTATATTTATTTATTATGACAGCTTCTTTCACGCAACGCTTCTTTATTTGTCCGAGTATTTGCCAAAGGATAGAGGTAAAATAGTTTTACACTGGTGTGTGTTACCCCCTTGTTGAACTTTAATGGTCTTGGGTTTTTTAAACAAAGAAGAGTAGACGCACCTTTTAATCTATTTGCTTAGGTCATTTTACTTTTAACAGGGATATGTATTAAAAAGTAAAAGTATTTCTACAATTTCTTCTCACTTCCTATGTCTGCAGGTGGGGCACGCCTGTCGGCAAATTGGTATCATAGTAGGGACAAAGGTTAATCCAAGTCAAGAGGCCACTAAATAGCCATATAGTTTTATGGAGGAAATAACATATCATTTTACGATATAATTTATAATAATCAAATTTTTCTCTGTTTTTGATCGATTTATTAAACGGGAAATTATAACCCTCGTTTGACATCGTCTGCTAGCTATAGACAGATGTTTCCTATGAGTCACATGTAATGCATTTTCTTTCTACTGTCGTATGCAAATTCCATTCATTTTATGTAGAAATTAAGATGTTATATTTGACTGTTGACCCCAAAATACTTCCTTTTTGTTACATAATCTTGTGTGATTCAATCTAATTAAGAATATTTATCAAGCGAAATGCATTGTTAATTGGCGGCAAATATCCTTGAGCAGACGATGACAGATATGTGTAGTGGAATAGTACATGCATGTTGATCTTTACCATGTTTACCGTAGCATTAATGGGTCGAATATGATGAATGTTCCATACCCCTACAAAACAAAGATTTTGGATATAACAAATATTCTTTTTCAAACAAGGTTAAGACCCTATCCTATATGGTCTGCTGTAATACCAGTCGCTTTGTTCTGTTTTCATGCTTATACTTTAAAATCGTTACTCCATTAGAAATGTGTTTCCTTGTCTCATTTCCGACATATATGATTTCCGCATAAAGTTGCAAATAAAGTCTAGAGATATATGCGGATCCAGGATTTTGGAAAAAAAGGAGACCCCAAAACTAGGTAACGTTAGGAATAGAACATATTAAAATAATACGCATTAACTCTTTATGTTATCAGTCTGCAGAGGCAGATTTAGAGCCAGTGCAGGTGGCTCTACCCTTGTGTTGGAAAAAATATGATTAAAGGAATCACTGTAGCGGGCCCCACTTACGTAAATTTCCGCTACTAGTAATCCATAAAGGGACAGACCCTCCCTACCCCTTTTCCTGTCTGAAATCCGCCTTTGTCATGACGAGAAACGTTTTATTTCAGACGTTTTGGGGAATTTAAGAAATTTCTAACGTGAAAAGTGATTTTAATTTAAATGGAACCTAAAGTACAACTGCATGTTAACCCTCCGATTATGGATTTATTCCAGGATTACACGATTATTGATCAAGCACTGCTACATATACTTTTTGAATAGTTTCCATATCAACGTTAATCAATTGGGCAAAAACAATAAATACTGTGTTTAATATAACAATCCAATCTTTTTATACACTGCTCTATTTTTACCTCAGTCAACTGTCTCGAAAGATGGATTGATTTCGTACACATAATCGTAATTTTGCGGTTATCCGTTTATCCTGAAAACCAGACAGATATTTTTTTGCATTTTATGCTTTATGTGGGATGATTCACATTCTCGTTCACATTTTTTAACCACAGCATATGAATTATTTTCATGTATTTTAATCAACAAAATGAACTCCGACAAATGAAATCGATGATGATAGACGGATGACTCAACTGAAATGGAATTTTTAGAATTTCAACATCAGCAGCAGACGAACGTTTCAACCATTTTCTCATCATCTCGGGTTTCTATTTTTCTGATGACTAAGAACGGATTAAAGGAAAGTCTTATCATGCAGTTATCATATTATTTATCAAAAGCAGATTAAAATCATGACACGCTATCTGGTTTCCGTCTGCTCCTGGCTATTGAGGTTGTGACCCCACATGAGGTCCATCCTGGTCATTAGTTGTTAATTTATAACTTTTAATTATTGATTTGATCAATGGGTGATCGAACAGATAATCTGTTAATGTACTGTTATACTCCTGGGTAAATAAAGATAACGGATTTATATGCAGCGTCTTTTTGTAGCAACGAGAAGCTCTTAGGAATCCGACATTTGGTCAAATTCTGCATATTATCATACCCTAATAATCAAGTCGACTATCCAACCTGAATAGTCCAGACGTACATGGTAAATTCCTTCCACTATCATCTCTCGTTGGGATACTGACCGATAGGGGGTACATTATACGAGTTACAAGCTATCATAAAATTTGGGTTCCGAATAAACTATTCTGCACTTAAAAAAACGTCAATATCGTATGCTGTAAACATTATGCATAGGGAAGTATATTTTGAAAATGTGAAAGGGGGCGTATGATCCAGTTAAAGTGTATTTGTAATGATTTGTTTGAAAATTTTAAAACTGAAACAACTAATCTTAATATTGCAATATTTTAAACAATCACCGTACTTTTCATAGGAATTAGATTTTTGTTCAGGTCATAAACATTTTTGTTTTGATTTCCATTTTATTGTTTGTTTATTTATTGTTTGTTTTCTTTTATCTTTTTAGCAATTGAACAAGAGAAGACAGCATAGTTGTCAGTTTGTGATGCTACAGAATCTTGGAGGTCTTTTCATTCCATCCACACCCTGAGAATTTCATCAAGCCAGGGACTAAATTTGACTTTTGTCTCCGAAGATATATACGTGCTCATTATATTTATGAATTTATGAAAGAATTCCATTTTGTATGATGTTTTTGTTAGGCAACAAGCATATTTTTTTATTTTCATGCAAATTATTTACATAAACTTGCGATGGGTTCAAAATGGGGAAACTATCATAATGTTGAAAATTCATTAAAATGCTTCTTAATCAGCGGCTTTGAACTAAAAAAAAAAAGGTGGTTCAAGTTGAACGGGTGTGATCCGATGAAAAGAAAAGTATTGTTGATGCAAGCAATGTGATTATCAGATATGTAGTGGCCCTGTTTTAATCACTTCATGCAAGCTTAGGTATTTAATAAATTGTATAACTTTTTATAAACATCTTGTTTGTTTGGTTTATTTCATTTCCATTATTAAGACATTGCACGGATCACTGGTTTTATTATACATACACAATTCCTTACCTATGAAATTACACTATTACACTATTGCTTCAGATATAGCTACAGTACCGAATTGTGAGGGTCTGGTTGGCAGCCCTTCATTCAATTTGTTAATATTTCCCCCCATTTTCAATCTCTGATTGATGTTACAGTTCCCTGTTATTCTCTATTCATTATTTTGGCCCTATTTTCTCTATGATTGGCAATTTATTCTGCACATTTCTGTAAAGCCCATCCAGATCATCATGGATTCAGACTACATATTTAAAAAGTTGAATTGGTGATTAATGTGTTTAGCGACCTTGACTGGCTTAAACAAAGTTGAATGTCGATTGGTTTCACTTTAAGCTTAGCGGTGTCACGTGAGAAGTATGGAAAAATGCAGAGGCGGGCCCTCATTTTTGTGAAACATAAATTGGAAGATTATTAAGGGAATCACGAGCGCGTATCTCCTATTATGACAGTCCCTCCCCCTTGTGAATTCTTCTGGATCCGTAACTGAAATGGGAAATAAGTACAAAAATATGAAATAACAAGAGATATTGAAGTCAAGAGACAGCAATCCCAGGACAAATCAGGAACAGGTGCGAAACCAGCCATTTTGAAAAGGGAGTTTCCTAAACCCAGGACAAAGTTGGGGATCCGCCACTGAGGAACATGTATATTGATAGTGATATTGATATATATGTTCCCAGGACACATACAACAACAAAAAGCTATGATAATAGAACAAATAATATAGGGTATCGATGACACAAATTTAGTACAAGCACAACAAAAAACATGAACCATCGGCAAATGAACCGCACTTTTATTGCTGTTCTTCATCTCGAGTCCAAAAAACAGGTCCACAGTTGGCAGAATATTTAAGGTTATATGTAAATGTTGAATCTCGTAAAATCAATTATGTGTTCATGCAGGCGGAATATTTCTTTTTAGTGTAAATGTTAAATTTAAAAGTGAATGAGGCTTAAAAACTTATATATCTTGGTGAGAGATGATAAAACCTTATCCTTGAGAAAATACATTGTACAAAAAGGAATAAATAAAAATCAGCTCTTCATACTAGTTTGAAATAAGCGTGGTCTTCCGTGTGTCGTGATAAGCCGACTACGGAAAACTATTTTTACGCCAGATAGGAATTATTTCAGTTGTCTATTGACTGAAAAGATAACAAGTACGGTCGGTTGCCTTTAATTTCTTATATCCACTTCATTTAATTGAACTTTGGTAGAACTCGTTTAAGTTGGGCTTGCAATCATCTCCGTCCTACTTGGTCAAACAAATTTGCGTCACATGCACTTTTCAGAAACTATTAAACAGAACGACTTCCTATCCATGGTCAACAGCATGACAGTGGTGAGTGGTCAACAGCATGACAGTGATGAGTTGTCAAGGTGTTCGGTTTTTTGATACTTTGAATTACGGTGCAGTGGCGAATCCCGATTGGGTCCGGGGGTTAGAACCCCCCTGTTTTGGGACGATCAATGCATTTGAATGGGGACATGTAGTTAGAACCCCACCTTTGTTTGGACGATCAATGCATTTGAATGGGGACATGTAGTTGGAACACCCCCCTTTTTGTCCTGGGTTGGGACCCCCCTTTTAAAAATGGCCGGGTCCGCCCCTGACGGTGAGCCCCTTTAAAAAAAACTCTTTAATTCGCATCGGTTAAAACTTATTATGACTTTATTTTGTTGTTGGGATGCTGAATCCATAGGGCAGTCAATTTGTCTTTCAAGAAATTCATCTTGCCCTTTACAATATTATATCCTTAAGAGTGTCATGAGATGTTATCATGATACTTTGATTCAGGTTCATGTGGACTCTATGGCTAAAATGGCCGTATTTTCACCTCAAAATTTACTCTGAGTACAGACAAACCTGCGCAGTTGTAAATTTTTTTCAGGCATAGCATGCCATAGCATGCCCTGGATAAATGAATTTTAAATATGTTTTATGTTTTACAAAAATAAAAACTTACCAGGATTTTGACGTGCACTTTTTTCAGTCCTCCAGAAGATGCCAAAATAAACCAAGTTGGGAAACAGGTTTGAGAACTTCCCCACCGGTAAAAATTAAAGTGAGCATTTTTATTTGACATGGACATTAGATGGACAATAGATACCTGACAATAATTGGTTATTTAAACTGTGTACCTGAGTGGACCATATCAAGGTAAACTCAACTGTTCGTTAATTTTATCATCTTCTACAGAGACGAAAAAAAGTGTACGGCAAAATCCAGTTAAGTTATGAATTTTCTAAATCATACAATGCATTTGAATTCTATTTATCCAGGGCATGTTATGCCTTAAAACTTTTCCAGATGCACAGGTTTGCCTGTACTCCGAGAAAATTTTGAGGTGAAATAACGGCTATTTTAGCCATATATAGGGTTCACATGAACCTTAATATCTCTCTTGAACACAATTTTAAGCAACACGATCGCAAGTCGTCAATTCTGAATTTCAGTCTTCATATGTACATATAACCATGGAAGTAGTATTATAAGCAAATTGTATGAAAATTGATACTATGCAAAATACGCGAAACAGACAAAGTAGACAGAATTGAAAGACGTTATTGGCTATTTGTCAAGCGAGTAAATATCGAATTAGATTCAAGCTAGATCGGTGAAATCTACTTTACCAAACAGTTAGAACAGAGTCAGACAAAACATACATGTCATAGCATAAGAAAAGCGTTTAAAAAAATCATAAAATCATATGCAGATTGATTGATTGATTGCTGGTTGCTTAACATCCAGTGACAATTGTTTCATGCATATTCAGGACGAGAACAAAGTGCCAATGTATGAAACATGTGGGTTCTGTAATAGAGGGGTAATTTGGACTGCCTCTGTAAATTAAGGTATATTGGCATGGATAAGGACAGAAATTAAGCATTACAACATACCACCTACAAAGAGTTGTTGCAAGGGTGCTTTACGTGCAAAATCAAAGGGCGTGGCACTCTCTATACACGAATCATCAGATTCAATGTCCCCATTCTTGACGGACGTGGCTGAAAATTTGTACATCCCGCACAGCCAAACGGACCCCCGACTTTGGTAATGGTTTTACTGCCGGTCGGAGGAAGACCAACGATGACCATACCTCTATTCCCCAGTCACCTTTGGGGTATAAATACAGATTGAAGAAAGGTTTTGTTATTTTAAAGCAGTATGATAAGATAAGATATTTTTTATGTATTCTAATTAAAGGGCCCATGAAGAGCGTGAAAGTAATCTATTTCAATGATTTTTTATGTATGTGTTTTTGATATTTTTTTTATTCTTTCTTTTTAAAATTTAATTTGAATAAGTAACTCGATTAAAATTGTCATACACGCACACTTTACGATCACCATACCACACAGTTCAAGTACAGGACAACGGACACGACTCATAATATTCATCAGAGGCGGATTTAGGGGGAACCCGACCCCTTTTGTGTGAAACATTTGATTATATATGGGGAGTCACTGAAGCATGACTGGAGCGGCCCCTCTAAGGCAGTCAATGGGCCATCTCTTATAAAAATTTCTGCATCCGCCACTGCTCATGCACTTGACGAATTTTTAGATTGCACGTAAAAATTTACGTGGCAAATATAATGAATGAAATTCAAGGACACTGTTTTGACAAAAATATTACTATAACACTGTACAGTCTGTCGATCTTAAATCCTAAATTTCCATAGGCGGCTCCTGTGGGGCCCGGGTCCCCATTTTTTGTCTGTCAGCGCCCCTCTTCTACAAAAAGTTCTAGATTCGCCACTGATTTCTATGCAAGTGTTTATTACAACTTCCATCAAGTAAGTTATCCACTTAAAATAATCCGTAAACATTAGCATATATTTATAAATACTTGTACAACATTTCAACACATGGATAACGTGTTTCAACAGATGTTTCATACTTATGAAACTATGTCAGTCGCAAACTAAAAGTATGTAAAATATCTTTATGTATGTGTACTTTATTTATTGTTGTTTAACCTTGTTTTTCTCTTTCTTTACAAATCATATTTTAAGCGTTCATGCAGTTCCTGGAATTTACCGCATTATTAAAAACTACCAAAGAGCTCATGCATAAATTTTGTGTAATATATCTGGTTTAGTTTGGTTTTAACTGACTTTTTAAGTAATTATGAAAATGTGACTTTTTTTTAAAACGGATACATATTTTAATTAATATGTCTATGCTCATAAGAGGGTCATTGTGGGGATCTTCATTTTTGTTTTTAATCTTTGTCATTTTTCTTTTCTTTTCAATTATTTATATTTTTCATATGTCAGCATTCCATATTTTTTCTTAGCCCAAAAGGAAGTAAAATAAGTCTACTCTCATGACAGTGACGAGACACGTATTGTTTATAAGTTGTTTATATGTGCACGATTGATATGATGCAGGGGCGATAAGTACAAATTGTGTAGGAAAAGCTACGGGAACCTTCGGGGGAGGGGCACTTCCAAGTATATACATAATACAAGGTGATAGGACGTGTCGCTGGAATAGGTCACCTTTTCAAGCTTGAAAATATATATATGTTTCTCTGTAAACAGTCACAGTCTATTTAGTTTAGAATAAAGTATATCTATCTATTTATCTAATAGGTCGGAAACGAACTATTAGAAATATATGATTAGGTCAATTAAGTTCCTATAACTTTTCGTCTGTTATCTTTCTTGGTGTTCCTGCATGGTTGTTTTTATCATCGCAACCAATTTTTCTCTTTTTACACTTTGATATTCCACTCTTTCATTACAGACCAATACACACTACATGGAACCCAAGCAATATGGGAAAAGGTTACATTTTTAACTACGTTATATATGAAAAGGCATACATTTTTAGAAAAGTGAGGTAACAGAACCCCAGCGGCACCCCTATCAATAAGTATTGAAGTAGCCCCCCCCCCCCCACTTTTTCCCGAGACGGGAACCTATATATTTGTTTGTAACTAACAAATTATGTCGACAGCCGACCGTGCAAGGGCTGTATAGCCAGTCAAGGTAGTTAAAAACTTCCATTTGTTGTTATGTCGACAGTCCTAGTATTATAATGGTTCTTCAATTCAAGCATGGTTTCGTATAAAAATCAACTTTTCTAAAGTCTGCATGTATCAAAAGGCTACGTTTGTCGCCCGGCAATCGTATTTTGTAATCTCAATTAAAGCATCAACTGCATATACTTTAAAAAGAAAACTTAACCATTTTGATCCGATCGATTTTAAATGTCCGAATTTTTTGTTTGAGACAAGTGCTTGTGAGCTGTCAATGACTGAGCAGGCCAGACTTTTCAGTTTGGATTTTTTTTTGGGTTTTCCGTCAGTACCCGTTTAAATGCAGAAAATATTTCTAAATATTTTATGTATAATATAAATATTAAAAAAAAAAAAAAAAAAAAAAAAACATTTGTCTTTACCTACCTACCATATTTTTTTGGCCAAGAGAAAAAGAACGTTTTAAAAAGCATTTTTTTTTTTTTTTTTTTTTTTTATGGTTTTTCAAGTTTTATTACCCACAAGGTTAATGACAGATTTGGGTTTTAAATTTTCAAACTTCACATCTCCGTTGCACATAACGAACACACAAAGATGTTTTTCATCGTTGAAGTAGTGTAAAATTTGTAACAGAAAATATAGGAAAGTGATACTGTCCGAACCTTGGTCAGCTTGCCCTACGGCAAGAAAAAAAGAAAATGAGAAATCTAGTAGAAAACGCGGGAAATATAGAGTTGTTGGACTTGCAGTTGAATTTTTGTCGCGAGATGTCGCGTTAACGATCTATTTTTGTGCTTTTCATTATTGAAGAGTTCGTCGTCTCGAATGTACACAACTTTGTCATTGTCTCTAATTAACTGCTAAAGAACCAACGATGCCTGCAAATAACAGGTTCTATTGTTATTGAATTCTATATCACACACCTACACCTTCCAAAAATCCATTTAAGAGCTTTTTCTCATATCAGAATTACGAGCTATTTCTGAGGACAATTTCATGCATGATCCTGCAGTCTCAGCTGATTCAATGACAATGACTATACATGTACTTGATATAAACATGCACCTGTTTAAATCACTTTAATGAAACTTTATGAAATTATGAGATATGGGATAAAAAGGGTATATCAGTGAAAGCAGATGATCTATTTTCATTATATGTCCAAAGTGGTACATTGATGAAACAGGTTTTACACCTG
Source organism: Mytilus galloprovincialis (assembly GCF_965363235.1). Taxonomy (NCBI): domain Eukaryota; kingdom Metazoa; phylum Mollusca; class Bivalvia; order Mytilida; family Mytilidae; genus Mytilus; species Mytilus galloprovincialis. The sequence goes on along the minus strand of NC_134845.1, from coordinate 87,649,585 downwards.
TGATGTAGCATTTTGTACTTATGTTGGGTAAATCAATCACCACTCAACAGTATAAACTTATTGACTGAGTATGAGTGGAATAGTAAGTTTATTATCAAGGAGCAACTATTGTCCTGAAGCTTACTTTTTCAGGAATATTCAGTCAGTAAGTGTTTTATAATATTGAAAAAGACAACAAACAATAAATGGCAGTTATAAATCAACTAATAACTATCGTAATGTTAAAAAGAAGGAACCAAACCATAATGTTTACCATTAAATATGTTCAAATGCTAAGGCTACGTCTCGCACTGATGTCAACCCTATACCAGTCAGGGATATAACTCTCTCTCTCTATATATATAGGGTTATTACAGGAAAATAACATACATTTGTTATTGTGGACAAAAAATTCAAAGAACTGTGATAACATATGTATGTTACATGTTTCAAAGGGAGAAAATACATCATTAGTTTAGTTAAAATGTATAAAAGTTCTATTGATATTACTTTTTGCTTTATGTATACTTAACTATTTAAAGATATAACAGTTCATAGTTTGCCAATTTTCCATAGTACACCTATATGTTATTACAGAAAAAATATGCCTGTAATAACTAAAGGGTGTTATCACAGCTTCTCTATATCACTTCAAAGCATTTGCTCAGACATATATGCTTAATTACAATGTAGTTTGATTTATTGTATGAAACAATGACCAGAGCATGTATTGAGGTTCTACGCAAGTTTCTCAGTAATTCCCAAGTGTCTTATAATAAGTTACATTCCTTTAATAACTAAGCCTTGTTATCACAGCTAAGTTTATCTTATTTATTATAGCCTCGACTCATTGATTTACCATGGTCAATCAAAAATGTATTAATTTAATTAAAAAATTAGTTATCAAGACTATGCATTTAGTTTCTTCGCAAAGTCTCAAGAGTTCCCTAGAGCCCACTATAAATGAAATAATTTTACAAATAACAAGCTTATGTTATTACAGATTTAGAAAATTTAAGGTGAAAGTATCTGTAATAACACACACAAGTTATTACCTGCAATATCCCTATAGAGTTATATCTCTGACTGTATACTATTATAGGTTAAACACAACGTTGTTACTCCCGTGGTATTTTCAAAATCTTCCAATCACGTAGCTGCATTGAAAATTCTGTGAAATATATATTTGTTATTGTATTAGAAAAAAGGGAGAAGGTTTGGTACCATTAAAACGTTTAATCCCGCTGCAAATGTTTGTAGCTGTCCTAAGTCAGGAATTTGATGTACAGTAGTTGTCGTTTGTTTATGTAATTTATACCTGTTTTTCGTTTATCGTTGTTTATATAGATTAGACTGTTGGTTTTCCCGTTTGAATGGTTTTACACTAGAATTTTTGGGGCCCTTTATAGCTTGTTGTTCTGTGTGAGCCAAGGCTCCGCGTTGAATGCCGTACATTGACCTATAATGGTTTACTTTTATAAATTTTTATTTGGATGGAGAGTTGTCTCATTGGCACTCACACCACATCTTCCTATACCTATAGAATGTCCATAATTTTAATCCTGCTCCAACCACACTTTTATTTTTATATTGAATTTTCTTTTTTTTTAATTTGATTACACTCAGTCACTCACACAATGGTCATACTTTATTTTACTTTTTTTGAGCTTTTTTTTTATCAAAGAATTGTAAACATGATAAAGGTGACTTTTGTCATGTTTGTAGGCTATCAGGGGGTCTGATGTTCAAAGATATAATCCTGGTAAATGTATCTATCAATCATGTCTATGCATGATTAGTTTATTTGTACATGATGGTATATTCTGTTAATTATTTACAAAAGAAAAAGAAGCCTCCTGGGTAAAAATAAAAAGATTTTAATTATACATCTTTACCCCTGCATTAATATGAAAGAAAGGAGCTATAGTATGATATTCAATGAAACAACAACATGTATGATTATCACAAGAGCCTAATAAAAATTGGAAGTAAGCTACTGTATATAGATGAAAGGCAACCTTTCACAATGAGCAAAACTGTACTGCATATATCAAGTACTCAAAGTATCACAACTTAACCTACATCTAAATTTGTTTCTTAGATCTGTGCAGTAAGTTTTTTGAAATGTGGTATATGTAATTAAGTCGGAAGAAAATATAGTAAACTTAACCTTAAAACCAGGTTTTTTTTTTTTTTGGGATATATATTATATACCACAAATAGTACCATTACATAAATATACTATAATGTATGTATTATAAATCTTTGGGAAAGAAAACAGCTTCCTATCTTGAATATGCTCGAAAAATCCTCACCATTTGTTAAACATCCATCTATCTTTATAATTATTTGATATTTATTTTATTTACAGATTAGAAAATTGAAATAGGATGGCATCTGTAAAACTCAAAAATGACAAAAAGTAAGTATACATATAAATCTGGAAGATAAATATGGTACAACTGTACTTACCCACTTTTACATATGTTGAAATGAACATATGTTTTAAAATATATATATACATTTACTGAACGTTCAAAGAAAGATGGTTGAACAAAAATTTGAATATTTTAAATTCCTGATGATTAGTTATATAAATATAAAGAGATGTGCTATGATTGCCAATGAGAAGACAACTATTCAACCAAGTTTAAAGAGGTAGACCTAGGTTAAGGGAAATAACTCTTTAAATCATTAGTATGTTTGTGTCAACCATTTTCATAAATATATTCCAAGCTTCTAGGTTACATAGATTATTTTCAATCTGTTTCAGGTAAATGCTTAAAATACATTGATGAAAGTTTACTTTTACATAACTGATTTGAAGGGTAATCTCCCTGAACCAAGGTCTACCACCTTAAATGTAGTGGATATAAGCAATGATAAGAAACTACAAACTTTAACAAAGAAACATCAATGAACATGTTTGCAGCAATAAAAGGCCCAGACAATTTATATGAAACAATTCAATTGAGAAAAACTAAAGGCCTAATTTATAAGAAAAACAAATATGAAAGACATGAATCAAAAACAACCACAAAACTACAGGCTCCTGACTTGGGACAGGCACATACAGAATGTGGGAGGGTTGAAGGTTTGTCCATATGATATTTCCATCACTCTTTTCACAGAATCTTCTTAAAAGCATGAAAAGAATGACTTCATAGTTGTTTAGCATCTCATCAGACACATACTGTCTGTTTTCAGAGACCTTGAATCACATGTGGAGGATATACTTAGTGCTACAAATATTATTTTAGGTCTTCAATGGAGTCCACTTTTCAGAATTTTAGTTTTGTTTCTAAATTGTATAGAAGTTGAGAAAAAGTTGTAAGTATTTGTAATTTTCTTTAGGTTATTCCAGTTGAAAAAAGAAAGTAAGAAGCTTCATGCTGAAGTAGAGGCCCTAGAGGATGCTCTCATCCTACATCAAAGATACAAACATGACAATGACACTAGTGTTAGAGGTCTATTAAGGTAAGAATAAGATAAACCTTTTAAAAAAGGTATGAGTGCTTTGCAGTATTATAAAGTTAAAATAGGTTTTGTATTCTTGTGTTTACATGATTTTCTATTGAAAAGACTTTTTATTATTATTGCATTTAAGTATTTATTATTTTTTTTGGTCATTTTTGGCACTGTTATAAGTAAAGCTGACACAATAGACAACACTATATTGCTCAAATAATTTGGCAAATTAAATTCTTAAAATTGTTATTCAAATCTGCTAATATTAGGGAATTGTGATTAAGTATTTACGGAAAAAAACTTATTTCTAGTTTATCCTGCATAATGACGATCACAAAGACACTTATTGAAATTTGATAGAGCAGGGATACAGGCTATCCTCTCTATCTGGTTAATAACATCACACAAGCACACAATATTGAGGAACTTTTCTGGTGAAGAACATAACTCGAAAGTGTCCTATATAACAATAAAGTCATTTTAAAAACGGTTCTGGAATACACATTAAAATCTGAATTCTGATTCTCGGCTTACAATTTCTTTTTTTTACATGATATGTATCAATGTCTATTGAAAAATACCTTTACTAAATACACATACATGAATAAAACAGCATAATGTTTAAAGTTGTTGACATAACATTAACCATACACAACTAGCTTGTTGGTGTGAGCCATTGCTCTGTGTTGAAGGTTGTGCTTTGACCTATCATTGTTTACTTTTTTTTACATTGTAAACTTGGACGGAGAGTTGTCTCATGAGGGGGATAGAACCTTAATTGGGACTCCGGGATAGGGTGTTTTTTAGCTTTGGATTTCTGGATTGACCCTTTAGGGATCCAGGAATTCTTTTTTCGAATGTCGGGATTTAAATTTATAAATTTGGAACCTCAGGATTTCGTGTTGTTATGCTCGGGATTTCGTGATCAGGACCTCTCCTACCCCCTCTCTTATTGCCACTCATACCATGTCTTCTTATTTCTATTAAAATATTTGATGTTAAGATTCTCTATTTTAATAATATGCTTTACATTTCTTTTTTTTTTATTAGAAAAGAAATAGGAGGATCAATTTGGCAGCGTGGGGGGTCAGGTAAATTACATTCATACAGGACCGCAAATGATTTAGAAGAATCAGAAAAAAATGTGCCAGAATCAAGAGTAAACAAAAGACGACAGAGGAGAAATAAACAATATGAAGCTAATCAAAAAGAAAATGAAAAAGACAAAGTCAATTCAAAGCTAAGTGAAAACAAGAATGAACTGGTTGCAAAATCTGCAGGACTTCCTATCCATAGCAAAAATGGGGATAGTGCTAATGATGAAGACAACAAAGGTAAACATGGAAACCAGAAAGACCATGTGACAAAAACAACCAATGGGTTGAAAGTAGATTCAAATTTTGAAATTGAGGCTGAAAAGGTTTCAATTTTGAAGAACAAAGTTTTAGAAAAAGCTAGTGTAGGTGTTATTCATCGAAAGCATAGTACACCTAAAACACACTCAGATTTAAAATCAAATTTTGATTCAAATAAAAATTCTTCAAAAATTTCAAATGAAACTCCTGTTAAACTCCAGTCAGCTTTAAAAAATGTAGACAAATCAAAGCATAACAAATTTGATGATGTACAAAATATGACAAATATTACTAATCAAAATGCAGAGAAATTACTAAATGATGGGCTACTTAGAGGGAAGCCTCCAAGTACCAAACTAAAACAGACAAATATTAAACCTTCACAAGCATTAGAAAGGTGCAGAGATAATGAAGTTTTTAAAATATTATCAATGCCTAGCAACCAAAGGCCTGATCAGTTACCTAGCAACCAAAGATCAGACCTAGTACCAAAATCAGGTTCATTAGATAATGTGGTGCCTAGTCAAAATGAATCAAACAATTCCAATAGAGAGCAAACAATTTCTAAATGTGATCCTCATGTGAAAGATTGGATTCAAAGCTTAGGACTTATGGAAGAGGAAAAGTATTTAAAAATGTTTGCCGAAAATGAAATGGATATGGATGAGGTTTCTCAGCTAACAGCATTACAACTTAATGAAATAGGAATCACAGCATTTGGTGCATTGAATAAAATTCTCAGAGGTATAAAAGAATTAAAACAAACAAAAAACTCATTGGAAGTAAGACCAACCAAAAATCTTTCATCTAGTCTGGATTTCAAAAACGTTTTAAATATAGAAAATGAGAATAGACAATCTAAAACTTTAGGGCATACAGATCATGATTTCAAAAGGAGTATGACATTTGAAGAGCGTTTAAGTAATATGGATCAGTCCAGGACTAATTTACGAAGATCTAGAAGTTTTGCAAGCTCTGCGTCGAAAAGTTTGTATTCTTCTGATGCATTGAGAGCTTCGCTTGATGATGGCATGGCAGAGAGAATGAAAAAAGAAAAAGCAAATCTGAAAGACAAAAATATTGAATCCAATACAATGTCTGTTGTGCGAAAAAGTGTGAATTCTCCTGTTCAAAATACTGAGACCCCAAAAATTGCTGATAAAGACAATCAGCCAGTCCAAAATGATGAAAAAGTCAAATCTCTTAGAAAAAGGTCCAATTCTCCAGCTAGGAGACCAGCTAGCAGTCCAGTAAGAAGAAAGACAAAACCTGCAGACAAACCAGCCGATTCTGATGTCCCAGGTAAAAAGAAATGTGATAATACTCCAACAGGACAGAAGGGTCCATTCTGCAGGCAGGGGAGTGAGGTTGGTGGAAAAAAGAGCACACTGAATAGACAAGGGAGTGGCAAATCTAAGAATACCCCTGTTCTCTGGCCAAGAGCCAAATCAGCACAGGGGGCTGAGAAGAAGGCTAAAGAAGGTATTTAAATTTAAAAAAAATATTTTGCATATTGAAACTTAAGCTTTAAATAGATTTTAAGAAGTGGTTACTGTAAATTCAGATATGTCTTTCATTCAGAATGTTTTTATTGAAAATTACTAAGGGATGGGTTTTATAAATGTAGTAAAAATAAAAAAATAAATCACATTTAAATGTTTTATATATTTGATAATTGAAATAAGTTTAGATAGTTACGAGTGAGTGTGTAATAGAATGTTCAACATGAAGAACAGAAGGGTAGCACATGTAAAATACTGTTATTGTAAGATAGTATGAATAGAATCAAGAACACATGAAATAAATGCACTATAAGCATGATTTTGTTGGCTTAGTATCAACTAATTAGTTTTTAAGCATCAAAATTTATAACATTGCTGATTGAAATGACAAACGCTATATAATTTTAAACAGCTGAAGTATATGTGTTTATTTGTTAGTAGCAAGTAGTCAGGTATGCTGAATTAAAAGTCCCATCACAGTATTCTATAATAATAATTCACTGACATAATACATGTAATATAATATTGTGGATTCATGTAATTATTCTTGGGGTACCAGTTTTTGTGGATTTTAGTGAACAGGCCTAAGTATAAACCACAAATACAGATGTTCACAGAAATTTAATTTGTGTATCGACTATGGCAAAGCCAAGAAATCAAATATACATGATGTATGGATGTTGTACACAGGAAAATATTATATTTTCATGATTTTTTTTCAATCCATGAAAATTGGTACCCATGAAAAAACAAATGAATCAACAGTGTTCAGATACATGTCAACATATTGCATATTTCCTGGCAGCAAAGTAACACATCAAAGAATTCCACATTTTAAAAATATACTGGTACCTACAAATATATATATTCATCCCTTTCATAGCATGCATACCATTATCATGATTATTTATTCACATACATGTAATTTTGTAACTGTGTCCCATTTTAATGTATTTCTCACTGGTATGACTGGTTGCATATGAAAATATTTTGTCTAGCAATATCATACATGTAGATACTAGCCATACGTCATATCCAGCACAGTTACAGTCTTCACGATGAACTGTTAAATCTACAGGCCCAGAGCTCATTTTTTGAAAATTTTTAGTTAGATTCTGTTGGCCTGTAAATATGATCTCTACAGGCCCGAGAGCAATTTTACAAGCCTGGGCTGCCAGGGCTGCCACTCAGCGTGAAGACTGAAGTTACCATTGATAAAAAAATGTATGTGGCTATCACTCGCTGCCTATTCAGGCTATCATGGCTATTGAAATATAGAATTTTAATTTATAATATTTACATTTTTTTTAAATAACTATTTTAATTAAGTTATTTAAGACCCAGTTTATAAAATATTTTTTTAAAAAGAAACATCTGATGTTGCTGATTAATTTTTATGAAATTAAATAAAGTTTCATGAGACATGTGAGTAAGGAGGGTCTAGATTAGACTAGAAGCGGTTTTCAGAACACAGAATAATTGATCTACATGTAATGTACAGAAAAAAATCAACCAAAAATAAAGAAGTGAGAAAAACAGGATGGAAAGTAAAAATAAAAAAATGAGTGCAAAATGTAAGAAAAGAAAAAAATGGGGAAAGTTATAAAGAATAGAGAAAAATTACCCAAAGATTAAAGAAATGAAGGACCTAATCCAGACCCCTAGTAACTTGAGTAAGAATATGACTTGTAGGTGTATGTAATATGTAATGACTATTGATAATTTACACTAAGGGTCTAGTTACACTTGACATTTTGAGAAGTGCCTTGAGTATGTTGATTAACACAAGATACCTGTACAAGTAAAAATTAAAGTGCATGATATAATACATGTTAAATATAGCATACTTATCATATATCACTTTAAGGAGGATGGAGGAAGTTAGGTTTTGGGAAAGTACACGTAAACTGATAAATGTGACTCTTTGTACAAATGTATTTATTCATTGAATTAAGAAAAAAGAAAGAAAAAACTTTAGATGCCTCTTTCAATGGATTGGGCTTGAAAAAAAAAGACCATGAAAACCGAGGCTCAATGAATAAAATATGGAATTTACTAAAATTGTGTTTTCAGTTTTCAAAATTGAAGCACAAATATATTTAGAGGCAATGTTTTATAAACACGTTAATCATGTTAATGTTATCAGGTTATATAATTGATATGAAAGAATCTAAGTATTAAAAGTACTATCACGAACTTGTGGAACTAGAAGCAAAAAATGGCCTTTTATTGCTTTTTATCATTACAAAGTTATGAGAATACCTTTAGACAAATGCTCACGTTTTAAAAAGTCAGTAGCCTTCTTTAGTTGTCAATCACACTACATTTATACATTGAAGAACACAGAATATCAACAATCTACACCTTGTAACCATGGTAACAGACATACATGTATGTACAATAAACATGATGAAATTATCAAAGAATCTCAAAATAAAAAACATTTACAATACAACCATTTTAGAAAACCATGACATGTATGAGGCATGTGAGGCATATGAAGATGTTTCTGAAATCCACAAATGATTTATGAATGAGGCGAATAATTTATATACAAATGTATAAAGTGTATACAAATTCTGATAAACAAACAGGTTGAAATTAAAAAAAAACCCAGAGTTAACTTAGCATACATATATAAAATTGTCAAAGAACTATCATGACTATGGACAGTTATATCACCAAACGATATTCATTTAATTGCATGTATATGTTATGGTTTTGCTGGTCAACTGTTTTGTTTGTAATTTTAAATGGACTTCATTCCTTTATTACCATGGTTACCGTACTTTTCATAGGAGTTGCAGCAGCAGCTAAAAAGTTTAATGAAAAACAGAAACAGATTATAGAAAAGGAAGAAAAACACACAAAAGTAAAGAAAATAAAGAAAGTACAGAGAGATGAAATGGCAGCAAGGCATGAAAATAGGCAACAGGTATACTAAAAGATACTGCATTTATTTTGAAATCAGGTGTGAACCATAACAAGCCTGGTAATTCAGCACTTCTTATCTTCAAGATACAAATTTTTGGCCACAGGTCTAACACTCATTTTTGAAAATTTCTTATAAATTCTATATGTGTATTTTCATTACAGATAGTGGGTATTTCAATATTTGAATACAGGCACAAAAATAATGTGTTGCCAATGGTTAAATTTCTATCATTTAGGGCTAATTAATCAATCAAAATGAGTTTGTGTACACTTTTTAAACTATTATGGTTACCCAGTATTCAATAGATTATTAGATTGACAAGTTTCTGGAAAATTGAAATGATTTGATATAAATTTCAGGCTGAAATTGAGGAAGATGACATTGATGATGGCCGAGTAGATAAATTAGACAGAGATTATGAGCAGGAGAGGATGGTGATAACAGAACTTGATCAGGACATCAGTAAACTAATATCTGTCACAGTGTTAGATCCTGTCAACAAGAACAATGGTATTTATCATGGTAGGGCTCTCTTCCCATAAAACATTATGACTAAATTTGGTCATGAATTTGATGTGAGCAATTATAGGCAACCATACAGCCTTCAACAATGAAAAATACATACTAATTATAGTCAGCTATAAAAGGCCCTAACATGATTAATGTGAGACAATTCAATTGAGAAAAAATATAGCCTAATTTGTAGCAAAACAATTATCATGATTAATGATAAAAACATATATGACAGACATGAACCAACAACAAACACTCAATTACAGACTCCTGACTATGGGACAAGCCCATTTAGAATGTTGCGGCTGTATGTAGACTTTGACCACGAAATGAAACATCCACAAACAAACAAGTTTTCCTGAATCTACAAAATTTTGAAGTAACGAAAAATAAATGAATTCACACTATCTTGTAGAATACTCAATTACCTTGTTTTTTTCAGATTATGTAGAAACCCCAAAGAGGGACGAGAGACCTGTGGAGAGACCAAGACCCAGGTCATCAAGACACGTCAGACAAAGTATAAACAAACCAATCTATATTGGTGCAGATTTCCCTGGTAAGTTAAATTCTGAAACATAAAGAAAATTAAGGGATGGAGTTAAATTACATGTAATGAAAATGAGGTGAAATGGTTCATTAATTCATGATTAAAATCCTTATGGGTTGTTAATATCTGTGTGTCTGGTAATTCGAGATTTCTCTAAATAATTTGTTGTTAGAATGATAACAAAATACGCAGTTAGCTCCCCTTATATGGGGGTCTCATTGGGGGTTCCTATCCTGGATCCTGTTTACTGTTTTGTTAGATTCCTGAACCCCACTTACACTATGTATGCAAGCAATATTTCATTTTTTTGTAACTTCCTGTGTACCAGCCAGACTTCATTTCCTGTTTTCACAGCGCAATAATTTGACTTTCACATGTCACGCTTACAAAAAACGGCAAATCCTACATCGCTTAGACCACAATCATACCCACTTATATGTTAATTTCCAATGAATTTCAACCAAATTAGCCTAATTAGCTTATACATTTTAGATAAAAGCAGACTATATTTGTTATTTTCAGGTGACTTTTTACCCACTGGTCAAGGCAAGAGGTATCAGTCTGCAAGAGAAAATGAAGTAAAGACAATAGAGTCACAGGTATATAGCTCATTAATACTTCTACAAAGACAATAGAGTCACAGGTATATAGCTCATTAATACTTCTACAAAGACAATAGAGACACAGGTAGATAGCTCATTAATACTTCTACAAAGACAATAGAGTCACAGGTATATAGTTCATTAATACTTCTACAAAGACAATAGAGACACAGGTATATAGCTCATTAATACTTCTACAAAGACAATAGAGTCACAGGTATATAGTTCATTAATACTTCAACAAAGACAATAGAGTCACAGGTATATAGCTCATTAATACTTCTACAAAGACAATAGAGACACAGGTATATAGCTCATTAATACTTCTACAAAGACAATAGAGTCACAGGTATATAGCTCATTAATACTTCTACAAAGACAATAGAGACACAGGTATATAGTTCATTAATACTTCTACAAAGACAATAGAGTCACAGGTATATAGCTCATTAATACTTCTACAAAGACAATAGAGTCACAGGTATATAGCTCATTAATACTTCTACAAAGACAATAGAGTCACAGGTATATAGTTCATTAATACTTCTACAAAGACAATAGAGTCACAGGTATATAGCTCATTAATACTTCTACAAAGACAATAGAGACACAGGTATATAGCTCATTAATACTTCTACAAAGACAATAGAGTCACAGGTATATAGTTCATTAATACTTCTACAAAGACAATAGAGTCACAGGTATATAGCTCATTAATACTTCTACAAAGACAATAGAGACACAGGTATATAGCTCATTAATACTTCTACAAAGACAATAGAGTCACAGGTATATAGCTCATTATTACTTCTACAAAGACAATAGAGACACAGGTATATAGTTCATTAATACTTCTACAAAGACAATAGAGTCACAGGTATATAGTTCATTAATACTTCTACAAAGACAATAGAGTCACAGGTATATAGTTCATTAATACTTCTACAAAGACAATAGAGACACAGGTATATAGCTCATTAATACTTCTACAAAGACAATAGAGTCACAGGTATATAGCTCATTAATACTTCTACAAAGACAATAGAGTCACAGGTAGATAGCTCATTTATACTTCTACAAAGACAATAGAGTCACAGGTATATAGTTCATTAATACTTCTACAAAGACAATAGAGACACAGGTATATAGCTCATTAATTCTTCTACAAAGACAATAGAGTCACAGGTAGATAGCTCATTAATACTTCTACAAAGACAATAGAGTCACAGGTATATAGCTCATTAATACTTCTACAAAGACAATAGAGACACAGGTATATAGTTCATTAATACTTCTACAAAGATTTGAAAAAAGCAGGGCATATTTTATAAAGAAATATCCAGTACTGTTTAGTTGGTTTTGAAACAATTCAGTGTTATAGTTATCTATATGTTAATACAAGCTAAAAATAATAATAATCTGGATATTAACTGCAAAAAAAATCTTGAAATTAGGTATCAGAACAATAGTTAGAACATGTACAAGTCAATGAATATAAAAATACATTACTATTCTAATTTATTATTCATTCGTTTATGAATTTATTAAAATTGAGAATGGAAATGGGGAATGAGTCAAAGGGACAACAACGCAACCATAAAACAGACAACAGCTGAAGGCCACCAATGGGTCTTCAATGCAGCGAGAGAAACTCCAGCAACCTGAGGAGTCCTTCAGCTGGCCCCTAAACAAATATGTTACTAGTTCAGTGATATTGGATGTCATACTGAACTCAAATTATACACAAGAAACTAAAATTTAAAATCATACAAGACTATCAAAGTATATTTCTGCTTTTTCAGATTGAAGAGTTACAAAACAAGGCCTTGTCTGGTGAAATGGTTACGATGGATTTAGTGAAAGGACTCCAACAAAGACTGGAAGAGATTGAACAACAGATAAAGGATACAAAACCTCCTAAAATAAAACAGAAACACAGAGGTACGGAGCCCAAATATCCAGTGTCCATGTCAGTTAGAGGGAAGGACATTATCAGTGAGATAGAAAAAGAGAAGGATATTAGACCAACTAGGTACTATTTTGTCTGCTTGTAAACTTTTTTATTAAAAAAATTTATTATGTTACTGTTTTTTCTATCCTGTGATGAAATACATAGTAAGGGCCCCAAAATGACAAAATGTAAAACAATTCAAACTAGAAAACAGCCTGATTACTAGTAAAACAGAAAACCAACGACACAAACAATAACCACTGAATTACCGGTTTCTGTTCTTGGACAGGTATAAAGAATTTAGAGGAGTTAAACATATTTGCTAGTGCCAAACCTTCCCCCTAACCTTGGACAAGAATGTTTGTTACATTTATATAAAAAAGATGCTTCTCTATACCAGTTATTTATGTATTGAACACAAGTTAAGCAAATCTGTATATGTATTCTCTATTGCCTCCAGAAGGAGAGTGTAAATGATAAACATAATAAACCCACAATTTAACAATTGAACTGCATGGATTATGTCCCCTTTCATGTCAGATTGGACATTTTTTTATCTGCTGTTTTCTTCGAATTTATTGGATTTCTAGACTTCCATAGTTTGTCATATTTGGTGAGACTGTTCATCTACACACAAACATCATAAGTCAATCAATTAAAGAATAGCCATCTCAATAATTTTCATAACTAAACTTAACCTTCTGCTATTCTTATTTCACTGAGTTTGAAACTGCTTAAATGTTGTGGATCCAAACACCAACAAACTATCTTATTTCACAGAATATCTACAGTGTCTATTTGATTTTTTTTGTAGGTCACCGGAACTTTTAAAGGTCAATGATCCTTTGAAGTCTTTAGAGATTAACAGTGATGACATCATGTTTGATGCAACAGGTAAGAAAAAGTCTCCCAAAACAATAGAGAGAAAAACACCTGAAATATTGAAGTTTTAACACAGGAAAACTGTTTTTATCTTTGACTTCTTGTAACTATTGAACAAGTATAGTTTAACCTTATCTAAGCTGTGTCTCAGAGAAAGTTTTGTTTCTGTATTTCACAATATGGTTAATGGTCAAATTATGACAGTAGTTTCCCATTTATATTAAGTATATAACTTGTTGATACCACCTCACAGCTGTGCTTTTTATTTCATTTGTTTTCTGATTTTTTCCCTCACTTTTGTTGATTGGGGACAAGGTATATTTGTGTGGGAATTTTAATTTGTGGTTTTGCTAAAGATCGTTTAAAAGGCTATTTACCTTGTTGTATATTTAAGTTTGTGTTTTCTGTATGACCATGAATTTAATGAAATTGGTACCCCACAAATAATGAGTCCACAGTACACAGATTTGGAACCATAATATAGCACAACATTCTGCTTTAAAATAGATTAAGGAATGTCTTTAAGAGGGTGTCCATGGAAAAACCAGGCAGTGGATGGCACATGACATATTTTGTTTTTTCATCTATTTCATATCACAAATTTATTCTGTCTCAAAGTTAAATTTTGTTTTTTTATTAACTGCAACAAATAAAGAGAAAAAAATACATAGAAAGCACTGAAAATTCACTGAAAAGGGGAGATAACTCTTCATTTTGTACTTAAATTGGTTGCATTGTTAGTGAAATTTAAAATCATTTTCTGAGCCATCCACTGTTGATTCAAAAATATCTTTGACATATATATCCTTTGTATGATATAAACATTGCATTGGAACCAAATATTCAGTGGGAAAAAAATTATGTTGTGCCACCCATATAATAGGATTTGCCTGATATTTACTTGGACAGCCTCTTTAAAAGTTGTAGTAAGGTGTGATCCTTTGCTACATGTTAAAAGTCATTAAGTTTTGTCAGTTAACTTGTATGTAGGGATTTTGTGTTCAAAGTTTATAAACTAATAACCTGTATTATAATGAAGAAAAGAAAATTAGTTGCTTATTTATTGTCAATAGAAACACCCTTGGACCCATGCATTTTTATTTTCCTAAATTTTTTTTTTTTTAATTTAAAAAAAATTACCATTGTTTATTTTAATTATTGCAAAGTTAAGATTTTTTAGACACTAGGAAAGGTCTGGTCTTTATGGTCAATAGTTGATCTTTTGTCAATCATACCATATCTTATTTTTACCATGAAAGCAGTGCTGCATCAGATGAAGCACAATTTATCAAAATGATTTATTCTACTTTTCCTTCAGATTTGGTTGGAGAAGGAACTTTCTCCAGAGTATACCATGGTGTGTGTCTAGGAGCAGAAGTAGCCATAAAACAACTTAAAATTCCTCTGACTTCACATGATAAAAACTATTTTGCTGCAGAGGTATGTTAAAATTCCTGTAAAAGAAAAGTGTTAATGGATGTCACACTAAACCCGAAATATACACAAGAAACTAAAATTAAAAATCATACAAGACTAACAAAGGCCAGAGGCTCATGAAGTGGGAATTGTGAAAAAATGCGGTCCAGATTGCACTGCCGCCATTAGTTTTTACAACAAACAGGTAAAACTTGGTTGAGCAGCTAAAGTACTATAAATTCAGAAATTATTGCGAGGTTTTTATTATTGCGAAAAATTTGACAGAGTTGTAAAAGCAATAATATAAACTCACATTTTTTAAATTTGTATATGAATTATTCTCAAAATCGTAAACATTAAAATCACATTTAAGTTTTAAATGACAAAATTGCAATGATAAATGCACGCAATAATTTCTGAATTTACAGTATTCATGCTAATGGCACTCATGCTGCAAGTTAATCACCACTGAGGGAGGTGCTGTTTATAAAATAAATTCAAACTTTTTATATTTTGTAGGTTAGTCTTCTGAAGGAGCTGCATCATCCTCGTGTAGTACAACTGATAGGTGTATGTACTACAGACAAATTCCCACTTATGGTACTAGAGTTTATGGCAAGAGGCAGTCTTTACTATTATCTACATGATCCAAAATGGTGAGACTTGTGCTATATTCTGGGAAATATTACAAAAAGCTGGGAGAAAGTTGTTGTCTACATGATATGTTTATCTGTGAATATTTTTAAGATGCATCTTGTACATGTAAAAGTAGAAATGCATCAGACTTTAATCAAGCGTTTGAAAATATCTGCAAGAAGAGTGAAAGGCAGCACTATTTTCATATTGATATAACAGGGTAATCAGTTTCTGACACAAAATCATTACACACACACACATGAAAAAAACAAAAGCAAATGAATAACATTGTTATTGCTGTTCTTCATCTATAAGGTATAGTGGGGTTTTCAAACACGATCAATACTCTAACCTTACTGAAAATATAAATTGTCCTGTAGCAACAACTTAAAATGCCATATCTTGTAAAATTTTAATAACTTTTGATCCCCTCAAAAATAAAATGTAAAAAAGTATATATTACTTTATCTGTAAAGTAAGAGTTATGTGCCCTTGGTTTGGTTCAAACATTTTCTAACATCGACTTTTTACATCAATATCAGAAGAAGGTGATTGATTTGACAGTTTGTGCCCATTCAAAATTTAATTCCTGTATTATTATTTGAGACAGGTAGACATTAACATAGTTGATCAGGTAAGGGCTAGTCCACTAAACCTGCCCAAAACCAATATACCTTCTTGGATTTCTTTTACATACTGTGCATTCATTTATTTTCATGGGTATTAATTTCCATGGATTGCTGAAAATTTGCATTTCATGGATACTTGGTTTTCCAAATCTCTGCATACAAAGCCTATAGTATTGAAAATTTGTTATTGGTGGAATATTTTAATTCATGGTTCATCTGTACCCACAATACCCATGAAAATTGGTATCCAATGTATAATAATGAATCCACAGTACATGAAATGGGCATACAGCCATTAATGAATGATGAACCCTATCCAGGAGGAAAATCTTCCTTCCTACCTTCTGACATTCATTGAATAGGGATCAACTGATGCCTGCATCCAGGTGCAGAATTTTCTCGCTGTGTGAAAGTCCAATTGGTGACCTTCAGGTATTTTCTGCTTTTTGGTTGGATTGTTGACTCTTAAACACATTCTTTCTTTTCCATTTTCCATTTTAGTAGTCATATTTACCTATTGTTTTTATGCCCCACCTACGATAGTAGAGGGGCATTATGTTTTCTGGTCTGTGCGTCCGTTCGTCCGTTCGTCCGTCTGTCTGTCTGTTCGTCCGTCTGTCCCGCTCCAGGTTAAAGTTTTTGGTCAAGGTAGTTTTTGATGAAGTTGAAGTCCAATCGACTTCAAACTTAGTACACATGTTCCCTATGATATGATCTTTCTAATTTAAATGCCAAATTAGAGTTTTTACCCCAATTTCACGGTCCACTGAACATGGAAAATGATAGTGCGAGTGGGGCATTCGTGTACTGAGGACACATTCTTGTTTTTTTCGTGTTACCATTTTTGTTATTTGAACACATATCAAGAATGATATAGCTGTAGTGATTATGTACTGTTTCTTGACAAAGACAAATTCAAATAAAGTAAATTATTGAAAGATACAATTTTTGTTCCTTTTCACAATAAATTTGTAATATCAAATACATTACACCAAAATAATTATTTTCAGTGAGTCGATGGATCATGCTGAATATTATGGAGTTGCACATGATATCGCTCTAGGAATGAATTACCTGCATCAACACAAACCACAAGTCCTACATCTTGACCTCAAGTCTATGAATGTCCTTCTGGATAGTAGTGGCAGAGCTAAGATAGCAGACTTTGGATTTTCTAAATTTAGGTAAAACTTGAAAATATTAACATTTGTTATCTTTAATTTTATATTTTCCTTCAAACATTTAATTTACTGTGGATTCATTTATTTTCATTTTTTTTATCAATTTTCTTGGATTCCTTAAAACTTGCATATACATGGATATTGTATTTTCCTGCTCCATTAGTGACTTTCATTATGCCTTTTGATTTTGATATTCAAGTTTGACACCAAAAAAAAAGTTTTCCACATTTCATGAAATAACTTAAAATTCTGTCGCAATATTCTTGTAGATATTGAGCTGACTTTTGGTTCACAACTGTAAAATGATACCTAGGATTTTGTTCTGCATGAACTAATTTTCCAACAATTTTTAAGATTTTTAAGGCTGTTTTAATATATGTATATTGCATTTATATTGTCTTTTATTCTTTACTAAATTACAAATTAGTTTAAATCTTTGTTCCTTGGTCTATGGATAGTTATCTTTTGGCAACCATAATACCACATCTAATTTTTTAAATTATTATTTTGTTTTCAGACATGATGCTGATTTAAAAGCATCAAAATTATCAAAAAAGAAAAGCATGTGCAGCTCGCCAACTTGGATGGCACCAGAATTATTGGAAACAGGGGAGATAACAACAAAAGCAGATGTTTATAGCTTCGGCATTATCCTGTGGGAAATGTTAACGAGGAGCCATCCTTATGATGGTTGTTCTGTGTTTCAGGTAAGTGTCAATCTTGTAGATCTATATGCTTTTATTTCATGCAGGGTGCATTCATGATGAATTAATTTTGCATGCGATTTGTTTGAGCTCAGTTATAACAGTATTATATGGAGCAGAAAAGAAATGTTAATCAGGCCACCATTTTTTGTAAAGACCAATATTTGTGGATCATGGAAAAGTTGTATTTTTGTGAATAATTGATTTCTTGATAATTGGTATCCAACGAATAATATTGAATCCACAGTATTATTTTTAGATTATATAAGATGTTTTGTTGATTATTTAAATGAATCCCATTAGACCTATTTGTGCATTGTATTCTCGCCAATAGTGCTGAAATCGGTGCATAACACCAACAATGTAATTCATCAATCTAACACTAGTTTGAATAATACAGTGCATCAATCTAAATGAAGAAAACAAGATTATCTCCCTTGGACTGTTTAGACTTAGAGATTGATGACAATTACTTTTGTCAAATTGATTACTGTAAATGATTGTATGTTTATATTATTATTTTGAGTTTGAAAAATTAACAAAAATGAGAGATAGATTATTGCTATTTCATGAAAAGCTGCATGCACATATATCTATCTGATATCAGAATGCAAGTTCTTATTATTGCCACACTTAAAATCAGTCTCATTATTTGCATGAATAAAAACCTCATAAAATTATCTGAAAAAAAAGTCATTATTTCTAATTTTTTTAGATCTTAGAAAGAGTGAGGTTGAACAAGAGACCAGAAATTTCTACGAATAGTCCACCAGATCTGTCATCATTGATAAAGAGATGTTGGGACCAGAATCCTGCAAAAAGACCTGCATTTAAAGTAAACTATACATTTTAGAAAATACTGATTTCTAAAAACAATTTTAAAAAAGCAGCATTAAAAATTAGCAAATTATTTAGTAACAAAAAGTAAAATCACAAAAATACAAAACTTCAAAAAAGAAAGATCCTAATCAAATGGCAAAATCAAACTCATCAAAGGAATGGATAACATATGTCATATTTCTGACTTGGTACAGGAATTTTCTTATGTAATAAGTGGTGGATTAAACTTGGTTTTATAGCTAGCTAAACCTCTCACTTGTCAGTCAGGGGTACTACTTGTACAGGCATTTTCTTATGTAATAAGTTGTGGATTAAACTTGGTTTTATAGCTAGCTAAACCTCTCACTTGTCAGTCCGGGGTACTACTTGTATAAGTAATTGTTTTTACTTGAAGAGGTAAAAAATATATACTTTTATAAGTGAATTATAATTTTTGAATGATCTCCCCTTAATTTTCACAAAAATTTACTTGTATAAGTGATTTGTTTTTACAATTCCACAATCTTAAGTTTTGAAATGTAAAAACATGCCTTTAATGATTTTTCCCAGGTTAGCTCATAATTTTTTATTAGAGTTCAATAATCATCTCATTAATTCAACAAAGAAACTGATTGCACAAAGAACTTAAGTATTTGCGCAAGGCATTCACAAATTGCTCCTTGGGGGGGCTTGTAAATGAGCATACCTGTCAACTGTCACTATTTGCAGGGGATTTCCCCCATGGAGGCTTCCAAATTGAAATTTTGAAAAAGCAATTTTGTCCACAATTTAAACAAAACAATTAATTTTACAATGACTTTAGGCTTTTAAAAGTATGAAGAAGCCAAAAAACAACATTAAAATGTATTTGCAGGCCCCCTTGAAGGTTGTTTGGGACTATGACAGCCATCTGGCATGCTAAACCCCCATGGGCATTTTGAAAAGTTGGCAGGAATGAATGAGTAGTGTTCTGAAGATAACAGATAAATGCAATTTTCATTGTCCATGAAACTACACTTAAATGATAAGAAAAGACATCTGCAAAGGGCAGACAATTTAAAATTCGATTAGAGCAAGGGAATCCTAAGAATTTAAGAAAAGAAGATATGATCACTTTTTCACTTATATAAGTAAACAATTCTGAATATCTAAGGGACACAACTTGTTCAATTTTTTTTAACCTATACAAGTAAATAAAATTCACTTGTATAAGTATCCTAAAAACTTACTTATATGATAAAATTGAGAATGGAAATGGGGAATGTGCCAAAGAGATAACAACCCGACCATAGAAAAAAACAACAGCAGAAGGTCACCAACATTTCTTCAATGTAGCGAGAAATTCCCGCACCCGGAGGCGTCCTTCAACTGGCCCCTGAGTATATTAAAATTTACTTCTTCCAGTAAATAAAAATTACTTGTAAAAGTAGTACCCCTGACTGCTTGACAGTCGCATCAAATTTCAACAGTGGTAGTTCTTTAAAGAATGATGAATTCATGTCAACCATCAGACTAGACGTTGCTGCATATTTATAAAGTTAATCTGAAGTATCGTTAACTGGTGTACATCAGCATGTCCCGATGAAAATTTAGTCACACTTTTTCTTTAGAAATTAAATATCAAATCCTGACATTTAAGAGTCCTTCTTCATTCATGAGCTCAACTTTGTATTTTCCTGTGCTATTTTTATCACTTGTATACAAGTGCTTACACTGATATTAAAGATTTAAAGAAGAATCTTCATACCTTTTACAAATCATGACAGTCCATACTCTTAGAATATTATATGAGAGCTGTTAGTTCATATTTTTTACGTGAATACCACTGGTTGGGGATTGAGGATTTTTTTTA
This sequence comes from Mytilus galloprovincialis, assembly GCF_965363235.1. Classification (NCBI taxonomy): domain Eukaryota; kingdom Metazoa; phylum Mollusca; class Bivalvia; order Mytilida; family Mytilidae; genus Mytilus; species Mytilus galloprovincialis. Next base: position 87,628,611 of record NC_134845.1, on the reverse strand, counting down.
TATTAGTGGGTTTAAGAAAGTCTTCGTACAACTGTTAAGAAAGCTGATACCTTTTTGCACATTTATTTAAGTTTCTTGTTTACCTGTATCCTTGTCCCATTGGTTTTCATACTGTTAAGGTGGTACCCAACACTTTCACTAAAATTAATTTGGCTCGTTTAATTTTCATAAAATTTTGTCGAAGTATTTACTTTGAGACTTTAATAAAAATATAAAAGTTTAAAATTTTTTGAACCAACCATTTTGTCAGAAGAAATACACTGGTTATATAGCAATTTGACAAACACCAATTTTGATCATTGAGAAGTTTAATATTCCTTATACAACACAACGCAGTTAAAACGTTTAGCTGACTTTACAGAGTTATCTCCCTGTAGTGTTAGGTACCACCTTAAGAAAGCATTGTGACGTCACAATTTCCATTGAAAAGCCTGCATGGTACAAATCCATATGACGTATGAAAACATATGATCTCACCATACCCACAAATATTATAGTAAGAATAATAATAAATCTATAATGCTTTATTTGTAAATCTAAAAATTATACATTGTACAAGATTTGATGAAATTGAATTTGAGCCACCATTTTGCATTCATTTTGAAATTAGTTTTTCTGAATCAACTAAGAAAAGTCTTGACAATTTTAACTTAATTTGATTTTGTAGGACATCATTTTACAACTTGATAAGTTAGCATTTCCTCCTGACTGGAGAGCTCTTTTCAAAGAAGCAGGCGTACCAAATGAAGCATTAGAAGATGTGCAGTCAGCCAGAACCATTATCAGCCTAGTCAACAACACTGTGGATCTTGAAAATGTGAAGACCATGATGGAAGATATAAGACATTCAAATGATGCCATAATGGCATCACATGACTTGACAAGAGAATCACATGTTTACATAAACCAATCAAATGATCAGAATGGGTATCCTAGCAACTCAGCCAGGGAGTCTTATAACTTTTCAGTTCAATCTAGGGAACCTCAAAAAAGTCTGACAACCACGACAAGAAGGTCACAGGACATGATATCATCGTCAAATAGACATTCATATGATATAGCAAGGAATTCTGGGGAATCTATTCTCACCAGAAAATCATTTGATTCACCATTTTCTTCAACTAGGAATAAAAAGTTTGATGACGAGAAAAATGTTGGTGATTCTATTGAGGAAGAAATTGGAGAAACGGAAGATGTTAGAGATAGTTTTGATTTTAAATTTAATACCAATTTTATGGAAGATTTTCAAAATGAACAAAATCAAGATGAAAAATTTTTCCAGAAAAGTCAGACATCTTTGAGAAATTCTGCACATGGGGAAGACACAACCGCTGAATACTTAAACTATCTAAAAACATCATGCGAAATTTTATCACCAACAATTAGAAGTCCGGTGAGGAGTAAATATTCAGATAATATGAAAGATTTTCTTTACACTGATTCTGAAAAGTCTGACCAAACAGGAGCTGTAATTGAAACAATTGCTAGTATTCCAAGATCTAAGTCCCCTCTGGCTGATTTGAGGAAGTCAGATCAGTGTTTTGATCATGAAGTTTTGATCTCAACAAAGTCATCCTCTGACAAAAATCAATCAACTGGAAAGTCGCATGATTCCATAGTAGGAAAGTCACATGATTCTGCAGTAAGAAAGTCACATGACATACTCCTGCAGGAGATAAGAAAATCAAAATCCAATCTAGAAAAAGAAACACCACAGAGGTTTATGGCAAAACAAGACAATGAGGAAAAAGATCTGAAAAGTACTACTGGAATCTCACATGATTTCACTAGAGGAAAGTCACATGACATGGAAAACCAACAATCAGATGTAACTGATTCATCGATGAGAAAATCACACGATGCTGCTTTGAAGGAAATGCTTAATTCAAAAGCTTATTCTAAAACTGATCCATCATCTAAGAGGTCACATGATCACTTAAAGAAAGAATCTACACCAAGAAAGTCACATGACGAAAGTTCCCTTCTTAGGAAGTCACATGATAGTTTGATTGAAGATTCTTCACCAAGACTGTCACATGATAAATGGAAGAAAGATTCAACTCCGAGATCATTGCATGCAAGTATGATGGAGGAAATGTCTTTGAGAAAGTCACATGATGTCTTAAAGAAAGATTCCACCCCAAGGAAGTCACATGACAGTATCATTGATGAATCTCCTTTCAGAAATTCACATGATGTCTTGAAGAAAGATTTTACACCAAGGAAGTCACATGACAGCTTCATTGATGAATCTCCTCTCAGAAAGTCACATGATGTCTTGAAGAAAGATATTACTCCAAGGAAGTCACATGACAGTTTTATTGATGAATCTCCTCTAAGAAAGTCACATGATGTCTTAAGAAAAGATTCCACCCCAAGGAACTCACATGACAGTATTATTTACGAATCTTTTATCAAAAAGTCAAATGATGACATGAAGAAAGATTCCATCCCAAGAAAGACAATTCATGCCAATGTGATGGATGAAATAAGAAATTCAGGAAAACTGTTAAAAAAAGATGGGAAGAAAAATCCAGTTTCAGCATATGTTGATTCAAAGGATGCAAATTCTCAAAAATCTGCTAAGGTTCGAGCTAATGAAAGTTCCGAAGATGAAAACTTCATTTCTAAGAATAGAGATGCTGAACAGAAGTTTTTAGATTTGTTGCAAACTGACTTTGAATCTGGAAAAATTAACACAGTTGACACTAAAGAAAAAGTTCAAACTGAGATTGAGGTCAAATCCAAACTTATTTCAAAAGATAAGTCAAATGGTAAGAAAAAAGGTCCTCAACAAAATTTACTGACAGAAATGAAAAGTTTACACACAAAATTACGAAGTGAAAAAACTGGACATGTTGAAGAAATAAAACAACTTCATACAAAGCTCAGAAGTGGGAAAAAGGGAAATGAAAACATGGAGAAAAATTCGGCCAATGGGAATGAGATGAAGGGTAATATTTTAGAGAAGGATGATACTAGTGATAAAGATTCCATTGAAAATATAGACATAAAGGATGACCTTGACAATCTGTCTGTTGATAGCCTTGACCTTAATGACAGTATAACAGAAGATGTTGGTCACATGACTAATCTGAAGAAGATTGAAAGTGAGGCTTATTTTAGTGGAACTAAAGTTGAAAGTGATCAGGATAGTGAGAAATCTTGTTCAATGTCAAAGAGTAAAACTGAAAAAGTTGACAGGAAGGAAGACATTAATAATAGTGCTAAATCATTGCCAGAAAATTCAAATACGGGTAAAAATGTTAGTGTCAAAAACTTGCCAGATTTGAGAATGTCGTTAAATAATGAAATAGCACAATTTTCAACAAAAAAATTAAAAAGAAAAGAAAAGGAGAAAACAGAACAAACGAAAGAAGATGATAAAGAAAAGGGAAAGAAAAATGCAAAAGAGAGTGTGAAATCCAAGCCAAAAAAGAAAGCAAAATCATTACCCATTAAGAAAACAGCAGCAAATGAAAATCTTACTGTCAGTAATGAGAACTGTTCAGAAAATCAGACAAATCCTAAAAACCGTAAAAGTATAGAGGCTTGGGTTGAAGCGAAACCAGTCATGACTGATGCAAAGCAAAAGCAACGTAAAATATCAACATCAAGTTTGCCCTCACATCCCCCTCCAATTTTGCTACCTGACGATCCACCACCTAATTTCATTTCTGATGATCCACCCATTCCACCAGCTCCACCTATACCAACAATGGAGTTGACTCCTCCACCAGCTCCACCCTTGCCAGAACAGGATGCTGCAGTAGGGGAGACAACTAATTCTAAGATAAAAAAGAGGCTGGAGATTCCTGAAGCAAAACATTCCAGCCATGAGGCAACACCTTCAAATTCAACTAAATCCAATCTAGCAGCGAAGGGAGACGATTCAGAGCCAGTAATGGTGAAATCAGCAGAATTAAGGGATCAAAAGGAAGTTTTACAATCAATATCTAAGCCACATCCAAACCAGCTCACAGATCTTTCACAGGTCAATAAACAGACATACACATCTATAGCAGATATTCTAAAAAGGGTGAGTAATATATAAACGGTCATAGATATACACAGTAATTTTTTCTCTGAAGTATAATGGTGAATTCATCAAGAAAGGGCAGGAGGATCTAAATGGGGTAAAACAGAATGGAAAATAACGAGCTAAAAAAAGTAAGAAAAAATGAAATTGGGTCTAATCCTAAAATAGAGCGAGTGGAATTTTTGATTAGCAAAGTAAAAAAGATAATTGTTTACTCTATGAATACAGGTTTTAAATTTGACAACGACAAATCTATATTAAAGTTTCTACGTCCACAATTATTTTCACTACCAGTTTTATGAGAAAAAAAAACCTCTTATCATTATCATTTTAGTGCTACATGTACTAAGTATTAATTTCAATTGAAACTTTTTGGCAGAAGAATTTGAAAGTACATCTCTATAACAGATCTACATTTGAAATGGGGACATTATTCATATTTAGTATTTAATTAATTTGATAAGACTACTAGCTTTGTATGAAATGTAGGAGACATACTTCATATTATTTAATATTTCAATGTGTGATTTTATATAAGTGTGTTTTTTCACTCATGAACAGAGAATGAAGGATACCTATAAGCACATATAAATAGATATCTTTCAATTAATTAAATAAATGCCAAAAATTGCATGATTTTCTTATGATTTATATTACAAAGGAATATTGCACACTTACTGTTTTTTGTGTTTTTTTTTGGTATCTATATGCAAAACTTTGTTGAAAATTTATTTACAATTGAGAAACATGCATCAATATTCTTAATCGTCATTTTATCAAATGCAAAAGAACTAATTTAATTTGCCAAAAAAAATAAAAATAAAATATAAAATTAAATTTAAATGTTTGATAGATTTATTTGCTAGTTGCTCTACATATGATTTCAAATACAGGCTAACTGGACTGACATAAGAATGGTAAGCTAAGTCTCATGAGTGCTTACCTTCTATGTAGATAACAAGAACTTGTAAAACATCAGCATGAGCTTGATTGATGTGTGAATAACCTTGACCTTTGTAATTTTAAGTGCATGTTAATATCACATGATTTGCTGTTTATCAGACTTGATTTTTGCTCTCTCAATAAAAAAAGCAGAAATTAGTTTGGTTCCTGACCCTTTTATTTCTTTTCAATAGTTGCTGGATTCTCTCCTGAGAAAATAATTCAGATATTGTAAACGTTTGCTCTGCTGTCATGTGACATGTCTGTGAAAAGAATTTGACAGTGTATATTACTTCCTCTTAATATCCCCTTTCGAGAAAAGCTTGATTCTCTCCTGAGAATTTTTAATTCAGATATTGCGATCAATGTCTGCTATTTCGTGCTGATGTTTGTGCAATAAATTCAACTATGTATATTTAATTTCGCTAATTATAAAAATGAAAGTTTTTCTACTTAAATTATATTATCTAAAGCTTGAATTGGGTGGCAGGTATTGTTTCACAGGATTTGTTGTAAAAGGAAAGGAAAAAATAATATTCAACCATTCTATCGTCATAAAATAAGATATAATGTTGTCTGCTTTTCTATATTTGCCATTGTTTTTTTTATGTTTATTGAGACAATTTAAAAACTGGTGTCATTTTACCAGGACACTGTAAATGTATAAGTTTACAACTTGTGATAATTGATATTTAATAAATTTTCTGAAATAAAATACACTCATACAAAATAGAATGCTGTAACACTTAATTGTGTTTGTTTGACTGAACTAATCAACTCAATAAAGTTTGTGTGTTTAATTGCAAAACTAAACTAAATCTAATGAAAGCAATGGACAATAAGAGTCAAAGGAAATATAAGTAGGAAGAAAGATAAACATACTGTTGATTAAATCATTATAAATCGTGGAAAATCATGTAGAATTTCATGGATGTAAGTGAACCACAAATAGACTTACGTGCCCATACATTTGTATATCAGATTTTTGTAAAACTGAAATCAAAATTTCCATTAAAATTCAATTTCTCCTTACTCAATCAAATATAAAAGAATCAACAGTTAGCTGAAGAAAGACAGTTCAAAAAGAAAAAGAAAAAATGAGAAATTTACACTGAAGATTAAGGAACACTAAAACATGAGTGATGCCACAGTGTTATTAAGCAGTAATCAGTTTTTGCTCTATTAATTGTTCCCAGTATGCTGCTCATATATGGTGAAAATTAAGTCACAATTGGAATGAGTAGTAAATATGGTATGGTGACATATAGTTTTAACTTGTAAGATTTTGGTCTCTTTTGGATAGTTGTGTCATCGGCAATCCTACCACATCGTCTTATTTTCACAAAGAAAAAGGAAATCTGGTTTGTTACTATCAGAAATGGAACATATAGTTCACATCAGTGGATAAAATTCAAAGATAAGATACTTCGGTTGGGGGTAGGGGTGCTATCTTTAAAGCAGTAAATAAAAAATGGCCCACCCCAAAAATAACAAAAGCACATATACCTATAACAAATCATTTAATGAACAAAAGACAAAAAGACAGAGGAACCAACCAAAAACCAAAAAAAGTATGTTGCTGACAAAGTTTTGTTTTTCCTCCTCCACATGTGGCACCTGTCACATTGCTTTATACATTTATCTTTACTTTGTGAGAGATTTTACCAGTGTACAAATGAACAGATTTAAAGAAAGGAATGAATGCAATCAATTTTTTGGCTATTGTTGGTCTTTGATCATGATAATAGTGTAATTTCATGTAATATTTATTGCTACATTTTATAATCTTAAAATTGACTGCACATTTTTTTTTTTTTTGTGGAGATTTTTCCAAGAGTGTGTCATATTCATATAACTGTTTTCAGTTACAATTTTTTAAACATGTTTCAGCTATTAGATTTTATGAATACCTTAGCTACCTTAGATCCCCACCAGCTCATGTATGTAAATGCCATTGCATGAATTGGACTGCACCTGATGTATCTTAAAAATCTAGATGATGCACAAAATACACCTATAAGCAGTTAAAACTCAAATGAAAATTTATGATATTTTATCAGAGTTACCAGGAGAGAAGTAATTTTGTATATTTTTCTATTGTTTTCAACAGCAAAATGTCCACAATTTTTGAGGGATGAAAAGAGTGCATATTATGCACAACTGCACACTAAACATGTCTAAATACGGTAACTTCAATGAACTTTTTTTTGGAATGCTTTTAAATTACTTGTATCCAAAAATGACAGAGGCTTTCTGCAAGAGGTAGTGTTGGGAATGGGCTTGAAAATTGTAATCAATGAATCAAAAGCTCTGACTTAATTTTTTGTATTTATTCATATGCAAATGATTTAGGACTTTAGTAGAGACTTTTCCCAAGTAGAAATACATTGATACTGAATGATGTAGAAATAAAATTACGAAACAGTGACAAACTCAAGATATTTCTTAAACCTACAATCCTAAAAATACCTCATTTAAAGGTGATCAATTTTATCTAATGCATGTAAGAATAATTTCATTGCAGTAAAAACTTGGTTAGCTATCAGGCTTCTAGAACACTCATACATGTACTGCATTCATCGAAATTAATATTTGTATTCATCAAATAAAGATTTTCCCAGAGTTTGATATATTCCAATTTTCGATTACTGTAAACAGGGAAATTTTCGCGGTAGTTTTATTTTCGCTATTTTCGCGGTAAGAAGTGAAACGCGAAAATAAAACGACCGCGAAAATATCAAGGAAAAACTCTTTTAATTACATTTTCTTTTACAAATTGTGACTTGGATGGAGAGTTGCCTCATTGGCACACATACCACATCTTCTTATATCCACGTATATGAATAGAATATATATAGGAATACTGTATAACACTGATTTCAAAGAAGACAACTATATAATTTAAATTATAACAGTATCTCTTAATGGAAAGCAATGTTAAAAGTCATGTCTTTAACTCAAATCAGTTATTTTACTGAAGCGGACATTACGGATATTGTTATGTAAACAAACACTCATTACCATTATGTTAATGACACCTGTCAATCAGTAATAAAAGTATCACATCGTTGAATCTACTACAAAGATTGATCAGATCAAAAGATCGACTAATTAGTACTTATCCTGACAGCTGGTTATTTTAATTCATTCCTAATTAGGTTTACTTTTCTATTGTTGTGTATGTGTTTTTACGAGCATTGAAACATGCCAAACTTTCAATCTACTTTAAAATTATTGAACCGAAAACAAAATATTTCTGATGGATTTTATCATTTGATTTAAGATATATGTAAAGCTTTTCACTTTCCAAATCATTTATGAAAATATTTATCTAGACCACTGGGAAATCGCGAATTCAAAACGGCGCGAATTTGGATCGTGTAAGTAAATCGCGAAATAAAGACGGCGCGAAAATTTCCCGGTTTACAGTAACTAATTTATATTTGTGTCTTTACAGGCAGTTTTCAGCAGAAGAGAAGCTATGGGAGAAGACAATTACAGTCCGTCCCCATCAGTTGCCAGTAGCTGGTCATTTGTGGATGATTAAGAGAACGATTTTCTTAACAAAAACATCTTATGAATATATTGTAATAATATTTGTTAGTTATAAACATTTCAACTTTAATGCAAGAACATGATGAATTTTAATCAAAAGATTTAATAAAAAAAAGAGTTGAGTAGCCATAAGACTACAATATATTTTTACCATGGGATGAAAGGCATGAGTAGATCAAGCTTAAAGAAATAGAAAAAAGAAGGGTGGGAACTTCACTTCAAATTATGTACTATTTAAGGTTTATGTACTGCAAATTTTTAAGGGATCTGTTTGAAGTAGGGAAAAAAGTGTGTATTAAAATTTTGTGAAAATGAAAAGGGTAAAAGATTTGTTAGTCTTTGACTCTTGTAAAAATTGAAAATCTTCAGGTCCTGTAGCCTGAATTAAAAAAAAATAATAATTATTTTGACTGTACGCCTTGTACTGTTTACATTTATTTATTGGTCTCAACTTTTATTGTTATCTTTCATCAGTATATAACAATATATTTCTATCTAGTGTACTGTTTATTTTTAGAAATAGAAGTGATACAATGTAAATATTGTAGTTTAATGGAAATTTTTGTACTTTTTATGGCATATTTTTAAAGCCTTATTATTAAGGAAATAATTTAGTGAAAATTTCTATTTTGTACAGTCTTAAAGGGGCACTAGCTACGATATATATAAAAAAATAAAGTATGATTTTTTTTAGATCAATTATTAATCAAATTGGAATAATGAAATAATAATTTGCTTTTAGCAATCAATTTCCTTTAATTTTGTTGAAATAAGCGATTAAACATAATTTTTGACTGATTCACTTGCAAGTGAAAACGTCATCATCATTCTAACCGGTATTCATGTGAACTTCAAGTTAACCCCTAGCTAGAGATTGACAACGCATGCATTGTACGTGTACTGGTTATTTAAAGAAAAAGAATGTCAACAATGAAAGTGAAACTACGGTAAATCATTTGATTACTAATTCGATGCACATAAAATCATTCTTATATGGTTAAAAACAATGAGAAACATCTATTTTTAATCTATAAAATAAAATCAAACAGACCTATAAAAATGCAATTGCACGTGTTGGTTTAATCTATTCGTATCTTTATTTTTGTTTACATCGCTTATATGGTCATCTGAGGTCAAATCGATAGTTAATTAGATGGCGTCTGGACTAAAATACACACGAAACGAACCTATATATTATCTACCCCATGCTCTGTAAACTGTTTATTTTAGACTTTTGATCGTTTGGATAAATGTTTTACATTGTTATAAACCAAATATGAGAATTTGAGTCAAATCGATTACAATGAATTTGACAGCTAGTGCCCCTTTAAGACTGGAGTGCAAAGAGATTTTTATAATGCCATATTTGAGTTATTTGATTTCTCAGGAATTTGAGATTTATAGTTTCAGTATTCAAATGTACCAGCTAGCATTATGGTAGCAGTACCTTATTTCAACATGAATTTGAATGTTTATTCTCAACTCCTGACACTTAGTTTCACTATTTTTTGCCTTTTTATTTTATAAAATTCTGAAAATCAGAGATAAATGAAGTGGAATTATTTGCATGCCAAAATAATATTATAGATATTGTATTTTTAAGTTAATTCAGAACAGATGCTTCTTAAACAGCTTTACTTTATGTGTGTTAGAATCTCAAATTAATTTAACTCTGCCTTTTTAACCGGATTTTTTTAACCGGATTTTTGTGACAAAAATGTCGGTTATTGATTTGGGGATGTACGGCGGGCGGGCGGGCGGGCGGGCGGGCGGGCGGGCGGGCGGGCGGCAATCAAATGTTGTCCGTGCATTAACTCATGAACCGTTCTACCAAAGCTTTTAAAATTTTAATATGTTATTACTGACAACTATACGAAGGTCAAGTTCAATAATGGCGATTTTGACTTTTACCGTTCAGGAGTTATGGTTCTTGAAAGGCAGCAATCAAATGTTGTCCGTGCATTAACTCATGAACTGTTCAACCAAAGCTTTTAAAATTTTAATATGTTATTACTGACAACTATACAGAGGTCAAGTTCAATAATGGCGATTTTGACTTTTACCGTTCAGGAGTTATGGTTCTTGAAAGATTGAAAAATGGAGTTTTCAGTCGTGTCAGTGCATTTACTCATGAACTGTTCTACCAAAGCTTCCCAAATTTTAATATGTTGTTACTGATGACAGAATGGAGGTCAAGTTCAATAATGACGATTTTGACTTTTACCGTTCAGGAGTTATGGTTCTTGAAAGATTGAAAAATGGAGTTTCCAGTCGTGTCCGTGCATTTATGCATGAACTGTTCTACCAAAGCTTGCGAAATTTTAATATGCTGTTACTGATGACAAAATGGAGGTCAAGGTCAATAATGACGATTTTGACTTTTACCGTTCAGGAGTTATGGTTCTTGAAAGATTGAAAAATGGTGTTTCCCGTCTTGTCCGTGCATTTTCTCATGAACCATTCAACCAAAGCTTTTGAAATTTTAATATGTTGTTACTGATGACAAAATAGAGGTCAAGTTCCATAATGATGATTTTGACTTTTACTGTTCAGGAGTTATGGTTCTTAAAAGATCGTAAAATGGCGTTTCCATTCACGTTGTTGCATTTACTCATGAACCATTCAATCTAAGCTTTTCAAATATTATTATTTCAAAATGTTGATACTGATGACAAAATAGAGGTCAAATTTGATATTGATGATTTTCACTTTCACCATTCATCAGTAATGGTTCTTGTGATATTGCCAGGACACAAATAAATGTAAATAAATCCGGTTTGCTGTCGTTGTGACAGCCTCTTGTTGATGAATAATTTTATTTGATAGGCACAGTTGTGAACCATAAAAAAAGACAAAATGCCATGCTATATTCATCAGTAATGGTTCTTGTGATATTGCCAGGACACAAATAAATGTAAATAAATCCGGTTTGCTGTCGTTGTGACAGCCTCTTGTTGATGAATAATTTTATTTGATAGGCACAGTTGTGAACCATAAAAAAAGACAAAATGCCATGCTATGTTTAAAAAGCATCAATGAAATTTAATTTGTATAATACTCTTTAATTTAGTGTATTTTTATTATATAATGACCAAGTGCTTATGTTATGAATTTTGAATAATGAATTGATGAAATGATAATGAAAGTGTTATTCTAGAAACATTGCATTTGTTATACAAATACACTAGTTTTAAAAATACCATTGAAAAAATCATTGTGATTTGATTACAGTCAAGTGAATGAAGTGTTATTTTTTCCAACTATTTTTAAGGGAAGATTGAACTTGGTTCTTTTCTCATCTTTTATATAGATTAGACCTTTGGGTTTCCCGTTTGAATGGTTTTACACTAGTAATTTTTGATGCCCTTTATAGCTTAATGTTCGGTATGAGCCTAGGCTCCATGTTGAAGGCCGTACCTTGACCTACAATGGTTTACTTTTATAAATTGTGACTTGGATGGAGAGTTGTCTCATTGGCACAGTGGCACTCATACCACATTGTTAGCCATGGTGTTGTCAGTTTATTTTCGATTTATGAGTTTGACTGTCCCTCTGGTATCTTTTGTCTAACTTTCCTATATCTATATTTGATTAACATATATTCAATAGTCATTTGCAGATTAACGATTTAATACTGTTATGTCACACTTTTTAGAACAAATTGTTTTCCTTTGTCAATTGCAGACTGATTCAGTACTGGACAAAATGATGTCCCTAAATTACAGGCAATTGAACATCCTTTACAATAAGATAGTATAACTGTAACATTACAACACATACCCACTAGTACAATTTATGTACAATGAGCTTCAATAGAATAATGAACTTGCAATGGTATTTTTAAATTTAGTGTAATTGTTGAAATTTTTTATGGCATTTTTATTTGTTTTTTTTTGTTTGTGTAATAATTTTTGAAACAAACATGTTTTTAATGAATTATATTAGAGTGACACATGGTGTATGGCTAGATTGCACATTGTTTTGGTGATGAAAAGTTAACTTGGGTAAAATTGGGGAATTCTTAATAATTATATTATTGTTATTTGTATGTTGACAAAACATTTTACACTTGTTGAACAAATCACTAAGTCTTATTGGTCCTGGGTCCATCTTTTCATTATTTGATAAAAGTAAACATTGCACCATTATTTCTATGTGATTGAGACTAAGATGGTTGTTTATAGTAGCTGGTTCTATTTTTGTTTTCATAAGTTGAACCATTCACTTCTTTGTTTAATGAGTATAAATGGTATATATGCTTTTGAATTTAGGTCCATTTTTGGTAGTTTAAATGTTTAAAGGGAAAGACTTATCAAAATAATGATTTTTTTATAGCTTTAATAGAAAACAAAGGATCTTGGATATCCATTCAAGACACAAAAAATTTTGAACATGCACAGCAAATATCACAAAAAAGCAAAGGAACAGTGCTTTCATTGCTTTTTTTCATTTTAAGTAATATTTAGATTTTACTTGGGGGAAAAAAAAGCATGATAATATTGCTTATGTCTTCTAACTCTGATATAATTAGAATGCATGATTTCAACGATCAAGCTTGTTTTTCAAATCTGTCGTAATCATTTAAATGTTTGAAGCATGTTGAAAACATTGTAGGAAAAACAAATCTATAGAATTATTTTTAATCTTAGTCAAGTTAAATAATAAAGAATAACTGCATATGCATGTATTTTGATTAAAAACTAAAGAAATCTTTTATTGCAAACAAACTTGAAAATGAACTCATAAACTTTTATTGTAAGCCTTTATCAAAGACTCAGGAATAAAAAATCAAATAGCAGGATTAAGTAAGAAGGATGGGAATGTCCTTCTTATCTTAGGAATAGCATTATATTTAGAGATATCATGAATATTGTATCCAAAATTAATATATATTTATACATGTATTTAATGTATTGGTTGTGATTTTAATAAGGAAAATATTACATTATTTATTGATGGACATGAGTAATTTATCTCCTTTAAAAATGTTATGGACAGGAAACAATTCAAACAATTTAAGTGTGTATGAAAAATGAAATTAAAATGAGAATTTTTAATAGCTAAAACTATGGCAAAATATCTAAACTTTAATACCACTGTATAGTTAAGGGGGTAGACCTTGGTTCAGGGAGATAACTCTTTAAATCAGTTAAGCGTTTGTAAAAGTCAAGTTCATCAATGTATTTTAAGCATTCACCTGAAACAGATTGAAAATAATCTATGTAACCTAGAAGCTTAGAATATATTTTTGAAAATGGTTGACACAAACGTACTAATGATTTTAAGAGTTATTTCCCTTAACCTAGGTCTACCTCCTTAAATAGCTATATTGGTAGTTCTTTTTTATTTCTAATTTTTGTAACACTTTTTTTTTATACAAATAATCAAATAAGCACTGGGTTGATTACACTATTGACGACGAACTGTTTATGCCAGAGCTCAGTAGTCAATGGTTTGGTACTGACATGATTTCATACATATTTTTCTAAGATACTATCATGATGAACCATTAAGAGATTCCAAAGACATCAATGCTCCTTCTCTCTATGACTTTAGGTGAATGTCATTTGAATTTTCGTAGAGAATTATTTTTTTTAGAAATTTCTTACCACACATATATACTCTAATAAAATTGAGAATGGAAATGGGGAATGTGTCAAAGAGACAACAACCTGACCATAGAAAAAACAAACTTATTTTCAGTAATAATATACTTCACATTTAGCCCTTTCCAGAAACTTTTAGAGCAATTTGTTTTTCATGATGTTCTAAATTTCCATGAGTATTTATGTATGGCGAAATTCAAGTTTTACATATTGAAGACAATTTTTTGGCTGATTTTTCTACTCAGAAAAGTGGCAAGAATAAATTTTTCAAGAAATAATTGGTTTACAGTAGTTGACTTTGCAAAGGAGACAGAAAATAAAGAATAATATTATTGCATCTCTCTCTCTTTGTTTCTTTCTTTTTGCAATTTCATGCCTATAAACAAATCACTGTATTACATACAAATAAGGTATACTAATTCGAATATTTACAAAATCTAGGCTTGCCAGTGTCTTTTTTCAATCATTTGTTCAGTAAAAGGGAGATAACTTGCTGATGATTATCATCAACACATTTTTGTGTAGATCTGTTTGTTGTATTCATTTGCCTATGCAAATTACTAATCTGTGATACACTATTTTACCATTCCAGCAAAGATTTATATCATTGTAGTTTTTTTTCTTTAGTTATGCATATTTATGTTGTTTTAGTTCAGTGCCAAGTTATGATGAATTTTAATAAAAATAAAATTTCTAATAAATTGTCTTAAAGTTGATTGTTTTATTTTTCATTGCTCATACATTTATTACTGTAAATTCAGAAATTATTGCAAGGTTTTTGTCGAGCCTTCGACTTTAGTCGAAAAAGCGAGACTAAGCGATCCTACATTCCGTCGTCCTCGTCGTCGGCGGCGTCCACAAATATTCACTCTGTGGTTAAAGTTTTTGAAATTTTAATAACTTTCTTAAACTATACTGAATTTCTACCAAACTTGGACAGAAGCTTGTTTATGATCATAAGAAAGTATCCAGAAGTAAATTTTGTAAAAATAATATTGCATTTTTTCCGTATTTTACTTATAAATGGACTTAGTTTTTCTACGAGGAAACATTACATTCACCCTGTGGTTAAAGTTTTTAAAATTTTAATAACTTTCATAAACTATCCTTGATTTGTACCAAACTTAAACAGAAGCTTGTTTATGATCATAAGATAGTATCAAGAGGAAAATTTTGCAAAAATAAATTTCCACTTTTCCGTATTTTACTTATAAATGGACTTAGTTTTTCTGCGAGGAAACATTACATTCACTCGTGTGGTTAAAGTTTTTAAAACTTTAATAACTTTCATAAACTATCCGTGATTTGCACCAAACTTGGACAGAAGCTTGTTTATGATCATAAGATAGTATCAAGAAGAAAATTTTGTGAAAATAAATTTCCACTTTTCCGTATTTTACTTATAAATGGACTTAGTTTTTTTGCCAGAAACAAAACATTCACTCTGTGGTTTAAGTTTTTAAAATTTTTATAATGTTCTTAAACTATCCTGGATTTCTACCAAACTTAGACAAAAGCTTGTTTCTGATCATAAGATATTATTCAGAAGTAAATGTTGTAAAAAAAAAATTCACTTTTTCCGTATTTTACTTATAAATGGACTTAGTTTTTCTTCCAGTTAACATTACATACAGTCTGCAGTTAAAGTTTATAAAACATTTATTAGATTCATAAACTATCCTGGATTTTTTTACCAAACTTGGAAGCTTCTTTCAATCAAAAGACAGTATGGAGAGGGAAATTTTTATTGATGTTTTTCCTCATTTTTGTTGAGTCTGCGATTAACAGCAAAAGTAGGCGAGACACTGGGTTCCGTGGAACCCTTACGAATTTTTATTATTGCAAATTAAGCGAGTTATGTTTCAGTGGAGCATATATCATTACAGCATTATATTTCTGTCTGTGTGTGTGTCAGTGTGTCCTTGAAAAAACAAGTGGTCTCAATTTGAATAAAAGGTTTATTGTTACCAACATCACTCTACATTATCAAATAAGGGTAAAATATAACATCTGAAATCAAATAACATTGAAATGAATGTTTCTTCAGATGAAAAATTGTGAAATTAAAGAAGCATATAAAGTAAAATAATACTTAAGATGTAATGAAAGAAGCAGGCACAAGATTTACAACAGAATAGCTTAAATGCGGGTACTTTTTGATAACTATTTACACCACTGGGTCGATGCCACTGCTGATTGACGTTTTGTCTCCGAGGGTATCACCAGCCATTTCGGTGTTGACATGAATATCAATAATGTCTTCATTTTTATAAATTTCCAGTTAACAAAAGTTTGAATTTGTAGAAAACTAAGGACTTTCTTATCTCAGGCATTGATTACCTTAGCCGTATTTTGCACAACTTTTTGGAATTTTGGATAATCAATGCTCTTCAACTTTGTACTTGTTTGGCTCTATAAATATTTTGATATGAACTTCACTGGTGAGTCTTATGTATACTAAATTATAATCCTGGTACTTTTGATAACTACTAATGAGAAAATAAAAAGGCAAGAAATACTCATTCCATGTTGTTTCTTATTTATTATTTACAACTGTTGATGTAATTGTCCGATGGTTTTTTGAGTCTTTGTTTACTCCTCGGTTTCGATTGTTATTGTCTTTAAATGGGTGCTTTATATTTGCCATCTTTTAATGTATAGGTCATTTTTCTCTCTTCTTTATATTATTGGACACAATTCTATATACTTTATAATTGAACACCCCAGTTTTCTCTATTCTATATTTTCTTGCTCTATTTGTGTCTATTCTTTATTCTAATGGTCCATTTTTTGCTATTCTGTAAACCCAATATAGACCCACAAGCAAGAAATCCATGACATTGTGTGAAGAAATAAAATGCTTCGTCTCTCAGAATATGACATTTTTCTACTTTCTCTTGTTAGTACTGTGGTCACTAAGTGGGTGAATTTGATATTGTTCTGGTCAATCAAAACTGATCAAACTAAAATTGATAATTTTAACTGCTTAGTCAAGCACACAATATTTACCAGAAAGTCGCCTAACAGTAGTTTGTACTCACAGTAGTAAGAGAAGTTAAATGATCGAGAACCCAGGTCTATACATAATGCATATGTTACACTCATTTAAGATTCAAGATTCAATAGTGTATTAAACTTTTAAGTCTCGCCACTTTCATCTTTCTTTTCCGTAAGCACATGAGAACACCTCTTTTTGTACTTCTGAGTTTAAATATCCCTTTGGTAATGTTTTCCTTTTTTATACAACACACATTTAGCACAAGATACATTTTTAAAGCATGTTACATTTTAGTTATGTGCCATTCTTAAAAAAAGTAAGAGTAAATAAAGTATGAGTGCGCATCGTGCTTATCACACATATTGAACATAGATCAAAATAAATCATACAAAACATGTCAGCTAAGAAGTAATTAGCTATAACCAACCTGAATGTTAGTAATACTAGTAACCATAACAAGAAATAAAACATAATAAAGAGTTAAGTAGATAGATATAATAAGGTAGGTAGCATCGTTAAGCTTAGAAACGAAATTAATCAAAAATTAAATAGGTCAAAGTCAAACTGTTTTTTGTCCGCAAAAACCATAGGCGGATCCAGGGGGGGGGGGGCCTGGGGGCCCGGGCCCCCCCTTTCGTGGGAAAAATTTGGTTGATTATATAGGGAATCACTGAAGCATGAACGGAGCGGGCCCCCTCTTAGGTCAGTCAGTGGGCCCCCCCTTATGAAAAGTTCTGGATCCGCCACTGAAAACACACAACGAGCGCCCACTATTTGTAATTAAAAACAGTTCGTTTGTTTCCGTATGATAATCCAGTGATGAGAACCAGTTTATTTTGGGTATCTGAGTAAGTGACGGTACTTCGGTTGATGTTTCGCGACTTCTGTTAATCGTAAACAAGCGGTTATTTTTAGCACAGGTTATCAGCACATTGTAGCCATCATCACATGTTATACCACCTGCTTCACAAAGTCCTAGACAGCTTATAGTTGTTGTCCTCGTTGATGTTAAATCAAGAAAGTGCACTTTGTTGTCAGAGCACGTTCGCGCATACACTATCGTTTCCCACATAAAATTACACAAGACTAATTTGCCTCTGATGCCTGGAAAACTATCAAGAATTTGCCCGTTCAAATTTGTTATAACAAGGCCACGGTTTAAACAGTTAACGACTAGTCTCATTGTATCAGTGCAAGCTATCCCATGACAGCTGTCATTCAGAGAAAAGTGTGTATGTCTTTTAGACACTAAGTTGATAATCAACACTACCTGTGGGGTTGCCACGGCAACGGTTTCGTCATCCACTAAGCAAAGAGATTGTGGTTGATACCCTAACCGTATTTCATCTATTTTCTGTCCAGTTTTGTAGTACATGACAAGACGTTGTCGTGAAAGTTCACCCATAATAACGTATCCATATTTATGATGAACGCGGACACAGCTAATATATATATTCATCATTCGCTTTTCAATACAAAAACTAGACTTATAATCAAAGTTTTCTGATATAAATGTATCAAGAAAAAAGTCAGTTACGATTTCTTTCTTTAACATGTTTAACAGTGCAGGGCATTCCTCATTGGTGTCTTTATTAGTCGATGACTTGTCTGTGTACGTCAAACAACTTTTAAGCAATGAGTTTCCTTGACCATTACCAAACGAATTAGGTTCCTCAGATGACGAGGTGACATCAAACAATGATGATTTTATGACACATTCAGCACCATTAATCTCAGGATTAGCATCCTCACTATCTTTCGATTCTCTGTTTATAATCAAAAACAAAAACATTAGATACATTAATTTGAATATGGATATACACTCAAATTAGCATACTAGTAATAGTATAATAACATGAATAAAGTATCTTTAAGTTTTATTACTAGTACATGACTATCTAGATGGCAGTACACTATCCATTGGAATATAAACTGTTTACCCTTCTCGTGAACACGAGTTCTTCATAAGTTTATTTACGAATGAAAAATAGAGATCATTGCAAACGGTTTGTATCTTCACATTAATGCGTTGATTTCAGTTGTAAAATTTATTATTTGTTAACGCCAAGAGGCAATATAAGATTAAAATACTAGGATATGATAATTAACCCTATTTTCTACCGCAATTTATATTTGTTTTATAAGTGGGTTGTTCATAAGAAGCAGAGTCATCATTCCTAAGTACATTATTTTTACTCTCAGCAAACCACTCGTTGGTCTTACTTCTAAATGCCGTGTACTTAGAAAAGAAACAACAAATACAAGTTTTAAAGTCTTTGTTTGACCGGTCCTTCATGTAGAGGAAGTTGCTTAATATGAAATTGAAGACTAGTAACAATTATTGTAGATAACAAAAGAGACATGAACTCATCGAAACAGTTTAATATATTACAGAATTGAAAATAAAATTTGAAAAAAAACCATTTGTAATTATTTGTTGGATGGAAATTACAAATATATTAAAAAAAAACTTACATGCAGGCCTGCATATCGTCCATTGTTTCCGCTGGGTGGTTATTTTTTTTTTCAAAATGAACCATCTACATTTACCCTGTCAAAGGAAGGAAGAAATACAAATCACATTTTGTTTTTATCTGAAGTGTAATAATCGAATGATTATTGCAATTTGTATACATGATTGAAGTTTTTATACATTCATTGATTCAAATGTTTTGTAAAATAAAAAAGCACCTCTGACACGCCTGTTATAAATCTTAATTTTCTGTAACCATCTATACTTTCAACGTGCCAATTACAAAGCTAGAAAACTTGTGACTATACTTTGTATTTAAATTTAACATATTCGTTTTTCAAACGATATGTGCTAAATCTTTTGTTTTCCTTGACAACTGTGTGTACAGCATGCTGGATTTTTTAGATCGATAAGTGTTAATTGTAAGTTGATGGGTATTGTCCTTATGATTTGTTTCTTGTTTTATCGGCTTGTTCTCTCAGTTAGATGCAATTAACATATATATTTTTTTATTTTTCTTATTTTGCACATTTATTTGTAATGCTTTAAACAAGTTTATTTGGCCTTTTTAACTTTTCTGATACAAGTGCCACTGATGGGTCTTTTGAAGACGAAACACGCGTATGGCGCAAATACTGAATTTTAATCCTGGTTTCTATAAAGAGTTTATATATATGTAGCACATAAAGAGCACTTTCTAGTCCGTCGTATTTCAATATTTGGTGTTCCAAATCCCTTATTTTAGTCTTACCTTTTTTGTACGATGTATTCAATAGTATAGATAGATTGCTAGTCCATTGTCTTTATAACACAGCTATTCAATAACCATATTTAATCAGGTCCAAGTTGCTACCAACAATATATAAACAATATTTGTAAATCGATAATCTAAAAACTGTTCGAAAACTTTATCATTCAAAGGATTAGAAGTTTAAGTACTTTTTATCTATGAAGTCATTAACTATGTCGTCCACTTTTTGCATACAATCAAATATAACGAGTGCATCCATTTAACCAAGCATTGCTTTGATAACAATTTCATCAAGTATGCAAACGTTCAGACCTATGTTTTAGAAGATAGGGAAATCAGAAGAACCACATGTAATATGGTTCAAAAGGTAAAAAAAAAAAAAAAAAAGCACAAAAAACACCACAAAAACAAAAAAACAAGAACAAAACAAAGTTACAATTTTGTTTGATCAATTAACATAATGACAATTTATTCTCCTAAGTATGAAATTGTTCCGACAAGGAGAACATAGTTCATAATTAGCAAAATTTGGTCAAATCTGAAATTGGCTTAATTAGTTGACTTGAAAGTTATGAAAGGTACCATGCAGGATTTTAATTTACTACGCACGACACGCGTTTCGTCAACATAAGACTAATCAGTGATGCTCAGACCAAAATAGTTATTAAGCCAAACAAGTACATAGTTGAAGAGCATTGAGGACCCAAAATTCCAAAAAATTGTGCCAAAGACGCCCAATAAAGTTAGTCGCAAAATATAAATCAAATTATTAGTTTATCTTTATGAATTGATCCCACACTAATCATAAAAGCTCTATCACGTGCAACATAGATATACTATGATTAAAACTGGGTACCAGACGCGCGAAACTAAGATTTAGTTCTCACTAAATCATCTGATACTACCTTTACCTTTACAATCAAGTCATTTTTCTGTAATTTGTAATTGGAGAAATTCATTTTGAATTATTGTAAAGAGTACAAAAACTTACAAAGATAACATGTGTATAATTTGGTACGTCAAACGTGCTTTTTGTCTACACATGATTTATCAATGTTATTCGAATACAAACAGTTAGAAGACAAAATCAATTATTTAGTTAAAATCAAGTTAGAAATACTTAAGAAACTATGGGTTTAACAACCTGAAAAATACCTATGTTGTGCTTTTCATTGTTTGACAATCTATTCATTCTAGAGCATTTTAATAAATATTACTGTAATATACGTTATTCATTTTAACTTTTATAGGCGATACAAACTGTTTGTTATTTTACTTTTTATCAGAAAAATTATTCAGTAAAGCAAAACTACTATATATGTATGATAGTTTTAAATTTTTAGTACATCCATAGATATTTTAATGTATAACTCATACTTGTTACTAAATACAGTCCTGTTTTATCGACATTGATTCAAAAGTGAATATTTACTTTCGTCCACAATATTGTTTGTGGTAAAACGTGGTAGGCATTTTTAACAAATGAATGCCACAAAAGATAAAGGTCTACTTCGATTCAATTTGTAATTTGACAAACAAACAATAGTGTAAAGGGGACTGTGTAAATATGTAAGGCTACTCTTATGGCCTTTTGAATTTGAAATTCAAACCTGTATCATACATCTATTTAACAGCATTTGAGATTTACTTTATCATTGGTTTTTGTTTTATCAGCTCTTTAAAAGATGGGACGAATGATACCAGAGGGACAGTCAAACTCATAAATCGAAAATAAACTGACAACGCCATGGCTAAAAACGAAACAGATAATCAGACAAACAATAGTACACATGCCACTACATAGAAAACTAAAGAATAAGCAACATGAACCCCGCCTAAAAACTAGGGTGATTTCAGGTGCTCCGGAAGGGTAAGCAGATCCTGCTCCATATGGTGCACCCGTCGTGTTGCTTATGTGATAACAAATCCAGTAAAAAGTCTAATTAGTAAACGTTTGTATAAGACTTTTGATTTTCAAATCTTTCGGCCTCAAACACCACTAAAGAGATATTACTTGTCGACATGCACATCTTGTGCAAAGCAATTTGAACCGATAATATTGCTATTGCTTATTTTCTCAAAACATATCTATTTGGAGTTACTTTCTTTCATCACGATATGCCGTAGCTTTGACGAAACAACACGGACGATTACAGGATGATTCGCAATAAGTAGGATCGCAAATAAAGGCAACAGTAGTATACCGCTGTTCAAACTCATAAATCCATGGACAAAAAACAAAATCGGGGTAACAAACTAAAACTGAGGGAAACGCATAAATATAAGAGGAGAACAACGACACAACACTACAATGTAACTAACACACACAGAAACGGCAACCTTGTCGCAGTTTTGACACATGATAAAGAATGTTCAACAATGTTTAAATGCGTAAATGTTAAGTATATTGTTCATCAAATAAAACTACTGAATGTTTTATGATCCTGTCGGTATGTAAATGTTTACTCCATCGAATCACTAATGCAATCTAAGAACGTCATAAGATGCCAGCCTAGGCGAATAAAGCAGTGATATGCCGTAGCTTTGACGAAACAACACGGACGATTACAGGATGATTCGCAATAAGTAGGATCGCAAATAAAGGCAACAGTAGTATACCGCTGTTCAAACTCATAAATCCATGGACAAAAAACAAAATCGGGGTAACAAACTAAAACTGAGGGAAACGCATAAATATAAGAGGAGAACAACGAATAAAGCGGTAAAGCAGTGACGACTTCAGTATGTATACTAAAGAAATTTATCCTGTAGAACTTACTTTAAATAAAGCTAATGATAACAATGACCACTGCCCTTTCCTCGATCTTGATATCTATATCATAAACGGGAAGCTTAATACAAAAATTTATGATAAAAGAGATGATTTTTCATTTCCTATTGTTAATTATCCATTTTTAGATGGTGACGTTCCCTTGTCACCATCTTATGGTGTTTATATATCTCAACTTGTACGATTCGCTCGTGTATGTAACAATGTATTAGATTTTAGCGAGAGAAATTTATGTATTACTGAAAAATTATTACACCAGGGTTTTCGATATCACAAACTGGTCAAAACATTTACTAAATTTTATCACCGGTATAAGGAAATAATTCGTAAATATAACTCAACATGCAGACATCTTATACGTTCAGGTATTTCACATCCAAAATTTTATGGAAATATTCTTTATAAAGCACAAAAATGTCAGTATTCTCCTCAGAAACTAACAAAACCTTTAAATAGACTTATTAAAAGGGGATATAGTTACGATACTGTTGTCAGGTCATTAAAGATTGCATATTTTGGCTTTAACATTGATTCACTGATAGGGTCTTTGCATCGGAACTAAACACATTTATTTCTAAAAAAACCAGTTGTTGGCATGACACGGGTTATGTTCTTCTCATATATTTTATGATAGTATGATACTAAACCCCTAACGGGAGGGATTGTACCTGATATTCATATGATGAAGACATAATCTTTCAATCAGTTTAATTGAGGTCTGGAGCTGGCATGTCAGTTAACTGCTAGTAGTCTGTTGTTATTTATGTATTATTGTCATTTTATTTATTTTCTTTTGTTACATCTTTTGACATCAGACTCGGACTTCTCTTGAACTGAATTTTAATGTGCGTATTGTTATTGTTTTACTTTTCTATATTGGCTAGAGGTATAGGGGGAGGGTTGAGATCTCATAAACATGTTTAACCCGCCGCAATTTTGCGCCTGTCCCAAGTCAGGAGCCTCTGGCCTTTGTTAGTCTTGTATGATTTTAAATTTTAGTTTCTTGTGTATAATTCGGAGTTTAGTATGACGTCCATTATCACTGTACTATTATGCATATTTTAGGGGCCAGCTGAAGGACACCTACGGGTGCGGGAATTCTCGCTACATTGAAGACCCAGTGGTTGCCTTCGGCTGTTGTTTGCTCTATGGTCGGGTGGTTGTCGCTTTGACATATTCACCATTTCCTTTCTCAATTTTACCACTGCATACGTTGTATATATCTCCCAATTGATACGAAATTCCCGTGCTTGCATTTCCTATCATGATTTTCTTGATAAAGGGCTACTGCTCACAAGGTAGCTATTAAACCAAGAGTTCCAAATAATGAAGTTGAAATCATCACTTCGTAAATTTTACGGACGCCATCACGAGTTGGTTGACCGTTATGGAATAAATAAATTAATTAATAAATAATCTCTATTTCAAGAGGATGATCCCATTAGTTAAAACTAATCTTCCTGAGAGTCCTCAAAATAATAATAACATATTTATAAGTACATAGAGTATTATAAAGTTATATTATACACAATATACAATTGTATTTAGATAATAATGAAAAGCATATTAATTTGCACAATTGATGAAAAATTTACAACATTTTGTTTTAAAAGATGCAAGCGTATTACTCATTTTTATTTCATTTGGTAAACTGTTCCATATTTGAGAACCTGAGTATGTAACTGTTTTCTTTAAAAAGATTGTTTTTGGTTTTGGAAGATTTAATAGTTTTTCATCAGCTGATCGTAAGTTATAATTTTGATTATCAGTAAAATGAAAATTTTCTTGTAAATAGTTAGGAACCATACCATTTAATGATTTAAATACAAGTATTACCTTTTGTTATTTAATGCGTTTTTCCACATTTAACCAGTGTAAACTATTAAACAATAAACTGGATGATGTCATTATGTCAGCTTCTACTATAACCCTAGCAGATTTTTTAAATGACTTATTAAGTTTATGTATTCCACTTTCACAACAACTTCAAATAATCAGCAGAATATAAGCATTAAAATAGATAATACGTATATGCATAAATAAATATTTTCTTATCTTTTGTAATAAATTGATTCTATTTGATATAGTACATGACATTTTATCTATTTGCTGATTCCAATTTAGGTTTTTGTCAATATATAAACCAAGAAGTTTTTCACAATCTACATTTTCTATTTGTTCATTTGAAATACTGATATCTAAACTGTTTTTAGTTGAACAAAGCCTTTTTTAACCAATTATCATTGATTTACACTTTTTTGCATTTTATTTCATACAATTTTGCGAACACCAGTTTTCAATTACATGAATATCATTTTGAAGGTTAAAAGTTAACTGAAGTACATCATTACCTTTACAATGTAATGTAGAATCATCTGCATATAAATCTATTAATGAATGTTCTATATCAAGTGGTAAATCATTGATATATTAAAATAAAATAACAGAGGGCCTAGGATAGAACCTTGTGGTACACCAGTTTTTATGCATTTAGTACTAGACATGACGTTATTGACTTTAACTTGTTGATTTCTTTTAAACAAGTACGACTTAAAACAGTCTAGTGTACAATTTGAAACATTATAATATTCAAGTTTTTTTCAATAAAATTATATGATTAACCAGATCAAAAGCTTTCTTTAAATCTAAAAATATAACTACGTTTTTCTCTCCGTTATCTTTATTTGCTAACCATTCATCTACTAATTTAGTAAGTGCAGTAGTACACGAATGTTTAGGTCTGAAACCTGACTGAGTAGTATTAAGTAGGTCATTACTATTTAAAAATATATACAAACTATTAGCTATATGTCGTTCTATGATTTTAGAGAGACAAGGCAAACTGCTATTGGTCTATAATTATCAGGATTACAAGCATTGTTTCACAAATGATATCGGATATGTTCCTTACGTCGTAACTGCAATCCCCTTCCCTTTCATGAATGTGACCTACCGAATTAGACTTTTTACCGGATTTGTAATCACATAAGCAACACGACGGGTGCCACATGTGGAGCAGAATCTGCTTACCCTTCCGGAGCACTTGAGATCACCCCTAGTGTTTGGTGGGGCACGTGTGGTTTATTCTTTAGTTTTCTATGTTGTGTCATGTGTACTATTGTTTGTCTGTTTGTCTTTTCTTTTTTAGCCATGGCGTTGTCAGTTAATTTTCGATTTATCAGTTTGACTGTCCCTCTGGTATCTTTCGTCCCTCTTTTAAATGTATTACACTTCAAAAGAATTGTTAGAACCATAATTGATCATTTTTACAAATTATCGATTTTGAAATCATATAGATAAGACTGATAAAATATCCTGCTGATCAATTTAACTATATTCGCATATTTTAATTAAATGCTTTTTATGTATTAACATTGTATGGAGATAAGCATGGCGATTTATATATTTAAAAAAAACAACTGAAAATGGAAATGGGGAAATAGTCAAAGTGAAAGCATCTGACCAATAAGCAAAAAACAGGCCGAGGCTACCAATGAGTGTTCAAGGCATTGAGAAAATACAGCACTCGGACGTGGGCTTCAGCTGGCCCCTAAAAAAGCAATGTGTACTAGTTAAGCAAAAGTGTTCGTCACACTAAACTCAGAAACATATTAATAAACCAAAATTAAAAAAAAAAACACCCGCAAGACTAACAAAAGCTTTAGGCTCCTGACTTTGGACAGGCGCATACATGCGGCGTGGTTAAACACGTTTTGTGGGATCTCAACCGTCCGCTTATAAATCCAGCCATTATAAAATAAACAAACATCAAACACACAGACGGGTTTACAATTTTTCTACAAGGCATTTTCGTAGGTATGATTTCCCCAAAAAATATCAGTGCAGAAAGAAAGAAAGAAAGAGAAGGTACTTATCATGGCGATGGCGCAATAAAATATCCGTAACATAACTCGTATTGATCTCTCAACCTAAATTATAAAAGGGGTTAATCATCCAGTAATTGTATAACCACATATTTGGTGAAAGGGAGGAATTAGCTGTAAATAGTCTCTACGGTTTAAAGACAATGGAACCATTAAACAAAGTTGGACTGGTTAAACATGTGAACGTAGAGCAGCACTGCTCTGTTTCTAACATCGCTGAATTCTGGGTTTCTTCCTTTCAAATTATAACATTAGTTGTATCATCATATGTTCTCGATAACATAATGCATGAGGATAAAAAGCAAGTACAAAAATATCAGGCAGTACAACAGACAACACCATTATACAACTACCGACTCATTTTAATTATTATAGATATAAAAAAAAAAAAAAACAATCAACACATCGCCGACTCGATGAATTAACCTTGCTTAGTAGTGAACGTAAATTTAGTTTGAACACGCAGTTATACATGCGAGTATTTAAGGCTTTGCACATTAAACAATTCAATTAATATAATGAACAATGAAAATATCCTTAATCCGTGAGATTTAAAATGAGAAATTGTGATTGCATGAGTTAATACTATGGCCAAATATCTAGGCTCATATTACATTGTATAAGCATAAGGTGAGATTAATAGCTATAATTGTAGTTCTTCTTGTATGATCTTTAACAAAATCAGTAATGACTTTTCTTTTAACAATTAGACAATAAACACTGGAGGGTTGATACCACTGTTGGTGAACTGTTTGCACAAGAGCTAAGTAGTCAGTGTTTTGATGCTGACAATGTTAAACATACAGATTTTTCTATAATTCTATAGATAATGATCAATTAAAAAGTTAAAAAGGTTCTTTCTCTCTCAAGCAAAGTTGACTGTAGGTGAATAACATCTGAAATGTTGTCGGGTTTCAAATGTTTGGCTGTGAGCGTTCCTGATGAAGGTAAATCCAGAAAAGCGTTTCGAACGCAAAAAAATATCAAACGTGTTGTTTTCATTTTTTTGTAGAGAATTCCATGCAGTTTCCTATCACCTTTATTCTGTAATTTTCTTTGTGTATCTATATAATGCGAGGTGTATTAAGAAAGCCCAGACCTTAGTTTAACATATTAAAGATAATTTATTTCGTTTATTTTTTTACTCTGGAAAGTGTCGAGAATGAATTGTGAGAGACAAATAGTTGGTTACAGTAGTTGACTTTATTTTTTCTTCTTTGCAAAATAGACAGAAAATAACGGAATAATATTATTGCATCTTTTTTCATGTCTTTCTTTAACTCATGCCTAAGAACAAAACCCTGTGTTTCATACAAACATTGTAGACTAATTCAAATATGAACAAATCTAGACTTGCCATTATAAACCACTAACCTTTTTTTTAAAAAATTTGTTTATTAGAAGGGATATAACTTGAATATGATCATGAGTAACAAAATTTATTTACATTGTCTTTGTTGTACGAGGGTCTGATTGTGTGGCATTTCATTTTTGTCTCCATTATTCTTTCTTTTTTATTTTTTATATTTTAGTACTTCGTTATTCTCCATTTTGTTTTAAAACTGCATCTTTTCTTTATTTTTTGGTACCATTTCTCGCATTTTTATTCAATTTTATATTCCTAAAACCCCATCTAGACCCTATTGTTTACAGTTGTAATGCAAATAACTAATCTGTGATCAAATAAAAATGAGAAGGGAAATAGGGAATGTGTCAAACCGACAACAAACCGACCATAGAACAACAGACGAAGGCCACAATGGGTCTTCAATATAGCGAGAAACTCCTGCAACAAGAGGCTTCCTTCAGCTGGACCCTAAACAAATATGTATATGTTTCGCACCATATGAGTATTTGGACCATACGCGTATGGTCATGACAATATGCGTATACTCAATATGACAACAGACGAAGGCCACAATGGGTCTTCAATATAGCCAGAAACTCCTGCAACAAGAGGCTTCCTTCAGCTGAACCCTAAACAAATATGTATATGTTTCGCACCATATGAGTATTTGGACCATACGCGTATGGTCATGACAATATGCGTATACTCAATATGGTCCGACCATATGAGTATATACTCGTTTGGTTATTAAAGGGCCGGACCATATTAGTATTTGAACCGAATAGGTATTTTTTGCAATAATATGCATTAGAAAACTTTATAAAAGACAATGATGGCTACAAGAAAATGTATTATTTACAATTCAAAAGTTTTTAGCGCTAATTGCATTTTTGCAAGTATACGTAGGGTGAGATTTACTTCAACAAGGTATCATAGCTTTTCTTGTGTCATTCCGATGTGTCTATGGTGTTTTTTAAGCTGTAGATCTTCAATATTATAACATGACTGAATAATATCACATCACAAATAAAACTAAATAAACTAGGGTCCATTCCGGTGACGTCAACCATTTTTAAAAACAAAAACACGTACAAGTAACAAAATTCTGAACTGCTAATGGTAATTTTAAAGTTTCAAACGTAAGCAAATAATTAGACTCTTTATCTTGCACTAGAATGGCAGTTTATAGTAAAACGGTTGACTTCTTATGTAATAGATATTTTTGAACGTTTGCTTCCCAAGTCGACATTTGGCCATTTACACATAATAACATATCAGTAATGACTAGTGGTATAAAATATGTTTCTAATAATTTTGACTAATGATGATTTACTGTGTGAAACTACTAATTGAATTTAGTTAATGTTGTTTTTTTTAATTGATCTATAATAAAATGACCTTTGGAAGTGTCTTTTTTAAATGACGTAAGAATAAACCAGAAGGGTTATATACGCGTACGATCGGATCATACGCGTATTGTCGGACCATATGAGTATATATATCCATATGGTCATGACCATACCCGTATGGTCCAAATACTCAAATGGTCCGGAACATATATATGCGATACACTATTTCACAATTCCAGCAAAGATTTCTATCATTATCGTTTTGTTTTTTTAGCTATGAATATTTAGTTTTTTTAGTTGAGTGCCAAGTTAATTATGATGAATAAAAATGAAATTTCATATGAATTGTTTTATATTTGTGTGGTTTTATAATCCATTACTCTCTCCTTTATTTTATCAAGTTTTTCTTCAAAATGTTTCTGATGTTAGCTATTGATAAATATACAAATCAAATGGTAACAAACATGTTATGTTGATAAAGCTCAAATTTGCATATAAGTCACATGTCTTTTTCTCATTACTTGGCATCCTTCATTTAATTTTTGAATTCTCCTTTTATATTACTACAAACTGAAACCAATTCGGTATCTATTTTTGAAATTGCTCCATACATTTGCCTGTTAACTGACACAGTAGTCATGGCTAAAGTTTAAACTAGTTGTAAAACTTTGTCTTTTACTTCGTTAAGCATTATAGAAAAAGATCACCTGAGGGCTTTATAACGTGAAAATTTGACCAATTGCTAGCCTTTAATGGCAGACTTGTTCTGTACTGTTATAAATCACAATTAGGAATAATCAAACTCAGTAAGGAAAGACCCGTCTATTCAGTTGATAAATTCAAGGACACTTTGGTCTATGGTGGAGAGTTGTTTCATTGGCAATCAAAACACATCTTTATTTTTATTTTTAGCTAACCTGGCCCAAAGTGCCGAGTAAGTTTGATGTCATATGAGTACGTACTCAACAAGGTTGAGATATTCACTTGCAAGTGAATAATTCATCTGCGATGTTTATTAGCTTATTTTGACAAAAGTAAATCTAACTGGCTTCTTAAAGCTCTTTTCACTTTTATTTATCAGTGTGTTAATGATTAGATGAAAAAAAATCATATTTCTATTTTTTGTATCCCTTAGCTAATGACATTTTTGACGACGATATATTTATCACCTTTTTGCATTTCTTTGTCTGTCATATATTTTGAAAACGACAAAAAGATGGACACTTTAAATAGCAAATCTGATCAACAAAAACAGATCTACACATAACTCAATCAGTAGAGCCTTTTCCAGAGTGATTGCCCTCCAATTACGATTTTAATTTACCAATTTTCGTGTTTTGAGCACAAGAAGTGTGAACAGAAACATTATCAGTAATAAAAGATTTTTAAACACAACTGTTTTCATTTTCATTTTAAATTTTATACTAGTACACAATGTTTGAGGCTATCCATTGTTGAAGATGCACATTGAACTAGGTGAATGGCACTTACTCTTTAGGGCCACTAGTAATAATATATTTTCAAATGGCATGTCTTGCGATATTTTACTTGTACACTTTATACTCGTGTGTCAATATATAAAAGTGATTATTGAATAAATCTTGTCATCATTATTTGATTTAGAATTTATTTTACCAATCTAATTTTACAGTTTATAAACATGTCACAATATCAGTTGTTAATATATTTCCATCAGTTGTGTATCGATTTATTGGGATTTGAAGCTCTAACATGAATTTAAACGAAATCTTTTGGTCTTTAAAAAAGTTTCATTTAGCGAAATTTACGATAGGCACATTTATCATCTTAAATTGTTATGGTGTGAAGACGAGCAAAAAACAGTTTATTTAAAAAGACTAACAAAATGAGACGATGTATAAATATTCAAACAGAAAGGAATGCAAAATATTTGCTATCAATAATACAGTTATTAATAAAATAATAATGGTATTCAATATTAAATATCTGAGGACTTCAGTGGTCCTGCTGTTTCTTTTTATCTCTTATAGTTCAGGTTTTATCTATGTATAGTTTGTAACCCGAATTTTGTTTCCCTCAATCGATTTACTAGTATAACATTTAAACACCGGTATACTACTGTCCGTTATAGATATTACAAAAAAATAGATTCCAGTGGTCAGTTTTATTGTCTTGGAATCACTAAGTCTTGCTTTTTTTATAATTTGTAACTCATTATGACTTTTTATTGATTTTTAGGTTGTTTAGATCTGGCGGCCTCGGCTGGTAATCGAGGTTTCCCACCGTTCTATGTCTGGGGTCATGTGAATTGTTGTCTATATCAATCCATCGTCTCTTTGCCGTTGTTAAATGAAAATCTTGAGTAATAATTACTCCACTTTATGTAGATGGAACAGAAAAATCTTCACTTAAATGGTTGTGGTCATCTTCATCAACTTCTGCGGTATTTGATTGAAACAAAAGCATTTCGTTTCGTTATCGCGGGATAGAATAGAACAGCGGAAAATCTTTTTACTAAAGTATAACCTTTCTTGATTGTGGACTGAATGATGCCCTACTACCAGTTGAGATGTCTGCCGCAATTGGGCCAAACTTTCCTGCCCCTCCAAAAGTTGATTGGTTAGATATCACGGTGTCGGCTACAACCATTGCGTACACATTTTAAAGAGCACTGCCATTGAATACAGTAACACCGTGTTGAAGTGCCATTTTCTGAAAGTGGAATCATATTAAAGTTGAGAAAGGAAATGGGGAATTTCCATTTCCATTTCGGAATATTAGACTGAAATCGTATACGTTTGTGTGCGTGGGTGTGGTTATGGTGCAAGGTGTCAATTGGGGACACACATCTATATGAAACCTTTCAATTGGGGACACAAACCTATATGAAACCTTTTAATTGGGGACACACACCTATATGAAACCTTTCAATTGGGGACACACATCTATATGAAACCTTACAATTGGGGACACACACCTATATGAAACCTTTCAATAGGGGACACACACCTATATGAAACCTTTCAATTGGGGACACACACCTATATGAAAACTTTCAATAGGGGACACACACCTATATGCAACCTTTCAATTGGGGACACACACCTATATGAAACCTTTCAATTGGGGACACACACCTATATGAAACCTTTCAATTGGGGACACACACCTATATGAAACCTTTCAATTGGTGACACACACCTATATGAAACCTTTCAATAGGGGACACACACCTATATGCAACCTTTCAATTGGGGACATACACCTATATGAAACCTTTCAATTGGAGACACACACCTATATGCAACCTTTCAATTGGGGACACACACCTATATGAAACCTTTCAATTGGGGACACACACCTATATGAAACCTTTCAATTGGGGACACACACCTATATGCAACCTTTCAATAGGGGACACACACCTATATGAAACCTTTCAATTGGGGACACACACCTATATGAAACCTTTCAATTGGGGACACACACCTATATGAAACCTTTCAATTGGGGACACACACCTATATGAAACCTTTCAATTGGGGACTGGGGACACACACCTATATGAAACCTTTCAATTGGGGACACACACCTATATGAAACCTTTCAATTGGGGACACAAACCTATATGAAACCTTTCAATTTTGGACACACACCTATATGAAACCTTTCAATTGGGGACTGGGGACACACACCTATATGAAACCTTTCAATTTTGGACACACACCTATATGAAACCTTTCAATTGTGGACACACACCTATATGAAACCTTTCAATTGGGGACTGGGGACACACACCTATATGAAACCTTTCAATTGGGGACACACACCTATATGAAACCTTTCAATTGGGGACATACACCTATATGAAACCTTTCAATTGTGGACACACACCTATATGAAACCTTTCAATTGGGGACTGGGGACACACAACTATATGAAACCTTTCAATTGGGGACACACACCTATATGAAACCTTTCAATTGGGGACACACACCTATATGAAACCTTTCAATTGGGGACACACACCTATATGAAACCTTTCAATTGGGGACACACACCTATATGAAACCTTTCAATTGGGGACACACACCTATATGAAACCTTTCAATTGGGGACTGGGGACACACACCTATATGAAACCTTTCAATTGGTGACACACACCTATATGAAAACTTTCAATTGGGGACACACACCTATATGCAAACTTTCAATTGGGGACACACACCTATATGAAACCTTTCAATTGGGGACACAGACCTATATGAAACCTTTCAATTGGGGACACACACCTATATGAAACCTTTCAATTGGGGACTGGGGACACACACCTATATGAAACCTTTCAATTGGTGACACACACCTATATGAAACCTTTCAATTGGGGACACACACCTATATGAAACCTTTCAATTGGAGACACACACCTATATGCAACCTTTCAATTGGGGACACACACCTATATGAAACCTTTCAATTGGGGACACACACCTATATGAAACCTTTCAATTGGGGACACACACCTATATGCAACCTTTCAATAGGGGACACACACCTATATGAAACCTTTCAATTGGGGACACACACCTATATGAAACCTTTCAATTGGGGACACACACCTATATGAAACCTTTCAATTGGGGACACACACCTATATGAAACCTTTCAATTGGGGACTGGGGACACACCTATATGAAACCTTTCAATTGGGGACACACACCTATATGAAACCTTTCAATTGGGGACACAAACCTATATGAAACCTTTCAATTTTGGACACACACCTATATGAAACCTTTCAATTGGGGACTGGGGACACACACCTATATGAAACCTTTCAATTGGGGACACACACCTATATGAAACCTTTCAATTGGGGACACACACCTATATGAAACCTTTCAATTGTGGACACACACCTATATGAAACCTTTCAATTGGGGACTGGGGACACACACCTATATGAAACCTTTCAATTGGGGACACACACCTATATGAAAACTTTCAATTGGGGACATACACCTATATGAAACCTTTCAATTGTGGA
Organism: Mytilus galloprovincialis; assembly: GCF_965363235.1. Taxonomy (NCBI): domain Eukaryota; kingdom Metazoa; phylum Mollusca; class Bivalvia; order Mytilida; family Mytilidae; genus Mytilus; species Mytilus galloprovincialis. Next base: position 87,593,849 of record NC_134845.1, on the reverse strand, counting down.
CACACAGCTATATGAAACCTTTCAATTGGGGACTGGGGACACACAACTATATGAAACCTTTCAATTGGGGACACACACCTATATGCAACCTTTCAATTGGGGACACACACCTATATGCAACCTTTAAATTGGGGACACACACCTATATGAAACCTTTCAATTGGGGACACACACCTATATGAAACCTTTCAATTGGAGACACACACCTATATGCAACCTTTCAATTGGGGACACACACCTATATGAAACCTTTCAATTGGGGACACACACCTATATGAAACCTTTCAATTGGGGACACACACCTATATGCAACCTTTCAATAGGGGACACACACCTATATGAAACCTTTAAATTGGGGACACACACCTATATGAAACCTTTCAATTGGGGACACACACCTATATGAAACCTTTCAATTGGGGACACACACCTATATGAAACCTTTCAATTGGGGACACAAACCTATATGAAACCTTTCAATTTTGAACACACACCTATATGAAACCTTTCAATTGGGGACTGGGGACACACACCTATATGAAACCTTTCAATTGGGGACACACACCTATATGAAACCTTTCAATTGTGGACACACACCTATATGAAACCTTTCAATTGGGGACTGGGGACACACACCTATATGAAACCTTTCAATTGGGGACTGGGGACACACACCTATATGAAACCTTTCAATTGGGGACTGGGGACACACACCTATATGAAACCTTTCAATTGGGGACACACACCTATATGAAACCTTTCAATTGGGGACATACACCTATATGAAACCTTTCAATTGTGGACACACACCTATATGAAACCTTTCAATTGGGGACTGGGGACACACAACTATATGAAACCTTTCAATTGGGGACACACACCTATATGAAACCTTTCAATTGGGGACACACACCTATATGAAACCTTTCAATTGGGGACACACACCTATATGAAACCTTTCAATTGGGGACACACACCTATATGAAACCTTTCAATTGGGGACACAGACCTATATGAAACCTTTCAATTGGGGACACACACCTATACGAAACCTTTCAATTGGGGACTGGGGACACACACCTATATGAAACCTTTCAATTGGGGACACAAACCTATATGAAACCTTTCAATTGGGGACACACACCTATATGAAACCCACCTATATGAAACCTTTCAATTGTGGACACACACCTATATGAAACCTTTCAATTGGGGACTGGGGACACACACCTATATGAAACCTTTCAATTGGGGACACACACCTATATGAAACCTTTCAATTGGGGACACACACCTATATGAAACCTTTCAATTGGGGACACACACCTATATGAAACCTTTCAATTGGGGACACACACTTATATGAAACCTTTCAATTGTGGACACACACCTATATGAAACCTTTCAATTGGGGACACACACCTATATGAAACCTTTCAATTGGGGACACACACCTATATGAAACCTTTCAATAGGGGACACACACCTATATGAAACCTTTCAATTGGGGACACACACCTATATGAAACCTTTCAATAGGGGACACACACCTATATGAAACCTTTCAATTGGGGACACACACCTATATGAAACCTTTCAATTGGGGACTGGGGACACACACCTATATGAAACCTTTCAATAGGGGACACACACCTATATGAAACCTTTCAATTGGGGACACACACATCTTTATGAAACCTTTCAATAGGGGACACACACATCTTTATGAAACCTTTCAATTGGGGACACACACCTATATGAAACCTTTCAATTGGGGACACACACCTATATGAAACCTTTCAATTGGGGACACACACCTATATAAAACCTTTCAATAGGGGACACACACCTATATGAAACCTTTCAATTGGGGACACACACCTATATGAAACCTTTCAATTGGGGACACACACCTATATGAAACCTTTCAATAGGGGACACACACATATATGAAACCTTTCAATTGGGGACACACACCTATATGAAACCATTCAATTGGGGACACACACCTATATGAAACCTTTCAATAGGGGACACACACCTATATGAAACCTTTCAATAGGGGACACACACCTATATGAAACCATTCAATTGGGGACACACACCTATATGAAACCTTTCAATAGGGGACACACACCTATATGAAACCTTTCAATAGGGGACACACACCTATATGAAACCTTTCAATTGGGGACACACACCTATATGAAACCTTTCAATTGGGGACACACACCTATATGCAACCTTTCAATAGGGGACACACACCTATATGAAACCTTTCAATTGGGGACACACACCTATATGAAACCTTTCAATTGGGGACACACACCTATATGAAACCTTTCAATTGGGGACACACACCTATATGAAACCTTTCAATTGGGGACTGGGGACACACCTATATGAAACCTTTCAATTGGGGACACACACCTATATGAAACCTTTCAATTGGGGACACAAACCTATATGAAACCTTTCAATTTTGGACACACACCTATATGAAACCTTTCAATTGGGGACTGGGGACACACACCTATATGAAACCTTTCAATTGGGGACACACACCTATATGAAACCTTTCAATTGTGGACACACACCTATATGAAACCTTTCAATTGGGGACTGGGGACACACACCTATATGAAACCTTTCAATTGGGGACACACACCTATATGAAACCTTTCAATTGGGGACATACACCTATATAAAACCTTTCAATTGTGGACACACAGCTATATGAAACCTTTCAATTGGGGACTGGGGACACACAACTATATGAAACCTTTCAATTGGGGACACACACCTATATGCAACCTTTCAATTGGGGACACACACCTATATGCAACCTTTAAATTGGGGACACACACCTATATGAAACCTTTCAATTGGGGACACACACCTATATGAAACCTTTCAATTGGAGACACACACCTATATGCAACCTTTCAATTGGGGACACACACCTATATGAAACCTTTCAATTGGGGACACACACCTATATGAAACCTTTCAATTGGGGACACACACCTATATGCAACCTTTCAATAGGGGACACACACCTATATGAAACCTTTCAATTGGGGACACACACCTATATGAAACCTTTCAATTGGGGACACACACCTATATGAAACCTTTCAATTGGGGACACACACCTATATGAAACCTTTCAATTGGGGACACAAACCTATATGAAACCTTTCAATTTTGAACACACACCTATATGAAACCTTTCAATTGGGGACTGGGGACACACACCTATATGAAACCTTTCAATTGGGGACACACACCTATATGAAACCTTTCAATTGTGGACATACACCTATATGAAACCTTTCAATTGGGGACTGGGGACACACACCTATATGAAACCTTTCAATTGGGGACACACACCTATATGAAACCTTTCAATTGGGGACATACACCTATATGAAACCTTTCAATTGTGGACACACACCTATATGAAACCTTTCAATTGGGGACTGGGGACACACAACTATATGAAACCTTTCAATTGGGGACACACACCTATATGAAACCTTTCAATTGGGGACACACACCTATATGAAACCTTTCAATTGGGGACACACACCTATATGAAACCTTTCAATTGGGGACACACACCTATATGAAACCTTTCAATTGGGGACACACACCTATATGAAACCTTTCAATTGGGGACACAGACCTATATGAAACCTTTCAATTGGGGACACACACCTATACGAAACCTTTCAATTGGGGACTGGGGACACACACCTATATGAAACCTTTCAATTGGGGACACAAACCTATATGAAACCTTTCAATTGGGGACACACACCTATATGAAACCCACCTATATGAAACCTTTCAATTGTGGACACACACCTATATGAAACCTTTCAATTGGGGACTGGGGACACACACCTATATGAAACCTTTCAATTGGGGACACACACCTATATGAAACCTTTCAATTGGGGACACACACCTATATGAAACCTTTCAATTGGGGACACACACCTATATGAAACCTTTCAATTGGGGACACACACTTATATGAAACCTTTCAATTGTGGACACACACCTATATGAAACCTTTCAATTGGGGACTGGGGACACACACCTATATGAAACCTTTCAATTGGGGACACACACCTATATGAAACCTTTCAATTGGGGACACACACCTATATGCAACCTTTCAATTGGGGACACACACCTATATGCAACCTTTAAATTGGGGACACACACCTATATGAAACCTTTCAATTGGGGACACACACCTATATGAAACCTTTCAATAGGGGACACACACCTATATGAAACCTTTCAATTGGGGACACACACCTATATGAAACCTTTCAATAGGGGACACACACCTATATGAAACCTTTCAATTGGGGACACACACCTATATGAAACCTTTCAATTGGGGACACACACCTATATGAAACCTTTCAATAGGGGACACACACCTATATGAAACCTTTCAATTGGGGACACACACATCTTTATGAAACCTTTCAATAGGGGACACACACATCTTTATGAAACCTTTCAATTGGGGACACACACCTATATGAAACCTTTCAATTGGGGACACACACCTATATGAAACCTTTCAATTGGGGACACACACCTATATAAAACCTTTCAATAGGGGACACACACCTATATGAAACCTTTCAATTGGGGACACACACCTATATGAAACCTTTCAATTGGGGACACACACCTATATGAAACCTTTCAATAGGGGACACACACCTATATGAAACCTTTCAATTGGGGACACACACCTATATGAAACCATTCAATTGGGGACACACACCTATATGAAACCTTTCAATAGGGGACACACACCTATATGAAACCTTTCAATAGGGGACACACACCTATATGAAATCTTTCAATTGGGGACACACACCTATATGAAACCTTTCAATTGGGGACACACACCTATATGAAACCTTTCAATAGGGGACACACACCTATATGAAACCTTTCAATTGGGGACACACACCTATATGAAACCTTTCAATAGGGGACACACACCTATATGAAACCTTTCAATTGGGGACACACACCTATATGAAACCTTTCAATAGGGGACACACACATCTTTATGAAACCTTTCAATTGGGGACACACACCTATATGAAACCTTTCAATTGGGGACACACACCTATATGAAACCTTTCAATAGGGGACACACACCTATATGAAACCTTTCAATAGGGGACACACACCTATATGAAACCTTTCAATAGGGGACACACACCTATATGAAATCTTTCAATTGGGGACACACACCTATATGAAACCTTTCAATTGGGGACACACACCTATATGAAACCTTTCAATAGGGGACACACACCTATATGAAACCTTTCAATTGGGGACACACACCTATATGAAACCTTTCAATTGGGGACACACACCTATATGAAACCTTTCAATAGGGGACACACACCTATATGAAACCTTTCAATTGGGGACACACACCTATATGAAACCTTTCAATAGGGGACACACACCTATATGAAACCTTTCAATTGGGGACACACACCTATATGAAACCTTTCAATAGGGGACACACACATCTTTATGAAACCTTTCAATTGGGGACACACACCTATATGCAACCTTTCAATTGGGGACACACACCTATATGCAACCTTTAAATTGGGGACACACACCTATATGAAACCTTTCAATTGGGGACACACACCTATATGAAACCTTTCAATAGGGGACACACACCTATATGAAACCTTTCAATTGGGGACACACACCTATATGAAACCTTTCAATAGGGGACACACACCTATATGAAACCTTTCAATTGGGGACACACACCTATATGAAACCTTTCAATTGGGGACACACACCTATATGAAACCTTTCAATAGGGGACACACACCTATATGAAACCTTTCAATTGGGGACACACACATCTTTATGAAACCTTTCAATAGGGGACACACACATCTTTATGAAACCTTTCAATTGGGGACACACACCTATATGAAACCTTTCAATTGGGGACACACACCTATATGAAACCTTTCAATTGGGGACACACACCTATATAAAACCTTTCAATAGGGGACACACACCTATATGAAATCTTTCAATTGGGGACACACACCTATATGAAACCTTTCAATTGGGGACACACACCTATATGAAACCTTTCAATAGGGGACACACACCTATATGAAACCTTTCAATTGGGGACACACACCTATATGAAACCATTCAATTGGGGACACACACCTATATGAAACCTTTCAATAGGGGACACACACCTATATGAAACCTTTCAATAGGGGACACACACCTATATGAAATCTTTCAATTGGGGACACACACCTATATGAAACCTTTCAATTGGGGACACACACCTATATGAAACCTTTCAATAGGGGACACACACCTATATGAAACCTTTCAATTGGGGACACACACCTATATGAAACCTTTCAATAGGGGACACACACCTATATGAAACCTTTCAATTGGGGACACACACCTATATGAAACCTTTCAATAGGGGACACACACATCTTTATGAAACCTTTCAATTGGGGACACACACCTATATGAAACCTTTCAATTGGGGACACACACCTATATGAAACCTTTCAATAGGGGACACACACCTATATGAAACCTTTCAATAGGGGACACACACATCTTTATGAAACCTTTCAATTGGGGACACACACCTATATGAAACCTTTCAATAGGGGACACACACCTATATGAAACCTTTCAATTGGGGACACACACCTATATGAAACCTTTCAATAGGGGACACACACCTATATGAAACCTTTCAATTGGGGACACACACCTATATGAAACCTTTCAATAGGGGACACACACATCTTTATGAAACCTTTCAATTGGGGACACACACCTATATGAAACCTTTCAATTGGGGACACACACCTATATGAAACCTTTCAATAGGGGACACACACCTATATGAAATCTTTCAATTGGGGACACACACCTATATGAAACCTTTCAATTGGGGACACACACCTATATGAAACCTTTCAATAGGGGACACACACCTATATGAAACCTTTCAATTGGGGACACACACCTATATGAAACCTTTCAATAGGGGACACACACCTATATGAAACCTTTCAATTGGGGACACACACCTATATGAAACCTTTCAATAGGGGACACACACCTATATGAAACCTTTCAATAGGGGACACACACCTATATGAAATCTTTCAATTGGGGACACACACCTATATGAAACCTTTCAATTGGGGACACACACCTATATGAAACCTTTCAATAGGGGACACACACCTATATGAAACCTTTCAATTGGGGACACACACCTATATGAAACCTTTCAATAGGGGACACACACATATATGAAACCTTTCAATTGGGGACACACACCTATATGAAACCTTTCAATAGGGGACACACACATCTTTATGAAACCTTTCAATTGGGGACACACACCTATATGAAACCTTTCAATTGGGGACACACACCTATATGAAACCTTTCAATAGGGGACACACACGTATATGAAACCTTTCAATAGGGGACACACACATCTTTATGAAACCTTTCAATTGGGGACACACACCTATATGAAACCTTTCAATAGGGGACACACACCTATATGAAACCTTTCAATTGGGGACACACACCTATATGAAACCTTTCAATTGGGGACACACACCTATATGAAACCTTTCAATAGGGGACACACACCTATATGAAACCTTTCAATAGGGGACACACACATCTTTATGAAACCTTTCAATTGGGGACACACACCTATATGAAACCTTTCAATAGGGGACACACACCTATATGAAACCTTTCAATTGGGGACACACACCTATATGAAACCTTTCAATTGGGGACACACACCTATATGAAACCTTTCAATTGGGGACACACACCTATATGAAACCTTTCAATTGGGGAGGTTTCAATTGACGAGGTGCTGTAAATAAAAATTTTTCGGTTCTTTTTCTATCAGATGTAAATTTTCATACAAAAACAATTATTTAAATGTTTTTCCTCAGTTTAACTATGTCCACCTTATGAGAAGGGAAGGGTGACAAAATAAAAGCCTGTATTAATTTCGGAAATTCAAAAAAGTAACTTTAATGCAGGAAAGATTGTTTTTTTTTAGTTTATTTTTCTTGAAGTAATAATTATTCAGAAAACTTTTTTACAGAGTTTGTAAATTACAGTTTTTTTTTACAACGCTAATGTTTAAACTTAACTTGTACAAAATAACTTCCAATATGTGTGTACCATCCGATATCAGAGTATAATTTCGATAGATAAGTCATACCTTTACAAATGAATATATATATATTGATTGTTTTATTACGCTCGGGCAATGTGATGTGTATTTTCGACGAAAAACGAATATTGTTCTGCTTTTCTCATGTTTCTTTCAAATTTTTATTTGAAACAGCGCACTATTTTCTATAAAACAATTTTTGATGATTGCATCGAAATATATAAAAAAAAATCTGATTGGTCACAACTGTTGCCTGATGTTAGAAGAAAATTTACATGCAAACAAATTGTTAAGTCCATGCATGCAGACAGGATTAAATATAAAGATAAGGATATGTGGTATGATTGTTAATGATGCGCCGGATTATCCACCAGGTTTCAAATGACGTGAATATAAGCAATTATATGTCACCATATGGCTTGCAAAATATGTTGCCATCTTTGCATGTTCTAAAACTAAATTTTTAGCTTTCATTGAGGTATGATAGATCGTGATATTACATCCTTCTTTAAGTTTGTAAAGAATCAATCTGATTCAAATAAAAACAAATTATGAAACTGACATTACCAAGATGCTTGATTTCGTGATTGACAACATATATTTGAACCCAATTAGTTGAGCCCCTTGTTCTATCAATGTAGCTTGAAGCCACAAAACGTTACCAAATAGAGCCCTGAGCACAAACTTTGGAAACCGGAGCCCATAGTTTGAATCCCAACGATAAAAATATGATGGAACTCGAAGTCCAGAGCTAGCGCGTACGTGTTATCCCTAGATTGTGTAGCATTTGTTAATACAAGCTTCGTTTCCCTCTTGAATGGAGACGAGGACACATTTTTTTTAACTTGTCTGTAAAAAATATTGAATTTGTATTAGCGGCAAACATGGTACATTGAGAAATTTTGCAAACACAGATGTTTATTATAACTTTGTCAAAAGGTTAATGCCCTTTTGGTTTTATTCTTATTGATTCACGCTAGACATTTTAAATTGAACATACCATATGAATATGGAAATGAAAATTTGCATTCAGTTTTAACAGAAAGACAATATCCAGGAGCTATGTCATGCCTAAGTGGCTACTTTTTTAATATTAAAAAATTGTTTTAAATTATTAATATTAAAAATTCGTTTTCTAATATTAGAAAAGGAATTTCAAAAGGAATTTTTATATCAAAAAATAAAAACTCTATTTCTTAAAAAATAAAAACTGAATTTGTAACATTAGAAAATCAAATAAAAAAAAAGTCAATTCCTAATATTAAAAATCTATTTTTGATATTGAAACTTCATTTATTGATATAAGAAATTAATTTTTTAATATTACAAATTCTTTTTTGAATATTACAAATTCTTAGCTCACCTGTCCCAAAGAGCCAATTGAGCTTTTCTCATCACTTGGCGTCCGTCGTCCTTCGTCCGTCGTCGTCGTCCGATGTCGTCGTTAACTTCTCCCCTAAAACTACTAGGCCAAATTTAACAAAACTTGGCCACAATTATCATTGGGTTATCTAGTTTAAAAAATGTGTCCGATGACCCGGCCAACCAACCAAGATGGCCGTCATGGCTAAAAATATAACATAGGGGTAAAATGTAGATTTTTGTCTTATAACTCTGAAGCCGAAGCATTTAGAGCAAATCTGACGTTGGTTAAATTGTTTATCAAATCAAGATCTATCTGCCCGGAAATTTTCAGACCAATTGGACAACCGGTTGTTGGGTTGCTGCCCCTGAATTGGCAATTTTAAGGAAATTTATCCGTTCTTGGTTATTATCTTGAATATTATTATAGATAGAGATAAACTGTAAAGATCAATAATGTTTAGCAAAGTAAGATCTACAAATAAGTCAAACATGACCAAAATGGTCAGTTGACCCTCTTAAGGAGTTATTGCCCTTTATAGTCATTTTTTTACCAATTTTTCGTAAAGTTTTGCTGAAATTTTTAAACCCTCGATCCTCCTTAAAGGGGCAATAGCTATATATATAATACAAAAAAATAAATAAATAAATTGAATCAAATTATAATTCGCTTTTTGCAGATAAAATTTGGCTAGTTATTTTTTCAAAATAAGCTTAGAAAATGGCTGATGAGTAATCCGCTTGCAAATGAATAATTCGGTCTCAATGTAACTGCTTAGCTGGAGAAAGGTTACACATGCATTCAGCTTTTAAAAAGAACAGAATGTCAACAGGGAAAGTGAACTATTAGGTTGACTGGTTCGATCTACGAAAAGATCATTCTTATACATGTACAGGTAAATACGACACTTGTTTGAAGTGTTTAAGCTTTTGATTGTGCCATTTTATTAGAATAAGGACTTATAGCTTAGTCCTTAGTTTTCCATGTTGTGTCTTGTGTACTATTATTTGTCTGTTTGTCTTCATCCTTTTTTTAGCCTTGGCGTTTTCAGTTTATTTTCGATCTATGAGTTAATATTTGGAACTGGCACCTGCATTATGTGCTGGGGTAAACTAGTTTTGTCAAATTAAATCCCCCCACACCCCAACCCCATAATTTATATGTGTGATTAATGATGTAAAAAATACAGTAGTAAACACATTGTAAAAATCCACCCAAAAAGCATCAAACCTACCCAGAAATAATAATGTCCATCTGTGTCTGTCTGTTTGCTTTGTAAAGATAGGTGTTCTCGGCTTCTCGTGTGACACTATAAATATGTCAATAGCCACTACACATCATGTAAACATATACATATATTTTAATTCTAAATGGGTATTCATATTTGCTACAAAAAGGTGGGAGTAACTGCTATTTATGACCTGTATAATACAGGTTTGTTGTAGGTTTATATGCTTACGTTTGGAGGTCTTGAGAAAGTCACCAAAAAGAGACACGTAATGCCATCATTTTGTATAATTTTATGAAGAATGTCGGCTTCATCGTAAAAGTCTGACAAAAGAAGTCGTAGTTAAACCTAATTTTACAGAGGAATTTAAGCATTTCATACATAAAGTTGGTCTGATTGATATGCAAAGTATGCCTAATACAGATTTTAATTTTTCATTTTGAAAAATCAAGATCTTTTAACCAATTTTGGCATAATAGACTGTTTATCATAAAATAATACTGGCGAAGTTGCCTATGAACTTCTCACAAATGTATTTCTCATATTTAGATTATATCATTGTCTTGCAATTTGCAAACGATTTTTATCAAGTTTCAAAAATTATAAAACAACCATTTTCCAGTCTCAATTCATAAACAAAACTATACTGAGAACATACAGTCTTTGATTCCTATACCTTTAAGTAATCCCTGCAATCCCTAACCCGTAATTACGTTCTTATCATAGTAGACTGGGATCCCGCTATATAATCACGGCACTGGCTACGGTTACATGGAAATGTAACAATAATAAAAATATTATTGTTACATTGGAGACTAAATGCCGGAATGCATGGTTGGGTAAGGACCGGTTTAATTACGAATGTAACAATAATTATTGAGGCTACGGTTACATTGCGTTATTGTTACATGAAAAAAAGCAATGTACGATGGGACTATAGTAATATGTACTAAATAATAAAAGTTGAGGACATTTATTACATACATTTATAACATACAATTTATTTACTGTAATTTTTAATTTACAATGACAATTTCTACAAATCCAGTAAGTTGTTTTTAAAGTCCGACACATTTTTGATGAACGAAACCACGTCCTCCACGGATACGTGTACATACAGAATTTCTTAGTATTTAAGTTACAGTTAGCAAACTTTGCTTTTGATTATCAATTTACGTCAAGTTATAAAGCTGTATGAAATGTATGTCTTGATATTGTTTCAGTTTCTTTTAAAACGCATCCCAAGTTTTATTTTTTTCACCATAAACAAAATTGGTCCAAAGTATAATGACAGTAATAAGAGTAGGTGTGCAGTTAAATACTTTAAAAAAGTGAAACCATTATACGTAGTAAAACTATTCAAGTTGTACACCATTTGTTAAATAATAATATTATTATTTATCAGTATTAAATTACAAGTTTTGTTTAGTACATATGAAAGAATGAAGCAATACAACTATAGAAGATTTAAGTTTAATCAATCTAGCGTACATTGCTGTTTTTCATGTAACAATAACGTAATGTAACCGTAGCCTCAGTAATTATTGTTACATTTGTAATTAATCGGTTCCTCACCCAACTTTGCATTCCGGCAATTAGTCTCCAATGTAACAATAATATTTTTATTATTGGTACATTTCCATGTAACCGTAGCCAGTGCCTATAATCACCTGTCTAGATCAATGTGCATATTTCATTTATCAAATTGATGAGTAATTACAGATATTTACTGAATTGTTTAGTAATTACGTGTAATTCCTAATTTCACCTATTTACTGTAACATATATGTTACTTCGTGGTTTTACATTTTTGGTATGCTCTTTTGGCACCTTTGACATACCTTAGTCAAGGAGAGATAACTCGAAAAGGAAATTGAACAAAAATTGACATATTGGCAGATTGACTCAGATATTCACCTGATTTAGTGAAATATAATAGAAAACATGACCTCCAACGGAACTTTTAAAGCAGAAGAAGCAGAGGTAGCAATAATGTGTTTCTAAACAAGGAATGACAACTAAAAGATTTGAAAAACAATAGACACAAAACAAGTCAAAATTTTCTCATAACTTTTGATTTGTCTTTTAGGTTCAGACGATATGATATAGGCTGATGATACACAAGCCTTTGTCTAATAATATTATGGTGTATTATGTTTCTTGTGGTTAGTTCTTCGCTTAAGGGTTAGTTATGATAGTGTGTTCATATCAAATTGTATTAAAGTTATGAGGCGTTGAGCACAAGGCAACGTTATGTAAACAATACACTTTAACGCTATTTGTCCGCCATTACTGGATATCACACTGGTTCTCGTAAAATTTTGACGTCATAAAACAAAATATTCGACGCCACAATGGAAAAGTGATTGTTGTATGCGTCAAAGACTCAAAAGTTCAAGCGTCCTATTAGCGATAAGGTGTAATTATAAGTCAACGTAAACAATAGGTAACGTTAGTGACGTTAGTTACATAGTAAATGTACAGGGGCTAATACTTGACAAATATATTCATAATTAAAGTACAAGTGAGTTGTTTACCAGGATGAGCAGTATTTAAATATGACAAGTGTTTAAAATATTATAATGAAAATTAAAATATTCCTTGTATTTATGCCCACAGCTCTTACATGTAGTTAAATCATAAGTATTTTAATATAAAGTTAATTACGAGGCGGCAAAAGAAGTTATCGACTTAATGATCGCCGCAAAATCCAGGTAGAATGGTAGAACAACTGTACACTTGAGAGTTTAATATATATATAATACTGTATATACAAAAGAGATCGACAACCCAACTGGCAGCAGTGACACCTTCAGAAATTATACAGAATTTTAAAATGTCAGAATACAGAATTCTTGTCGGTGGAAAAAATTACTCCTAAATACCTCTATATAACACAAGGTATTTAACTTGTATTTTTGAAAAATGTACCTTGAATGCAAACTTCTATTATATTTCAATTTGTGAGGTGGGGGTCTTGTCGGGATTGGCCATTTTTTTTATCCGTGACATGAGAAAGTCAAATGATTCAGAGTGAAAACAGGAAACAGATCAATTACATGAGCTATTATTTCATTGAGAAGGGGGATACAGGATTCTCACTAAACAATAAGCGTGATCTGGGATTGATCAGCCCCCCTTAACCGGGCCCTTCCCCATGTGATTTGTCATCCTATCTAAAACTCATTAGGTTATAATTTGTAAAACTAAATACAGTAACAACTTATGTTATTTATTCTATTTCGGGTAAGTTTCTGAAATTACACAACTTTTTCATGCAGTTGAAGCTATTTAGGCCCTGTTTAAACAATGTTTCATTCATATAAATTATAATTCTTTAAGAGTAAAATTGAGAATGGAAATGGGGAATGTGTCAAAGAGACAACAACCTGACCATAGAACAGATAACAGCAGAAGGTCACCAATAGATCTTCAATGCAGTGAGAAACCATGATGAGTTACAGATCAAGTTTGAGTTTCGTTACGCTTCACTAGTTTTTGGTCGAAATTACGGGCTTTGGACTTTGAGAAATTGTTCAAAATCTCAGTTATATGTTTTTTAAGGCCTTAAGATTTTGAGCAGATTTAGTATATGTGAATATAAAAAGAAGATGTGGTATGATTGCCAATGAGACAACTATCCACAAAAGACTAAAATGACTCAGACATTAACAACTATAGGTCACCGTACGGCCTTCAACAATGAGCAAAGCCCATACCGCATACTCATAGTCAGCTATAATAGGCCCCGATAAGAACTACCACCTTGTTTTTGTCCGCATGTGTTGTTGAAATTGCAGATTTTTCAAATTTTTGGAACGGGGCCATTCGTGTCGTTATGACACATCTAGTATTAATTTATCTTTTTTCATTTTCAGGGTCCACCTCCAGAATATAATGAGAGCCAGTATATATCAAACACACAATCACCACCATCTTATACACAAGGTTTGTTGTCATATTGTCAACTGTTTGTTTATCAAGACATTTTTTTTTTTTAATTGCTTTAGTTTAAAGTGAAGATTTTAGACCAGTACACTATAAAATGTGTGGTCTTCAACCATGTCAACAATGTCTGAATGAACAAAACTAGAAAAGTCTTAATGATGTTCAATAATCCAAACAACTGCAATCAACACTTAATTTGTTTCAAAATGACGAGCTTTTTAAGAAACTAAAAAGATGAAGATATGGTATGATTGACAGAGTCAACTCTCAACAAGAGACCACATTTCACAGAAATTAACTACAATAGTGATTATTCCATAGTTCACTAAATGGCCTCCGACAATGAGTAAAACCCTAACCGAATAGTCAGCTATAAAAGGCCCCCAAACATTTCCAAATGACTAATTTCAAACAACTCAAAGATGGAAACTAACAGCATGATTTATAATGTACAAAACTTAGGTATGAAAAACATATATGGAATACAGCAACAAATGACAACCACTGCATAACAGGCTCTTGACTTTGGACAGGCACATACAGAATGTGGTGGGCTTAAAAACGTTTAAACCCTCCTCCTAACCTAGGACAGTGATGTAACATACATGTACAACATAAGAACAAACTATAAAAGGCAGTTGAAAATGTCTTAACTCATATCAACAGATCGATACAAAGCTGAAATACACTAGTACAGATCTAAGTATACTCAGGCCAAATAAAATAGTATATGTGGTTCGAGTTACATCTAAATTAAAGTTAGGGTAGGTAGGTAGGGATTTTTTAAATTTTTTTGTTTATTTTTTACATTGAGTCTATCATGTCTATGGGAGCAACATTATGACTTTAACAGAACTTAATGAAAAATGACAAAAAAATCTTTAGGATAGGCTATTTTTAAGACTAAAAAGTAGGGTAGGTAGGGTAACTGGAACCACACAGTTATTGACAGCTAGTTCAAAGCCAAAAACATATAACAAAATGGTGTGTTTTGATACTGAATATTCAGAAACTATTTTCATGATTATGTGCATTTATTATCATGATTTTTTGAGTAATGTACAAAAATGCAACAGTAACTATTGTGTTTTACAAATATATGTATCAGATATCAAAATGTGAGTTCTAATGATTGTGATATATATAAAAAAGAAGATGTGGTATGATTTGCCAATGAGACAACTATCCACAAGAGACCAAAATGACACAGAAATTAACAACTATAGGTCACTGTACAGCCTTCAACAATAAGCAAGGCCTATACTGCATAGTCAGCTATAAAAGGCACCGAAATGACAATGTAAAAAGTTCAAACGAGAAAACTAACGGCCTTATCTATAATACTAAAATTACGAGGTCCAATTTGTCAGCCGTCATCACGTAAAAACGATGAATCAAAGAATTCAACTTTATATAATTACTAATATAGTACAAAGGTGTAGATTAAAAATTACACCACTCCAGGTCCTTTTGTTTTCCACGTAATTAATATTGCCAATAATTAAGAAGTTCCGGGTCGAGTCCGATACCGATACCAATAGTATATTCACCTGTTACCGATTACCTTCTCTGTACGTTCCGCATCTGACAAGCGCACCACCAAACGGTGTATTCAGGATTAATATGCTATATAGTATTACACGGGTCATAATCACAGGGTTGACACTACTATATATTAATTGTCAAATTGTTACCTATTGTAGTATTTTAATCAGTTAGACTTTCTAAGATAAAAATACGAATACTAAAAATCTGGACTAAAATAAGGCGTATAGGTACTGTTTTCAATTTGTTAGCGGGCATGACGTAAAACAGCAAATCAAAGAATTCAACTTTATTTATAACTAATATAGGACAATGCTGTTGATTAAAAAATATTCCATTCCAGGACCTTTTGTTTTCCAAATAATGAATATTATCAATAATTGATAAGTTCCAGTTCGACGGGTTCAAACAGAAAGATTTGAAAGCAGAGAAAACTGTGTATCTTATAATCGGCATGACTTTATCAGATGACAATACAAATACTAAAATAAGGCTTGCGAATAGTTATATACTTTAATTCAGTCACGGACCCGCGATATCACGGGTGTGTTCTAGTTTATATTAAAAATGAACGAAAAAAAAATATGTAACACATAAACAAAGACAACCACTGAATCACAGGCTCCTGAATTGGGACAGGCACATACATAATTCCCTAGTAACATTATTTGTATTACTAAAAAACTTTGTAATTTCGCCTGTGTTTTATTATTGCTTTTCATATATTTTAACCATTACAGATCAAACTCCTCCTCCATCATATGAATCTTTGTATGGTAGAGTAAAGGCAGCAAAACAAAAATCAACATCAAAAGCTGGATTCTTTGTTTCCTTCCTAGGAATATTGTTTGGGACATGTAAGTATAAATTTACAGTCAGACTGATAAAATAAATAGAAAAATAATCATCTAAAATTCTCATATAATTTGTTATTTCATATTGTAAATTTTTTGAATAATTTTTCCAATTAGCCACTCAAAAAAGAGGCACAAGGTACCAATAGGACAATACAAAATCATAAGTTGAAGAAAAACAGACAGTATTGCATTTGTCTATGGTCGGGTTGTTGTCGCTTTGACACATTCCCCATTTCCTTTCTCAATTTTAGAATGGAATGCAGCCAAAAAATTTAAAAAGGGAAAATAAAAATAACACCCAGCAAACCATTAACATGATAAAGACATTTCATTGACCATGTTGGCAACCAATTTATCGACAAAAAGACAGACAACTGTCAACCAAGCACTACACAGATAACTATAGACCAAGCAAAATGAACCCAACCAAAAACTATTTGTGATTTCAGTTGCTCTTCATATACTACAGCTATGCATGCTGTGGTAACCGTGTTGATCTTGGAAAGTAAAATTGGGAATTAGTCACATTTTTTGTTATAACAATGAAAGAAAAGAGGATAGCAATTGTCAATGCCAATCACAATCAAAGTGTTTATAATTACATGTGTACAACTTGATATAAGATCAGAACCAAGCACTCCTCAGTTATACAGTGGTTCATCATTTTGAGCCATGGCTAATTAATCAGGTAAAATAACCAGTGGGGGCCCACTGGCTGCCTAAGAGGGATCCCACTCCTGTCACGCTTCAGTGATTCCCTATATAATCAACCAAATTTTTTCTCAAAAAGGGGGGGGGGCAAGCCCCCTCTGCCCCCCTAATCTGCCTCTGATAACTGAAATTATTCTCGACTTTTCTGTAAGTGGTTCATCATTTTGAGTCATATCTAATCAGGTAACATTACTGAAGTAATTTTTTACTTTCCTTTATGTGGTTCAACTGTTTCAGCCATGTTCTATTTATAGGTAAATTTACTATATAGTAAAAATTTTTTATTGACTTTTTGTTTCAGTTGTTCAACATATCAAACCATACAAAGTCAGGAAAAATTACTGAAGTAATTCTTGACTTTCATTTTCACTGGTATATTATTTTGAGCCATATCTAGTTAGACAAAACTAATGATTTATATTATTTGCCCTTCTTTTCAGTGGGCTGCACAGTATGTCTGGGTTTACTGCTGGCTTTACCCATTGCCATGATAGCTATTGGTGAGTAAAGAGCATTAAAACATGTATATAGTATATAAGTTCAGTACATATGTAACGTAACGGTACCTAAATTGCACCTTTTTAGCGAAAATAGCAGCGGAAATCTTACAAGATTTCCTAGAGACTAAACAATTTGTATTTTTATAATTTGATACTATACACATCTTTCAACATAGGTAAAAATATTTAGATATGCACAAATTGTTCATAGTAGTTATCAACAGATGAAGTGTTTAGTGAAAAAGCAAAATCTACTGAAACATCACCATGCGACGTCATCAAAACGTCATCTTTTTAAAATGAGCAAATACAATATGTTACAAGTATCCTTTTCTTAAAAAACGAAGAGTAAGCATGGACTAATATCCAATTGTTCAAAATATTTGAAACAAGAATGTGTCCACAGTACACGGATGCCCCACTCGCACTATCATTTTCTATGTTTAGTGGACCGTGAAATTGGAATAAATTCTCTAATTTGGCATTAAAATTAGAATGATCTAATCAAAGGGAACATGTATACTAAGTTTCAAGTTGATTGGACTTCTACTTTATCAAAAACTACCTTGACCAAAAACTTTAACCTGAAATTTGCACTATCATTTTCTATGTTCAGTAAACCATAAAATTGGGGTCAAAACTATAATTTGGCATTTAAATTAGAAAGATCATATCATAAGGCACATGTATACTAAGTTTCAAGTTGATTGGACTTCAACTTCATCAAAAACTACCTTGACCAAAAACTTTAACCTGAAATTTGCACTATCATTTTCTATGTTCAGTGAACCGTAAAATTGGGGTCAAAACTATAATTTGGCATTTAAATTAGAAAGATCATATCATAGGGCACATGTATACTAAGTTTCAAGTTGATTGGACTTCAACTTCATCAAAAACTACCTTGACCAAAAACTTTAACCTGAAGCGGGACAGACGGACGAACGAACGAACAGACAGACAGACGGACGAACGGACGCACAGACTAGAAAACATAATGCCCCTCTACTATCGTAGGTGGGGCATAAAAATCAAACAAAAGCTTTGTTAATATACTTTTGACGATGCGAATTTAAGTATGGATGCAATTTGGGTACTCCTCATTTCAGAATCACTGATGGTTTGGAGGTCAGTTTAGACCAATTTTTCTATGATTCCATATGGATTCAAAATTAAATTGGTGAAACCATATAATGAATAATGATACATCTACAAAATAATGAAAACTTTTGTTTGAAGTATAAATAAACGTAGGTTAAAAATTGTAAACAGTGTTCTCCTTTTTTCACTAAGGTAAGGTGGGTGTTTTGAAAAAAACTCTTGCAACCGGGTGATATTTTTTTTAATATTTTCAACAGGGTTTATTTTTTTTTACTGTGGGTTGGGGTCACAAAAGAGAAGGATTAATATTGTATTCACATTTAATGGAATTGAACCATTTTTCTGCTATCACTGCTAGCGTTTCATTAAATGATTAGACAAATTAGTTTTTTTGCATCTCGGATAGCAGATCATGATGGCTTTTGCAGGACTCCCTCCTGCGAATGCATGGCCTATCGAACCAAGTTTCTGTCCTATTCCTCGCTTTAGACTTTAGTGCTGTATTTTTGACACACAGAACAGTAATATCCTTCTGTGACGATTAGCCATTTGAAGTCCTGTTCATATTTATCACCACCCCTCATATGAGGGGTAACCTCTCAATGTAATGACTATCCCTTTTATGAGGGGTACATTTAAAGAGATACAAATGAGCACATATTTATTTCTGGACTTATATCTTTTTTGTCATTATGGACATTAAAAATAATGGGACACTCTTTTAGAAATGTTGTACCAAATAAAACGATTTTCCCCCTTTTAAGTTAAAAAATCTAAGTTTTTTTTTCTTTTCTTCAACGGTAATATGACACCTTGCCTGAGGGACAGTCACTCATTTAAGTGATATCCCTCATTTGGGGATTGTTCCCAACCTGTTTATCTTCGCGATCGC